>NC_073379.1:110537544-111137544 GCF_028641065.1 Leucoraja erinaceus | reverse complement strand
ACTCTGCCATTATAATAATAATAATAATAACTTTATTTATAAAGCACTTTTAGGCAACATCAGTTACCACAAAGTGCTGTACAAGGGAAATCAACAAAAGTTATCACAAAACTAAAACCATTAAAACGACAGGACTATAAAAACAGTAAAAAATTAAAAGACATTAAAAGCACTAAAACAGGAACAATGTCTCAGCCAGTGTCGAAAGCCAGTGAATAAAAGTGCGTTTTTAGGGAGGATTTAAAGATGGACAGTGAAGGGGCCTGTCTGATCTGCAGCGGCAAGGTGTTCCAAAGTGCCGGTGCAGCAACAGAAAAGGCTCTATCCCCTCTGAGCTTCCGCTTAGACCTTGGTACCTCAAGGAGCAGCTGATCCGCTGACCTGAGGCACCGGGTAGGAGCATATAGGTGGAGCAGCTCAGAGAGGTAAGGCGGGGCGAGGCCATTCAAAGATTTAAAAACAAATAAAATAATTTTAAAATGAACTCGAAAGTGCACTGGGAGCCAGTGAAGGGAGGCCAGAATTGGGGTAATGTGCTCCCTCTTTCGAGTTCCGGTTAAAAGGCGAGCGGCAGCATTTTGGACCAACTGGAGACGCGCCAACGAAGCTCGCGAGACTCCAGTGTAGAGCGCATTACAGTAATCCAGCCGAGATGTAATAAAGGCATGGATTACTGTTTCAAAATGCTGCCGCTCGAGAATGGGCTTCACCTTTGCCAGCTTCCTTAGGTGAAAGAAGCTGGACTTAACCACTGCGCCTATTTGCTTATCTAATTTAAAATCACTGTCCATCATAAAACCCAGGTTTAAAACTGTTGGCTTTGCAAACACTGCAAGTGGACCCAAGTCAACAGAGGGAGGTTCACGGCAGCCATTAGGGCCGAACAAAATCACTTCTGTCTTTTTTTCGTTTTTCATTGAATCAAGCCTGATCTATCTCCATATCCCCTGACTCCGCTACCTTTAAGAGATCTATCTAACTCTCTTGAAAGTATCCAGAGAACCAGCCTCCACTGCCTTCTGAGGCAGAGAATTCCACAGATTCACAACTCTCTGGGTGAAAAAGGTTTTCCTCATCTCCGTTCTAAATGGCTAACCCCTTATTCTTAAACTGTGGCCCCTGATTCTGCATGCCCCCAACATCGGGAACATGTTTCCTGCCTCTAGCGTGTCCAATCTCTTAATAATCTTATATGTTTCAATAAGATTCCCTCACATCCTTCTAAACTCCAGTGTATACAAGCACAGCCGCTCCATTCTTTCAACATATGACAGTCCAGCCATCCTGGTAATTATCCTTGTGAACCGACACTGTACTCCCTCAATAACAAGAATGTCCTTCCTTAAGTTTGGAGACCAAAACTGCACACAATACTCCAGGTGCGGTCTCACCAGGGCCAGATACAGCTGCAGAAGTACCTCTTTGCTCCTATATACAACTCCTATTGTTATGAAGGCCAACATGCCATTAGCTTTCTTCACTGCCTGCTGTACCTGCATGCTTACTTTGACTGATGAACAAGGACACCCAGATCTCATTGTACTTCCCCTTTTCCTAACCTTACACCAATCAGATAACAATCTGCATTCCTGTTCTTGCCACCAAAGTGAATAACCTCACATTTATCCACATTAAACCGCATCTGCCATGCATCTGCCCACTCACCCAACCTGTTGAAGCTTTTAGTTGGGTGTTGGGTGAGTGGGAAGATGTACATGATCTTGGTGAGACTACACCTGGAGTATTGTGTACAGTTTTGGTCTCCTAATCTGAGGAAGGACATTCTTGCCATGGAGGGAGTACAGAGAAGGTTGTACACCAGACTGGGATGTCAGGACTTTCATATGAAGAAAGACTGGATAGACTCGGCTTGTACTCGCTAGAATTAAGAAGATTGAGGGGAGGATCTTAAAGAAATTTACAAAATTCTTGAGGGTTTGGACAGGCTAGATGCAAGGAGATTGTTCCCGATGTTGGGGAAGTCCAGAACAAGGGGTCACCGTTTAAGGATAAAGGGACTGAGATGAGAAAAAACAGTTTTTACCCAGAGAGTGGTGAATCTCTGGAATTCTCTGCCACAGAATGTAGTTGAGGCCAGTTCATCGGCTATATTTAAGAGGGAGTTAGATGTGGCCCTTGTGGCCAAATGGATCAGGGGGTATGGAGTGAAGGCAGGTACAGGATACTGAGTTGGATGATCAGCCATGATCGTATTGAATGGCGGTGCAGGCTTGAAGGGCCGAATTGCCTACTCCTGCACCTAATGTCTATGTTTTTATGTCTATTTCCAAGTCACCCTGCATCCTCCTAGCATCCTCCTCACAGTCCACACTGCCACCCAGTTTCTTTTAATCTGCAAATTTGCTAATGTTACTTTTAATCCCTTCATCTAAATCATTAACCATTAATGATTAGGATAAGTTTGGAGGGATATGGACCAAGCGCATCAGGTGGGATTAGTGTAGCTAGGACATGTAGGCCGAATGGCCTACTCCTGCACCTATTGCCTATTGGTGTGTGCAAGTTGGACCGAAGGGCCTGTTTCAACACTCTATGACATTATATTTGGATCACTCATTCTCGTGGAAACAGAGAGGTTTGTCAATGTCTAGCTTCCCTGACATTGACTCGAAACAAATGCCAATGTCATTGCTTCACCCCTGGCCAATGCCAATGTTTCCAGGAGTGTTAAACTCTTTGTCTATGTGCATTAGATTGTGTTAAACCTTGCCCACAGTTACCATTGGATCATAGTGGGATCAAATAATTTGACCGATTGCTTAGAACCACCAAGCTCACAGTCACCAATTAATTTGGCCTTTTATTATTTTTTTGTTAATTCTGAAATGAAGTGTTTAATTACACATGGCCACAATTCACCGATTAAAGTTTCAAATATATCTAACTTTGAAGTTTAAAAAGTAGGTCACACATGTCTCATCGTTTTCAGAAAGTACTGCACCTTTTATGGTCTAGAATGGAGAAATTACAA
Source organism: Leucoraja erinaceus (assembly GCF_028641065.1). Lineage (NCBI taxonomy): Eukaryota > Metazoa > Chordata > Chondrichthyes > Rajiformes > Rajidae > Leucoraja > Leucoraja erinaceus. The sequence continues at coordinate 111,134,552 of NC_073379.1, read as the reverse complement.
AAGACAAATCAGTCTGAAGAAGGGTTTTGACCCAAAACGTCACCCATCCATGTTCTCCAGCGATGCTGCCTGACCCGCTAATCCAGCACGTTGTGTCCTTTTGTGAAGACAAATTAGTCATAGAATCAAACAGCGTGGAAACGAGCCCATTGGCCCAACTTGCCTACGCCGACAAACATGTCCCATCTACACTTGCCCCACTTGCTGCCAGCATTTGGCCCATATCCCTCTAAGCCTATCCTGTCCAAGTACCTGTCTAAATGGTTCATAAATGTTGCAAATTGCTAAACATGTTCAAAATACTTGATAAATACCAATAAATACTGCTGTTTTAAGAAGGAATTCTCCTGCCCTTAGAAGTATTCTATGTAGGTAACAGCTATTGTTAGCATCACAGCATAATTGAATCCTTGTCTGTGTTGTTGTTCCAAGCCTATCTTTATTTTTTAAGGGCTGAAGGCAAAGTAATATAATCCGTCACTGTTGTTTAGATGACGGTGGTCAGTACCTTCCTTGAAGCTGCAGAACCTGTAGTGAATCTCTTCCCAATGTGCATTAGGTTGCGTTAACTCCTGCTTACAGTTATAGAGTCATAGTGTGGAAACAGGCCCTTCGGCCCAACTTGCCCACTCCGGCCAATATGTCCCAGCTACACTAGTCCCACCTGCCTGCGCTTGGTCCATATCCCTCCAAACCTGTCCTATCCATTGGATCCTAGTGGGATCAAATAACTTGACTGATTACTTAGAACCACCAAGCCCACAGTCATCATCCCAGCTATTCCATAGACTCACTACTAAACTCATTATTTGGTCTCTGAAGCTTCGTAACACAGCACAGTGTAAGTTCACCTTCTAGATGCAGAATTAGGCCATTTTTTATGACTGTAAGGAAAATCCATTTCGTTGTCTCATGAGACAATGACAATAAATTGAATCCAATCCAATCCAATCCAGCCATGACGTTTCGGCCCAAAACGTTGCCTATTTCCTTCGCTCCATAGATGCTGTCTCACCCGCTGAGTTTCTCCAGCATTTTTGTCCACCTTCGATTTTCCTGCATCTGCAGTTCCTTCTTAAACATTCAGCCATGATGTCTACTCTGCCATTCTATCATGGCTGATCTATCTTTCCCCCTCAATCTCATTCTCCTGCTTCATCTCATAACCCCTGATACCCGTACTAATCAAGAATCTGTCAATCTCTGCCATAAAAATATCCATTGACTTGGCCTCCACAGCTTTGTGTGGCAATGAATTCCACAGATTCACCACCCTCTGACTAGAGAAATTCCTCCTCGTCTCTTTTCTAAAGGCATGTCCTTATATTCTGAGGCTATGACCCCTGGTCCTAGAAACATTGAAACATATATTCAGTCCTAGACTCTACCACCAGTGGAAACAGTTTTGTAGTAAATGCCTACTATGTTCTGTGTGCTGAAGTAAAGCAAGAATGTCATTGTCCTATCAGGAACACATGACAATAAACGCACTTGAACTCTGCATTCTCTCTATCCATGCCTTTCACTAAACATCCTCAAAAAAAAGCCATCTGGGCCGGCAAATAGATAGCAATAGTTCAGATGGATATGGACCAAACAATGTCCTAATAGAACGAGTTGAGATGGAGCATCTTGGTCAGCATGGATGAGCTGAGCTGAGCTGAACTGAAGGTCCTGTTTCTGTGATATATGACTATGAAGCATCTGCTTTTTGATTTGTTAATATTTTGGAACTCAGCTTAAGGTATGCAGAGTACTTCAGGGTTTTTCCACCAATATACAATTGTTTTTGGTGTTATGTCTTGGTTTAGTTTAGTTGAGAGATACAGTGCGGAGATTTACCCTTCAGCCCACTGGGTCCGCGTCGACCAGTGATTCCCGCACATTATTCTACACACACTAGGGGCAATTTTTTACACATTCGCCAAGCCAATTAACCTACAAACCTGTACGTATTTAGCGTGTGGGAGGACACCGAAGGTCTCGGAGAAAACCGACACGGTCATGGGAAGAACGTGCAAACTCTGTACAGACAGCACCCGTAGTCGGGATCGAACCCGGGTCTCTGGCGCTGTAAAGCTGAAACTCTACCGCTGCGCCACCGTGCCGCTCATTAATTGTATTTTTTTCTCTCTCTCTCTTGACAGCTTCCATATATCAACAGAACGCCCCTAGGTATATTCACGGGTTATATCGGAAAGGATCGAAAAGTTCATATGGTCGCGTCAGACACCACCATCGCTGGATCAGCAAATTCAATTCAAGACACTGACTACACCACTGAATGGTGGGAAAACTAACTGTTCCTTGCAATTCGAGCCAAACCTGTTCCAAACAGTGCCTAGAGTAACACATTTGGGGAAGGGGAGGGTGGGGGAATTGGGTGGGTTGGAGTTGATTTTATTTTATTTGATGAAACAAAACATTTGGGAGAGACCAAGCCACAGTTTCTTTGAATGTGCTTTTTTTAAAAAAGGACTGCAAAATATTTCATTTCAAAGACGATTTGAGGCAAGTAAATTCAAACGGAACTACAGTCCACTTGCATGTTTGTCCATTTCACGGTTCAAATACTACGGCAGCCACATGACGATTCTTGGCAGTCAGTTAATTCGCTTTGCAAATATTGGACAAACTTATTTATGTGTGCACAGATCTGCACATCTTTCTGCAGGAGTACTTTAACAGTTTAAAGCATATAGAGCATTTTTGCACCTTTATCCCATCATTAGTTTTTCTTTAACGTGCAGGAGTAGTTACAGTCATAAAAGCAGTTTGCGTCAACCAATCGCAAATTGACATTAAAGTAATCTTTTTCACTTTGCCAAGCTAACTTCTGAAGTATATGTTTAAAGTTAAGCAGTCCATTTTCATTATTGCATTCATTCAGTTATATTTCTCACCTGGTGGATATTTTAATTTACCTTCGTGCTACATTTGACTGTATTGCAACGAGCTCCATGTGGAGAAAAATCCATGGCACAATTTAGTTGCAATAATCCAGAGATTGCCTGAGGACTGTTTAAATTTCTGTCCTAGATACACTATTCTGATCTCTATAATAAGCAGTGTTAAGTCTACAGAGACTGAATAAGGATTACGGTGCATTAATGTGAGAGAAAAAAACTATTTTTGTAGAATGTGAATGATTAAATGTCTGATTCACACGTATTCAGCAACTCCCTTCCTCAAAACAGTCTTTCACTTCTACAGCTACAAGACCCTGTGTAGTGTAAATCTAAAGGATGCAAGGTGGGAACAAGCCCAGAGACTGCATTGTGAAGCTGCTCTTTAACTCACCTGGATACAAGCAATCAAAATAGCAAATGCAAAAAGGACGCTGTGTTGCCTTTGCAAGGACCAATTAGGTCTTTCCGAGGTTGAAGTGCTAATATATTAACTTTCTCAGATATGGCAGCTTTTTGCAGCCCTCACTAACCACACCACAATATGGAGCTGCCTTTTGTTAAAAGGGTGAATATAAACCTACATTTTTTTGTAAAAAAACTCAAAAAAAATAAATTAATTTTTGTATATATAATCATCTTAGTGCATTTTTTTGAAAAATGAATGTTTATGACTGAATGTGACAGCTGTATAGCATATGTTGTTGACGTATGGCCATTTTGTTTAATTCTTGGGATTTTATTCATTTGCTTTAAGGAATTGGATAGAGAAGCAACAAACTATATATTTTTGTAACATTCTGCCATTAACCCTTGGGGCATCTGTGTAATGCAGCATGTGCTTTTTTCAATTATCTCAATGGAAACAGATCTAAATATTTCATTTTGAGTCAAATTTCAAGGGGAAAAAAAAAATATATTCTCATTCAAATCTGTGGGTTCCGGTGGAAATTTTAAATTAAAACTATTTACATATTGTAACGAGAAGAATCAAATCTCATTGATTGATGTTCACCTGTGGAGAAATGAGAGTAAATGAAGAATATATTTGTAATTCCAAGGGTGGTCAGAGCAAAAAGAATGTCCGAAAATTAAAACAGGTCTGGCCAGCAGTTGAAAAAAAAAATGTTTTGCAGTAAATTCATTTCTAAAAAAGAAAATATCCTGGTTGCTTCATCCATTTCTGTCTCATTTTGCTTTTTATGAACAGCAACTACAAATTACTCTGTATGAACATTTCCCTTTACAATGCACATAGAGCAATACTGTATTTATATTTTAAATTGTATAGTGTATAATGTGAATGTTTGGATTTTTGTGACTGAAATACTGAAAATATTTGTTACTTTTTTTACATATGTGTTTCACCAAAGAAACCAAATCAAATCCTGGTCATGTTGTTTCTATTTTCATGCATTAGTCCTACTGATAGAACTGACTTGAAAACCATTATTAAAGAAAATATTGAAGCCTCTGGTTGTACTGCAGTTTGGAGATACAGCATAGCTTGTTTATTTTCTTTGCATACTTAAGGCTTTTCACAACTCGAGAATGGGCTTGGAATCTGCAAGAAATTTTAAGATCATTCTTCAGGATACTGCTGTTAGCATTCTAGAAGAAAAGTAAGAAGGGATATTTTTTCTTTTTCAAATTGTCTGTATCTCTTCACCTTTCTTGAAATCTTCGTGCAAAAAGAAAATGGCAATGATAAAATGAAGCCTTAAAACGGAAAAATCCACCCTTTTGGATAAGGAAGGGTTATTTTTCCAGTTATGAGTGAAGGGTTGCACTGTGATAGGACCAGAGAATTATTTATGATAAACCCTCTAGGAGTTCGCCCAAGCAGATAAGCAACTATTATATACATATTATCGTGGATTGAAATAAGAATCATCCATTTCCCTCATATAGTTCACATGTTTGATAGCAACAACAGAGCCTACATTAATAGTTGGCAAAGAACTCAAAAATCCTTCCAAATGCATTATGATCAACCAGTCTGGGTACAAATCAATATTAAATAGATGTATCAAACCTTCGACTGAAACCACACATTCCATCTTGCAGCTAGTCTTCATTAGAAATTCTAATAAAAATCTTTGTTTAAGTACTCTTTTTTGAAATATATCTAGTTCTTAGATTCAAAACGCCTCATGACAACCACATGGCATTTTTCTTCTTAGTTTCGGAACTCAAATTGTTTAAGTAACATACCAAGGATATCAACCTACCTTGATCAGCCTGAGCGATGATTATTTCACGCAGTCATTCAACTGAATTGATAAAACTTGCTTCGGTTTCCTGTTGAAGGAAAAATTATCACCTTATTTTACATATGTGGCAAAGCCTAAGTGATTTACTAAAAACTCAAATACGGCTGCAAGATTAGCCAATAAAGTTCCTGCACTACTGTCCGATAAGTTATCCGCTTAATGGCCCTGTCCCACGGTACGAGTTCATTCCAAGAGCTCTCCCGAGTTTAAAAAAATCAAACTCGTGGTAAGCACGGAGAATGAACGTAGTGGGTACGTCAGAGCTCGAGGACGTCTCTAAGCGGCTCGTAACGCTAACGGCAGGTATGCGGGAAGACTCGCTAACGGCAGGTAAGCTCGAGAAGACTCGTGAAGATTTTTCAACATGTTGAAAAATGTCCACGAGAGCCCCTAGTACCGACGAGCGGCCATTACCGTAAATCTCCGATGTCGAATCAGGGCAAACTCGGGAGAACTCTTGGAATGAACTCGTACTGTCGAACAGGGCCATAAGATGATGTATTTTCTTTTCAACTGGAAGGACTTTGACAGTTATGTGCTGTATGTATGTATGAAAGTGAAAGTATCCTTTATTGTCATTCAGACATTTCAGTCTGAACGAAATTGTGAACCTTGCAGTCATAACATAGAATAGATAACAAAACACACACTTAACACAAATTTAACATCCACCACAGTGAGTCTACCAGGCACCTCCTCACTGTGATGGAAGGCAAAAGTCTTAAAGTCCTTGTCTCTTCCTTCCTTGTTCTCCCTCTGCGTTGAAGCGATACAGGCCTCAGATGTTGTGACCCCGCCGGGTGATGGTAAGTAATGTCAGTCCCGCAGCCGAATCCGAGCTCCGCAAACGGGCCGGTTCAAACTCCGCGGCCCGGGGTGGTCGAAGCTGCCGCCCTCCAGTCCAGCGGACGAATCTGTTGTTGCGGGAGCTCCGGAAAAACAGGTCACCAACCTGGGACCTGCGAGCTCCCGACGTTGTCGTCCACTGGGCCCACGCCGAGCCTTCGAGGCACCGAAGTCGGGCCGCCAATGCCGCCACAGCTCCGAAGTCAGCCAGCCTCGCGTTGGAAAGTCCTGGCTTTGCCTCCGGAGCCTCGAGGTCGGTCCCAGTTGGAGGCCGCCAGTTCTGCGCTGGGCCTCAGCGCAGACGGAGACGGGGGATACGACAAGAAAAGGTCGCACCCCCCCCGAAGGAAGAGACTAAAAACAAGTTTCTCCCACCCCCCCACATACACAACCAAAATAAACTAAAATAAACTGAAGGGACAAAAAGAAAACAAAAAAAAAGAAAAGACAAAACGGACAGCCGCGAGCTGCAGCTGCAGGCAGCGCCACCACTTCAGTATCATGTGCTTTGTCCTGGATTTCAAAGTCCGCTACTGTTTTGTCTGTCCAAAATCAGGATAGAAGTCCGACCCAGGAAAACAAAATACGTTGAGGATTACCGTAGAATCCACTTACGTTGTATATAGAAACACAGAACTAAACTTTCAACCAAGTCAGTTCATTGGAGTTTCTGCTCCAGTAAAGTCCCATCCCAACCCATGAGTGGTCAATGTAGATCGATCACTATCAGCTCTCGCTGATGAAATGGACGGGTCACTTACCTGATAACAATGCATCTGTTCATGACAGTGTTGCTAAGGATTTGATTTTAGGAGCAGGGAGGTTCTACTGCAGTTGTACAGGGTCTTGGTGAGACCACACCTGGAGTATTGCGTACAGTTTTGGTCTCCAAATCTGAGGAAGGACATTATTGCCATAGACGGAGTACAGAGACGGTTCACCAGACTGATTCCGGGGATGTCAGGACTGTCTTATGAAGAAAGACTGGATAGACTTGGTTTATACTCTCTAGAATTTAGGAGATTGAGAGGGGATCTTATAGAAACTTACAAAATTCTTCAGAGGTTGGACAGACTAGATGCAGGAAGATTGTTCTCGATGTTGGGGAAGTCCAGGACAAGGGGTCACAGTTTAAGGATAAAGGGGAAATCCTTTAGGACCGAGATGAGAAAAACATTTTTCACACAGAGTGGTGAATCTCTGGAACTCTGCCACAGAAGGTAGTTGAGGCCAGTTCATTGGCTATATTTAAGAGGGAGTTAGATGTGGCCCTTGTGGCTAAAGAGATCAGGGGGTATGGAGAGAAGGCAGGTACAGGATACTGAGTTGGATGATCAGCCATGATCATATTGAATGGCGGTGCAGGCTCGAAGGGCCGAATGGCCTACTCCTGCATCTATTTTCTATGTTTCCAGTGGTAATTTATGGGTGGTCGGCACAGATTCAGTGCTGTGGGCCAAGCATGTTCCAGTGCTGTATCGCTGTACAACATATCAAGACATTAGAAATATTCTGTTCATTTAGCCATGTCTAATTCATGAGTTCAAAGTTCTGCATTCTTGTCAAATTAAGTTAAACAATTAGAGGACAAGGATCCAAAATATCCAAGTGCTAGGGAATGGGATTTATATAGAAGGGCGCTTACTGGTTGGCATGAGCGAGTTGGGCCAAATGGTATGTTTTTATCATAAGGGATTTTGCCATAAAGTAAATCTCCGAGCAATACACAAAACCCTGACTACAGGGTTTTCTATGTTTCTATGTCTATGTTTCTACATATTGGCTGCAATCTGCAGCATTGCACTCCAGAGCCAACAGTGCTCCTTTCCACACATTTCCAGCACAACCACAACAATGGCAGCTTCACAGAGTGAAACATTACTTTGGCGTGTCCTGATCCAATATACGGGACAAATTCAACCTGAACAAAGTGATGGAAGGCTTTTTGCAAAGTGCTGTCTGATCGTATTTCCTCATCAATAACATGATTGTCAATGTCACGTGGATTTCTACCAGGACCATTCAGCCGCAGACGTCAAAGCTGAATACCAGAGATGAAGAGAGACTGACTGTCTCGGACATCAAGCAGCAGCTGACTGAGAGCCCAGGTAAAGTCAAAGTTGGTGGTAATCAGAAAGATATAACCGGCACAAAGGAACAAAGGAAGTTTCTATTGGGTTTGGGTAGACAATCATCTCAGCCTCAGGACTTTACTGCAGGAAACCCTCACTTGAGTATCCTACACCAATCATCTTCGATTGCTTCATCATTGCTTATGGCAACAGTGGCAAAACAGTTGCTACCTCACAGCTCTTACAGCGCCAGAGACCTGGGATCGATCCTGACTACGGAGTTTGTACGTTCTCCCCGTGACCACGTGCGTTTCCTCAGATCTTCGGTTTCCTCCCACACTCCAAAGACGTACAGGTTTGTAGGTTAATTGGCTGGTATTATGTGTAAACTGTCCCTAGTGTGTGTAGGATCATGTTAATGTGCAGGGACTCAATGGCCAAAGGGCCTGTATCTGCGCTGTATCTCTAAACTGAACTAAATAATGGCCATGCTTTTATTGTCACTTCAGACATTAGGCCATTTGCTACTGATTACAAAACCTTCAGATCTACATACATCTCCTCAGATAACAATATTTCTGCCCACTTTCCGCAAGAACAGATAATGGAGGATAAACATAAAATGCTGGTTTAACTCAACGGGTCGGGTGCCTGCCTGATGCTACCTGTTCCGCTGAGTTACACCAGCATTTTGTGTCTATCTTTGGTGTAAACCAGCATCTGCGGTTCCTACACAGATGATTGAGGTTTTGGATGATGGCATTTGCAGTCACATCTGCAACTCATAAGTGCCGAGTAAGTGTTCAATAATAGAGTGACTCATTACCAGAATAACATTACCAGTACGGGGTTTCCCCAACATTAATGACCCAGTGGTCATTATTAAGCAGAAACATTTAACAGATTGACTCTGAAAATATCTGTGGCAAGATACTCGTTTGCCCTCGGGGCAAGGAACAGGAGTCTGAAGGAATGCTCCACAGTTTTCTGAGTGACTGCACCTCCAATAATATCAAATGCCTTGCCACACTCCAGGATAAAGCTGTCCACACAGCCAGCTAGGCATCAAAGCATGACCATTCTTTCTACTACAAACAGCGTACAGTTGTGGAAAGTTTCAGCTGGTACCCATCCAATGTGCCATCTCATTCCAGGCTGGGATGCCAGACATTGACAACAATGGAGTTTGCTGTGAGCAAATGCAGAAGCTGGTCAAAATGTGCTGACCATCTTTCATCCCTTCCTGGCAGAGAGCTTCGGCAAGAATAGGCACATGGTTGTGTGAGGATTAAGGCATCAGTATGGTGCAGGGTGCTATAGATCGGCATGTATTTCATTTTCCAAGTTGCGCATGTCAACCCGGCTTGTACTCGTTAGAATTTAGAAGATTGAGGGGGGGATCTTACAGAAACTTACAAAATTCTTAAGGGGTTGGACAGGCTAGATGCAGGAAGATTGCTCCCGATGTTGGGGAAGTCCTGAATAAGGGGTCACAGTTTAAGGATAAAGAGGAAATCTTTTAGGACTGAGATGAAAAAAACATTTTTTTACACAGAGGTGGAATTCTCTGCCACAGAAGGTAGTTGAGGCCAGTTCATTGGCTGTTTTTAAGAGGGAGTTAAAGGAGTTAGATGTGGCCCTTGTGGCTAAAGGGATCAGGGGGTGTGGAGAGAAGGCAGGTACAGGATACTGAGTTGGATGATCAGCCATGATCATATTGAATGGCGGTGCAGGTTCGAAGGGCCGAATGGCCTACTCCTGCACCTATTTTCTATATTTCTATGTTTAACCCCTGAAGTTCACCACAACCAATAAATGTGATTCTATCCTCTCAATATGCTGCCAAGGTACGAACAAAGGAAACAAATGAAAGGAAACTAAGTTTATGAGGATGTTGCCAGGACCAGAGGGCCTGAGCTACAGGGAGAGGTGAAGCAGGCTTGCACTCTATTCCTTGGAGTACTGGAGGATCGAGGGTGATGTTACAGAGGTACACAAAATCATAAGAGGAATAGATTGTGTAGACACACCAAGCCTCTTGCCCAGAGTAGGTGAATCGAGAACCAGAGGACATAGGTTTAAGGTGAAGGGGAAAGGAGTTAATCAGAATCTGAAGGGTAACTTTTTCACACAAAGGTTGGTTAGTGTGTGGAACAAGCTGCCAGAGGAGGTAGTTGAGGCAGGGACTACCCCAACATTTAAGACATAGTTATAGACAGGTACATGGATAGGACAGGTTTTGAGGGATATGCCCACCAAACACACGCAGGTGGGACTAGTATAGTGGGGCATGTTGGCATGTTTGGGCCAAAGGCTTGTTCCCACACTATATCACCATGATTCCAGGTGTATTTATGCAGAACTTGATAATCTTTCACTCTTCTGAACTATCAGTACATGTTACAGGCTGGGTGAAAGGTGACAAAGGCTGATTACATGGCCCTGAATCTGCTATGTAGACCCTCGATATCTCAGTAGCATGCCTCCAAGTACCTGCATAAATGCTACTTTTCCAAGGCAGCGTGGTGTTGATGGTGGGAAGTCTGATCTGCGTGTTGGACTGGGCTACATCTACAACTCTCTGGAATTTCTCACAGCCTTGGGCAGAGCAGTTCCCAAAGAAATCTGTGATGCAACTGACCAGGTTGCTTTCTATGGTGTATCTAGAAGTTTGTCAAGTCAAGAGGATTTTATTGTCATGTGTCCCGGATAGCACAATGAAATCCTTACTTGCTGCAACACAACAGAATGTGTAAACATAGTACACTGTAAACAATATGCTAAACGAGAGGGAAAAACAGTTCAATGTGTATATACTGTATACACATACCCACAAGCACACACACACACACACACACACACACATATATAAACATATATACACATACTCAAAAAACAAACAAACAATAGTAGTGTCAGGGAACATGCTGAATTTCCTCTATTTCCTCAGGAAGTAGAAGCATTGATGTACTTTCTTCACTGTAGCATCAAAGTGGTTGTACCGATGGCGCAATGGGCTAAGTGTTCGGCTGGCGACCGGAAGGTAGCCGGTTCGAATCCCGCTTGGAGTGCATACTGTCGTTGTGTCCTTGAGCAAGACACTTCACCCACCTGTGAATGTGTGTGAATGACTGGTGGTGGTCGGAGGGGCCGTAGGCGCAGATTAGCAGCCACGCTTCCGTCAGTCTGCCCCAGGGCAGCTGTGGCTACAGAAGTAGCTCACCACCACCGAGTGTGACTGAGGAGTGAATGAATAATGCGATGTAAAGCGCCTTGAGTATCTAGAAAGGCGCTATGTAAATCCCATCCATTATTATTATTATTAGATCATTGGAAATATTAATGCCATGGAATTTGAAGCTCTCAACCATTTCCTTTACCGTTCCATTGACGCCGATTGGGGCATGTACAGGACTATGGTTCCTGAAGTCAATAACTAGCTCGTTCGTCTTGCTGAATCAGGTGGGAGAGGGTAGGGTAGAAATAACAACAGAAGATGCCAAGTGGAGGCAACAAAGGGCTACAGATGATAGAATCTGATGGGAAAGAAAGATGAAGTATGGATTGAAATAGAAGAGAGTTGGAATGGTCAGCTCAGACCTGGGCTGAGTGGGGAGGGGAGAAGACAGCCCAGTGGGAGGCATGTATATACGATGGACAAATGGAGTGGTTGGGGAAGGGAAAGAGACTGGGTGCTAGGATCTGGTGGTAGGGTTGTGCAGAGGGCATGTGTGACTGGACCCGAGTAAATCAGAAGGAGAGAGGAATGGACTGAGGGGCAAACAGATCATCTGAATCTGAAGAACTCACTGTTCGAGCCTTTGGGTTGTAGCCTGACCTTGGTAGCAGAGGAGGCAAAGGACATACAGTCGTCGTGGGGGATGAGAAGATGAATTAAAGTGGGTTGCAACTGAAAGCTCTAGGTGGCAATGACAAATCGGAATGCAGCTGCACTACTGAAGAAAAACCGAGGCAGTGTAGCCTCTGTTTCCCTTTGCACTCATGCGATTGACCGACTGAGCATTTCCTGTATTTTGCTTTTTTAATTTTGTTTTAGATTTCCAGCATTGACATTTTCTGTTGATTTTCACCAATACATAACATTTTAAGAAACACCAGGACAGATAAGTAAAGTCTCCTTCATTGCCATTCAGACCTTGCGGTCTGAACGAAATGTTGTGCCTTGCAGTCATACATATAATAAAATAACAAAAACACACAATAAACACAAATTTAACATCCACCACAGTGAGTTTACCAGACACCTCCTCACTGTGATGGAGGCAAAAGTCTTAAAGTCTTTGTCTCTTCCCTCCTTGTTCTCCCCCTGCGCTGAGGCGATCCAGGCTTCCGATGTGGTGACCCCGCCAGGTGACGTATCCGAACTCCGCGAACTGGCCGATTCAAACTCCGCGGCCTGGGGTGGTCGAAGCTGCCATCCTCCAGTCCAGCGGATGCAGCTGCTGTTGCGGGAACCCCGAAAAAAACAGGCCCCCAACCTGTGACCTGCGAGCGGCCCGCGTCCGAGCCTCCAAGGTCGGGTCGCCGCCACCGGAACACCGGAACGCCGGTATGCCGCTACATGGATACATGGATAGGATAGGTTGAGAGGTGTTCTGCCAAACACAGGCAGGCGGGACTAGTGTAGATGAGGCATGTTGGTCAAGTTGGGCTGAAGGACCCTTTTCCACACTATATGACTATGACTAAACTGCCTGCATCTAAGCGACGAGTGAATGACACATTGTTCCCCAAATGAGCTTCCAAAGTATTCACGACAGATTGCGTGGTGCATAAAACTTGTACACTACTCCCTCAACATAATGAACAACTCACATTTCAGACTATGGTGCGTACGTCCATATGTGGGATGGCGATAGAAGAAGCTGATGAACATAAGGTTTACTGGAGCATGAAATGAAGGAGATCAAAGCACAAACCTATCTTTAGAAGTAGGAATAGGATAGACTAGAGATATTGACCTAGGAACATGATAGCCAAACCTGCAGTTAGCAAAATGGCACCTTGCTAAATTGAATTCAATAAATCTGGTCATTTAAAAGCACAAAATTGCAGTTACTTGAAATTTGATCTCGAAGCAGAAAAGCTGGGAACATTCATCAGACTGATTCCTGGGATGTCAGACAGATCGGCTGATTGAATAGCGGAGTAGACTTGATGGGCTGAGTGCCCTAATTCTACTCTTATAACCTATGAACTTATGAAGTTATAACACTATGCATATTTGCACTGTAACCTTTCTTTAAGATTCTCTGCAGATCTTTGAACCCTAATTTTGAGAGTGGATTTGAGGGGATATGTTTCTATTTCCTCCAACACATTGTATCTTTTTTTGTAAACCAGCATCTGCAGTTTCTTATTGCATTCCACTCTCTAGGCCCTCACCCCCTCATCTTCACCATGGATGTCCAGTCACTCCACACCTCCATCCCCCACCAGGATGGGCCTCAAAGCCCTCCGGTTCTTCCTCGACCAGAGGAGCAACCTATACCCAGCCACTGACACTCTCCTCCGCCTAGCGGAGTTGGTCCTCACCCTCAACAACTTTACATTTGACTCCTCCCATTTGCTCCAAACACAAGGCGTAGCTATGGGCCCTATGCACACGCATGGGCCCCAGCTACGCCTGCCTCTTTGTCGGGTACGTTGAACAATCCTTGTTCAATACGTACCAGGGCTACATCCCCGACCTTTGGGGCCACCTCCTGCACCTACCACACTTCATCCACTTCACCACCAACTTCCATGGGCCACAATACACCTGGCACCTACACCAACTCCCTACCATTCCTTGACCTCACCATCTCCAATCGCAGGGGACCTCACCTTCCCACCATACGTCCAAACCCCACAACCCCTCAATCTGGACCTACATCCCACCCTGCCCCCTGTCGCAGGTCGTCTTCCCCCCCCCCTTCTCCCCACTTCCCCTCCACCACGCTCTCCCTGTTCCCAGGACCAGCAACATCATGTTGATCCACCCATCTTCAATGCGCTCCTACACCAACTGACCCTTCATGCCACCACCTTCACCACACTCCCACTTCTCCACCACCATCCATCCGGCACTCCAATACACCTGGACCATTTCCAACACTTCCCTACCATTCCTTGACCTCACCATCTCCATCGCAGGGGACAGACTCCTGACCGACATGCATTACAAACCCACTGACTCACATGGCTATCTGGACTACACGTCTTCCCACCCTGCCCCCTGTAAAGACTCCATCCCCTACTCCCAATTCCTCCACCTACGCCGCATCTGTTCCCAGGATGAGACGTTCCATACCAGGGCATCAGAAATGTCCTTGATCTTCAGGGAACGGGGATCCCCTCCGCCACCATAGATGAGGCTCGCACCAGGGTCTCATCCATACCCCGTAACACTGCTCTCTCTCCCCATCCCCGCACTCGCAACAAGGGCAGAGTCCCCCTAGTCCTCACCTTTCACCCCACCAGCCGGCAAATACAACACATAATCCTCCGCCATTTCCGCCACCTCCAACGTGACCCCACCACTCGCCACATCTTCCCATCTCCCCCCATGTCTACCTTCCGCAAAGACCGCTCCCTCCGCAACTCCCATGTCAATTCTTCCCTTCCCTCCCGTACCACCCCCTCCCAGGGCACTTTCCGTTGCAACCGCAAGAAATGCAACACCTGTCCCTTCACCTCCCCCCTCGACTCCATTCAAAGACCCAAGCAGTCGTTCCAGGTGCGACAAAGGTTCACCTGTATCTCCTCCAACCTCATTTACTGCATCCGCTGCTCTAGATGTCAGCTGATTTACATCGGGGAGACTAAGCGGAGGTTGGGCGATCGTTTCGCCGAACACCTCCGCTCAGTCCGCAATAACCAACCTGAACTCCCGGTGGCTCAGCACTTCAACTCCCCCTCCCATTCCCAATCCGACCTCTCTGTCCTGGGTCTCCTCCATTGCCAGAGTGAGCAACACCGGAAATTGGAGGAACAGCACCTCATATTCCGCCTGGGGACCTTGCGTCCGGATGGCATGAACATTGAATTCTCCCAATTTTGCTAGCCTTTGCTGTATCCTCCCCTTCCTTAACCCTCGAGCTGTCTCCTCCCACCCTCCTATCCGCCCGCCCTCGGGCTCCTCCTCCTCCCTTTTTTTCCTTCCTTCTCCCCCCCACCTCCCATCAGTCTGAAGAAGGGTTTCGGCCTGAAACGTCGCCTATTTCCTTCGCTCCATAGATGCTGCTGCACCCGCTGAGTTTCTCCAGCAATTTTGTGTACCTTCTGCAGTTTCTTATGTCTCTAGGGATGCTGTCAGACCCACTGAGTTACTCCACTACTTTGTGGTTTTTTTGGGTCTTATTTTAATATATGTTGATATCAAACTCGGTGTCAGAGGAGCAGATATAATCAGTTGCAATCATAAAGTTTGAGTCTTTTGGAAAGTCACTTGAATTGGCTCCCCGTTGGATTGCAACCTTGTCGTGGTCGGGGAGCTTGTGCGTCTCAGTGACCCCTAGAGCAATGCCAGCGGGAGATTCGTCTCCTGTTAGGGTCTCCCATGCTGGACAGGTCAAAGGGTAGAGGTGAGACGAAGAGCGATCCACTGGTCCTCCAGGTTGGAGGTTGAGCTCAGGTCTAACAACCCTGTCTCATAAAAGAAATATGTTACGGAAACAGCAACTGAAGGAATGAACGCTACTGAGTGGAAGACCTTCGTTGATGCCCTACATGCCAGGAGGCATAACAGGCAGTAAGTAAGTAAGTAAGTAAGTACTTGAATAGCCAAGGCATAGAAGGATAGACACAAAGTGCTGGTATAAATCAGCGGGTCAGACTGAACAAGTGTCCCGACCTGAAACGTTATCCATCGTTTTCTCCAGAGGCAGCCTGACCTGCTGAGTTACTCCAGCACTTTGTATCTCTCTTTGGTCTAAACCAGCATGCAGTTCTTTGTTTCTACATAAAGCCATAGGAGGATATGGACCCAATGTGAGCATATGAGATTAGTGTGCTTGGGCAAAAATGTCAGCATGGATCTGTTGGGCCAAAGGATTAATTTCTGTGCTGTACAACTCACTGACTTTATAATTTCTTCCAAATCTATAAAAATCCAACTGTCAGATTTTCCTGACATCTGAATTTCCTAAAATTAGGAATCCCACAATTAATGATTTATGATTTATCAATGATTCAAACTCTAGAATTTCCTTCATTTAAACTTCATCCCATCTTTTTTTTATCATTTGTGTCTTTAAGTAAATTGATGTTGAACAGAAATT
Source organism: Leucoraja erinaceus (assembly GCF_028641065.1). Taxonomy (NCBI): domain Eukaryota; kingdom Metazoa; phylum Chordata; class Chondrichthyes; order Rajiformes; family Rajidae; genus Leucoraja; species Leucoraja erinaceus. Next base: position 111,118,173 of record NC_073379.1, on the reverse strand, counting down.
AGTAGAAACTACATCTTAAACTTTATTGTGGGGATGATATTTTAAAATCAAGGGTTTTGCTCATTAATAGTTAGCAGATATCCATTTAAGCTTTGCGTTCCCTCTCTCTCCATCCCTCCCCCATCCTAGTTCTCCAACCATATAACCATATACCATATAACAATTACAGCACGGAAACAGGCCATCTCGACCCTTCTAGTCCGTGCCGAACACATAATCTCCCCTAGTCCCATATACCTGCGCTCAGACCATAACCCTCCATTCCCTTCCCATCCATATAACTATCCAATTTATTTTTAAATGATAAAAACGAACCTGCCTCCACCACCTTCACTGGAAGCCCAGTTCTACTGTCCTGATTAAATATTACTGATTGCATGCCACGTTGTCACCTTCCCCTCAGCTAACAATGAACTATTCTACAATTCCTTATCAGCATCTGCTTTGATCTGTCGTTTTCACACCTTACCCTTCCATATGTGGCCGATTAGGAAAAGGGGAGACCTGGGTGTCATGGTACACCAGTCATTCAAAGTAGACATGCAGGTGCAGCAGGCAGTGAAGAAAGCAAATGGTATGTTAGCATTCATAGCAAAAGGATTTGAGTATAGGAGCAGGGAGGTTCTACTGCAGTTGTACAGGCTCTTGGTGAGACCACACCTGGAGTATTGCGTACAGTTGTGGTCTCCTAATCTGAGGAAAGCCATTCTTGCCATAGAGGGAGTACAGAGAAGGTTCACCAGACTGATTCCTGGAATGTCAGGACTTTCATATGAAGAAAGACTGGATAGACTCGGCTTGTACTCGCTAGAATTTAGAAGATTGAGGGGAGATCTTATAGAAACATATAAAATTCTTAAGGGGTTGGACAGGCTAGATGCAGGAAGATTGTTCCCGATGTTGGGGAAGTCCAGGACAAGGGGGTCACAGTTTAAGGATAAGGGGGGAATATTTTAGGACCAAGATGAGAAAAACATTTTTCACACAGAGAGTGGTGAATCTCTGGAACTCTCTGCCACAGAACGTAGTTGAGGCCAGTATATTGGTTATATTTAAGAGGGAGTTAGATGTGGCCCTTGTGGCTAAAGGGATCAGGGGGTATGGAGAGAAGGCAGGTACAGGATACTGAGTTGGATGATCAGCCATGATCATATTGAATGGCGGTGCAGGCTCGAAGGGCCGAATGGCCTACTCCTGCACCTATTTTCTATGTTTCTATATCTCCAGACCCTCTCTCCTGACTCTGAAGAAGGGTCTCGACCCGAAACGTCACCCATTCCTTCTCTCCAGAGAAGCTGTCTGACCCGCTGCGTTACTCCAGCATTTTGTGTCTACCTTACACATAGGATTTGAGCTTTTAGCCTCATGTAGACTCAACAAGACTGGTTTATAGTTTAAGATACCAGTGTTGAGGCTGTATTTGTATCATAAGCACACAACAGATAAGAGCTTTCCCAGGCAGGCTGCAACATTAAGCAATTCATGTTTATTCCAGCATTATTTCGGGATTATTTCTGAAGCAATCATCATCTTCTGTGGTTATCTTGTTTAATTCCAAATCATTTAATGTCATTTTTCTTTGGACTGCAGTGCTTTAAATTTCTTGGTGTTCTCCAGATTTTGTAACTAAACTTTACAAGATCCTTTCGATTGAAATGAATGCTTATGAAACGGGGTAAATAAATGTTAGGCACGAGAAGACTGAGGTGAGAAAAAACGTTTTCATCCAGAGAGTTGTGAATTTGTGGAATTCCCTGCCACAGAGGGCAGTGGAGGCCAAGTCACTGGATGGATTTAAGAGAGAGTTAGATAGAGCTCTAGGGGCTAGTGGAGTCAAGGGATATGGGGAGGCATGGTTTATTGTTAGGGGACGATCAGCCATGATCATATTGAATGGCGGTGCAGGCTCGAAGGGCCGAATGGCCTCCTCCTGCACCTATTTTCTATGTTTCTATGGAACGGCAGATGCTGGTTTGCAAAACAAGATGCAAAGTGCTGGAGTAACTCTGCAGGCTGGGCAGCATCTCTGGAACACATGAATAGGCAACTGATGCTGACAACTGATTTGAACAACTCACCTATTGATATCCTCCAAATATGCTGCCTGATCCATTGAATTACTCTAGCATTTTATGTAGATGAATGGTATATTTGCATTTTTAATGAACAATATTACATGGTAAAATTTGTAACTACTATCTACACAACTGCAATTTTAGAAAATAAACTTAACATTCTGGAAATAATCATCAGGCTGTGGAGAGAGCCTGATTAGTTTAGTTCAGTTTTAGTTTAGTTTATTGTCAAGTTCAAGTTCAAGTGAGTTTATTGTCATGTGTCCCTGTATAGGACAATGAAATTCTTGCTTTGCTTCAGCACACAGAACATAGTAGGCATTTACTACAAAGCAGATAAGTGTGTCCATATACCGTAATATAAATATATACACACATGAATAAACAAACTGGTAAAGTGCAAATAACAGAAAGTGGTTATTAATAATCAGAGTTTTGTCCGAGCCAGGTTTAATAGCCTGATGGCTGTGGGGAAGTGGCTATTCCTGAACCTGGTTGTTGCAGTCTTCAGGCTCCTGTACCTTCTACCTGAAGGTAGCGGGGAGATGAGTGTGTGGCCAGGATGGTGTGGGTCTTTGATGATAATAACCATATAACAATTACAGCACGGAAACAGGCCATCTCGGCCCTACAAGTCCATGCCGAACAAATTTTTTTCCCCTTAGTCCCACCTGCCTGCACTCGTACCATAACCCTCCATTCCCTTCTCATCCATATGCCTATCCAATTTATTTTTAAATGATACCAATGAACCTGCCTCCACCACTTCCACTGGGAGCTCATTCCACACCGCCACCACTCTCTGCGTAAAGAAGTTCCCCCTCATATTACCCCTAAACTTCTGTCCCTTAATTCTGAAGTCATGTCCTCTTGTTTGAATCTTCCCTATTCTCAAAGGGAAAAGCTTGTCCACATCAACTCTGTCTATCCCTCTCATCATTTTAAAGACCTCTATCAGGTCCCCCCTTAACCTTCTGCGCTCCAGAGAATAAAGACCTAACTTATTCAACCTATCTCTGTAACTTAGTTGTTGAAACCCAGGCAACATTCTAGTAAATCTCCTCTGTACTCTCTCTATTTTGTTGACATCCTTCCTATAATTTGGCGACCAAAATTGTACACCATACTCCAGATTTGGTCTCACCAATGCCTTGTACAATTTAACATTACATCCCAGCTTCTATACTCAATGCTCTTAATGCCAGCCTTATTGAGCCAGCGACTGCGATAGATCCCCTCGATGGAAGGAAGGTCAGAGCCGATGATGGACTATGCCGTGTTTACTACTTTTTGTAGTCTTTTCCTCTCCAGGGCGCTCAAATTGCCGAACCAAGCCACGATGCAACCGGTCAGCATGCTCTCTACTATGTACACGTAGACCGAGGTACAGTGAGAAGCTTTTGTTGCGTGCTATCCAGTCAGCGCAAAGACAATACATGATTACAATCAAGCCATCCAGTGTGCACATACACAATAAAGTCAATAACGTTTAGTGCAAGATAAAGTCCAGTAAAGTCTAATTCAAGATAGGCTGAGTATCTCCATTTAGGTAGATAGTAGCTCAGGACTGCCCTCTAGTTGTTGGTAGGATGGTTCAGTTGCCTGATATCAGGTGGGAAGAAACTGTCCCTGAATATGGATGTGTGTGTTTTCACACATCTATCTCTTGCCTGATGGGAGAGGGGAGAAGAAGGAATGGTCGGGATATGACTCGTCCTTAATTCTGTTGGTGGTCTCGCTGAGTCAGCGTGAAGTGTAAATGCAATTTAGGTATAGGAGATTGAGAGGGGATCTTATAGAAACGTACAAAATTCTTAAGGGGTTGGACAGGCTAGATGCAGGAAGATTGTTCCCGATGTTGGGGAAGTCCAGAACAAGGGGTCACAGCTTAAGGATAAGGGGAAAATCTTTTAGGCCCGAGATGAGAAGAACTTTTTTCACACAGAGAGTGGTGAATCTCTGGAACTCTCTGCCACAGAGGGTAGTCGAGGCCAGTTCATTGGCTATATTTAAGGGGGAGTTAGATGTGGCCCTTGTGGCTAAAGGGATCAGAGGGTATGGAGAGAAGGCAGGTACGGGATACTGAGTTGGATGATCAGCCATGATCATATTGAATGGCGGTGCAGGCTCGAAGGGCCGAATGGCCTACTCCTGCATCTATTTTCTATGTTTCTATGTTTCTAAGTGTAAATGCAATGGAAAGGAGATGGTTCGTGTGAAGCAGAATTCTGGTTCAGATTGATAACTTTTCATTCTAAGATTATCTAAACTCTCTCCTTGCAGTTCTACTCTCTATATTTATCGAGGACATTTTCTCAATCGGCTCTGTAGTGTTCAGTGAACAATGTATCTCCTCCATAGACATCTCTGTTCTTGTACCAGTTTCAGAATAGTGCTTTCTGGTTTACAATGCTTTTTGTTTCTCCCCAGCTTATGCTATGCTCTTCATTTCTGCGAGTTAAATGTAATTCTTCACACATCCATCCATTCCATCAGTCTGTTTATCTTCTTGAATGATTAATCCTCTTCACCGTTCACTGCACCTCCGACATTTGTATCTTCTTCAAATGTGGAATGGATACCCTACACATCCATGTCAGTGTGATCCATTTGCATTAGGAAAAAACAGTCATCCTTTGGGAAGCTCCACTGTACACTTCCTTCCAATTTCATGCCACCCTCCATCTCGTGTCATTCACCACATTTCAAAACCATGGTGATACAACTGTTCTCATTCCTTGGCCTTCAATTTTGAAATGTAACACAGGGTTATAGAGTACAACCACTCAGTGTGGAAACAGTCCCTTCAGCCCAACTTGAGCAGACCGATCAACACGTCCCATCTACTCCAGTCCCACCTGCCCACATTTGGCCCAGATCCCTCTAAACCTGTCCCATCCATGTACCTGTTCAAATGTTTCTTAAATGTTGCAATGCTACCTGCCTCAACTACCTCCTTTGGCAGCTCGTTCCATACACCAACCACCCCCTGTATAAAAAGGTTTCCCCCTTGGGTTGGACAGGCGAGATGCAGGAAGATTGTTCCCGATGTTGGGGAAGTCCAGGACAAGGGGTCACAGCTTAAGGATAAGGGGGAAATCCTTTAAGACCAAGATGAGAAGAACATTTTTCACACAGAGAGTGGTGAATCTCTGGAACTCTCTGCCACAGAGGGTAGTCGAGGCCAGTTCATTGGCTATATTTAAGAGGGAGTTAGATGTGGCCCTTGTGGCTAGGGGGATCAGGGGGTATGGAGAGAAGGCAGGTACGGGATACTGAGTTGGATGATCAGCCATGATCATATTGAATGGCGGTGCAGGCTCGAAGGGCCGAATGGCCTACTCCTGCACCTAATTTCTATGTTTCTATGTTCCTATGGTTCCTATTAAAATTCCCCCCCTCACATTAAACCAATGTCCTCTGGTTTTCAATTCCCTTACTCTGGGCAAGAGATTTTGTATGTCTCCCCAATCTATTCCTCTTATGATTTTGTACATCATCCCTGATCCTCCAGTGCTCTAAGGAAGAGTCCAAGCCTGCTTAACCTCTCCCTATAGCTCAGGCCCTCAAGTCCTGGCAACATCCTTGGATATCTTCTCTGCACGCTTTTCAGCTTGACAACAACACTCGTATAATGTCAGCATGGATTTGTGAAGGGGAAATCACGCTTGACTAAACGCCTGTAATGTGAGGATGTAACAAGTAGAGTGGACAAGGGAGAGCCAGTAGATGTTGTTTATCCGGACATTCAAAAAGCCTTTGAAAAGGTTCCACACAAGAAATTAGTGTGCAAAATTAGAGCACCTGGTATTGGGGGTAGGAAAGAGGTGGAGTAATGCCACTGTCTCACTTAGGAAACCTGAACGGAAACCTCTGGAGACTTTGCGCCCCACCCAAGGTTTCCATGCGGTTCCCAGAGGCTGCAGGTGGTTGCCGGAGGTTGCAGGTAGTGGAGGCAGGTAGGGAGACTGACAAAAACCTCCGGGAATCGTACGGAAACTTTGGGTGGGGCGCAAAGTCTCCAGTGGTTTCCGTTCAGGTTTCCTAAGTGGGACAGGGGCATAAACAGACCCTTTTCAGAATGGTAGGCAGTGACTAGTGGGGTGCCGCAAGGTTCGGTGTTGGTGCCCAGTTATTTACAATATATATTAATGATTTAGACATAACATTCCAAGTTTGCGGATGACACAAAGCTGGGAGGCAGTGTGAGCTGTGAGGAGGATGCTATGAGTCTGCAGGCTGACATATAGGTTGGGTGAGTGGGCAGATGCAGTATAATGTGGACAAATGTGAGGTTATCCACTTTGGTGGCAAGAACAAGAAAGCAGATTATTAACTGAATGGTGCCAGATTAGGAAAAGGAGTGACGCAACGAGACCTAGGTGTCCTTGTTCATCAGTCACTGAAAGTAAGCATGCAGGTGCAGCAGGCAGTGAAGAAAGCTAATGGCACGTTAGCAAGAGGATTTGAGTATAGGAGCCATTCTATTGAGTATAGGAGCCATGAGGGGTCGGCCATTCAGGACTGGGATGAGGAAAACCTTTTCACCCAGAGAGTTGTGAATCTGTGGAATTCTCTGCCACAGAAGGCAGTGGAGGCCAACTCGCTGGATGTTTTCAAGAGAGAGTTAGATATAGCTCTTAGGGCTAACGGAATTAAGGGATATGGGGAGAAGGTAGGAACGGTGTACTGATTCTGGATGATCATATTGAATGGCAATGCTGGCTCGAAGGGCCGAATGACCTACTCCTGCACCTATTTTCGATGTTTCTATGTTTCCATAACACGGAGCTCAGAATGAACACAATAATCTAACTGCAGCCTCACCAACATGGCACCATATCTGACATATTTTGGAAATTTATGTACACTGCATCAACTTATTCCCTCATTGACTTTCTTTGTTACCTCATAAGAAAAAATTTGATGAAGTTTATTAGGCATGGATTTGCTTTTGGTAAGCAACTCACACTTGCTCAAATCACTGCCAATTTGGTCCTGGATTAATGCTCTTAAATATCCCCATGATTGAGGTAGTTTCATAGATCAGTCTGAAGAAAGGTCTCAACCCAAAGCGTCACCCATTCCTTCTCCCCAGAGATGCTGCCTGTCCTGCTGTGTTACTCCAACATTTTGTGTCTATCTTCAGTGTATAACCAGCATCTCCAGTTCCTACAGTTTTGCAGCTATTGGGTTTGGCCTTATACTCTTTTCTGAACAAGGGTTTAACATAGGGTCAGTCTGAAGAAGGATCTCAACCCGAAGCATCACCCATTCCTTCTCTCCATAGATGCTGCCTGTCCCGCTGAGTTACTCCAGCATTTTGTGTCTATTCAAGGGTTTAACATTTACAAGTCCCCAGTCCTTAGGCACCATCCCTAATCTACATGTGTTTGGAAGATGGTGGCCAAGGGTCATTAAATTTCTTCCCTTCAACTGCCAAGGATGCATGTCATCTGATTCAGGTGACTTCCTCTTGAACTACAGCTGGCCATTCTGGGACCTTAGTTTTTAACTGCATTCAGAACCTCATTACATCTTCCGCTGCTGAAACTCCACTAGCATTTTCTTTGTTGATAGACCCACCACTGATCTATGAGCTGTTCTATTTTGTGTCTGTACCTATCTGAGTAGTGAAATATGGGGTAGGATTCAAGTACAAAATTCCTTCCTCCAGTTTTTAACTACATTCAGAACCTCAATTACATCTTATTTCTTGAGGAAGTGCATCATAGGTTCACCAGAATAATTCCTTGGATGGCGGGACTGTCATATGATGAAAGAATGTATCGAATGGGCTTGATTTCACGGGACTTTAGAAGGATGAGAGGGATTTCTTATGGAAACATATAAAATTGTTAAAGGATTGGACAGGCTAGATGCAGGAAAAATTGTTCCTGATATTGGGGGAGTCCAGAACTAGGGTTCACTGTTCAAGAAAAGGGGTAGGCCATTTAGAACTGAGATGAGGGAAAACTTTTTCACCCAGAGAGTTGTGAATCTGTGGAATTCTCTGCAACAGAAGGCAGTGGAGGCCAACTCACTGGATGTTTTCAAGAGAGAGTTAGATTTAGCTCTTAGGGCTAACGGAATCAAGGAATATGGGGGAAAAGCAGGAACTGGGTACTGATTTTGGATGATCAGCCATGGTCATATTGAATGGTGAAGCTGTGTCGAAGAGCCGAATGACCTATTCCTGCACCTATTTTCTATGTTTCGCTGAAACTGCAATGGCATTTTCTTTGCTATCAATAGTGATCATTAATTGACCACTCCTCTTACATAGAAACATAGAAAATAGGTGCAGGAGTAGGCCATTCGGCCCTTCGAGCCTGCACCGCCATTCAATATGATCATGGCTGATCATCCAACTCAGTATCCTGTACCTGCCTTCTCTCCATACGCCCTGATCCCTTTAGCCACAAGGGCCATATCTAACTCCCTCTTAAATATAGCCAATGAACTGGCCTCAACTACCTTCTGCGGCAGAGAGTTCCACAGATTCACCACTCTCTGTGTGTGAAAAAGTTTTCCTCATCTCGGTCCTAAAAGATTTCCCCCTTATCCTTAAACTATGACCCCTTGTTCTGGACTTCCCCAACATCGGGAACAATCTTCCTGCATCTAGCCTGTCCAACCTCTTAAGAATTTTGTAAGTTTCTATAAGATCCCCCCTCAATCTTCTAAATTCTAGCGAGTACAAACCGAGTCTATCCAGTCTTTCTTCATATGAAAGTCCTGACAACCCAGGAATCAGTCTGGTGAACCTTCTCTGTACTCCCTCTATGGCAAGAATGTCCTTCCTCAGATTAGGAGACCAAAACTGTACGCAATACTCCAGGTGTGGTCTCACCAAGACCCTGTACAACTGCAGTAGAACCTCCCTGCTCCTAGACTCAAATCCTTTTGCTATTACAGCACCTTTCTTGTTCACACATCTTTTCCAGTATTTTTGATTCTCTTTGATATTTGTTGCAACTTCTCTTACACCGAGTACAATTTCGGAAAAGTTATCCGGTTATTTATAGGATGCACCCACAGACACCTAATGTGAGATAATATCCTGGATTGACTTGATTGTTAAAAAGGGGAGGTCTACTTGAAAGACAAAAATATAGAAGGTGCTGGAGTCACTCAACGGGTCAGGCAGCATCTCTGGAGAAAGCAGATAGGTCATGTTTCAGGTTGGGGCCTTCTTCTGACTGCATCCATGTTCTCCAGAGATGCTGCCTGACCCGCTGAGTCACTCCAGAACTTTGTGTCATTTTTTGTAAACCAGTATTTGCTGTTCCTTGTTTCCACTTTAAATAATGTTGGTTTGCCTTTGCAGTTTATTTGCCAAACTTTCAAGATGTTTGCACAGTGTATGCGGACTAATGTCGAAGATAGGCACAAAAAGCTGGAGTAACTCTGCGGGATAGGCAGCATCTCTGGAGAGAAGGAAAGGGTGACATTTCGGGTCGAGACCCTTCTTCACTGAGTCACTAAAATATGTCTGCATCATTTTATCAAATGCTCATATAATAAACAGATAACACGGCTATGTAATCTATTCATTATATGTTTGTTTTTGCAGTATATTTGAATACTATCACAATATCTCCATCTAGTGGACATACTCTGTGGAAGTATCATCATGTCCCATTTCTGCTGTTAGTTCACTGCATGTTGTTAATTGTGCTGGCACTGTGGCTAGTTCTGGTAAGGCTGCTTTTATTATCTGACATAGATATCCTTAAAAATCTTGCCACACTGAGGCTTTTCCTTGCACTTTTGAAGTCCTTCTGAGAATGATACTCTAGTATGGGTGACACATTGATGTAAGAATTGGGACCAAAACAAAAACTGCGCTGCTGGAGAAACTCAGTGGGTGAGGTGGTAGTGGGCAGGTGGACATGAATGAAGCTCTTGATTGACCATGTCAAGGGAATGGAGGGAGAGTTGGACACATGTAGGATCTTCTGGGATGATGAGAGCACCATAGATAACACTTTTAGTGAGATGGTCACACCCAAGGTGCAGGCTGTAGGTAGTTGGATGACTACCTAAAGGAAGTAGGCAGGTATGGTGTGGTAATTCCCCTCAGTAACAGATACACCTCTTTGGTCTGTTTGGAAGGGGAAAGGGAGGGTAGGTGGGAGATCTTTCAGAAGGCAGCAGCAGCAGCAACCAGGTCTATAGCACCATGACTGGCTGTGAGGCTGAACAAAGAAGGGTAAAGCCAGGCATACATCCATAGAATCCTGCCCCCATCTCTTTACCAGCTCCCCCTCCACCACAATTACTGAGGAAGGGTCTTGACTCGAAATATTGCATATGCAGGATCTCGAGAGATGTTGCTTGGCATGCTGAGTTAATCCAGCATTTTGTGTCTTTGTTTTGTAAACCAGCATCTGCAGTTCCTTGTGTCTTCATGAGGATGTTATCTGGGATGGATTCTTTTTGTTTTGATAAGAGATTGGATAGACTGGGTTTGATTTCCTTGAAGCATGGAAAACTGAGTAGGGAACTTGATGGGAGTATCCAAAATTCTGAGATCTAATAAGAAATGTTTCGCCATGGCAGAGGTGTCTAAGACAGAGGGCATGAGTTTAAGGCGAGTGCAAGAGGCTTGGAGAGAAATGAGGAAAAATGTTTTTAGCTAGTAGGTGGTAGAAATCCTACTTGCCTAAGAGGGTGGTGGAAGCTGGTACTCCCATAACATTTAAGGAGCATTTGAATGAGATCATGGATCACCAAGGCATAGTGGGCTATGAACCAAGGGCTGGCAAATAGAATTCATATAGATAGGCAATTGATGGTCAGAATGAACGAGGTGGGTGAAGGTTCTATTTCTGGGCTGCATGTTGCATAGAAATACAATGTAATTATACACCAGGTATAGGTGCTGAAGAGAGTCAGAAGGTATTACCAGTTAACAGGTATTTTGTTGGTTCACATGCTTGATCAATGGTATTTTATCATTAATGTTTTATTATTATTATTATTAATGTTTAGTGTTTTCTGAGTCATTCGTAACTGTCACTGTATGTCATGTTGTTACTTGTGGGCGGAGCACCAAGGCAAATTCCTTGTATGTGAATACTTGTCCAATAAACTTACTTACTTACTTACTTACTTACAGCAGGATGCAAAAGGGAGCATAGAAAACATGGCCAAGTGTAAAAACGGATGACCAAGCTAGCAACCCCGTGGGTTTGTGATTCCTCAAGTGTTACAGAGGAGAGAGCTTCCACCTGGTACTTAGGGTAGCAAATCTACCAGGGAGTGGATCTACCACTGACAAGAGCACTTCTGTGCCAATTTTGCAGGACCCAGCGTATCACCTATAAGAAACTGATGGCCTGGGTTATGGCCTGGACCACTAAAAACATGTCCATTTAACATAGAAACATAGAAACATAGAAATTAGGTGCAGGAATAGGCCATTCGGCCCTTCGAGCCTGCACCGCCATTCAATATGATCATGGCTGATCATCCAACTCAGTATCCCGTACCTGCCTTCACTCCATACCCCCTGATCCCCTTAGCCACAAGGGCCACATCTAACTCCCTCTTAAATATAGCCAATGAACTGGCCTCAACTACCCTCTGTGGCAGAGAGTTCCAGAGATTCACCACTCTCTGCGTGAAAAAAGTTCTTCTCATCTCGGTTTTAAAGGATTTCCCCCTTATCCTTAAGCTGTGACCCCTTGTCCTGGACTTCCCTAACATCGGGAACAATCTTCCTGCATCTAGCCTGTCCAACCCCTTAAGAAATTTTGTAAGTTTCTATAAGATCCCCTCTCAATCTTCTAAATTCTAGAGAGTATAAACCAAGTCTATCCAGTCTTTCTTCATAAGACAGTCCTGACATCCCAGGAATCAGTCTGGTGAACCGTCTCAGCACTCCCTCTATGGCAATAATGTCCTTCCTCATTAAATGTGATAATGATGCCTACGGAATTAATGATCTACAATATGATCCAATGCTAATAACTATATTCTGCACCATACTTTCCCCTTTGCTCTATTGTACTTAGATTGACTTGATTGTATTTGTATTCACTGGAGTTTAGAAGAATGAGGGGGATCTTATAGAAACATATAAAATTATAAAAGGACTGGACAAACTAGATGCAGGAAAAATGTTCCCAATGTTGGGCGAGTCCAGAACCAGGGGCCACTGTCTAAGAATAATGGGGAGGCCATTTAAAACTGAGATGAGAAAAAAATATTTTCACCCAGAGAGTTGTGAATTTGTGGAATTCTCTAGCTCAGAAGGCAGTGGAGGCCAATTCACTGGATGGATTTAAAAGAGAGTTAGATAGAGCTCTAGGGGCTAGTGGAGTCAAAGGATATGGGGAGAAGGCAGGCACGGGTTATTGATTGTGGCTGATCAGTCGTGATCACAATGAATGCAGACTTGAAGGGCCAAATGGCCTCCTCCTGCACCTGTTTTCTATGTTTCTATATGGTATTTCTGATCCGTTTAGATAACATGGAGAACAAACACCGTGACAATGATAAACCCTAACCTAAAACTAAATTTCAAATCGTCTCATAGTATGGCAATCCATGACAGGAGTGAAAATGTAGACATGTAGCCAAGGACAAGAAGACTCTGCAGAGAGTAGTGCGTTCGGCCGAACGCACTATGGGAACTTCACTCACCCCCCTGCAGGAACTATACAACAGGAGGTGCAACTCCAGAGCAAATAAAATCATGGGAGACCCCTTCCACCCCTGCAATGGACTGTTCCAGCTGCTACGGTCAGACAAACGCCTCCGTTGCCATGCGGTGAGAACGGAGAGGTTGAGAAGGAGTTTCTTCCCAGAGGCCATTCGTACTGTAAACGCCTATCTCACCAGGGACTAACTCTACTGAACGTTTTTCCTTCCATTATTTATTATGTAAAAGAATATGTGTGTTATGATTGTGTTAATAGTTTGTTTGGTTGTTTGGTTGTTTGTCTTTTGCACAAAAGTCCGCGAGCATTGCCACTTTCATTTCACTGCACATCTCGTATGTGTATGTGACAAATAAACTTGACTTGACTTGACTTGACTTGATTTTTCAATTTGTGGGAAATATAACTAGAGATACAGGAGACTGTAAATGCTGGAAATTTGAGCAAAAGAAATACAAACTGCTGGAGGATCCCTGCAGGTCAACAAGCATCAATGGAAGGAAATGGATGAGGTTGTTTCAGGTCAGGATCTTTCGTTTGTCCAGACCCAAAATATTGTCTGTCCATTTCCTTTCACAGATGCTGGCTGATCTGTTGAGTTTCTCCAGCAGATAGTCTTTTGTTGGAGCTATAATGCCCTAAATACTAAAATGATGGTACGAGAACGTTGTTCCAAGTTTCAGACAGGGCTGGGAGAGACCTAAATTGTCAGAGGAGCCATTATCAGTTGAAATGTTAAACTGAGGTTTAAAGTGCCTATTCAATTAAAATGGGGATTGTGGAAATAGAAACATAGAAACATAGAAATTAGATGCAGGAGTAGGCCACTCGGCCCTTCGAGCCTGCACCGCCATTCAATATGATCATGGTTGATCATCCAACTCAGTATCCCGTACCTGCCTTCTCTCCATACCCCCTGATCCCCTTAGCCACAAGGGCCACATCTAACTCCTTCTTAAATATAGCCAATGAACTGGCCTCAACTACCCTCTGTGGCAGAGAGTTCCAGAGATTCACCACTCTCTGTGTGAAAAAAATAAAAAAATAAAAATGTCGGAGACCCTACATTTGGAAAGAATTAGATTTGTCTTAAAGGACAAACAAGAACCATATTTTTTGTTAAAATATGGTCTCCATTCATTAATTATTTGAAGGGATAGATTGGCCTGGCACGATAACCCAACTGAAACTTGAACTCAGGATTAGATGAAAAGTTATACTTTATAATCTACGAACCTATCTCCAATGACGTATTATAGAAACATAGAAACATAGAAATTAGGTGCAGGAGTAGGCCATTCGGCCCTTCGAGCCTGCACCGCCATTCAATATGATCATGGCTGACCATCCAACTCAGTATCCTGTACCTGCCTTCTCTCCATACCCTCTGATCCCTTTAGCCACAAGGGCCACATCTAACTCCCTCTTAAATATAGCCAATGAACTGGCTTCAACTACCTTCTGTGGCAGAGAATTCCAGAGATTCACCACTCTCTGTGTGAAAAAATGATTTTCTCATCTCGGTCCTAAAAGATTTCCCGCTTATCCTTAAACTGTGACCCCTAGTGCTGGACTTCCCCAACATCGGGAACAATCTTCCTGCATCTAGCCTGTCCAACCCCTTAAGAATTTTGTAAGTTTCTATAAGATCCCCCCTCAATCTTCTGAATTAAAGCGAGTACAAGCCGAGTCTATCCAGTCTTTCTTCATATGAAAGTCCTGACATCCCAGGAATCAGTCTGGTGAACCTTCTCTGTACTCCCTCTATGGCAAGAATGTCTTTCCTCAGATTAGTAATATAGTATTAGTATTATAAGTAATTCATTCCACCTTTTTTTCTTTTTTGACATTTGTAATTATTTTTTCTCTTTCTCTCTCTTTCTCTATCTATAGAGGAATTAAAGAAATGTACAAACATGAATCATTTTAAAATGATATATAAACAAATAATTTTCAAGGGGTACCGGGATGGAGGGGATGGTTGACAAGTGGGGGTTAATGTTTATCTATTGCTTTACAATTGTTTACTTATGTTTGGTTACTTCATATATGAAGTTTGTATGTGTATAATAGTTGTATGTATATATATGTCTGTAGGTATTATGGGAAATTGCCTGGGGTAGTATTATTATTATTAATTAATTGATTTTTAAATATGGTAGAAGTGTTGGGGAAAAGGGGTGAGATTTAATAAGTTATTCTTCTTCTCACTCCTTTTCGAGCTTGTACAGACATTGGACATTGGAAATTTGCTTTTTGTTCTTTTCATTGCTTGTAAATATTGATTGTAATGTCCAATTGTTTGATAATTTCGATTTTGTTACTATTAATGTCTTTAATGTCTTTACTTGTTCGGAATAAATAAAATAAATAACTAAGTAAATAAATATATTAAAAAAACACTAGAAGGAGAATTAATCGACAATTGAAAATTTTAATAATGTATGATTGATGTATATGAAAAGTTTTTTTACTATAATATGTAACTATACTTTACCATAATATGTTTGCTTCTAATAAAAATATATATTTTTAAAAGTGCCTGTTCAGGCGGATGTAAGACATCACATTGGAGGAACTGAAGAGAAACAATCATATCTGGGGGAACGCTGGTTGGTGCGGAATGGGTGGACCGAAGGGCCTGTTTCCACGCTGTATCTCTAAACTAAACTAAACTAAACTAAACTAAACTAAACTAAACTAAACTAAACTAAACTAAACTAAACTCTAAGGTACACAAAATTGCTGGAGAAACTCAGCGGGTGCAGCAGCATCTATGGAGCGAAGAAAATCGGCGACGTTTCGGGCCGAAACCCTTCTTCAGACTGATGGGGGGTGGGGGGAGAAGGAAGGAAAAAGGGAGGAGGAGGAGCCCGATGGGAGGAGACAGCTCAAGGGTTAAGGAAGGGGAGGAGACAGCAAGGGCTAGCAAAATTGGGAGAATTCAACGTTCATGCCATCAGGATGCAAGCAGCCCAGGCGGAATATGAGGTGCTGTTCCTCTAAACTCTATGTATCTTTTTCACGAGAAGGTGATGGCGGTTATGGTGCAACTAATCAGATGTGTTTCCTTGTGGTTTCTCCAGATCATCTGTTTCAGTGGAAAACATATCCTTGCAAAATGGCATTGACAGTTTGTAGTATATTGTTGTGTTAACTACATTTAGTTTAAAAAATAATTTTGAATTGGGAGGTGAAGAAAAATTGTAAAATATGAAAATATGGAAATATTTTTCAAGAATCTTTTTTCTCAACATCAAGATGGGCTCCAAGTATTAAGGAGTTGTAATAATTCCACGCACAATATTTGCATTAAAATTTGAAAATATGGAAACATTTTTCAAGAATCTTTACTCTCAACGTCAAGATGGGCTCCAAGTATTAAGGATTTGTAATAATTTCATGCACAATATTTGTATCCATTCGTCTCACTTGTGGCAAACACAGCTCAGTCAGCATTTATCTGTAAACAATGTTCTCAGATTCGCAAAATTACAGATTTCTGGCTGCACTAAATGCAAACCCATTAAATCTGTTGCTGCTCCTACATCATCTCCCTCTCCCCCTGTGGGCCTGGAAAGTAAATAATTCACGCCAGTGGATAATAGTTTCAGCATGTACCATGTACGTAATATAACTTATTTCATGTTAATATCAAGATCTACTTACTGTGGTTTAATTTTCTGACCATAATATGCCTGGAGCCTCGGGTTTGAATATAAAACAATCTTTATGTCCGAGTGCAATGTTATCCTTGTGCCTTTTCTCTTGAAATGCACTCAGCGGAGCTGTAATCTTGTTTTGGCACACAACTCATGCCAGCAATAATTGGAAACCATGCCCATTTCTGCCTTGACATAGGGCATTGGAGGCCCATTTGTAATCTGGCTGCTTCAAGCTTCATGCTGTACATCTGTTAAAGGCACTGGAATGGACATATTTATGGTAAGTTCTACGGTGAAAATCAAATCTCTCGCACGCAAAATATACACACTGTGACTCTTCTTTTAAACTTCCTCTCAACCTCAGAAAACACCAAACTGGTTCAAGATAATTTGATACATTGGAAGTCTCTTTGCAAAAGAAAGGTCTGTTAGGAAGATGACTGTCATCTCATTTCTGCAGTTATAATTCCTGAATTTGATCTGAACCTGTCTAGGTGGCCTGGAGTTCCACATGTCGTGCCACACAATATTCCTTCAATACATTATTGTATTTATAAATACTATGCAGAGTACTAATCTGCTGTTAGCTTTAATACACAGTTCCCTGCACCTATAAATATTGCTCACTTTATTTATTAACTTTCAATAATTTTAAACACCATTCACCACAATAAATCACAGTAAAGGGAGCCTTTTCCCATGTGTACAAATGGTCAATCACGTTATTCATAATTGACGTGAATCATCAAATTTTATTTTTCAGCAGTCATATCCGTTGTCAGTTTGATTGAAACAATTCTCTCCTTGATTGTACCATCTTTATCCAATTTTGCCTGCTTGCTGAAAGTCTGAAATGTCTCCCAAAATCATGTCAGTGAATACTGTAAGTCATAGAATGATACAGTCCAGAAACAGTCCCCTCAGCCCACCAATGCTGTGCGGTCAATCATGTATCATTTACACTAATCCTACACTAATCTCATGTTTATTCTCCTGACGTTCCCACACATCTCTTCCAGGTTCTACCTGCACTTTTGGGGCAATTTGCAGAGTCATTTAACTTATCAATCTCCAAATATTTCTGGTGTGGGAGGAAACTGGAACACCAGCGGGAAACTCATGCATCTGCAGGGTGAATATGGAAACACTACCTTGGATCAAACCCTGCTTACTGGAGCCATTGCACCATTATACTGTCCTCAGAGGTCTGGTGTCCTCTCAAGAGAATGCCATCATGTCTTGATCTTCTGATCAATATCACACTAACTGTGTTGATGGGAAAACCTCTGGATATTACTACATTCACCTCATTTGGGGATATGGGGAGAAGGCAGGCACGGGTTATTGATTGGGGATGATCAGCCATGATCACAATGAATGGCGGTGCTGGCTCGAAGGACCGAATGGCCTCCTCCTGCACCTATTTTCTATGTTTTTTATTTGGAGACCCTCAGACTATCTTTGATTGGACTTTCCTGGCTTTATCTTGTATTATTTGCAAACTAGTGGGCGAGTCTAGAACTAGAGGTCATAGCTGCAGAATTTAAGGACATTTTCTTAGGAAGGTGATGAGGATGGATTTCTTTCATCAGGGTGGTGAATCTGTGGAATTCTTTGCCACAAATAGATGTGGAGGCCATGTCAGTGGATATATTTAAGGCAGAGATAGATAGATTCTTGATTAGTTCGGGTGTCAGAGGTTAAAGGGAGAAGTCAGGAGAATGGGGTTGGGAGAGAGAGATAGATCAGCCATGATTGAATGGCAGAGCAGACTTGATGGGCCAAATGGCCTAATTCTGCTCCTATCACATGATCTTATGATCTTATAATCTTGAACACTATTCCCTTATCATGCATCTGTACACTGTGAATGGCTTAATTGTAATCATGTATTGTCTTTCTGCTGACTGGTTAGCACGCAACAAAAGCTTTTCACTGCACCTCGGTACACGTGACAATAAACTAAACTGAACTAGGAAGATTTGATGAAAGGTTCCAGATATTTCTGCATTTGGAAGATTCAGTGAATGATTTTCAATCCAGAAATGATCGGAGCATTAATCCTTTCCAAAGGTGTTTGTGAATTAATGTAATAATAATAATAATACATTTTATTTATGGGCGCCTTTCAAGAGTCTCAAGGACACCTTACAAAAATTTAGCAAGTAGAGGAAAAACATGTAAGCGGAATGAAATAAATAGTAGAGACATGACTAGTACACAAAGTAAAGACAGAATTCAATACAAAACACAATATGAGGCAATTCAAGCACAGATGAAAAGGGAGGGGGACGTGGGGCTAAGGATAGGCAGAGGTGAAGAGATGGGTCTTGAGGCGGGACTGGAAGATGGTGAGGGACACGGAATTGCGGATCAGTTGGGGGAGGGAGTTCCAGAGCCTGGGAGCTGCCCTGGAGAAGGCTCTGTCCCCAAAACTGCGGAGGTTGGACTTGTGGATGGAGAGGAGACCGGCTGATGTGGATCTGAGGGACCGTGAGGGTTGGTAGGGGGAGAGGAGGTCAGTGAGATATGGGGGGGGCAGATGGTGGAGGGCTTTGTAGGTGAGGACCAGGATTTTGTAGGTGATCCGGTGGGAGATGGGAAGCCAGTGAAGTTGTTTGAGGACTATAGACTTGATGGGACATGATCATTACTCTTCCGTAGATTGGCACATTTTATGAATGCCCAGAGTAGTCATTGAGATATCCAGCATAAAGTTGCCGAGTAAAATGAGTCCTACTTGCTTTCACAGGGCCCATATCCCCACAAACCTTTCCTATCCATGTAGCTGTTCAAGTAACATTTTCAAATGGTGTATCCATCTCTACCACTTATTCTAGCAGTTCATTTGAACTTTGCACTACCCTTTGCATGATAAAGATTTCATTAGGACTTTTTTTTAAATCAGGATTTAGGACTTTTAAAAATCTTTTCCCTTTCACCTTCAACCTATACATATAAAATTATAAAAGGGCTGGACCAGCTAGATGCAGGAAAAATGTTCCCAATGGTGGGCGAGTCCAGAACCAGGGGGCCACACAGTCTTAGAATAAAGGGGAGGTCATTTAAGACTGAGGTGAGAAAAAACTTTTTCACCCAGGGAGTTGTGAACTTATGGAATTCCCTGCCACAGAGGGCAGTGGAGGTCAAGTCACTGGATGGATTTAAGAGAGAGTTAGATAGAGCTCTAGGGGCTAGTGGAGTCAAGGGATATGGGGAGAAGGCAGGCACGGGTTATTGATTGGGGACGATCAGCCATGATCACAATGAATGGCTGTGCTGGCTCGAAGGGCTGAATGGCCTCCTCCTGCACCTATTTTCTACGTTTCTATGTTTCTATACCTTCTAGTAGTTGACTCCTGCACCTACTCACATGATTTTATAAACCTCTGTTAAATCGTACCTCATCCTCCTATGTTCCTGGGTGAAAAAGACCCAGCCTATTCAACTTCTACTTATGACTCAAACCTTCCAGAACAAGGAACATCCTCATAAATCGCCTCTGCACCCTTTTGCAGTTTAATGACATCCTTCCTATAGCATGGAGATCAGAAGTACACACGGTACTCCAAATGTAGCCGTTGATGCTCCAAGACCTTTGAACTATCTTTAATCAGACTTTATCTTGCAATGAACATTATAGACCACACATGGAGCATTGTGTCCGGGGTTACGTCCGTGCCCGGGTGGGATTAGAAAGGGAATACGCCCTGTCTGTGGGCACCCTGAGGGAGTTCTGGGACCGCTGGGCTCCGCAGGGTGTTGAATGTATCCTCAATAAGGATTGTATCATAATTGTATAATAGTTTATTATGGATATATGTTTGTATTGTATTTATGGTGGTGGGTTCTGGCTTGTTTTATTGTAGTGTAAATATTATTTTTTAATAATTGAATACATTTTTTGATTTAAAAAAAAAAAAAAAAAAAAGGAGCATTGTGTGAAGTTTTGGTCTCCAAATTTGACATTCTTGCTATTGAGTGACTGCAGCGTAGAATTTGGAATGTTTTGGAAGAAACCAAGAAACCAAGAACCAAGAAGCGTAGGTTCACAAGGTTAATTCCTGGGATGGCGGGCCTGTCATATGTCAATAAACTTATTCATTCATTCGTTCATTCATAGAATGGAGTGGCTGGGCTTGTATACTCTGGAATTTAGGATGAGAGGGGATCTTATTGAAACATATAAGATTATTAAGGGATTGGACACGCTAGAGACAGGAAACATGTTCCCGCTGTTGGGGGAGTCCAGAACCAGGGCCACATTTTTTCACCCAGAGAGTTGTGAATCTGTAGAATTCTCTGCCTCAGAAAGCAGTGGAGGCCAATTCTCTGGATGCTTTCAAGAGAGAGTTAGATCAAACTCTTAAAGATAGCGGAGTCAGGGGATATGGTGAGAAGGCAGGAACGGGGTACTGAATGTGGATGATCAGCCATGCACCCTTGATCACATTGAATGGCGGTGCTGGCTCGAAGGGCTGAATGGCCTACTCCTGCACCTATTGTCTTTTGTCTATGGTCTACTCTTTGTCCTTTGTTTGTGCATCCTGAGCAGCTTAATTTTATTCATGTGCATTTGACTGGATTCTACACAACAACAAGTTTTTCACTGTACCTTGTACACAGTGGGCAGCACAGTGGCATGGCAGTAGAGTTGCTGTCTTACAGTGCCTGAAACCCAGGTTCAATCCTGACTACGGGTGCTGTCTGTACGGAGTTTGTATGTTCTTCGAGTGGTTTTCTCCAGGTAGTCCTGTTTCCTTCCACATTCCAAAGACGTTCCAAAGAGGTTAGTTGACTTCTGTAATTTGTTGAATTGTTCCAAGAGTATGGGATAGTACCAGTGTATGGGATGGGCCAAAGGGCCCATTCCGCACTGTATGTCTGAAGTCTGAAATATACATGACCATAATAAACTAAACTAAAACTGAACTTAACCAATGAAGGCAGGCCTGCCAAATGCCATCCGCACTACCTGCCTTCCTTGGTTGGGCATTGAAGTCAGGAATTCATAGTTCAGTATTATAGGACTTTGGCTAGGCCGCATTTGGAGTATTGCATGAAGTTCTGGTTGCCCCACGACAAAAAGGATTTGGAGTGTTTGGAAAGTGTGCAGACTGCCCACACAGTCCTCCACACTTCACTGTAATAAACTGGTCCTATGAAGAAGTTTGGTTCATAGAAACTTGAAAACATAGAAAATAGGTGCAGGAGTAGGCCATTCGGCCCTTCGAGCCTGCACCGCCATTCAATATGATTATGGCTGATCATCCAACTCAGTATCCTGTACCTGCCTTCTCTCCATACCCCCTGATCCATTTAGCCACAAGGGCCACAAACTCCCTCTTAAATATAGCCAATGAACTGGCCTCAACTACCTTCTGTGGCAGAGAATTCCAGAGATTCACCACTCTCTGTGTGAAAAATGTTTTCCTCATCTCGGTCCTAAAAGATTTCCCCTTTATCCTTAAACTGTGACCCCTTGTTCTGGACTTCCCCAACATCGGGAACAATCTTCCTGCATCTAGCCTGTCCAACCCCTTAAGAATTTTGTAAGTTTCTATAAGATCCCCCCTCAATCTTCTAAATTCTAGCGAGTAAAAACCGAGTCTATCCAGTCTTTCTTCATATGAAAGTCCTGACATCGGTAGGTTCGGCAACCTACGGCCCCCGGGCCAAATGCGGCCCATAAACCGATATCATCCGGCCTGCAGGCGTATTTTTTTTTCGGTAATTGTCCGGTCCGCAGACTTCCATCATCTCCGGTGCCTCCTGGGCCCAAGGCCGCAGCGCCCAGGTATGGTGATACAAGGCGGCTGCAATGGCGGAGTGCCGAGTGCCGAGCAGCGCAGCGCGCCGGGCAGCCCGAGCTCTCGCTGTACTGCGCAAAGCCGCAAACACGGCCACGCTGTGTCTGTGTCTGCACTTCACTGTCAGAAGCAAAGATTCGCTCTATGATCTTAGGTTGGGATCGGGGTTGTCAATAGGCCAGGGACGAGTGAGTATGAGTGGCATCCTCGAAGGGGCAGGATCCATGTGTACACGTGATAGATGTGGCCCGCCATCCGCTCGCAGACGTGTGTCCTGGCCCCTATGCAGAACAAAGTTGCCCACCCCTGCTTTATGATCTGTTACACGCAATGATGGTCCAATTCTACATGGCCATCGTAGAGTCTGTTCTAACCTTCTCCATCATGGTCTGGTTTGGCTCAGCCACCAAGCACGACACCTGGAGGCTGCAGCGAATCGTCCAATCAGCAGAGAAGTTTATTGGCTGCAAACTTCCCTCCATTGACGAACTGTACACCGCAAGGGCCAGGAAGCGAGCGGGCAAGATCATCTCTGACCCCTCTCACCCTGGCCACAAACTCTTTGAATCACTTCCCTCTGGAAGGCAACTCCGGACTGTCAAAGCTGCCACAGCCAGACATAGCATTCATAGCAAAAGGATTTGAGTCTGGGAGCAGGGAGGTTCTACTGCAGCTGTACAGGGTCTTGGTGAGACCACACCTGGAGTATTGCGTACAGTTTTGGTCTCCTAATCTGAGGAAGGACATTCTTGCCATAGAGGGAGTACAGAGAAGGTTCACCAGACTGATTCCTGGGATGTCAGGACTTTCATATGAAGAAAGACTGGATAGACTCGGTTTGTACTCGCTAGAATTTAGGAGATTGAGGGGGGATCTTATAGAAACTTACAAAGTTCTTAAGGGGTTGGACAGGCTAGATGCAGGAAGATTGTTCCCGATGTTGGGGAGGTCCAGGACAAGGGGTAACAGCTTAAGGATAAGGGGGAAATCCTTTAGGACCGAGATGAGAAGAACATTTTTCACACAGAGAGTGGTGAATCTCTGGAACTCTCTGCCACAGAGGGTAGTTGAGGCCAGTTTCATTGGCTATATTTAAGAGGGAGTTAGATGTGGCCATTGTGGCTAAAGGGATCAGGGGGTATGAAGAGAAGGCAGGGATGGGATACTGAGTTGGATGATCAGCCATGATCATATTGAATGGTGGTGCAGGCTCGAAGGGCCGAATGGCCTCTACTCCTGCACCTATTTTCTATGTATCTATGTATCTATAAAAACAGCTTTTTTCCAAGAGTAGTAGCTCTACTCAATAACCAAATATCTGTAGCCTCCTTTTGCTCTGGTATTTAATTTAATTCACCCGTTTAATCAATAATGTTTTATTATTAATGATTAATGTTTTATGTGTCATTCCTAACTCTCATTGTATGTCATGTTGTCACTTGCGTGCGGAGCACCAAGGCAAATTCCTTGTATGTGAATACTTGGTCAATAAATTTATTTATGCATTCATTCATACATTCATTCATTCATTAAAATTGGCCTCCAATGCCTTCTGTGGCAGAGAATTCCACAGATTCCCAACTTTCTGGATGAAAACGCTTTTCCTCATTTCAGTCCTAAATGGCCTACCCCTTATCCTTAAAATGTGACCTCCCTGGTTCTGGACTCCCCCAATATTGGGGACATTTTTCATGCATCTAGCCTGTCCAATCCTTTAAGAATGTTTCTACAAGATCTCCTTTCATCATTCTAATTTCGAGTCGACCCATTCTTTCATCATACACTATGTCAGTCCCGCCATCCCGGGAATTAACCTGGTTGGTTTTGGTATACAAATGGTTTACAAGGTACCTGGTTCCTTTGATATGCTGGTTAATATAAAAGGAAAGAACAAGCTATGAGAAATTTTGCATCAATAAGGTGCAAATGATAATGACACCACAGCAATTGGTACATTGACCCTGTATTTCAATGGGAAATAAATATCAGTAGTACAGCAATATCAACAGGTTACCCATTCACTATCACTCATTTTAAGCTATCATTTGCAAGACTAATTTGAAAAGCAGCAGAATGTATTACTTAGCCAACATTGACTTTAATTTGAGTCATGTACAGGTCATCATTTTTGATTCATGCATGTTAGTCACACATGAGTACTTCTGCCTGGGAGAAGCTTAGAGTGAAAGTTATGGATGATGCACAGAGGGATTCTGCACAGACTGCAGACACACACGTCATCAGAGCAGCTTTCAGTTATTGCCCCCAAGGTTTGCCAAGGCCTACATGTGTTAGTGAGGAGACCATCAGTAATGCGCTGCTGTCTGATGTGAAATTCAGCCACTTTTAAAAGCACTTTCACATCTAACTAAATATTATCTTGCCAAATATTTGGCCACCGAACATAATCAAATAACATTCCCACCCCGATACAGCAGCTTAAAAGTGCGCATGACTAGCCTCAGGAACAGCTTCTTGCCCCCTGTTATCAGACTGCAGTTGTACAGGGTCTTGGTGAGACCACACCTGGAGTATTGCATGCAGTTTTGGTCTCCTAATCTGAGGAAAGACATTCTTGCCATAGAGGGAGTGCAGAGAAGGTTCACCAGACTGATTCCTGGGATGTTAGGACTTCCATATGAAGAAAGACTGGATAGACTCGGCTTGTACTCGCTAGAATTTAGAAGATTGAGGGGGGGAATCTTATAGAAACTTACAAAATTCTTAAGGGGTTGGACAGGCTAGATGCAGGAAGATTGTCCCCGATGTTGGGGAAGTCCAGAACAAGGGGTCACAGTTTAAGGATAAGGGGGAAATCTTTTAGGACTGAGATGAGAAAAACATTTTTCACACAGAGAGTGGTGAATCTCTGGAATTCTCTGCCACAGAAGGTACTTGAGGCCAGTTCATTGGCTATATTTAAGAGGGAGTTAGATGTGGCCCTTGTGGCTAAAGGGATCAGGGGGTATGGAGAGAAGGCAGGTACGGGATACTGAGTTGGATGATCAGCCATGATCATATTGAATGGTGGTGTAGGCTCGAAGGGCCGAATGGCCTACTCCTGCACCTATTGTCTATGTTTCTATGTTTCTGGTCCATCCCTATTCTGGGATACAGTCCCGATTCTCCAGCCTACCTCATTGCGGATGTTGGACATTTTCTGCTGAACTTTTACATTACAATGCTGGAATTATAATCTGCACCCTGTACCTTTCTTCACTCTACTTATTGCATTTCAAGACCCCTTCCCATTTCCACACCAACCCTTCTTTCCTAAGGCTCCTCCATTGTCAGAGTGAGGCCACACACAAACTGGAGGAACAGCGCCCCATATTCCTCTTGGGCAGCTTACACCGTACCAGTATAAACATTTCCAATGTTCTATAGTTCTATTTCTACAATTTTAGATAACAAACCAACCCCCTCCCCCCCCCAATCCCCAACTTCACATGGACCAAATGCTGGCAGGTGGGACTAGTGTAGCTAGGACATTGTTGGACAGTGTGGGCAAGTTGGGCCAAAGGACCTGTTTCCACACTGTATCATTCTATGACTATTACAACACGACAGTAAAAACATTTTAGTAAAGGCTATCATATTGACGAGGGCAGTATGATATTTTAAATCTAATCCAAATTTACTGAACTGCTGTGGTTAAAAATTGGAATATAGTCTTAGAAATTTGATGTCATTGCATGTATTTTCAGGCCAACACGATGGGGAACATGCATGGTTCCACTTGGGCGACTTAATTGGCCAGTTTAGAAGAGTTTAGGAGAGTTTGAAACAATGTCATGTTGAAGACCTCCTTCAACTATGTAGAAGGCCTCCTTCGACTATGACTAGCTATAACTAGCTACGACTATCTTCGGGAAAATTGGCCACGGAATAGTGAAGAGAGAAGACGACCTCCCTCGATCTCCTTCGACCTCCCTTCAACCTCCCTTTGAATATGATGAAGACTATCTCCGACTACCTTCCATTATCTTCGACGAACATGGCGACCTACTATGACCTGCTACAACTAAATCTACGAGTAAAATAAGTATCGATTTTTTTCCATGCTAACCTTTTTTTACTCGAGGGCATTTTTCAACATGTTGAAAACTACACTGCGACTTAGCTGAGGCCTCAAGTACACAAGGACTACTCTCAAGCATGCAGGACAGTTACAAATACCTCCTATTACCTCGTATCGACCATGCTGCAAGTAGGAGTCGAGGGCAAACTCGCCAGAACTCGCAGATTAGGTCGCCCATGTGGGACAGCCCCTTTAGGAGCATCATTACATGGTCATCCTTGACTGAAGGGGGCCAAAGA
The DNA here is from genome assembly GCF_028641065.1 of Leucoraja erinaceus. Classification (NCBI taxonomy): domain Eukaryota; kingdom Metazoa; phylum Chordata; class Chondrichthyes; order Rajiformes; family Rajidae; genus Leucoraja; species Leucoraja erinaceus. Next base: position 111,091,633 of record NC_073379.1, on the reverse strand, counting down.
AGAAGGTATTGTTAATATTGTTCAATCATAGCTCATTGATGTTTTAGGCGAGTCAGGTACTTCTCTTCACTATGATGGATGCATAGTCACTCGTTCAGACAGACACAAGAAGCTGGGGTAACTTAATGGGTCAGACAGCATCTCTGGAGAAAAGGAATAGGTCAAGACCCTTAGAAACATAGAAACATAGAAATTAGGTGCAGGAGTAGGCCATTCGGCCCTTCGAGCCTGCACCGCCATTCAATATGATCATGGCTGATCATCCAACTTAGTATCCCGTACCTGCCTTCTCTCCATACCCCCTGATCCCCTTAGCCACAAGGGCCACATCTAACTCCCTCTTAAATATAGCCAATGAACTGGCCTCAACTACCCTCTGTGGCAGAGAGTTCCAGAGATTCACCACTCTCTGTGTGAAAAAAGTTCTTCTCATCTCGGTTTTAAAGGATTTCCCCCTTATCCTTAAGCTGTGACCCCTTGTCCTGGACTTCCCTAACATCGGGAACAATCTTCCTGCATCTAGCCTGTCCAACCCCTTAAGAATTTTGTAAGTTTCTATAAGATCCCCTCTCAATCTCCTAAATTCTAGAGAGTATAAACCAAGTCTATCCAGTCTTTCTTTATAAGACAGTCCTGACATCCCAGGAATCAGTCTGGTGAACCGTCTCTGCACTCCCTCTATGGCAATAATGTCCTTCCTCAGATTTGGAGACCAAAACTGTACGCAATACTCCAGGTGTGGTCTCACCAAGACCCTGTACAACTGCAGTAGAACCTCCCTGCTCCTATACTCAAATCCTTTTGCAATGAAAGCTAACATACCATTCGCTTTCTTTACTGCCTGCTGCACCTGCATGCCTACTTTCAATGACTGGTGTACCATGACACCCAGGTCTCGCTGCATCTCCCCCTTTCCCAATCGGCCACCATTTAGATAATACAATTTAGATAATTTAGACCCTTGTTCAGACTCCTTCAGCCTAACTACTGCTGGGTTAGTTCACTGATGTTCTTTAGACATGTACACCTTCATGAAGAATGTAAAAAATATTCCATTAACTATGGTTGAAAATGTTGCTATACTTTTGGAATAATTAGTTTATGAGTTAGCTGTAATAGAGGAAAATCCATACTGCATGGTTGTGAATGCTGCAGAACTCATCAGCTCTGTGGATTTATTTTGATGGTACATTTTAATGAGGAGCAATATGCAAATTGATGCAAGCCGGAATTGAGTCAGAGATTCACCGCAGCAGAACCTAATTGTAGTGAAAGGCATCAAGCTTCATAGTTAACAGAACAATGGATATGTTTGATAAATGAAATAAAAAGCTAAAGGTCTTCTTTCTCCAATGCACTTCCCAATAAAATCTTTAGCTATGTAAATAGGTTATTTTGGTGTAAAAGTCTTTCATTTTTGATTGACAGGCATGGCACGGAAACAGGTCCTTCAGTCCACTGAGTCTATGCCAGCCATCAATCATCCAATTACACTAGTTCTGTTATTCCATTATGACCTCAGGTCCATGCAGACAGCACCTGAGGTCAGGATTGAACCTGGGTCTCTGGAGCTGTGAGACCGCATCTCTGCCAGCTGCACTATATGTTTTATTCCTTGCTTTGCAATTCCCTTTCGTGCCAATAAATTAAACTCAAGGGGAATTGCATTGATAGATTTTTCATAAATCAATGAAATCAAGAAGAGAGTTTATTGTCAGGTGTCCCTGATAGGACAATGAAATTCTTGCTTTGCTTCAGCACAACAGAACATAGTAGGCATTGACTACAAAACACAGGAACAGCTTCTTCCCTGCGGCTGTCACTCTACTCAACAATGTACCTCGGTGACTGCCAATCACCCCCCCTCCCCCCCCCCGGACACTCCTCCCACAGGAAAAACACTATTATTGTATGCATGTAAATAGATCTATTTATTGAAATCATATTCTATGTCGCTCTTCCAGGGAGATGCTAACTGCATTTTGTTGTCTCTGTACTGTACACTGACAATGACAATTAAAATTGAATCTGATCTGAATCTGAATCTGAATCTGACATGAATAAATAAACTGATAAAGTGTAAATAACAATAACAGTTTTTTTCCGAGCCAGGTTTAATAGCCTGATGGCTGTGGGGAAGTAGCTATTCCTGAACCTGATTGTTGCAGTCTTCAGGCTCCTGTACCTTCTACCTGAAGGTAGCAGGGAGATGAGTGTGTGGCCAGGATGGTGTGGGTCTTTGATGATACTGCCAGCCTTTTTGAGGAGTGACTGCGATAGATCCCCTCGATGGAAGGGAGGTCAGAGCCGATGATGGATCTTCACAGTGAGAATTTGTTTACAATGTAGGGCTCTGTACTGGTCAGTATGTGATAGTTGTTGACATGTGCATCTAATCTGTTGACTGCAGATACTGGTTTACACCAAAGGTAGACACAAAATGCTGGAGTAACTCAGCAGGATAGGCAGCATCTCTGGAGAGAAGCAATGGGTGATGACCCGAAGACACCCATCCATGGTCATAAGAATTAGGCCATTTGACCCATCAAACCTACTCCACCATTCAAACAAGGCTGACCTAACCCCATTCTCCTGCTTTACCCCCATAGCCCTCCACACCCCAGAAATGCATTTTGCGTCTATCTTGAGCATAGGGATCAGTCGACCACAATGGGGGTGAAGAGACATCGACCTCATGTAGTTTCGTTGGGAAAGTTGTGTAGCCCCAAGCAGTTGTTTGGGTGTAACTTGTCAGGCAGGAGAGTACCAGCAAGGTAAGCAGTTTGAGAGGCAAATTCATGGGCTCCATCCATCTGGTGCTCTGAAACTCACAAAAATGATTAAACCTTGTCAAGAGAGGATGTTCTCCTTTGCATCACCCTATAATTAATCAGAGTCTGCAAATGAGTGGGCACCAACCATTTCCAACATAAAATGCAAAATGAGATCACACACACACACAGTGGTGAATCTGTGGAATTCTCTGCCACAGAGGGTAGTTGAGGCCAGTTCATTGGCTATATTTAAGAGGGAGCTAGATGTGGCCCTTGTGGCTAAAGGTATCAGGGGGTATGGAGAGAAGGCAGGTACAGGATACTGAGTTGGATGATCAGCCATGATCATATTGAATGGCGGTGCAGGCTCGAAGGGCTGAAGGGCCTACTCCTGCACCTAATTTCTATGTTTCTATACTGTATATATATATCATAGGACCTTGATTTCAATGTTAAAATCTGTCTTCTGAAATAAATGGGCAGCGGAGGTCAATTTCCTATCAGGTTATCTTTCGTGTAACATAGCAATCAAACGATCATAAGACATTGGAGCAGAATTAGGCCATTCGGCCCATCGAGTCTGCTCTGCCATTTGATCATGGCCGATACCCATTCTACTGCCTTCTCCCTGTAACCTGTGACACCCTCACTAATCAAGAACCTATCAACCTACACTTTAGAAAGACCCAATAACTTGGCCTCCACCGCAGTCTGTGCCAGAGAATTCCACAGTTACACCACCCTCTGGCTAAAGAAAAAAACCCTCACCTCAATTCTAAAAGTATGTCATTTGTAACCATTACTTTGCCATTAACATGAACATGCAGGAAGTGGAAGGTTTATGGGTCATGTGCAGGAAGATGGGATTTAATAATTTTGTGGATGACTCTATAATAGTTGTGTATAGACAGTGGTGATGTGTATCAATAATTATAGTGGGCCATGGAATGACAAATGGAGTTTAATTCAGACAAGTGTTTGATGTTGCATTTTGGGCAGTCATAACAGTGAATGGTAGGGTCGTGGGGCATGTGATGGAGCAGAGAGATTGAGGAGTACATGAAAATGGTGTCACAGGTAGAGAGACTGATGAAGAAGGCCTTTGGCACACTGGCCTTCATCATTCAGGGAATTGAGCAAAGAGGTTGGGACATTAAGTTACAGTTGTACAAGGCGCTCGTGAGGCTACACTTGGAGTATTATGTTTAATTTTAGTCACCTAGATAAAGGATAGATATCATTAAACTGGAAAGGGTGCAGAGAGGTTTTACGAGATTGATTCCAGAACTCGAGGGCCCGGAGAGATTGGGCAGGCTAGGACTTTATTCCCTGAAGCGCAGGAGGCTGAAGGATGATCATAAAGAGATGTATGAAATCATGAGGGGAATGGATAGGCCCCCCCGGGTTTTCCGCCCCTGGCAAGAGCGGAACCCGCTATCAAAACATGGAGGGGATGGGGCACACACACACACACACATGCGCATGCATGCGCACACTCACACACACACACGTGCGAGGCTTCGGAGGCTCAATCCGGCGTTAAATGCAGCTCAACTCTGCCAGTCTCACCGGATTAACTACAGCCCTGTCTGGACTGACGGGATACCAGCGCTGCTTCTCCGCGCTGGCCATATTTCCCACCAGTCCAGGGAGGGCTGTAGGTTCACTTGGCGGGACAGGCAGAGTTGAGCTGGTTTAAGTGCTGTTTCTCTGCGCTGGCTGTGGGCCTGGGGGCATCGCGCCCGCCTGACTCCCAACCTCCCTGGCCACCCGTGAGGGCGGGGGGGGGGCACTCGGGACAGCGCAGGATCGATCCTGCCTGCTGATGAGGCGCAGGTCTGTGCCACGTCTCCCTCCACCAATCATCGCGCTGAATCATCACCTTGATCATCAGTCCCACCCCCACTCTCTCGCGGAGAGCGGAGATTTTAAAATCCGGATCACAAAAACATGGGGGGGGGACGTGTCCCCTCTGCCCCCCCCCCCCTCCCCCCCCCCCCGGGACCAGGTTGGGGGGGGGGGTGGATTTAGTTTAACTTATCTTCATGGTTGGTACAGACAACATGGGTCAAAGGACCTGTTCCTACATTGTTTTATCTTACAGGAGAAAGCACAAGGAATCCACATCTTTTCTTCGTGTGTAGATAAAATGTGTGCCGAATACAGTACACACAAATAGCCTGGAATACAATACAGTGGATCGTTTAGTGGTAGACACAAAATGGTGGAGCAACTCAGCGGGAAACGCAGCATCTCGGGAAAAAGGAATAGGTGACATTTCGGGTCGAGACCCTTCCTCTGTGTGAAGAAGGGTCTTGAACCGAAACGTCACAAGTTCCTTTTCTCCAGAGATGCTGCCTGACCCACTGGAGTTACTCCACCATTCTGTGTCTATCTTCAGTGTACCCCAGCATCTGCAGTTCCTTCCTACACACGGACCTTTCAGTGAAACCTTTTGTAAACCGCGCAGTATTTCTTTCGATAACATAACACAATAACAAACACTGAAGGAAACAATAAGTTCCATGTTTTATTAGCATTGATGTGCTCCTGTCACAAAATGCACAAAAAAGATTACTTTTATACTTGAAATACGTTCATTCAAATATTGATCGCTGGGCTTTATTATTTGACTTTTCATGTTATGCTACAATTTACATTATATTAAATCAATTGCTTCATTTGTAAATGTAATTTTAGTACTTTTCTAGAAGACATGGCAATAGTATTAATGCAGTACAGTGCAAATAGCTGCAAGGAAGGCATTCAAACATAGAAGCACATTATACATTTATTCACATAACAAGGTATCTCCAAGCCCATCGAGTCCTGTGAGACAGTCTGCGACCTGCAGCATGATAAATATTTGGTGATATCAAAACAAATTGTTTGATGCACATGCGATCCAAAAATAAACTTGCAATTTGCCCCTCGATAATATCAGATCTCCGCAGAATGCTGCAGGATGCAATCATGTATTCCGTTCTCCGAGGGTTAAATGAAGAATAACCCAGATTGACAAAATACTGCAGTGTGTTGGTGCAGGAAAATAACATAGTCAGCAAATAAAAAAAGAAGCCAGCGTCTTTCCCTTGGGCAAGACTTATGCAGCAAGCCTTGGCACTATTTTAAATAGACTCAGCAACAAACTTTTATCATATCACTGTTTCATGAGATTAAACTGAAACTGTTTGCAAACAGTGGGTTGTATTGGAATGATCCATATACTGGAACATATACTCAATGTACAGATGAAAAAGTTGTATGTTTGAGGCGAGATATTTAACAGTTAAAGAATATAAAGGTGGCATTGATAATACCCTTGATCCAGAAATCCCTGCAGGTATCTGTCGAAGCTTCAATGAGATGCCTGCTTTCAACCCTATGTGTTTCATATGGTTATTGACAGAAGAATCCTATAACAAAATGTCATTGAAAAATAGATACAAAATGCTGGAGTAACTCAGCGGGACAGGCAGCATCTCTGCGGAGAAGGATTGGGTGATGTTTCGGGTCGAGACCCCTCTTCAGTATTCAGTTTTAAACCATTCAGAAAATTTTGGGTCTAGACCCTGGGTTGAAAGCCGAAACGCCACCCATTCCTTCTCTCCAGAGATGCTGCCTGTCCCGCCGAATTACTCCAGCATTTCATGTCTATCTTCGATTTAAACCAGCATCTGCAGTTCCTTCCTACACATTGTGTCTTTGAAAAACAATGGTGTACATCGTTGGGTCTTGTAAAAGCTTACACGACCCCCTTATTCCAACTACAACATTTTGCATATGGTTTTAAAAGTAAAAAAACACTCAAATCTACATTGGAATTAAGCGTATATATTTAAATCAGTGCGTAGGAAATTACACCCTCACTTATCCATATACAGTACATACTCAAACAGCTTAAAAAAACAACATTTTTATATTTCACATATGCTGACAGATTTGAGATGAGCTAAGGAAATATGAAAATTACTGAGAGCATACAGCTTCCAAGGGCATCTGCTGCACAAACAAAATAATACATTCAGCCTAATTCTTTGCAGTTTATGTCCAATTATACTCTTTAATACAGTTTGCAACTTTCTCTGTTGTAAGTCTCAAAAACAGCTGTCAATTTATTCATTTTGCCAGATTCAGGCTTTCTGCTCTTAGATACAGTGAACCAATTCATCTCAGAAACGTTGGCTTTTCCGATCGAGAGAGTCGCAGTTTTACTCAGTAACTCATAAGTGTATATTGTTATTCCTATGTTGCAACAGAAACATATATAAAGAATGTTACAATGACACGAATATATTGCTAATCCCTATGGTTTCTCTGCCCTGCAGTTTTGTTTTCAGTTTGCTATCCTGAGTTCTTAAACTATTAATTTATCTTAGAATTAACAGAAATATCTCTGTAAAGTCATTCAATGCACAGTAACACTTCCCAGGCAAACCCTACGCAAAGCATTTGCAATATCCGTAAGATTGCAGCATATAATATTTTGTGAAAAAAAGGCACTGCCCAGCCAATGGCACAACATGCACAATATATTGATCGCAAACAAAAATGCAGAGACTGCAGCAGGATATAGTACAATAATTGTATTGCACAGCATTGTTGGCGATCAGGGATTTTTATAGCATGCAATATTGCTCACTGTACAGTTTGAAACACGAATGGGCAGAACATGATTTCTCCATTATGAACTTTTAAACATATAAGCAGCTGCACGCCATTATCCATTCTCAGCTCTGTCCGAGGCAAACTTTATACAACTTTAAAACTCTTCATTTTCTCTTTCCTCATCCTGAAAACAACACCCACTACTCAGGACTTATTGTTTCTGGAGAAATGACACTTTCTCATAGGCAATTTCCAACTCTCTAAACCAAAGCCATCTCGCTACCATCATTCAGCATGTTTCTTTTTGAAACAATATAAAAAACTCCCTCCATTTATACAGCACCCTTTAATAAGTCAACGTTTCACAGGAGCATTATTAAAAATGATGGCAATACACACAAGGAGATTTTAGTGCAGATGCCCAAAAGCTTAATTCAAGAGGTAGGTTTTAAACTGTCTAAAAGATAGGTGGACGTGTTTAGTGGGAGTTGTTAGGTCGTGCAGCTGCACAGCAAGTTACAGTGGAGAACATCATTTTACGAGAATGACAAGATGCCTTCCATGGAATAATGCTGCAGAAGGCATCTTTTCATTTCTCATTCACCACAACTTTACACATTAGTTTTGCAGTATTGCCTCCATTTTTTAAACATAATTTTGCAGGTGACTTTTGTCTCTGTTATCTCCCTGTTTAGAAATCAGGTAGAAAACATATCTTTTATCTTAAATAAAATCTACAACTTACTGGCTTTATGAGGCTCACCCCACTTGGTTATTTGATTTCCTTAAGGTCTCTCTTCCAGCCCCACCACATCTAATTAGTATAATTAGATTATAATTAGTATAATTAGATTGAGGTCCAATGCTAATTGTGAGGTTCAGATGCTAATTTCAGGGTGGGGAGTGAATGACACATAGTCTTTAGACTTTACTTTAGAGATACAGCATGGAAACAGGCCATTCAGCCCATCGAGTCCGCGCCGACCAGCGATCACCCCTACACTAGCACTATCCCACACACACTAGCGACAATTTACAGAAGCCAATTAACCTACAAGCCTGTACGTCTTTAGAATGGAGGAGGAGATGTGCGGTCACAGGGAGGGCGTGCAAACTCCGTACAGACAGCACCCGTAGTCAGGATCGAAGCTGGGTCTCTACCACTGTGCCACTTCTCATCGGATGTAGAATCACCCAACGGACAGTTCTTACAGGGCCTGCTGGACACATCTCCTTCCTAAATTACCATGCTTCTGTGCTCCTTCATGTCCTTGTGAGACCATACAAGTCAAGTCTGACAGCAGACGTACAGCCCCATGAGATGCCAGGAACAGCTGCCAATGTCATCACCACAAATGCTTTCAGTACAATTATCTTTTCACCATCAAAATGAAGCTGGTTAAAACCCAGACACAAACAGGAAAACTAAAAAACATTCATTCATGGGTTAATTAGATATGAATTAGTTCATGTTAGTATCCATTGAAATACAAATGCTTTGAAATTTGCAAAATGAGTGAGTTATTACACATTTGGAATTACTTTAAGCAAAAGTTTAACCATGCAATATCCTTTGATCTCACTGGGATTTCCGGCTAAGAACCACCATTGTGGTATTTCATGTAAGGAACCAAATTATGTGTATGCCAGTCAATGCTTTGGATTCCAACTTGGACATTGAACACGGTTCTTCATTAGAAAGACAACTATTTTTCTATTTCATAACTAAATTAGATTGTTTTCTCTAGGGCATTTGCGGGGAGAAGTGTATGAAGTTATGAGAGCCATGGATATGACAAGCAGAATCTATTTCACAGGGTGAAAATGTTAAAGATTGAGGGCATAGGTTTAAGGTCATAGGGGGGGATTTAAAGGAGATGTGTGGAGCAGGTTTTTGCACAGAGGGTGGTGGGTGCCTGGAATGTGTTGCCAGGGGTTGCGGATACGATAGTGCCACTTAAGAGGTTATTAGGTAGTCTTGGCTTTTTTACTTAACGTGGCATCTAGTTCGGCATAGTCGCTGAAAGAACTGTTCCTGTGCTGTACTATACTAAGTTAAACATTCTATGTAATTGCTGAAGAAAGGTCTCGACCCAAAACGTTGCCTATTTCCTTCGCTCCATAGGTGCTGCCTCACCCACTGAGTTTCTCCAGCATTTTTGTCTACCACACATTTAACAATGTGCTTCTGGTGAAATATTATTCTAATCTATACCAACTTTTTTTCTTCTTCATGGTCACTCCTCCTCAACTCCTGGGTGTTCTTGTTTGTAGACCATATGGTCACCCTGCAAGTTTAGTTTTCCCACTAGAAATTGCTTTTCAATCCAAATGCAGTAAAACAAAGTGGCATAGATACATAGAGTCATGCAGATATATAGAGTCACACAGGCCTTTTAGCCCAACTTATCCTGACCAAGATGCCCATCTAAGCTCGCCATTTGTCATAATTGGGTACTGATTGGGGATGATCAGCCATGATCACATTGAATGGCGGTGCTGGCTCGAAGGGCCAAATGGCCTACTCCTGCACCTATTGCCTATTGTCTATTGTCTATTTCTCTCGAAACCTTTCCAACACATGCACTTTTCCAAATGTTTTATACTTGTTGTTATTGTACCTTCCTCAACCTCTTCCTCTGGCAGCTCGTTCCATATTCGTACCACCCTCTGGGTGAAAAAGAGGAACAGATCGAGTAGACGCACCGAGTCTCTTGCCCAGAATAGGGGAATCGAGAACCAGGGGACATAGTTTTAAGGTGAGGGGGAAACACTTGAGAGGAACCTGAGGGCTCAATTTTTCACACAAAGGGTGGTGGGGGTATGGAACGAGCTGCCGGAGGATGTAGTTGAGGCAGGTATGATCACGACATTTAAGAAACATTTAGACAGGATAGAATAGGTTGACAGGGATATGGGCCAAACGCAGGCAGGTGGGACTAGTGTCTCACTGGAGTTCCTCAATACATGATAATAACCCCCAACCCACTCCCAAAGAAAAAAATTCATCCACCTCAGGAAGGGTTTTGCTTCTGTCCGATATAAAATCTACTCACACACTGAAACTGGCAGAACGTATGCTTTATTTGATGAATTATTTAACCGTTGGATTATGTGCACAGCAAGACCTGCAAAGGGTTGTTCAACAGCATTTGATTACCATTTAGAGATGTAACAGACTCACTCGCACCCACACATATACACCCCTTCAACGGCATCTTAACCTCTGTTGAAAGAGCACAGGTGACCTTCAGCTGAATGAGATGAAGGTATTGCTTTTCTCCGACAAGTCATTATTCTGCACAATAACTTCAATAATCGGTCTAGGGAGAAGGGGAATGTGCACCATGCATTGTATTTAAGGACAAAAATTCAGCTAGTAAATTCATTAAATACAACATGAAACAATTGTGGAATAACTAGAGTGCCGAGGATTGCAAAAGCACACAATCAGAGAGATACATTTTGGACAATTATTAGTTTCTTGTGGGAATTAAAGGTGTAGCGACATATTTTTTCCACTGACATGCCCAACTTTCTTGGAGTGCCAGAAATGCACCATGTTTCAGAAAGTTTACAAAGCAAGACGAATCCAGAATGCATATTTCACTGAAAAGAACTAAAATATTGCCTGAGAAATGCACATTTTGCAACTGAATGATATTACATGACTTAATGCCTAGCCATGGCATGCCCCGATAGTTGCCGAATATTAGGCATGGCGAGGACAATGATTAGGATCATTTTGGTTGAATGCTACTTAGCCAGAAAACAAATTGGTGCTTAATCTTGGTACAACTTCCTATAAAAATTATATTATTTCTAATATTTAATGACTATGATACATTACAACAAAGAAAAAAAATGTCTGGCTTGCATGGAAAATGACATTGTACAGTAAGAAAAACATTTTTGTATCACAGTTTTGGTAACATGAGTTCATATCGTTGAAAGTACATCCTTCACATGTGCAGAATTGAAATAATACTCATCTCCAACTAAGCTTTGACATGAATGATCAGTTGCCTCTGAAGCAGTAGACGCCGTATAGCCGATGTTTTTTATCCGGGAAGCCGGAGAAACGCACGGCTGCTTCGCTCTCACTGCACCGATGGCGGGGTCTGGAGATGGGATAGCGGACACTACCATCGGCAAGCCAGCCCGCATCGCAGCGGTCGTAGCCCAGCAACTTCCAGGCAGCGTACATCTGACCAACTTTTGCAATCTGGGAACCATCTCGGGCGCAGGCCTGCACGGCTTCTCCATAGGTGAGCTTCCGATGGTAAATCAGGTAGTAGAAACGCCCTGAGTGGAATTAAAAATCGATAAATTAGAAGAGTTCACAACGAAGGAAACAGTCGCAAAATGCTGGAGTGACTCAGCGGGGCAGGCAGCATCTCTGGAGAGAAGGAATGGGGTCTTGATCCGACATTTCCAATGACCGACTGGAATTTAGAAGGATGAGAGTGGATCTAATAGAAACATATAAAGATTTAAGGGATTAGACAGGTTAGAAAGGGATTTAAGGGATTAGACATTTTGTCCGTTGTTGGGGGAGTCTAGAACCAGGGGTCACAGTTTGAGAATAAGGGGTAGGTCGTTTAGGACTGAGATGAGGAGAAACGTTTTCACCCAGAGACTTGTGAATCTGTGGAATTGTCTGCCACAGAAGTCAGTGGAGGCCTTTTCCCTGGATGTATTCAAGAGAGTTATAGCTCTCAGGGCTAACGGAATCAAGGGATATGGGGAGAAAGCAGGAACGAACTACTGATTTTGGATGATCAGCCATGATCATATTGAATGGCGATGCTGGCTTAAAGGGCCAAATTTTTCTTTACATATTGGCAACTAGACTAATCATGTACAGACTTTTTGTTGACTGGATGGAAGGAGTTTGGAAGGATGAGGGGGACATCATTGAAAATTACCGAATAGTGAAAGGCTTGGATAGAGTGGATGTGGAGAAGATGTTTCCACTAGTGGGAAAGCCTAGGACCAGAGGCCACAGCCTCAGAATTAAAGGACGTACCTTTCAGAAGGAGATGAGGAGGAATTTCTGTGGCATTCAAAGCCACAGAAGTCCAAGCCAATGGACATTATTAAGGTGGAGATTGATAGATTCTTGATTAGTATAGGTGTCGGGGTTATGGAGAGAAGGCAGGAGAATGGGGTTGAGAGGGAGAGATAGATCAGCCATGATTGATTGCGGAGTAGACTTGATGGGTCGAATGGCCTAATTCTGCTCCTATAACTTAGGAACTTATGCAACAAAAAAGCTTTTCATTGTACCTATGTAGACGTGACAATATTAAATCAAATTAGATCTTCCCCCATTATGGTCGTTCTTATGCAATTCACAATATATAAATAATATGTGCAAGATGTAAAAGAGTCAAATTTTGACTATTTTCATTACCTTACATTTCTTATTAGAAACATAGAAAATAGGTGCAGGAGTAGGCCATTCGGCCCTTCGAGCCTGCACCGCCATTCAATATGATCATGGCTGATCATCCAACTCAGTATCCTGTACCTTCTGCCTTCTCTCCATACCCCCTGATCCCTTTAGCCACAAGGGCCACATTTAACTCCCTCTACACCCTTATACACCCGCCCGCTCTCTCAGGTCAGATAATCAGCTGCTCCTGAGTGGGCCTAAAACTAAGCTGAAGCTCAGAGGGGACCGTGCCTTTGCTGTGTCGGCACCCAAATTATGGAACCATCTGCCTCTCCACATTAAACAGGCCTCTTCTCTGTCTGTTTTTAAATCACTTCTTAAAACCCATCTCTTCTCCATGGCCTTTGATACCCAGTAAGATGTCGACTTTATTTCTTTACTTGATTTAATTTCTTATTTTTTGATTGCTTTTATTCCGTGGCTATTATTTTTACTCATGTTTTATGTCTTTTAATTTAATGTTGTATTTCATATGTAATTTTTGCGCCTCATGTGAGCTGTTATGGTGTCTGTTTATGATGTCTTGTTTATTCTTCTGTACAGCACTTTGGTTAACATTGGCTGTTTTAAAGTGCTTAACAAATAAAGTTGGATTGGATTGGATTGGATTAAATATAGCCAATGAACTGGCCTCAACTACCTTCTGTGGCAGAGAATTCCACAGATTCACCACTCTCTGTGTGAAAAATGTTCTTCTCATCTCGGTTTTAAAGGATTTCCCCTTTATCCTTAAGCTGTGACCCCTTGTTCTGGACTTCCCCAACATCGGGAACAATCTTCCTGCATCTAGCCTGTCCAACCCCTTAAGAATTTTGTAAGTTTCTATAAGATCCCCCCTCAATCTTCTAAATTCTAGCGAGTACCCTATTCGATAAATTGTCCCTAGTGTGTAGGTGAGTGCTAGTGTACGTGGGGATAGCTGGCCGACGTGGACTCGGTGTGCAGAAAGGCCTGTTTCCATGCTGTATCTCTAAAGTCTAAAGTCTACAGTGTGGAAACAGGCCCTTCGGCTCAACTTGCCCACACCGGCCAAAATATCCCAGCTACACTCGTCCACCTGCCCGCTTTTGGTCTGTATCCCTCAAAACCTGTCCTATCCATGTACCTGTCTAACTGTTCCTTAAATGTTGGGATAGTCCCAGCCTCAACTACCTCCTCTAGCAGCTCATTCCATACACCCACCACCCTTTGTCTGAAAATGTTACACCTCAGATTCCTATTAAATCTTCTCCCCTTCACCTTAAACCTATATTCTCGGGTCCTCGAATCATCTACTCTGGGCAAGAGACTCTGTGCATCTACTCAATCTATTCCTCTCATGATCTTATACACCTATAAGATCACCCCTCATCTTCCTACGCTCCAAGGAATAGTCCCAGTCTACTCAACCTCTCCCTATAGCTCAGACCCTCGAGTCCTGGCAACATTCTCATAATTCTTCTCTGTACCCTTTCCAGCTTGACAACATCTTTCCTACAACACGGTGCCCAGAACTGAGCATAGTGCGGCCTCACGAACATCTTATAAAACTGCAACATGATCTCCCAATGACTATACTCCCTGAGGGGGTACTGTAATATACAGCTCCAAATCATCTCTCCTCAGCATTTAATTTAGTGCTAGCCAAGTGGCCCACAGGTCAACTAACTCTGAACTTATCTGAAATGTTTCTACCTGTCGGGGACCCCATGCCTTCAACAAGACTAGAGAGCTTTAAGGTGAGAATGCAAAGTTTATAGGAGAAGTCGGGGTATGGTTTTTTTACAGAGTTGGTGAGTGCCTGGTATGTGCTGTCAGGGAATGGCGGTGGAGGCAGACATAATTACGACATTTAAGTTGCATTTAGGTAGGCACATGGATATGCAGGGTGTGGAGGGAATTAGATCATGCAGGCAGGTGAGAATAGTTTATCCTGGCATCATGTTCAGCACAGATATTTTGGGCCGAAGGGCCTGTTCCTGTGATGTACGGTACTACGTTCTAAATGGCTCTATTACTGGAACACACGGCTACTGCTAGCTGGGCATAGAATGGTCAAATGAAATAATTTTCAGGTAGAAGAGGAGAATTATCTTTTACGCAGAAGGAATTAACACTGTTTGACATCACTCTTGTTCACTTTGATTTAAGCATTAGGCCAAGATCCATTGTTATCTTTGCTGCTTTCCATGTATTTCTCTGCTAGGTACAATCTCGAAACGCTATCCCCCCCCCCCCCCCCCCCCCCCCCCCCCCCCCCCCCCCCCCCCCCCCCCCCCCCCCCCCCCCCCCCCCCCCCCACCCCCCCCACCCCCAACCCATCACACTGCTGCTGCTCAACCTGCTGAGCTCATCTGATTGTTTCTCAAAACTCAACTTGGTAATATTTAACATAATGTATAGACGTGACAACATCTCTGAAATTCAATTTAATTCCACACAACAGCTTTAATACTACTGAGTCGGGATGGGACTGTTACTTCTTAACTCTTAAAACCTGCTGGTGAATACTAATGTAGGCAGCGTGTATTAATATTTTCATAGAACAATGCAGCACAATATTTGGCCTTTCAACCCACAATATCTGTGCTGAACAGGATGCCAAGACAAACTCTTATCTGCCTAAACTAATTCATATCCCTCCTTTCCCTGCATATCCAGATGCCCTATCCAAAAATCTTTGAAATGCCACTATAGTATCTGTCTCTACCACCACCATCAGCGGCACATTCCAGGCACTCACCACCCTCTGTGTAAAAAAAACTTGCCCCTCTCATCTTAAATCTGCGCTCTCCAGTGTTTGATTTTGCCATTTTATGAAAAAAGTTTCTGACTCTAAATGACATTTGATTCAACCAAGTTTCATCTTTTCATGATTTCATGTTTCTATACAGTTGGAATGAAATATAAGTGTATTTAAATATATTTGAATAGTTATGAAATATGTCTACAGTCAGCCACTAAGGGTTCTATATTAATCATTTTCACTATGGTCAGGTCGGGGGGAGTTCCCCCTGCCACGGGTACCATGTAATCCCGTGCTACCTTCTCCATGGTCGGATAGTCGGCAACTAAACCGTCTCCCCCACCTGGTTTGCCAGGTGAGGAGGGGGCTGTGGACTCCCAGCAGGACCAAAAACAAGACTTGTCAAAGGGTGGATGAGCTTCTAGCGAGCCAACGGCCATCCACACTTCAGTAGAAGTTGCGATCACCGTCGTACATGGCATTGTAAGAAATGATGATAAAACACACATACGCCAAAATCCTATACTTCCAGCGGCGGAAGTCCGCAGGAACTGGAGGACAGAGATGTGTGGTGCGTCCGTCACCGTTCCCGTTGGAAACCAGCAACACTGCACATCTCGTATGTGTATGTGACAAATAAACTTGACTTGACTTGACTTGACACTGAGTCGCTAATGTTTTCTTCGATGATGAATGAATATGTGGTTGTTAAAGAAGAGGACATGACTTCAGAATTAAGGGACAGAAGTTTAGGGGTAATATGAGGGGGAACTTCTTTACTCAGAGAGTGGTAGCGGTGTGGAATGAGCTTCCAGTGGAAGTGGTGGAGGCAGGTTCGTTGGTACAATTTAAAAATAAATTGGATAGGCATATGGATGAGAAGGGAATGGAGGGTTATGGTATGAGTGCAGGCAGGTGGGACTAAGGGAAAAAAGTTGTTCGGCACGGACTTGTAGGGCCGAGATGGCCTGTTTCCGTGCTGTAATTGTTATATGGTTATATGGTTAAATTCTGCTGTTCCAAAACACATGCAGAATGACACGAAGGATGAGAAGCAACAATATATCTTGGTAAAGTGAAGCGTGAGGTGGGAAGGCATTTCTCTGTGCAGAGACATATGGGGTATGGTGAATGCTTTCTGGCAATAATTAGGTAGTTGATTGAGAAGAATACAATAGCATCCTTCAATGGAAAGGAGATGTAAAGGGAAAATAAGAGAGCTATGGGGAAGAATAGAAGATTTGTTTTGGGTTGGCCAAACAACTTAGCATAGAAACAATGGACTCCTTCTGTGCTGTGACTTTTGTTTAATTTTTCTTAGAATACAGAACATTTATTTCAAGCCCGCGTCTTCCTTTGAGGAAAGTTAAGTTGAGATATCTACAGAGATGTGATCTTGGCAATCATGCCAGATTAATGGCTGCAATGAAGTCTGCTATTGATCAGGTTTATTTCTTTAATAGAAATTCATCGTCAGGGTCTCAACATTTGAGCTGATGAAATTAATAATAGTGTTATATTAAAATGGCATTGATTTACCAGCTTTGTTTCAGTTTTCACCAGAGAGCAGTGATTATAATATACAATACTTCACTGTCGTTATGGCACTGCAAAATGTTCAACCAGTCACTGCTTGCGTAACTTGCAAATGGTGCCAAGCAAAGTAAACACAATGATTTCAAATTGTAATCCCAGGATCTTTAAGGAAACGGCTTTTGCCAATTGCAAATTACTTCCACTAGCCAACAGAAAAGTCCACATTGTGTAATATAGTCGGGCTTTTCATTCTCAGTTTTCATTTGGCAATCTAATAGTGTGCATTAATCCAAGCCTCTTATAGGCATTATACTGATATTGTTTCTCTGCTATAGACATTCTGGCAGAGGATTCCCTGGTCACATATTAGTATTAATGTCCAAATGTTCTGTATCTGACTTTCTTCTGCATCTTGACATCTCGCAATTTCATTCAATTATCATTCTCCATCTGACTATTCCTCTTCATGTACTAATCGTAACCACTGTAAAACCAAATACAGTTTAGAAGCTTAACTCAGGTGAATGACAAACATTACAGGTGGAAGACAACAGGTTATTGGTGACTCTTATGCCCCTGTCCCACTTAGGAAACCTGAACGGAGACCTCTGGAGACTTTGCGCCCCACCCAAGGTTTCCGTGCGGTTGTTGCAGGTGGTTGCCGGAGGTTGCAGGTAGTGGAAGCAGGTAGGGAGACTGACAAAAACCTCCGGGAACCGCACGGAAACCTTGGGTGGGGCGCAAAGTCTCCAGAGGTTTCCGTCCAGGTTTCCTAAGTGGGACTAGATTATCTTTGATTGGACTTTACTGGCTTGACCTTGCACTAGACGGTATTCCCTCCATAACACACTGAATACTGTGGATGGCTTGATTGTAATCATGTATGTTCTTGCCGCTGACTGGTTAGTACGCAAAAAAACCATTTCACTGTACACGTGACAATAAACTAAACTGAGCAGAACTCCAGATGAACTCAGCAACTTATGCTGACACTCGTTTATAAACTGCCCTTTATATTACCACGCTTTTCAATGAAAGTAAAACAAATGAAATTATTTTTCTTTAATTTGCTTAGAATTTCTTATGTCATCGTGAATGTGACAGAATAATTCATGTTATAAGATTGTAGAGGAGCATATCATTATATCTCAATTAATCCAATCGGCACGGGGCAGCACGGTGGCGCAGTGGTAGAGTTGCTGCCTTACAGTGCCGGAGACCTGGGTTCGATCCCGACTACGGGTGCTATCCGTACGGAGTTTGTACGTTCTCCCCGTGACTGCGTGAGTTTTGCTCTGAGATCTTCTGTTTCCTCCTACACTTCAATGACGTACAAGCTTGTAGGATAATTGGCTTGTAATACGTGTAAATTGTTCCTTATCGTAGGATAGCGTTAGTGTGTGGTATCGCTGGTCAGTGCGGACTTAGTGGGCTGAAGGGCCTGTTGCCGTGCTATATCTCTAAGCAAAGTAAACTAAGCAATCAATGCGGGGGGCCTCATTGAAATATACAGAATAATGAAAGGCTTGGATAGAGTGAATGTGAAGGGGATGTTTCCACTAGTGGGAGAATCTAGGACTAGAGGTCATAGCATCAGAATTAAAGGACATTCTTGAAAGAAGGAGACGAGGAGAAATGTCTTTAGTCAGAGGGTGGTGAATCTGTGGAATTCTTTGCCACAGAGGCTGAGGAGGCCAAGTCAGTGGGTATTTCTTAAGACAGAGATAGATAGATTCTTGATTAATACAGGTGTCAGTGGTTATAGGGAGAAGGCAGGAGATTGGGGTTAGCAAGTAGAGATGGATCAGCTATGATTGAATGGTGGAGTAGACTTGATGGGCTGAATGGCCTAATTCTACTCCTATTCCTTATGACCTTTAGAAGGATGAGAGGGAATCTTATTGAACCATATAAGATTATTAAGGGTTTGGACATGCTAGATGCAGGAAACATGTTCCCGATGTTGGGGAAGTCCAGAACCAGGGCCCACGGTTTAAGAATAAGGGGTAGGCCATTTAGAACGGAGATAAGGAAAAACATTTTCACCCAGAGAGTTGTGAATCTGTGGAATTCTCTGCCTCAGAAGGCAGTGGAGGCTGATTCTCTGGATGCTTTCACCCCATATCGACTCTCTCTTGAGAGTCAGATGGAGCTCTTAGAGATAGCGGAGTCCTTATGGGGAGAAAGCAGGAACGGGGTACTGATTGTGGATGATCAGCCATGATCACAGTGAATAGCGGTGCTAGATCAAAGGGCCGAATGGCCTTCTCCTGCACCTATTTTTTATTGTCTATTGTCCTTATGACCTTAATTTTGCAATGAATTATGCTGGATATACATATGAAAAAACATAACTGGTTAACTGCATCATCCATCCTGCAGCCAGATGTATCGCCAATTCCTCTCAACAAGTACGACGTTAAGGACCTGGCGAAGATCCTGAGAACTTCAAGCAAAATAACTATTCTGCTTTTATTTAAAACATCTCAGAGAAATTCTTCATTGAACTGTAAAAGCATTTAATGAAGCACTAGGAAATTGCAAAAGTCCTTGTGACTGTTGGTGCTGCCACAATATCATTCACGCCGTGACATGCCTACATCAATTACAATAATGCATCTAAATCTGTCCACTTCATCCAATATTCAAACTACCTCAGATATCAGCTGTTGGAACCAATACCAAGACGTACATAGCACTTGATACTAGAGGGCATACCTTTAGAAAGGAGATGAGGGGGAATTATTTTTAGCCAGAGGTTTGTTGTTGAACAAGTTAGGTCTTTATTCTTTGGAGCGCAGAAGGTTAAGGGGGTCTTTAGAAATGATGAGAGGGA
Source organism: Leucoraja erinaceus (assembly GCF_028641065.1). Taxonomy (NCBI): domain Eukaryota; kingdom Metazoa; phylum Chordata; class Chondrichthyes; order Rajiformes; family Rajidae; genus Leucoraja; species Leucoraja erinaceus. The sequence continues at coordinate 111,071,696 of NC_073379.1, read as the reverse complement.
TAGACAGAGTTGACGTGGAAAAGCTTCTTCTGTTGAGAGTAGGGAAGATTCAAACAAGAGGACATGACTTGAGAATTAAGGGACAGAAGTTTAGGGGTAATATGAGGGGGAACCTCTTTACTCAGAGAGTGGTAGCTGTGTGGAATGCGCTTCCAGTGGAAGTGGTGGAGGCAGGTTCGTTTTTATCATTTAAAAATAAATTGGATAGGTATATGGACGTGAAAGGAATGGAGGGTTATGGTCTGAGTGCAGGTAGATGGGACTAGGTGAGAGTAAGTGTTTAGCACGGGATAGAAGGGCCGAGATGGCCTGTTTCCGTGCTGTAATTGTTATATGGTTATATATGGTTATAGTGGGTGGTGAATCTGTGGAATTCATTGCTACAGACGGCTGTGGAGGCCAAGTCTTTGGTTATGTTTAATGTGCATTTGCATTTCACACTCGTGACAATAAAAGCACCATTGAGCCATTGCAATGTTATAACAAACCATTAGGATGATTGTGAGACTTTTGTAGATTGACTGATTTTCTTTTCTATCGATGCAGAGAGACTAAAATAAATCTGCTCCATTGTTCCACTTAAGGATAAGATGAAAATAACATCTGCAGGCGCTCCAGATTTTTTTTTGTCGATATCAAACTTCCAAACTATTTAAAAAGAAGGAAATGTTTGATTGTGTTACCGTTGAAGTTGGATGTGAAGCAGAAGACATCATATTTGTTCTTCATCTTGTCTCTGTATCCATAGCTTCGGATACCAGGCACTGTGTTTTGCCCTCCACATGGCTCCCGTGGCTTGGTAATGGGATATTGTACAGACCCATCATTCAGCCAGCCTGCGTTACACCAATCCAGTCCTCCTCTCCACGCTTCGTAAAGCTGATCAAAAGAGGCAATGATCGCGTCTTGATCCTCGCATGCCTTCTGAGCCTCATCAAAGTTCAGATTGTAACGACCCAGCCGTGGGAAGTATGGGTATACAACACCTAGAGGGCAGTGCAGAACAGAAAGATACAGAAATAAAAACAGATCTGCATTAAGGGTTACTGAGACTGACGCAGAAGCACAAAGGGGTACAATCTGTCGAACACATGTCGAAACTTCCACTCAAATCTGTCATCATTTAACAACATTTGCATTTCACAATTGAGTCCTAGGGGGGATTCCAGGACTGTGAATGTTCAATTAACATTGATAATGACCATTGTTAACAGCTTTTCCCCACTGTGCTATCATTTGACTGTGGGATTCACATAATATGCACATTTTCCCTGCTACTTTGCTATGACAATATTAGCGTGATTAAAATTCTGTCTATCAATTTTAATTTACATTTTTTGAACGCTGTCAAAATAATGTCCCCAAATTTTGTTATAACCAATAAGAGGACTACAATTTTAATTTAATTTTGCAAACTAGATGCATCACTGTATATTAATTCATACATGCACATGCATGCTTGCTACTCCAATGTGTAAATCAAAGCGAATAATATGAAATCTGTCAGATTTCAAAGCAGACAGCAAATTTCAATTATTTACGACTGATTCAATTCTGACCTCTCCTCTCTGCATTGCACCACACTACTTTGCCTCCGTCTCATGAACTTCTCTGTAGCATACATCATTCCTGTCCGAGACGTACAGTAAGTAATAGCTATTTCTGGGCTAATACCACTTTGGAATTTGTTTCCAGGGAATGAATCTTTGTACAAGATCGGTTAATTTGCTTTTGTGTCAACCCTTATCGGACCATACTACATAATTGTTCCACGTGCTAAAGAGCCGCCCCATCAAACCATTTTTTTTTTAGTTAATCAATGCAACATGAAACCCGAAGCTTCCTTTAATAGGTTCACCATATTTTACTCTCAACAGTTTATAATGATGAAATGTAGGACTGTGCCAGAATATATAGGGCAAGCTGTGACTTAATTTAAGTAGAACAAATAATTCCCAGTTAACTTTGGCTGTAGAGAGGAGTGAGAACACAGCCAAACATTACAATCTTCCTATAATAAAAATCTGAGCCAATCATGCCACATTGCAAGGCATTATTCTAAAGCTTTTGTTTCAAAATCTGATGAAGGACTGCTAGTTATGATTTAATAAGGGGTGTAAAGATCAGTTCAGGGTCACTGACTCATGTTCTAACTTCAAGTAAACTTTGCATCACCATTCTATCCCAAGTCTTCATACCAGTTTCACTGTTGTCCTGTTGAGTTTCACTGTCTGTGTAACTCGTTATCACCAAGCCCACAGCCAACAATGGGACATTGTGGGCTCCACCATTCTTTGACCATCGTTACTTTTTGCATATCTTTCATTCATTTGTGCTATCTCTCTCTATATCCCCGTCTACATCTCTCGTTTCCCTTTCCCCCCTCTGAAGAAGGGTCTCGACCCGAAACGTCATCTATTCCTTATCTCCAGAGATGCTGCCTGACCCGCTGAGTTACTCCAGCCTTTTGTGTCGATATTTCTGTTGTCTCCAGATTCCCGAAACTCTGCAGTTTTCTTCCACCTTCGATATCTGATGGATATCTAGGATGGCCAAGAGATGATCGTAGGGGGCGCTGCTCTGGCAGCAGCCATGTCAGCAGCGCGTTAGTTATTTCAACATTTTATTTTTTAATTTTTTAGTATGTTTTAAAGTATGTTTTTGATGTTCCTCGGTGTGTTTTGTGTTGGGGGGTGGTGTGGGGGAAACCGCTTCGGTCGCCTCCTCCATGGAGAGGCGACTTTTTCCAGGTCGCCTCCCCCGTGGCCTAACAACAAGGATCGGCGCGGCCTTTCCCGGAGACGTGCCCGGGACTTCAGCGGCGGGCGCAGCGTGGACTCTCGGCGTGGAGCGGGTGAGCCCTCGCTGGGGCTCGCCGGAGGGGAGCGCTCCGTTTCGCAAGCCCGCGGCAGCCGGCAGCCTGAAGCCGCGGTCTGCAGAGTTCCAGCTGGTGCGGTGTCTACAGCCCGGGATCCCTCGTGGGGGACCCGGGGGGGAGAAGAAGCCATCACTGCCGGCCCGCGGCCAACTTCTACCGCGGGCCCGGCGTGAACTTACCATCACCCCTGGAGGGGAGCTTCGACCGCCGGCCCTGCAGTCTACGGTGCTTCTGGCTGCGGCGGAGACTTTAAATCTCGACCGCCGGCCTGCGGCCTACACCAACTTAAAGCCGCGGTCTCCGGTGAGGAAGAGCCGATCCTGGACTGACTCTGGACTCTGGTCCTGTCCACGGGGGGGGGAAATGGAGGAGGACTGGCCAAATTTTGTGCCTTCCACCACAGTGATGAATGCTGTGGTGGATGTTTGTGTTACAGTTTTATTGTGTATTGTGTGTTCTTTATTATTGTACCGCTGCTGACAACCCAAATTCCACCGACCCTGGTTGTGTGGCAAATAAATTCTATCTCTCTCTCTGATGCATTGCTGGGAATATTCCTGCATAATTCCTGGACCATTAGCCATAGGTTTTCCTACCCATTAATTCCCTCCTGTGACATTATTAATACCCTGCCCTGAATTCCTGACTCTAATTTTTCTTTCCTTTAGATGTCCCACAGTAACATTATTCCTCCCCCATTGTGTTTTCCAGAGAGGCTACTGATCCTCTCCTCTCTTGGATCTTAATTTTCTAGTGAGCCTCTCAATATTTTATCATTACTTTTTCAAGGTGCGGGCTCACGGGCACGGCCAGCATTCACTAATTTCTTAGCCTTAACTGTCTCTTCAAAAGTGTGTTGAGCAAATGAAATTCTGGAGCTTTCCTGTGCCATTACAGAAGACAGTTCCAGGATTAAGACCCGGCAGTGCAGAAACGAAAGTGATTTATTTTATAACAATGGTGAGGAGGAATTAATGTTCTTGGTGAGGAATTAATTGTCTTTGAATGTGTTGCCTCTTTCCCTAAGCATGAATGGTATATTGTGGATGCAGCATCCTTTACTCAAACATCAAGACATTTAGACATGAATGTTGAATTCTCCCAATTTTGCTAGCCCTTGCTGTCTCCTCCCCTTCTTTAACCCTTGAGCTGTCACCTCCCATCCCCCCCCGCCCTCAGGCTCCTCCTCTTCCCCTTTTTCCTTCCTTCTCCCCCCCACCCCCCATCAGTCTGAAGAAGGGTTTTGGCCCGAAACGTCGCCTATTTCCTTCGCTCCATAGATGCTGCTGCACCCGCTGAGTTTCTCCAGCAATTTTGTGTACCTTCGATCTTCCAGCATCTGCAGTTCCTTCTTGAAGACATTTAGACACACCTAATGTGCGCAAGTAGGGTAAATTAAGCTATGCAGAAGTGTTGGCATGGACATCGTGGGTCAAAGAGCCCAGTTCTGAAGTGTATGTTTCTATGACTTTTTGAAAGCATAGAGTCTTAGAGTCATAGAGCTGTAAAACATGGAAATAAGCCCTTTGGCCCACCTTGTCCATGCCAACCAAGTTGGCATATTAGATACACCCATTTCTATGTATTTGACCCACAGTCCATCAAACCCTTCCTATCCATAGGTACACAAAAAAGCTGGAGAAACTCAGCGGGTGCAGCAGCATCTATGGAGCGAAGGAAATAGGCAACGTTTCGGGCTGAAACCCTTCTTCAGACTGATCGGGGGCGGGGGTGGGCGGGGACAAGAAAGGAAAAAGGAGGAGGAGCCCGAAGGCTGGGGGATGGGAGGAGACAGCAGGGGGACTGAGGAAGGGGAGGAGACAGCAAGGACTAACAAAATTGGGAGAATTCGATGTTCATGCCCCCAGGATGCAGACTCCCCAAACGGAATATGAGGTGCTGTTCCTCCAATTTCCGGTGCTGCTCGCAGTGGCCATGGAGGAGACCCAGGGCAGAGAGGTTGGAGACAGAGTGGGAGGGGGAGTTGAAGTGCTGAGCCACCGGGAGGTCAGCTTGGTTACATAGACAATAGGTGCAGGAGTAGGCCATTCGGCCCTTCGGCCATTCAATATGATCATGGCTGATCGTCCAACTTGGTATCCTGTACCTGCCTTCTCTCCATACCCCCTGATCCCTTTATCCACAAGGGCCACATCCAACTCCCTCTTAAATATAGCCAATGAACTGGCCTCAACTACCTTCTGTGGCAGAGAATTCCACAGATTCACCACTCTCTGTGTGAATTTTTTTTTCCTCATCTCGGTCCTAAAAGACTTCCCCCTTATCCTTAAACTGTGAGCCCTTGTCCTGGACTTCCCCAACATCGGGAACAATCTTCCTGCATCTAGCCTGTCCAACCCCTTAAGAATTTTGTAAGTTTCGATAAGATCCCCCCTCAATCTTCTCAATGTTCTTTAAGTGTCATATTTGCATCCGTTTCTATGACTTCCACACGTCTTATGCAATGACATCCTTCCCCTGTACAAAAGTAAGATCAAAATTTGTGAAGAAATACATTGAACCTAGTTGACGTATTGTTAAGTAACCACTGTGTAATTATACCTTGGAGATCCAGCAATATGGTGCCTGTGACGTCATCCAGTCCCTCAATGATTTCACATTTGTATTTACCGTAGTCCTCCAAAGTTAAATCTGTAATTGTTATGGAGGCATCGTTCTCATCGGCTTCATTCAGGGAAACTCTTCCCTGGTACTTTCCAAAACTTTTCCAGTTGTTTCCCAATGAAACAAAGACGTCAATTTCCTTGAGGTAATCTGAGGTGAGTTTGGTCCACTTGATCCTGACTTTGAAAGGACTTTGAGCTCCACGAGCAGGAACTGGTTTGTAATAGAACTTACAGGCGAGAGTGGCATTGCTACCTCGGTAAGAGATAACCTTTGGTTGATCTATCTTTATGCCCAGTCGCGATCCATTATCTATAAAAAGAATAATGGACAGTGTTAACAGATATATATTTGCATTATCTTTCTGTAATACTACTGCTGGAAGAAATTATCAGTTCAGAAACTGGTGTAGTAAGCAGATCAACTTTGATATGCAGATATTGACATACTGGAAATATATTAAATTCATTGGAATTGCCTAATAGAGCACCAAGAATCTACAAGTTCAGTGGGATTTCATGAAAGCCCCAACATCCAGCCCTTCTGCCACCCATGATCTGTTTAGGACGGATTGCAGATGCTAGTTTACAGCGAAGATAGACACAAAATGCTGGAGTAACTCAGCATTTCTGGAGAGAAGGAATGAGTGATGTTTCAGGTCAAGACCCTTCTTCAGAGTGAAGTCTCTCAGTGTGAAAAAGGGTCTCGACCTGAAACGTCACCCATTCCTTCTCTCCAGAGATGTTACCTGTCCTGATGAATTCCTCCAGCATTTTGTGTCCATGATCTGTAATGTAAACTTGCATCTCTTTGCAACCTCAAGGCTCTGCCCTCCTGTGGCCATCTCGGAAAACACAATCGTTGCCCCTGGACCTCACTGATTGACTGAACAGTCTGCTGACTGCTCGACATGTCTTTGACTATGTGTTACTGATATTGGATGCAGAATGTCAGAAGGGCTTTTCAGTGTTTGCAAAAGCCTATGAAAAAATGAAATGGTTAAAAAAAATATTTGATACAATAAAATGAAAAATTATTGAATTTGCTGTTAATTAACGTTAAAACATAATTATCCAGGCAAGAGGAAAAATACCAAAAGGTTACCAAAACTTACATTTCCAAATAATGTCAACAACATCATTCAAAAATTAGGCTGTGGAAAATGTTCCAGCAATTGCTGGATTATTGCTGAGGGGCCAGATGGGAAGTGCATCCAGACCCTCAACTCAGCTGTGGTGAGTCCAGTCATGAGACCCGCCTGGGGCTTGGACATCGGGAGAGAAATTGAGAGCAGGGGAGAGAAAATACTTTGCCTTCCATCACACTGGGTTTACTGTGATGGATGTTTGTGTGAATTTAATTGTGTGTATGTCTGTAGGACATTGTCTTTGTTTGTATGGCTGTGGAAACAAAATTTTGTTTGAGTCTCATTGGGGCTCAAATGACAATAAATGTGTATTGTATTGTATTGTATTGTATTGTATTGGACATATATGTGGCTTGCAGGACATTCAGAACTGGCAAAGAAGACACTGATGTGCAACTGCAAATAGAAAACGTTTCCCTACAACACAATCAGCTGGCCATTGTTGCATTCTGGCATTTAATAATTTAAAACATATTTAGATTCAGATTCAGATTCAGATTCAGAAAACTTTATTGTCTGTCGTAACAGAAAATCTTCTTTGACGTGGCTCAACATACAGACAGGACAATGTACTGATCAGCAGTCATACAACACAGATTTCTGCGAGCACACACAGTGTGTATCGATCTTAAAAGCAAATATAAAGATTAAAAACTGTAAAAATAGACAAGATAAAAGTTGTGGATACGTGTAAAGTGACAATGCGTCAGGGTTAATTTGTCCATTGTTCATTTTATTAGAATGAAATCCATCTATGCCTATTATTCGGCAACAAAAAGTACTGGTGGAGAAGTCAGCGGTCAGGCAGCATCTGCGAAGGGAATAGGCAGATGGGGCAGGGTGGTTGTGCAGTTGGCAAGGGGACATGCTCTTTCAGCTGCTTACACATGGATTCCTTGTGCTCTTGAAGCATGGAATTGAGGTCCTCAATATTATTTTGAACACTTCTTTTCCATTTTGAGCAGTCATGAGCTTTGAGTATATATTTGCATTGCTTTATTGGTGCACTTGGAATAGAGTAGCCATTTCTAAAATCTGATTTAGGTGTGCAAATAACATGACGTGACCAATGTTATGACTGAGTGCATTAAGGTCTCAGTGATGGGAGTGTCAGTCAGGAAATTGTTCATTACGGCACACAAGATAAAGGGCTTTTGTAGAGACACTATATTTTTCAGTGCATCCGGATGCATGCTGTAGGTAGACCAGGCCAGGGATCACTGAAGCCAAGTAAACCATGAGCTTTGTACCAGATCTGAGATCTTGATCTTCCACAAAAGACCAAGTACTGTGCTGGCATGTTGAAGGGGGAGTGAATTTCATCAGTGATGTCTGTTCCGTGAGCTATGGAAAGTGGTCCACATTTTCTCACCATTGTGGTCTCACCATTAACCTTTGTTGTTCAGATTCAGATTCAGATTCAGATTCAGATTCAGATTCAGATTCAGATTCAGATTCAATTTTAATTGTCATTGTCAGTGTACAGTACAGAGACAACGAAATGCATTTAGCATCTCCCTGGAAGAGCGACATAGCACATGATTTGAATAAATAATAATAAGTGTCCGGGGGGGGGTGGTGATTGGCAGTCACCGAGGTACGTTGTTGAGTAGAGTGACAGCCGCCGGAAAGAAGCTGTTCCTCGACCTGCTGGTTCGGCAACGGAGAGACCTGTAGCGCCTCCCGGATGGTAGGAGGGTAAACAGTCCATGGTTGGGGTGAGAGAGGTCCTTGGCGATGCTGAGCGCCCTCCGCAGACAACGCTTGCTTTGGACAGACTCAATGGAGGGGGGCGAGGAACCGGTGATGCGTTGGGCAATTTTCACCACCCTCTGCAATGCTTTCCGGTCGGAGACAGAGCAGTTGCCATACCATACTGTGATGCAGTTGGTAAGGATGCTCTCGATGGTGCAGCGGTAGAAGTTCACCAGGATCTGAGGAGACAGATGGACCTTCTTCAGTCTCCTCAGGAAGAAGAGACGCTGATGAGCCTTCTTGTTGGAGAGGAGTGTGGTGAATTGGGAGTAGGTCAGTAGAGAAACCTTGGTCTTGTGGTTGTTGAGGATAAACCCCATCCTCTTGCATGCGTCAATGTGCAAATTACGTACTTCCAGATTCCAGCGCCTATTGCTTTTTTGTTCCCGCTTATCGATCTACTATCTCCTTCTCTGCTTTCACTCTCCCCTCCTCCACCTGGCTCCATATGCATGTTTCGTCCCTTGTTTGCCTCCACGTATTACTCACCTGCTTCTCCCTCCCAACTCTACCTCTGCCCCTACTCCTCCTCCACTAAGCACCATTTGCCAAGCATCTTTCGCTCCTCCTCGGAACACCAATCACCTACTGGCCCCTATCTCACCAGCCCCTTTTCTTCCTTACACCTGCCGTCTTCCCTCACCACTCTCGGTTTAGTTTACTTTACTTAGTGTGGAGACAGGTCCTTCGGCCCATCGATTCCATGCCAACCAACGATCATCCCGTCCACACTAGTTCTTTGCTCATCCCACTTTCGCATCCTATACACTAGGGGCAATTTACAGAAGCCTATTAACCTACAAACCTACACGTCATTGGAATGTGGGGAGGTAACGGGAGCACCTGGAGGACACCCACATGGTCACGGAGAGAACGTACAAACTCCGCACAGACAGCATGCATAGTCAGGATCAAAGCCGGGTCTCTGGTGCTGTAGGGCAGCAACTCTACCACTGCACCATGGTGCACTGTTCTGATATAGGGTTTTGACACCAAAGACAGACACAAAATGCTTGAGTCACTCAGCGGGTCAGGCAGCATCATCGCGCTCTGAAACCTTCCTAACTGCCTACATGTAGGGTAGTGGATGTATGGAACAATACAGTCTCCACTGCCTGAGGAGGTAGTTGAGGCAGGGGATACCCCAACATTTAAGAAATACAATAGTTAGACAGGTACATGGATAGGACAGGTTTGGAGGGATATGGACCAAACGCGGGCAGGTGGGACCAGTGCAGCTGGGACATGTTGGCCGGTGTGGGCAAGTTGGGCCAAAGGGCCTGTTTCCATGCTGTATCACTATGACTCTACACTAAGTGTCTTTTAAATGCTGTAGTACCTGCCTGTCCCAGTGAGTTACTCCGGCATTTTGTGCCCATGGTGAATTCAAGAGAGAGTCAGATTTAGCTCTTGGGGCTAACGGAATCAAGGGATATGGGGAGAAAGCTGGAACGGGGTACTGATTCTGAGCTATGATCATATTGGATGGTGGTGCTGGCTCGAAGGGTCGAAAGAGCCTTCTCCTGCACCTATTTTCTATGTTTCTACGACCCAAAACTTTAGCAAGTAATTTCTTCCACAAATGCTGTTCGACCCGCTGAACCACTCCAGCAGTTTGTTTTTTTTTGCTCCAGATTCCTGAATCTGCAGTACCTAGTGTTTGCAGCAAATGCAAACTGTTTTCTCCAACTGTACATGATTCAGTCTGAAGAAGGGTCACGGCCCATTCCTTCTCTCCAGAGATGCTGCCTGTCCCGCTGAGTTACTCCAGCATTCGGTTTAAACCAGCATCTGCAGTTCCTTCCTGCACTTAACATTTCACCACATTAGCTGTGAAACTTAAGTTCAGTTACTTAAATTAAAAGTCGTATGGGCCCTCCCTCTCGATCAGGCTTTCATCCAGGATCATATCAAGATTGTCGACGACTCTGTGAAAGAATCTTGTCAGACTTTCATTTATATTGAAGTGCTATGATTAAACAAATCCAGATGGACTACTGGCATCGAACTAGGTACTAGGCTAACAAAAACAGAACATGTTGGGAACACTCAATAAGTCAGGCACCCAGTGCGGCAAAGGAAACAGAAGTAACATTTCAGGTTAAAGACCATTTGTCAGAACTGGGAAAAGATAAGGCATAACTGGGCCAAGACGCAGTACAAAGTCCTCCCTTGGGCACTTTGTGAAAATTGAAAGAGCTGCCCTACAGATTAGTCATGCAAAAACCTAACTCTCTCCAGCAGAATCAAAGCCTCCATGAAATTCTCCGCCACCATCATTCCTGGCTCTGTCCTGGCCCACTAATTGGACAAGCCGACAGTTGTTGTTGGACAGGGTGTGGCCTTGGGAGTCTTCAACATTGGCTCCAGCCTTCATGAGGTCTCATTGTATTAATCCTTTGGCTAGTGCCACGAGCTGTCCTCCGTCCTCTATCACCAATACTTCTCCAAGTTGAATAAAACCTACAAGGAAAATTGAAGCTGGCAAGAGCAAAGATTGAACTCTAAGTGGGGAAATCATTTCAACACTGTGGATATAAAGTATGAGGTCCAATGTAAACCCTGACCTTATTCTTAGCAAAATACCGCTTGCTGGTATTGATCATAGCTCCGTCGGAGTGGCGCTCCCGTCGGAGTGGCCCAGCCCGAGGGTGGAACGGTACTCACGTGAGGGCGATCCGGTCCGGGGGCTGGGACGGTGCTCCGGTGGCTCGGACGACGTTCTGACGGCGGTGTCCAGAGTCCTGGGTTCAGCCGCGGGCCGGCGGCTGCGTGTGCTGGACTGGAGGTGCGGCGGCTTCGACCACCCCGGGCCGCAGTGTTTGAACCGGCCCGTTCTCGGGGTTCGGTGAGCTGCGGGACTGTTTATACCATCGCCCGGTGGGGAATTGCCTCAGCGCAGAGGGAGCAGAGGGAGAGACTGCAACCCTAAGATTTTTGCCTCCACCACAGTGAGGAGGTGTTTGGAGGACTCACTGTGGTGGAAGTTAATTTGTGTTTATTGTTGTTATTATTGTATCATTGTATGTATGACTGCAGGCACAAAATTTCGTTCAGACCGTAAGGTCTGAATGACAATAAAGGAAATTCAAATTCAGCTTATATAGAAATTACCTCAGTTCAGTCATTGAGGAGGCGTGGTCTTCAAGAAGGAACTGCAGATGCTGGAAAATCGAAGGTACACAAAAATGCTGGAGAAACTCAGCGGGTGCAGCAGCATCTAGAGAGCGAAGGAAATAGGCAACGTTTCGGGACGAAACCCTTCTTCAGACTGAGGGGGGGTGGGGGCGGGGAGATTGTGAAACCAGGATGAGGTTGTGAAACTGTCTCCGGAGAGAACCTCCTCCGCTCGGTCCGCATTAAACAACCTGACCTCCCAGTGGCTCAGCACTTCAACTCCCCCCTCCCATTCCGTATCCGACCTCTCTGTCCTGGGTCTTCTCCACGGCCAGAGTGAGCAACGCCGCAAATTGGAGGAACAGCACCTCATATTCTGCTTGGGCAGTCTGCATCCTGGTTGCATGAACATTGAATTCTCCCAATTCTGTGAGCCCTTGCTGTCTCCTCCCCTTCCTATCTCTCCCTCAGCCCTCGGGCTCCTCCTCCTCCCCCCCCCCCCCACCCCCCCCATCAATCTTCGCTCCGTAGATGCTGCTGCACCCGCTGAGTTTCTCCAGCATTTTGGTGTACCGAGGAGGCATGGTCCATCCTTTTTGTTTAATGTTGCACCTCCACCTCCACCATGCTAAATAGCATAGATGACGTCAGATCCAAGGATCTGTGGGATGAGCGTAAGTGGGGAGGTGTTGGCCAACATGGACTCAATGGGCGGAAGGGCTTGTAGAAACAAGGGACTGCAGATGTTGGTTTACAAACCAAAGCCAAAGTGTTTTTTTCCGTGCTTCTTCACGCTTTGTCTTCAGTTCAATGATGGGCTTGTTAGATAAGATTGAGGATTTTTTTTAAAGCTTGGCAAACATGGCATCTGTTGTCTATTCTGAATTATCACTGAACTGAAGAAGTAGTTATGAGTCAATCACACATAAACCAGACATGGTAAAGCATGCAGGTTGTCTTCTAAAGTGCAACGCCACCATGCGTGTGGGTGTGTGTGTGTGTGTGTGTACACATATTTGGAGATCATTGCGTCATCTCTTTGGTTTGCCTTAAATGGTATAATTGTTTTTGTCAGCTCTCACTGTAAGATGTTCCTAATGTTGGCAAATGTTACAGTTTTGTAACATATGGATCAATATTTCCATGTTGTGTTTTTCTTATTGAGCTGGCTTCTTTACATTTGTACACTGAGTCTTACAGGAGTTTTGTATTAGGAACTTGGCCTACGGGTTTAATTGCAGGCATTGGAGGGTTTCTTTTAACCAGTTGGACACTGATGTAAATTAATAGTGTGATGAATGAGAAATAAGATGTGGCCCTGATTATGAAATTCAGTTATGGAGTATGCTCTAAGTCAATTGTGTTTAATTTGGCTGCAGTAAGAAGGGTGATGGTGGTGGAAGCAGATCCGATAGTGGTATATATTTTTATTTTTTTTATTTTTTATTTTTATTAGAAGTACGGTAAATTACAATACCACACAACACATATATCTTAATACATTTTTTGTACCGCTTCATTTTTTTTTGAGCTTTAAGAAAAAGATAGAAGTAAGGCAAGTAAAGAAAGTGCGCAAGAGTCGTGAAGTGCAAGAGTGTTGGGAAAAGAAAGCCCCTTAGAAAAGAAGTTAGAGAAGGAAGTAAAGTGAGAAAGTAGACCCTAGAAAAGAAAGAAAAAGAAAATAGGAACAATCGCTCTATTATAACATTAAACTCCGCAGAAAGGGGACTACCAACCAAGTCTGTTTTTGTTGTTTTACCTCCCGTTACCAGGTCCTGATACCATTTATTTATTTATTTATTTTTAAAAATTACTATTGCACCTCATACTTGTAATAGGTCCAGAAACATAGACCACGTCTTTTGGAATTGGTCTGCTTTACCTGCTAAGAGGAATCTCATCTCTTCCAGATGTAATGTTTCAAACATATTTGATATCCACATTTTTATTGTTGGTGTGGGCGCATTTTTCCAGAATTTAAGTATAAGCTTTTTTCCCATTATTAGCCCGTAATTAAATAAATTCTTCTGAAACACGTTTAGTTCAGGGTTACCTTCCGATATTCCAAAAATAATCCATTCTGGTTTTGGTACCAGTTTTATTTTGATTAATTTTGAAAAAATATCAAATATTTCATACCAGAATTTTTGGATTTTTGTACAAAAAACAAAAGAGTGCGCTATGGTAGCTTCTTGACACAGGCATTTATCACAGATTGGTGAAACATTAGGGAAGATTTTATTTAATTTAGTTTTTGAATAATATAATCTATGTAATGTTTTGAATTGGATGAGCGTATGTCGTACGTTGATCGAACATTTATGCACCTGTAGTAAATGATTATCCCAGCTCTCTTTTGAAATTTTTATAGCTAATTCTTGTTCCCAATCTCTTCTAATTCCCGATAGTGGTATTTAAGAGGCTTTTAGACAGGCACATGGATATGCAAAGAATTGAGAGAAATGTCTCATATTTAGACATAAATTATCCGTTTAATTTGGCATCATGATTGGCACAGATATAACCATATAACTATATAACAATTACAGCACAGAACCAGGCCATCTCGGCCCTTCTAGTCCGTGCCGAACACGTATTCTCCCCTAGTCCCATCTACCTGCACTCAGACCATAACCCTCCATTCCTTTCCCGTCCATATACCTATCCAATTTATTTTTAAATTATGAAATCAAACCTGCCTCCACCACTTCCACTGGAAGCTCATTCCACACAGCTACCACTCTCTGAGTAAAGACGTTCCCCCTCATGTTACCCCTAAACTTCTGTCCCTTAATTCTCAAATCATGTCCTCTTGTTTGAATCTTCCCTACTCTCAATGGGAAAAGCTTATCCACGTCAACTCTGTCTATCCCTCTCATCATTTTAAAGACCTCTATCAAGTCCCCCAATATCACTATTGTGTTTTAGACTATTTTTGTGGTCCACTGTTCTATGTATTATCATCTAAGTTTCATCTATTCTAAAATGAAATGAGTGGTGTTGTTCTGTTTTGAGTTGGTTCTTGATTGAAGTGTTGTTTCAGGCACTTCAGGTCTGAGAACGGGTCCATCAAAATTAGTTTATCTCTTGCAGAGATTTGCCTGGTAGGACCAAACCATAAGTTTGACAGATGGTGGTTTTAGTTTAAAATCTCATTCTAGTATCCCCACTTTTGGAAGAATGTGGATGCTTTGGAAAGGGTGCAGAGGAGGTTTACCAGAGCGTTGCCTGGATAAGATGGTATTAGCTACAAGTAGAATTCATACAAATTGTATTTTATCTGTGGGAGGTTTAGAAACATAGAAAATAGGTGCATTCAGCCCTTCGAGCCAACACTGCCATTCAATGTGATCATGGCTGATCATCCACAATCAGTACCCCGTTCCTGCCTTCTCCCCATATCCCTTGATTCAAGATTCAAGATCAAGATTCAAGATTCAATTTAATTGTCATTTGGACCCCTTGAGGTCCAAACGAAATGCCGTTTCTGCAGCCATACATTACAAACAAATAGACCCAAGACACAACATAATTTACATAAACATCCATCACATTGCTGTGATGGAAGGCCAAAAAAACTTATCTCTCCACTGCACTCTCCCCCCCCCCCCCCCCCCCATGTCAGAGTCAAAGTCAAAGCCCCCGGCTGGTGATGGCGATTGTCCCGCGGCCATTAAAGCCACGCCGGGTGGTGCGAGGTCGCACACCGGGTCTTGGTGTTAGAGCCCCCGGCGTGCGCTCGCAGAGTCCCGCGGCCATTCCAAGCCGCGCGGGGCGGTGATGTCAGGCCCCGCTCCAGGAGCTCTTCGACCCCGCAACTCGGGCGGGAGAAGTCGCCGTTGCGAGAGCCCTGAAAAGCGGTCTCCCTCCAGGGACCCGCGGGCTCCCGGTGCCGCCGTCCGCCAGACCTGCAGCTGCAGCCTCCGAATCTCCGGAGGTCGGGCTGCAGCAGCAGCAGTGCTCCACCACCGCTCCACCCGCTCCGGACTCGGCCAGCTCTGCGACGGTGAGGTGAGTCGGCACCAGAGTCCCCGGTCTTCTCCTGTTGGAGGCCGCTCCTCGTTGCAGCCCCAACGACAACGGAGACCCAACAAAGAAAAGGTCGGGTCTCCCGTGCAGGGAGAGATTTAAAAGTTACCCCACACACACACCCCAACAAAAAAATAACAAAAACTACATAAAAACATAGACAAAAATAATAAAAACGCGGACGGGCTGCAGAGGCCGCTGCTGACGAGAGTCGCGCCGCCTCCCGGAATTCTATCTTTGTCCCGACCCCTCCCCTGACATCAGTCTGAAGAAAGGCCTCGACCCGAAACATTCCTTCTCTCCAGAGATGCTGCCTAACCTGCTGAGTTACTCCAGCATTTTGTGTCTACCTTCGATTTAAACCTGCATCTGCAGTTCTTTTCTACACATCCCTTGATTCCGCTAGCCCTAAGAGCTCTATCTAACTATCTTTTGAATGCATCCTGTGAATCGGCCTCCATTGCCTTCTGAGACAGGGAATTTCATAAATTCACAACCCTCAGAAAAAGGTTTTCCTCATCTCAGTTATAAATGGCCTACCCCTTATTCTTAAACTGTGGCCCCTGGTTCTGCATTCCCCCAACATCAGGAACATGTTTCCTGCATCTAGCTTGTCCAATTCCTTAATGATTTTATATGTTTCTATAAGATACCCTCTCATCCTTCCAAATTCCAGTGAATACAAGCCCAGTGGTCTTTGAATTCGTTAATTCTATGACAATGTGCCGCTATTATATCTTTTATTAGATACCGTAAATTTTCTTTACCATTCTAT
The DNA here is from genome assembly GCF_028641065.1 of Leucoraja erinaceus. NCBI lineage: Eukaryota > Metazoa > Chordata > Chondrichthyes > Rajiformes > Rajidae > Leucoraja > Leucoraja erinaceus. The sequence continues at coordinate 111,055,370 of NC_073379.1, read as the reverse complement.
CAACTTATGTAGCCACTTTCATGGAGCTATGGACTTGTAGCCCAAGGTCCCTCAATGTTGTTAAGGGTATTAACAACTGTATACCTTCCTCTTACATTCAATCTCCCAAAGAACAACATGCTATACTGTCTCTACATCGGTGAGACCAAGCGCAGGCTTGGCGATCGCTTTGCCCAACACCTCTGCTCAGTTCTCAATGACTAACCTGATCTCCCTGTGGCTCAGCACTTCAACTCCCCCTCCCATTCCGAATCCGACCTTTCTGTCCTGGGCCTCCTCCATGGACAGAGTGAGTCCCACCGCAAATTGGAGGAACAGCACCTCATATTTCCCTTGGGTAGTCTACACCCCAGCGGTATGAACATTGACTTCTCCAATTTCAGGTAGTCCCTGCTTTCTGCTTCCTTCCCCTCAACCTTCCCAGTTCTCCCACCGCCTACTGTTTTCGCCTCTTCCTTTCTTTCCCCCCCCCCCCACCCCCCAACATCAGTCTGAAGGAGGATCTCGACCGGAAACGTCGCCTAGTCCTTCGTTCCATTGATGCTGCCTCACCTGCTGAGTTTCTCCAGCTTTTTTATCTACTTCGATTTTTCCAGCATCTGCAGTTTTTTCTTAAACATGTTACACTTGCTCAGTTTAAACTTCATTTCCATTTTTCCACCCTTTTCTGTAGCTGATCCATATCCCACTGTATACTTTGACAGCCTTCCACACTGTCCACAACACCACCCAATTTGGTGTTGACTTCAAACATACAAACCAACCCATTTAATCTTCTGGTTCAACTTACCAATAAGGATTTGATTGAATGCCTTACTAAAATCCATGTGGAGAACATCTACTGCCATATTCACTTCAATCACCTTCATCTTCTCCTCAAAAACTCGTGCAACTTAGTAAGGCATGACTTATCACAGGCAATGCCACACTGACTGCCCTAAACCATTCCATCCTCGTCCAAATGCAAGTAAGTTCTCTACTGAAGAATTCTCTCCAATAGCTTCTTTACCGTTGACATAGAAACATAGAAACATAGAAAATAGGTGCAGGAGTAGGCCATTCGGCCCTTCAAGCCTGCACCGCCATTCAATATGATCATGGCTGATCATCCAACTCAGCATCCCATACCTGCCTTCTCTCCATACCCACTGATCCCTTTAGCCACAAGGGCCACATGTAACTCCCTCTTAAATATAGCCAATGAACTGGCCTCAACTACCTTCTGTGGCAGAGAGTTCCAGAGATTCACCACTCTCTGTGTGAAAATCACCACTCTCTTAACTTCAATTTGAATAAAATGCCTGCTTGGTCAAAAATCTATAGCACACGTTATTAATAAACGACCATGTTGTATCCATGCCTCATTTACATTGACAATTTACTCAGATGCTAATGAGTCATATTTTCGGCAAGATTCAGAAGCCAAGACAGAGAAGCTAATGTTAAAGGACTTTGAGTCATAGAGAGATAGAGCATGGAAACAGGTCCTTTGACCCACCGAAAAATGTGAAAAATGTTTTTCTCATCTCGGTCCTAAAGGATTTCCCCTTTATCCTTAAACTGTGACCCCTTGTCCTGGACTTCCCCAACATCGGGAACAATCTCCCTGCATCTAGCTAGACATGAGGCTTAACGCCCTATAATTTCCTGGATTATCTCTGCTTTCCTTCGTAAACTAAGGGACAACGTTGGCTACTCTCCTGTGACTAGAAAGGTTACATCGATCTTTGTCAAGGCCCCTGCAATCTCCTCTCTTGACTCTGGGACAATAACCTGGGATGGATCCCCGTCACACCCCGGGGACTTATCCACTGTACTTTTCAGGAGACCGAGCACCACGTCCAACTTGATCTCAACCTGCCCTAACCTATTAGTTAGTATACCCCACCTTGATCTCACTATCCCCCATATCCTTCTCCTTGGTGAATACAGATACAAAGTACTTATATAGCGCCCTGTCCATATCCTTTACAACTTCTGCCTCCAAATATAAATTATGCCCTTTATTCTTGAGTGATTCTAGGTTCTCCCTAATTACCCTTTTATGCTTAATTTCATTTAAAAAGCCTTGGGATTCTCACCAATGCCATTTCATGGCCCCGCTTAAATCGTGCACATTAGTATGTTCCTGTTGGCTTTATATCCCCCAAAAGACCTGTCTGATTTCACCTATCTCAACCTTACATAAACTTTTTTTTTCTTTTTGACCAAATTTATAGCCTCTTCTGTCATCCAAAGTTCCCTTGCCTTGCTACCCTGATCCTTACTGGATCCTTACATGATCATGTCAGTCTTGAACTGATTAGCTGTTGAATGTGGACTTACCTAATAACAATTCTCCTAATTTACTTTCTCTAGCTGCTTACTAATAATGCCGTACTCTGTCACCCTAAATTAGTATCTTCCACCAAGATCCAGATACCCTTAGTCATGAGGGAAGTGCAATAACAATATTTAAAAGATATTTGGACACTTAGAGGGAAGGTTTGACATATGGGTGAAACAGCGGTAAATGAGACCAGCTGATAGGGCAGTTTTCATCCTGCTAGAAAAAACGGCCCGACCTACTTGATGCTGTGAGTACCTACGACCTACCTACGACCTCCTACGACCCACCTACGACCTTGTGACAACCATGCTGCGAGTATGAGTCAAGGGCAAACTCGGCAGAGGTCGTGAATATGGTTGTGAAAGTGACACAGGCCCTTAAGGCAGCATCTGCCCCACTGTGCCACCATGCCACACAGGATCAAGGATACTAGCTGGCCAATTCTGAACAGAGAGGATAGAAAAGAACCTTATAATAAGAGGGTAAAAGAAACATCTGTAAACAGAGTTACAATGATTAAAATCTGGCAATCCAGCTCAGGCTGATCAAGAGATGTCATCAGCCTTGACGCCAAACGGACCTTGGATGAGATTACAATCTTGAAATTACTCCACGGATTTTACTATTTCTTCTATTTGTACTGGCAATGGCTATTGGTGCAATCGGGGACAGACGGCGTGAAGAATGTTTTCTTAATGTGTTAGAGTTTCCGCCCTGAAACAGCACCAGGCCACAGGAGGCTTTCATCGTATATATTACTAATTGCAAATACCCTTCAGTGACTCCATTCAAATAGTGGCTTACTGTATGTGTTAATTTGCACCCAGGGACCTGCAGAACGTATGTGTGAGCAACAGGATTGAGGCTGCTCATTTTTTGAGGTGTTCACGTGGAGATTACACACCTGGCAGTTATTCAGGCATGAAGCACATGGTGAAGGAGTCAAGTCAAGTCAAGTCAAGTTTATTTGTCACATACACATACGAGATGTGCAGTGAAATGAAAGTGGCAATGCTCTCGGACTTTTGTGCAAAAGACAAACAACAAAACAACCAAACAAACTATAAACACAATCATAACACACATATTCTTTTACATAATAAATAATGGAAGGAAAGACGTTCAGTAGAGTTAGTCCCTGGTGAGATAGGCGTTTACAGTCCGAATGGCCTCTGGGAAGAAACTCCTTCTCAACCTCTCCGTTCTCACCGCATGGCAACGGAGGCGTTTGCCTGACCGTAGCGGCTGGAACAGTCCGTTGCAGGGGTGGAAGGGGCCTCCCATGATTTTATTTGCTCTGGAGTTGCACCTCCTGATGTATAGTTCCTGCAGGGGGGCGAGTGAAGTTCCCATAGTGCGTTCGGCCGAACGCACTACTCTCTGCAGAGCCTTCTTGTCCTTGGCAGAGCAATTCCCAAACCAGATGGTAATGAGCTCTGCCTTTCTTCAAACGTGTTGCTTTACCAGTGCAATGCAGTGTAAAGCAATAGGCCAGTACTTGACTAAGCATGGCTTCAAGCATTGTTTCATAGGGAAACACCATCCGTCCATTTGAGAGCAGCACGGTGGCGCAGTGGTAGAGTTCCTGTCTTACAGTGCTTGCAGCATCGGAGACCCGGGTTTGATCTCAACTACGGGTGCTGGCTGTACAGTGTTTGTACGCTCTCCCCGTGACCGCGTGGGTTTTCTTCGATACAGGTATGTAGGTTCATCGGCTTGGTGTAATTGTAAGTTGTCCCCAGTGTGTGTAGGATAGTGTTAATGTGCGGTTGATGCTGGTTTGTTATTTTTAGTAGTTTAAAAAAGTATGTGTTAATGTTCTATGGTTTGTTTTTTGTGGGTATGTGTGTGTGTGTATGTGTATGTGGGGGGGGGGGGGGGGGGGGGGGGGGGGGGGGGGGAACTTTTAAAATCTATCCCCTGCACGGAGAACCCGACCTTTTCTCTGTCGTGTCTCCGTTGTCGTTGGGGCTGCAACGTGGAGCGGCCTCCAGCAGGAACGACCTGGGGCTCCAGTCGCGGAGCTGCGGACCTACTCACCATCGCGGAGCTGGCCGAGTTTGGAGCGGGTGGAGCGGTGGTGGCGACCCGACCTCGGGGATTCGGAGGCTCCAACCGCAGGTCTGGTGGACAGTGACACCGGGAGCCCGCGGGTCCCTGCTAGGAGACCGCTTTTCGGGGCTTCCGCAACGGCGACTTCTCCCGCCCGAGTTGCGGGGTTGAAGATTACCTGGAGCGGGGCCTTACATCATCACCCGGCGTGGCTTGGAATGGCTGTGGGATTTTGCTAGCGCACGCCGGGGGCTCCAACACCAATACCCGGAGCGCGGCCTTGCATTACCCGGCGCGGCATTAATGGCCGCGGGACAATTGCCATCGCCCGCCGGGTCTTTGACTCTGACATCGGGAGGGGAATGGGAAGTGCAGGGGAGAGATAAGTTTTTGCCTTCCATCACAGCGAGGAGGAGATGCGCTGTGATGGATGTCTGTGTAAATTGTGTTGTGTCTTGGGTCTTTTTTTCTTGTGTGTATAACTGCAGAAACAACATTTCATTTGAGCCTCTATGAGGTTCAAGTGACAAATAAATTGTATTGTAAACAGTCTCTTCGGCCCACCGAGTCCGCACCAACCAGCGATTTCTATACACTAACAATATCCTACAAACAAGGGACAATTTACAATGTTTACTGAAGCTAATTAACCTACAAATCCGCACGTCTTTGGAGCATGGGAGGAAACTGGAGCACCCGGCTAAAACCCACCTGGTCATGGGGAAAACATACAAACTCTGTACAGACAGCACCCATATTCAGGATCGAACCCGGGTCTCTGGCGCTGTAAGGAAGAAACTCTACTGCTGCTACACCATGCCGACCTGTGTTTAGTTGTATTACATTCTTTAGATTTTGTACTAGTATTATTAATGTATTCATTTTTTTAAATTATTATATTTATCTGTGTGTTATGCTTTCACTGGCCTGCTACGCTTATGCAAGTAAGGATTTAATTGCTCTGTTTATGGTACGTACTGTATATCAATTAAACACCCTTGACAACGTGATGTCAGATATCCTCTGGTGAAAACCAGGCTGCATTTCATTCCTGGCCCCTCAGTTTTTCACTAACTACCTGGTCTGGTATGAATATGAATGAGGTCACCTATCCACATAGAAAAGAAAGTGAAGGTAGGCAGTTTGTTTGATCCCATTTGGCGCAATGGGCTAAGTGTTCGGCTGGTGACCGGTAGGTAGCCGGTTCGAATCCCGCTTGGAGTGCATACTGTCGTTGTGTCCTTGGGGCAAGACACTTCACCCACCTTTGCCTGTGTGTGAATGTAATGTAATTATGTGAAGCACTTTGGGGTCAATGCAAGTTGACTAAAAATGTGCTATATAAATAAGATTATTATTATTATATTATTATTATTTACTTTCATTACTTTAATTGAGGCGGTCACGGTGGGGCAGCAGTAGAGTTGCTGCCTTACAGCGAATGCAGCGCAGGAGACCCGGGTTTGATCCTGAAAACGGTTGCTGTCTGTACGGAGTTTGTACGTTCTCCCAGTGACCTGCGTGGGTTTTCTCCGAGATCTTCAGTTTCCTCCCACACTCCAAAGATGTACAGGTTTGTAGGTTAATTGGCTTGGTAAATGTAAAAATTGTCCCTAGTGGGTGTAGGATGGTGTTAATGTGTGGGGATCACTGGTCAGCCCGGACCCGATGGGCCGAAGGGCCTGTTTTCGCAGTGTATCTCTAAACTAAACGACTATTATTGTTTTTACATAATTCACATTAGCTTCATGTATTTTAAATCATGTTTATCAAGGAACCTTTAATGCGCTTAATTATTTAAATTGCAATCAATTATTTTAAAATGATAATCTGCCAAGAGGCGATCAGGGTGGTCATGGCAGCGAGGATGCATAATCTGCCATCAGAAACCTAGTCATTGTTTGCAGACTGTTCTGCTTTGTGGAGAAGCCACAGCAGTGAGGCCCCACATTCAATTAGACCCAAGTGTTGATAGATAACTAGTGTAGTTGCAAAGATCCTCTCGTGTGCAAATGTGAAACGCTGGATGGTTTAGTGTTAGTGAGCAACAGCGGAAATGGTTTAGTGTTAGTGAGCAACCGTGTTTAGTGAGCAACAGATGGTTTACTGTTAGTGAGCAACAGTGGAAATTGGAGGAACAGCACCTCATATTCCGCCTGGGGACCTTGCGTCCGGATGGCATTAACATTGAATTCTCCCAATTTTACCCGCCCTTGCTGTCTCCTCCCCTTCCTTAACCCTCTAGCTGTCTCCTCCCACCCTCCCATCCACCCGCCCTCGGGCTCCTCCTCCTCCCCTTTTCCTTCCTTCTCCCCCCCCCACCCCCCATCAGTCTGAAGAAGGGTTTCGGCCCGAAATGTCGCCTATTTCCTTCGCTCCATAGATGCTGCTGCACCCGCTGAGTTTCTCCAGCAATTTTGTGTACCTATGGTTTAGTGTTAGTTCAGCTTAGAGATGAGGTGCAGCAACCTTCCACCCACCGTGTCCCTGCCGACCAGCGATCCCGCACATTAGTACTATCTGGCACACGCCAGGGACAATTTACAATTTTACCGGAGCCAATTAACCTACAAACCTGCACGTCTTTGGAGTATGGGAGGAAACTGGAGCACCCGGAGAAAACCCACGCAGTCACAGGGAGAACGTACAAACTCCGTAGTGACAGCAGCCGTAGTCAGGATCTATGGCACTGTGAGGCAGCAGCTCTACCCGCTACACCACCATGCCCCCCCTACGCCGGATGGATTAAGCATAATTGCATCGATTATGTTTAAGTAATTTAAACTGCACTTAAATTGAACGACTAATAAATGTGCTTCACACATGTATGTATGACAGGAGTTAATGAATTGAGTGCTCGAAGTTACATTTAGCATCTCCTCTTATCTAGGTCATGCAGCAAGTAAAATAAATATGGCCTATTTAATACAGATGTGTCCCTTGCTGCTAGTCAATACTTTCTCCTACATTAAAGATATTTTTATCTTAGGTTTGACGATATTGGATGTACAATACTAAAGTACTATATATTATAATATATTTAGAATGTTAATATATGGTTTAAGCCTTTAACTATTTTATTTTAATTCATCTTATCATTTTAATACATGTTCATAAATTCATGTTGTAGGAGTAGAATTAGGCCATTTGGCCCATCGAGTCTGCTTCGCCATTCAATCATGGCTGATCTCTGCCTCCTAATCCCAATTTCCTGCCTTCTCCCCATAACCATTGACACCCGTTCTAATCAAGAATTTGTCTATCTCTGCCTTACAAATATCTGCTGACTTGGCCTCCACAGCCCTCTGTGGCAACGAGTTCCACAGATTAACTTCACTCTGCTTTCAGCTGATTTAGCTCATCTCCATTCTAAAAAAGCACCCCTTAATTCTGAGGCTGTGACTTCTGCTCCTAGACTCTCCCACCAGTGGAAACATCCTTTCCACATCCACTCTATCTATGACTTTCATTATTCGGCAAGTTTCAATGAGGTCCCCCCTCAACCTTCTAAACTCCAGCGAGTGGAGGCCCAGTGCCGTCAATCACTCATCAGATGCTAACCCACTAATTCCTGGAATCATTCTTGTAAACCTACTCTGGACCCTCTCAAGAGCCAGCACATTCTTCCTCAGATATGGGGCCCAAATTTGCTCACAGTACTCCAAATGTGACCTGATGCCCAACACCTTATAAAGCCTCATCATTACATCTCTGTTTTTGTATTCCAGTCCTCTTGATATAAATGCTAGTAGTGAACTTGCCTTCTTTACTATCGATTTGACTTGCAAATTAACTTGCATGTTTCAACTGATTCAGTGCAAGTTAATTTGGCCTTGATTGATTGGTATTAATGATAATTTGAGAAGAATTATTCTTATCCTGCATAGGAACATAATAAATGTGCTTATTCTTCCAGTCAGTACCTGTGCAATGCATACTTCTAGGATATTGACCATAGGGAAAAAATACATTCAGACTGTATGAGCATTACACACAGCAAGAATCGCAATTGACCTGGGAATTTTTAATTTCTATTTAAACTTTCTTTTGTTGCAATCAGACTTTGAGTGCTATGCTATAGTAATATATTTTAATTGCTTCAATAGTACAAATGCCAAGTTGATTTCAAATTCAAAAGATGAACCTCAGCTATCATGTGATATGAAAACAGAGTGCAACAGACTCAATTGTTATGTTAGAGATGCTGAACATTGAAATATTATAATCTGGATTTGTCTTGAAACACTCAACTTTCCCTACCTGAATCCATCTTTGCCACTGTGTTTTAGACATACAACATTTGAGCTTGATTATAACTGTATTTTTACTCTTGTGCTTCAGCCCATTGGCTGCATTTTCAATTCAAAATCTAAAATCCTTTATAGCTAGGTAGACACAAAATGCTGGAGTAACTCAGTGGGACAGGCAGCATTCAGATTCAGATTCAGATTCAATTATAATTGTCATTATCAGTGTACAGTACAGAGACAACGAAATGCATTTAGGATCTCCCTGGAAGAGCGGCATAGCAAACGATTTGAATAAATAATAATAAGTGTCCGGGGGGGGGGGGGTGGTGATTGGCAGTCACCGAGGTACGTTGTTGAGTAGAGTGACAGCTGCCGGGAAGAAGCTGTTCCTCGACCTGCTGGTTCGGCAACGGAGAGACCTGTAGCGCCTCCCGGATGGTAGGAGGGTAAACAGTCCATGGTTGGGGTGAGAGCAGTCCTTGGCGATGTTGAGCGCCCTTCGCAGACAACGCTTGCTTTGGACAGACTCAATGGAGGGGAGCGAGGAACCGTTGATGCGTTGGGCAATTTTCACCACCCTCTGCAATGCCTTCCGGTCGGAGACAGAGCAGTTGCCATACCATACTGTGATGCAGTTGGTAAGGATGCTCTCGATGGTGCAGCGGTAGAAGTTCACCAGGATCTGAGGAGACAGATGGACCTTCTTCAGTCTCCTCAGGAAGAAGAGACGCTGATGAGCCTTCTTGGAGAGAAGGGACTCTAAAGTCCTTTCCCCTTTAATTCTCTCTCTCACTGAACTCCATAGCTTCTGTCACTCGTAGAAACATAGAAAATAGGTGCAGGAGGAGGCCATTCGGCCTTTCGAGCCAGCAACGCCATTCATTCTGATCATGGCTGATCTACTCGTCTGGCCCTATGTTACCCTGGCATCCACTGAGCAAATGTTTTCCCTTAGACTCCACTATCTTTCAGCTGCAATCAAAATCTCAATCTTCAGTCCTCTCTACCACGAGGAAGATTTTTAGTCCAACATTTTAACAACACTACTTGCTCTTACTTGCAGGGGTGCATTTCCTGTTCCCCAATCCACGTGTACTTCCAAATATTTATTTAGAAAATAGTAGGCCTATCCTGTTTCTCCCAATTCTCCCTGAGTTCTGACTCTATTTCCTCTTAGACAATAACCCATCTGCATCACCCATCCACAGACCTGCTCCCACCCTCACTCTCCCTAAAATGCAAGCACTCCTTGCCTTCTGAAGGCCCATTTATCGATTCCCTTTCTCAGCAATGCCTCTCTTTTCCATGACTAGACCACCATTGAAACATATAAGATTGTTAAGGGTTTTGACACCCTAGAGGCAGGAAACATGTTCCCGATGTTGGGGGAGTCCAGAACCAGGGGCCATAATATAAGAATAAGGAGTAAGCCATTTAGAACAGAGATGATGAAACTCTTTTTCTCACAGAGAGTGGAATTCTCTGCCTCAGAGGGCGGTGGAGGCGGGTTCTCTGGATGCTTTTAAGAGAGAGCTGGATAGGGCTCTTAAAAATAGTGGAGTCAGGGGATATGGGGTGAAGGCAGGAACGGGGTACTGATTGTGGATGATCAGCCATGATCACATTTAATGGCGGTGCTGGCTCGAAGGGCTGAATGGCCTACTCCTGCACCTGTTGTCTATTGTCTATTGTCACCCAAAATCTCTCTCTCCTCTCGAAGCCGCTTACCTTTTACTACTGTTTTCTTTACCCCTGCTTCTAATCTCCTCTTTCTCATCACTTCCAATTTCCTTGTTGTTTCTTCCCCTTGCCATCTTCTCCCACTTACTCCTCCCCACTTTTATTTGCTTCCTCTACCTCCTTCCCTAACTTTCTACATGAGTTCCATTATCACTCCTTCTTCCAGTTTCAACTGAGAACTGTTCATTGTTTTTCATTACACCTTAGGTGATATTTGAAATAAATAACTGCGGATGCTGGTTTACCAAGGAAAGACACAAAACACAGCAGGCATTTCTGCCCAACTCCCTCAAGCCAACCAAGGTAACCTCCTGAGTTATTTGACCCATATGACTCCAAACCTTTCAACCTGTGGTCTTGTCCAAATGTCTCTAAACATTGTTATTGTACCCACCTCAACCACGTCCTCTGGTAGCTTGTTCCATGCATTGTGAAAAATGTGCCCTTCATTACCATATGTCAACAAAATAGAGAGAGTACAGAGGAGATTTACTAGAATGTTGCCTGGGTTTCAACAACTAAGTTACAGAGAAAGGTTGAACAAGTTAGGTCTTTATTCTCTGGAGCGCAGAAGGTTAAGGGGGGACTTGATAGAGGTCTTTAAAATGACGAGAGGGATAGACAGAGTTGACGTGGATAAGCTTTTCCCTTTGAGAATAGGGAAGATTCAAACAAGAGGACATGACTTGAGAATTAAGGGACAGAAGTTTAGGGGTAACATGAGGGGGAACTTCTTTACTCAGAGAGTGGCAGCGGTGTGGAATGAGCTTCCAGTGGAAGTGGTGGAGGCAGGTTCATTGGTATCATTTAAAAATAAATTGGATAGGCATATGGATGAGAAGGGAATGGAGGGTTATGGTATGAGTGCAGGCAGGTGGGACTAAGGGGGAAAAAAAAGTTGTTCGGCACGGACTTGTAGGGCCGAGATGGCCTGTTTCCGTGCTGTAGTTGTTATATGGTTATATGGTTATTAGATTCTGAAGATCCACACCCCAGAAATAGCCATGCCTCCAGCTGTTCTAGTATAGTTTCAACACCAGCAGTTACCCAAATAGTGGGGGGGAAATAACCTTCTCTAAAAGCAAGACCAATCTCATTTGGATGATCACTACTCAATCGGTATACTCTGGACCATGTTCAGAACTGGCATGGAGGCAACATTTGACAGGTAGCACCAATAAGAAACCCTGGTAAAACTTGTCAATGAGTGTCAAGGGGAATATGTTCCAATGTTTAGAATCAAACATCACACCAAGAGAATTGGTGTCAATGATAAATCATCCCAACACTGCAGTGTCCAAGGGACAATCATCTTCTGCTCCTTCCTTCATAAGGTCAGAAATGGGAATCCCTTTTGTAACTCCTCATCAAATGAAGCAATCCATGCCTCCAGGCAGCAAGATCATGGACAATATTTACACATGAGCCGATGAGTAGAAAGCAACATTTTTGATACAGAATTTCCAGATGATGACTATCTCCAAGATGAATCGGACGAGCTACTTTTGATACCAAATGGCATCAACATTGCTAAGCCCTCTAAAATTAAAATCCCAGGGTGCCACCATAGACTAGAAACTCAACTGGCCCAGCAACATCAATACTGTGGATACAGAGCAGGTTAGATGCCGGGTAACCTGTGGCAAGTAATTCACATGGTTGCACATTTCCATCTCAAGGCACAAGGCAGGAATGTAACGGAACATGCCCCACTTGCCTTGATAGGTTGAGCTCCATTAACACTTAAGAAGCTTGTACTCATCCAAGACAAGGCATTCCATTTGATTGGTATTTAAGAAGGAACTGCAGATGCTGGAAAACCGAAGGTAGGCAAAAGTGCTGGAGAAACTCAGCGGGTGCTGCAGCATCTATGGAGCGAAGGAAATAGGCAGCGTTTCGGGCCGAAACCTTTCTTCAGACTGGGGTACCAATGGGGTACTAATCAGTGCATCTGATTGATACCCCATCCACCATGCTAAACATTCATCCACCCCACCACTCATACATGCTGTCTATATTGTGAACCATCTACAAATGCACTGCAGTTACCCACCTTTGCTCTTCCGATAAACATTCTCAAACTCAAAGCCTTTACCATTAAGAACAGGCAGATGGAAACAACAGTACCTGCAGCTTCCACTCCAGGTTTCATACTATCCTGACTAGAAAATATATCACACGTCCTTCAATTTCACAGGGTCCACATCCTCCCCTCCCAACATCACTGAGGAAGGACCTTCACCAGAAGGACTGCCGTAGTTCAAGAAAGTCTCATCATCTTCTAAAGGGCACGTCATTGAACAGTAAATACTGGCCTTGTCAATGATACCCATATCCTATTTTGAGTAAAATAAAGAAAATAAGGCTAAAACCCCACCAGTCACTCACGGGAAAAAAGACGCATGGCTCATCTTCAATTTGCGCTCATTGCGCTCAAACAAGAGGACATGACTTCAGAATTAAGGGACCGAAGTTTAGGGGTAACATGAGGGGGAACTTCTTTACTCAGAGAGTGGTGGCGGTGTGGAATGAGCTTCCAGTGGAAGTGGTGGAGGCAGGTTCGTTGGTATCATTTAAAAATAAATTGGATAGGCATATGGATGAGAAGGGAATGGAGGGTTATGGTATGAGTGCAGGCAGGTGGGACTAGGGGAAAAAAATTTGTTCGGCATGGACTTGTAGGGCCGAGATGGCCTGTTTCCGTGCTGTAATTGTTATATGGTGTTATATGGTTATTTGATGTCGAGAATGGTAAATGCAATAGTGAATAGGTGGAGGAAAAGGAGATCATAGGCAGATACTCACTAGCAAAACATTAGTTGTCAAGTCTGTCAGTGTAATCTGTCCATGCAAGAGTCCACCACACTTTGCTATAATAAACTGATCCCATGACGAAGATGCTTTGTCTAAATCATCAGTACATCTGTTACAGTAGCTGCCAACATAACGGCCTCTGCTAAATTACTCTAGACAGAGGTCGATAAATGTTGAGATATTAAAGCAATTGAGGAATATGAGATGAATGTAGGAGAGTGCCACTGAGGTGAAAGATCAGCCATCATCTCATTAAATGGCAGAGCAAGCATAAACCCTGAACGGCCCACTCCTGCTGTTATCTCTTATGTTGTAATTCTGGAAATAATGGGTTAATAACTGGAAGCAAACCCGCAGCTGGTGGCATTTGCATGGGTTGCTAACCCTGCTCTCTCTTGCTGGCAGACTCCACTCGACAATATTCAAATCAAGTTTCCTTTATAATGCCTGACAATTGATAATCCCTATTGGTTAAGATGTAGCAAATGTTTAACGCCTGTGGCAGCAAGTCCATTTATTGCAACAGGAAACTGTGAAGGTAAGGAGTGTAGGGAAGAACTGCAGATGCTGGTTTAAATTGTGTATATCTAAGGTACTCAATGAGACTGATGGAAAAAACATTAATGCTGTTAGCAATAGTCAATGAGTAGTAGGGTAAATCAGGCTGTGCACTCGATTGGAATCATGTATCGTCTTTCCACTGGCTAGTTAGCACGCAATAAAACATTTTCACTGTAGCACAGCAATTCCAAGTAGTTTTTATAGCGTGCATTAAGGATGTGTATCATGTATCTGGTGTTTGACATACTAAGCCCTTTATGATAGGGGCAACATGCACTATGCACTTGGAATGCCTGCCTATATCCCATTCATTCAATGAGTATCCAGAACTATTTAGTTTAGTTTAGTTTAGTTAAGAGATACTGCGCGTAAACAGGCCCTTCGGCCCTCCGAGTCCGCGCCGACAGGCGATCCCCGCACACATTAGCACTATCCTACACACATAGAAACATAGAAACATAGAAAATAGGTGCAGGAGTAGGCCATTCGGCCCTTCGAGCCTGCACCGCCATTCAATATGATCATTGCTGATCATCCAACACACTAGGGACAATTTACACATACACCAAGCCAATTATCCTACATACATGCATGTCTTTGGAGTGTGGGAGGAAGCCGGAGATCTCGGAGAAAAACCCACGCGGTCACAGGGAGAACGTACAAACTCCGTACAGACAGCACCCATGGTCGGGATTGAACCCGGGTCTCTGGCAATGCAAGCGCTGTAAGGCAGCAACTCTACTGCTGTGCCACCGTGTCGCCCTGTTTGTATGAAGGAACTGCAGATGCTGGTTTACACCGAAGATAGACACAAAATGCTCGAGTAACTCAGCGGGTCAGGCAGCATGTCTGGAGAAAAGGAATAGCTGATGTTTCGGGTGGAGATCCTTCCTTTGAAGGATTCCTTTTCTCCAGGGATCCATTGATGAGAACTGTCAAGATAAGAATATTTAAGAAGCCACAAGAGACTGCAGATGCTGGCATCTTGAGCAAAGGTGCAGGAGGAACTCGGCAAATCAGGCAGCTTCTGGGGAGGGAATGGACAGGTGAAGCAAGGCTGTGGTAAAGCATATGATCATTTTCCACGCCACTGAGGACATGTCCATTGAGTGACTGTTACTGGATGAAAAGGGGACGTATCACTGCTTTGGTTGTTAGGTTCCCATTTCATTGTACCATTCATTTCATCTTGCATTGAGCTGCCATCTATCTTATTGGAGACCCACGGACTATCTTCAATCGCACTTTACTGGACTTTATCTGTATGATATTCCTTTCATCCTGTTCCTGTACATTTTGGACGACTTGTATTGTAATCATGTACAGTCTTTCCGCTGACTGGATAGCACGCAACAAAAAGCTTTTCACTGCTCCTGTACTACACACGTGACAATAAATTAAACTAAACTGTTAGTTATAAGTTAATAAATAATTTTGATGGTCTTGATCTTAAGAGGACATACCTATCTTATTTTACAAGGCATAAGCTGCCACATTCAAAATGCCATGGATTATTCCTCTGCTGCCTTATGAAGCATATAACCATATAACCATATAACAATTACAGCACGGAAACAGGCCATCTCGGCCCTACAAGTCCGTGCCGAACAACTTTTTTTTCCCCTTAGTCCCACCTGCCTGCACTCATACCATAACCCTCCATTCCCTTCTCATCCATATGCCTATCCAATTTATTTTTAAATGATACCAATGAACCTGCCTCCACCACTTCCACTGGAAGCTCATTCCACACCACTACCACTCTCTGAGTAAAGAAGTTCCCCCTCATATTACCCCTAAACTTCTGTCCCTTAATTCTGAAGTTATGTCCTCTTGTTTGAATCTTCCCTATTCTCAAAGGGAAAAGCTTGTCCACATCAACTCTGTCTATCCCTCTCATCATTTTAAAGACCTCGATCAGGTCCCCCCTTAACCTTCTGCGCTCCAGAGAATAAAGACCTAACTTATTCAACCGATCTCTGTAACTTAGTTGTTGAAACCCAGGCAACATTCTAGTAAATCTCCTCTGTACTCTCTCTATTTTGTTGACATCCTTCCTATAATTGGGCGACCAAAATTGTACACCATACTCCAGATTTGGTCTCACCTCAACCATTCATGAATAATAGTTATAGGGTGGTTGCTAGGATAGTGACAGGTTATCAAATCGACTGTAAATCAATTTAGTCACCTTGATTCAGGTAAGAACCTGCCTGCAAGTGTCCCTGCCCTTGGTTGCCCCAAAGGTCGATTTGGAACAAGTGGAACATAGAAACATAGAAAAATAGAAAATAGGTGCAGGAGTAGGCCATTCGGCCCTTCGAGCCTGCACCGCCATTCAATATGATCATGGCTGATCATCCAACTCAGTATCCTGTACCTGCCTTCTCTCCATACCCCCTGATACCTTTAGCCACAAGGGCCACATCTAACTCCCTCTTAAATATTGCCATTGAACTGGCCTCAACTACCTTCTGTGGCAGAGAATTCCAGAGATTCACCACTCTCTGTGTGAATTTTTTTTTTCTCATCTCAGTCCTAAAAGATTTCCCTCTTATCTTTAAACTGTGACCCCTCGTTCTGGACTTCCCCAACATCGGGAACAATCTTCCTGCATCTAGCCTGTCCAACCCCTTAAGAATTTTGTAAGTTTCTATAAGATCCTCCCTCAATCTTCTAAATTCTAGCGAGTACAAGCTGAGTCTATCCAGTCTTTCTTCATATGAAAGTCCTGACATCCCAGGAATCAGTCTGGTGAACCATCTCTGTACTCCCTCTATGGCAATAATGTCCTTCCTCAGGAGACCAAAACTGTACGCAGTACTCCTGGTGTGGTCTCACCAAGACCCTGTACAACTGCAGTAGAAACTCCCTGCTCCTATACTCCATGCTATGTTATGAATGCTAACATACTATTCGCTTTCTTCACTGCCTGCTGCACCTGCATGCCTACTTTTAATGACTGGTGTACCATGACACCCAGGTCTCGCTGTATCTCCCCCTTTCCCTAATCGGCCACCATTCAGATAATAATCTACTTTCCTGTTTTTGCCTCCAAAGTGGATAACTTCACATTTATCCACATTATACTCCATCTGCCATGCATTTGCCCACTCACCCAGCCTATCTAAGTCACCTTGCAGCCTCCTAGCATCCTCCTCACAGCTAACACTGCCTCCCAGCTTCATGTCATCCGCAAACCTGGAGATGTTGCATTCAATTCATTCGTCCAGATCATTAATATATATTGTAAATAGCTGGGGTCCCAGCACTGAGCCTTGTGGTACCCCACTAGTCACTGCCTGCCATTGTGAAAAGGACCCGTTTACTCGTACTCTTTGCTTCCTGTCTGCCAGCCAGTTCTCTATCCACATCAATACTGAACCCCCAATACCGTGTGCTTTAAGTTTGCATACTACTCTCTTATGTGGGACCTTGTCGAAAGCCTTCTGAAAGTCCAGATACACCACATCCACTGGTTCTCCCCTATCCACGCTACTAGTTACATCCTCGAAAAATTCTATAAGATTCGTCGGACATGATTTACCTTTCATAAATCCATGCTGACTTTGTCCAATGATTTCACCACTTTCCAAATGTGCTGCTATCCCATCTTTAATAACTGATTCTAGCAGTTTCCCCACTACCGATGTTTGACTAACTGGTCTGTAATTCCCCATTTTCTCTCTCCCTCCCTTTTTAAAAAGTGGGGTTACATTAGCTATCCTCCAATCCTCAGGAACTACTCCAGAATCTAAAAAGTTTTGAAAAATTATCACTAATGCATCCACTATTTCTGCAGCTACTTCCTAAAGTACTCTGGGATGCAACTTATCTGGCCCTGGGGATTTATCGGACTTTAATCCATTCAATTTACCTAACACCACTTCCCGGCTAACCTGGATTACACTCAGTTCCTCCATATCATTTGACCCCCGGTCCCCTGCTATTTCTGGCAGATTAATTATGTCTTCCTTAGTGAAGACAGAACCAAAGTAGTTATTCAATTGGTCTGCCATGTCCTTGTTTGAACAAATAAGGATGTTGGGCAAAAGTAGAATATGATTGAAATCTAACGCTCCCTTTGACTGTACAACCTTCACTGTGTCCATTCACGAATAAAGCTCACTTACCTTTGATAGTCTATAACCGTAGCCTACCATGATGCAGTCACTCGTGTGAAAGAGAAAAGAAAAAGTGTGAGGCCAAGTATTTCTGCAAAAACCCTGGTAAAGTTATAATGATGGGACAGAGGACATACAACGATAATTCACCCTACACTTTAGTTTTAGTTTTAGTTTTATAGATACAGAGTGGAAAGGGGTCCTTCAGCCCACCGAGTATGTGCTGACTAGTGATCCCCGCACACTGACACTATCCTACACACACTAGGGACACTTTTTACGATTGTACCAAGCCAATTAACTTACAAACCTGTATGTCTTTAGAGCGTGGGAAGAAACCGGAGATCCCGGAGCAAATCCACGCAGTCACGGGGAGAACGTACAAACTTGGTACAGACAGCACCAGTAGTCAGGATCGAACTCGGGTCTCTGGCGCTGTAAGGCAACAACTCTACCGCTGCCATCATAATTGCATGAGATTGATTTGCAGGGGTTGGCACAATAGAGCTGCTAAATTTGTATAAGATAATTACAAGCAGTTGAATAAAGGGGTGGGAATTAATAAGCTTTGGCTTCTTCCTGCTCCTTTTTGGACGCATACGATTTCATTTATTTATAGATATTGTTTATGACACTTTATAAATGTTCTTTATAAATGGTGGCCGACTAGGAAAAGGGGAGACCTGGGTGTCATGGTACACCAGTCATTGAAAGTAGGCACGCAGGTGCAGCAGGCAGTAAAGAAAGCGAATGGTATGTTAGCTTTCATAGCAAAAGGATTTGAGTATAGGAGCAGGGAGGTTCTACTGCAGTTGTACAGGGTCTTGGTGAGACCACACCTGGAGTATTGCGTGCAGTTTTGGTCTCCTAATCTGAGGAAGGACATTATTGCCATAGAGGGAGTGCAGAGAAGGTTCACCAGACTGATTCCTGGGATGTCAGGACTGTCTTATGAAGAAAGACTGGATAGACTTGGTTTATACTCTCTAGAATTTAGGAGATTGAGAGGGGATCTTATAGAAACTTACAAGATTCTTAAGGGGTTGGACAGGCTAGATGCAGGAAGATTGCTCCCGATGTTGGGGAAGTCCAGGACGAGGGGTCACAGCTTAAGGATAAGGGGGAAATCCTTTAAAACCGAGATGAGAAGAACTTTTTTCACACAGAGAGTGGTGAATCTCTGGAACTCTTTGCCGCTGAGGGTAGTCGAGGCCAGTTCATTGGCTATATTTAAGAGGGAGTTAGATGTGGCCCTTGTGGCTAAGGGTATGGAGAGAAGGCAGGTACAGGATACAGAGTTGGATGATCAGCCATGATCATATTGAATGACGGTGCAGGCTCGAAGGGCCGACTGGCCTACTCCTGCACCTAATTTCTATGTTTCTATGTTTCTATGTTTCTTGTTTTATTTTTTGTATGCTGTTTCACACTTGCTTTTTATTCTTTTATTCTGTTCGAAATAAAGAATTAAATAAACAAACAAGTAAACAAACAAATAAATAAATAAATAGAGCTGTCCAGGCATATCAGGATAAAAAATGACTTTTTGGGATAAGAAAGACATTCAGGCAGGGTTTTTCTTTATTGGTTATTGGTTATATTATGGGGCATCGCTGTGCTTTAATACCAATTCCCTGTTATGCAACTGTAATTTTGGAGACCAGTCAGAGAAACCATCAGTGACAATGTTAAACCACTATTGTTACAATCCACTATCAACATTGGTAGATACAGAACAAATGTATAGATATAAAAGGGATGTTTTATGCTGACATTGCAAATGTTGGAGTCTGCATTACTGAAAGCATATGATAATTTAGTGAGTAATAGAGAGCAGGCAATAGAACTGACAAGAACTGACATAGTCACTGTTATGGAGATGTCTTTATGCAAATGAGAATGCAGCAAAGAGAAGATCTTTCCTCAATGCAGGCCCTGAAGCCACACACAGATTCTATTGATCTTCCATTGCATTGTCATTTTCAGCTGTTTCCCCGGGTGTTCTGCTGGAATTATGCCAGAAAACCACCAAAAGCTCGGTAGAATTTTGGGTTTTTACGATTGGTATAAATAATGACAAAGGACGTTTCTAAACTGCACCATTCACTGCACGATCACAGACCAGGGAGCAACTGCAGAGGAATATTAATCATATTTAACAGCCCCAATCTAGGGAAACCCCACGGTAAATCTCCCAGCCAACAAAAATACATGGATCTTCAGCATGATGTAATTAATTGGACTAGAACTTGAAGTAGCTTTACTGCTGTGCCACATGCATCATGAAGGGGAAATGAGCAGATAACTCATCAAAGTGTCAAGTGTATTATTTAAATCAATACAGTACCAATCTGAAGAAGGGTCTTGACCCGAAACGACACCTAATCCTTGTTCTCCAGAACAAAGGGTCACAGTTTAAGGATAAGGGGAAAATCTTTTAGGACCGAGATGAGAAAAACATTTTTCACACAGAAAGTGGTGAATCTGTGGAATTCTCTGCCACAGAAGGTAGTTGAGGCCACAGTTCATTGGCTATATTTAAGAGGGAGTTAGATGTGGCCCTTGTGGCTAAGGGGATCAGGGGATATGGAGAGAAGGCAGGTACAGGATACTGAGTTGGATGATCAGCCATGATCATATTGAATGATGGTGCAGGCTCGAAGGGCCGAATGGGCTACTCCTGCACCTATTTTCTATGTTTCTATGCTTCTATGAGATGCTGTCTGACCCGCTGAGTTACTCCAGCTTTTTGTGGCTAAACCAGCATCCGCAGTTTCTTCCTGCACGGCACCAACCACTGATCTATCATTATGCCACTTATTTGTGTGACCTCATATGTTGTCTTTATATGCACCTAGACCACCAGGGGACCTATGCAAGGATGCTGTTTGTTGATTTTAGCTCTGCATTCAACACCATTGTGCCAGAGCTACTACACTCCGAACTTTCCGAGTTGACTGTGCCTGAACCCCTCTGTCGGTGGATCACCAGCTTCCTGACAGACAGGAAGCAGCATGTGATGTTTGGAAAGCACATTTCGGACCCGCAAACCCTCAGCATAGGAGCACCGCAAGCCTGCGTACTCTCTCCTCTACTCTCTCTACACCAACGACTGCACCTCCACAGACTTCTCTGTCAAGCTTCTCAAGTTTGCAGATGACACAGTGGAATTGATTGTAGACTTTAGGAGAGCTCCCCCTCCCCTCACCCCACTCACCATTAACAACACCACAGTCACATCTGTGGAGTAATTTAAGTTCCTGGGAACCATCATCTCCAGGGAACTTAAGTGGGGGGCTACCATCGACCCTATAGTCAAAAAGGCCCAACAGAGGATGTACTTCCTGCGGCAGCTGAGGAAGCACAATCTGCCACAGGCAATGATGGTCCAATTCTACACGGCCATCGTAGAGTCTGTTCTCACCTTCTCCATCATGGTCTGGTTTGGCTCAACCACCAAGCACGACATCCGGAGGCTGCAGTGAATCGTCCGATCAACAGAGAAGATTATTGACTGCAACCTTCCCTCCATTGATGAACTGTACACTGCAAGGGCCAGGAAGCGAGTGGGCAAGATCATCTCTGACCCCTCTCAACCTGGCCACAAACTCTTTGAATCACTTCCCTCCGGAAGGCGACTCCGGACTGTCAAAGCTGCCACAGCCAGACATAAAAACAGTTTTTATCCACGAGTAGTTGCTCTACTCAACAGCCAAAAATCTGTAGCCTCCTTTTGCTCTGGTATTTTATTTAATGCACATGTTTAATCAATAATATTTTATTATTAATGTTTAATGTTTTATGTGTCATTCCTAACTCTCACTGTATGTCATGTTGTCACTTGCGGGTGGAGCACCAAGGCAAATTCCTTGTATGTGAATACTTGGCCAATAAACTTATTAATTAATTCATTCATTCATTCTATTGGGGACATTGTTGGTCGAATAAATACCTTCTGGCATGAAGGAATAGGGAGTTTAGAGAAGGATGGGTTTCCAAACCATTTGTGGGATGATAGCAAGACCAGCATTTAGTCTCAGATTGCTCACAGGGAGCAATCAGTGAGCCATCTCCTTAAACCACTGCAGGCCTTGTGGTGAAGATATTTCTTTCATAATGTTACCCTGGGGGAAGTGACAAGATTTAAACACACCAGTAGAAACATAGAAACATAGAAAATAGGTGCAGGAGTAGGCCATTCGGCCCTTCGAGCCTGCACCGCCATTCAATATGATCATGGCTGATCATCCAACACAGTATCCTGTACCTGCCTTCTCTCCATACCCCCTGATCCCTTTAGCCACAAGGGCCACATCTAACTCCCTCTTAAATATAGCCAATGAACTGTGGCCTCAACTACCTTCTGTGGCAGAGAATTCCACAGATTCACCACTCTCTGTGTGAAAAATGTTTTCCTCATCTTGGTCCTAAACAATTTCCTCTTTATCCTTAAACTGTGACCCCTTGTTCTGGACTTCCCCAGCATCGGGAACAATCTTCCTGCATCTACCCCTTAAGAATTTTGTAAGTTTCTATAAGATCCCCCCTCAATCTTGTAAATTCTCCAAAAGATCTCCAAGAGGTGAATCACACAGCCTTGATGCAGGGTCTTGACATGAAACCTCAGTCATTATCCCTCTGCCTCCAAAGATGCCGCCTGACTCATTGAGTTCATCCAGCATTTTATTGTTTAGTTTCAAGGAGAGAATTGTGTAGGGCATAGCAATGAATGTGTTTGTTTCGGCCATCGGGAAGCATGGTGTGAAAACCGATGGATATTATTCAGGGGAATTGCAGGAATTGGATATTTTTGGCAACCAAGGATAAATGCGACAGTGAAAATGCAGAAACAAGGAACTGCAGATGCTGGTTTATATAAAAGGACACAGAGTTCTGAAGTAACTCAGCAGGTCATGCAGAACCTGCTGAGTTACTCAAATGTGAGTTCACTTCCTTTTTTTCATGTAGAATAGCTTTTGTTAAGACTGAAAAGTCATATATTATACTTTTATTTCATGTAGAAAATTTAGCACCGTTTCAGAATTATGTACCCAGATTATATAATATATTTTGTAAAGACTGCTGATCATTAAATGAGAATCGCATGCTACACTTGAGAACGGCATGTCTTTATGGCTTTCTGTTGCGTTGTCCAATAAAGAGCTCACAATTCAAGGACAAAACAAAATGAATGTACCTGACAATCCTTGCAAGCTTTTATTTTGCGTACCTTCGTTGTCTGGTACATCCAAATTCTGAACTAATGCTTCACAAATGCAATCTCTTGCAGCTAACACCCACTAATACAGACAGCAATCTGGTAATCCTCATGCACCAGCTCCAAAGCCTTCACATTTCTCCTGTAATGGGGTGAGAATTGCATCTCCAAATTTGGCCTCACCAAAGTTTTATACAGCTGATTTTTATACTCAATGCCCCGACTGATGAGGCCAAACATAACATTCACCTTCTTTACCACTCAATCTGCATGTGTTACCACTTGCAGGAAGATATGCACCACAAGTACATCAATGCTATTAAGGGTCTTGCCATTAACTGTAATATCCGCCTTACATTTGGCCTCTCAAAGCGCAGCACCTCAGATTTACGCACATGTACATGTTCCCTAGATCAGTGCAGGGGTTATTTCAGCAGGAATATAGTAACAGTCATGTACAGGATAATTATACAGAATTAATACAGAATTGTACAGAATAATGAAAGGCACAGATAGAGTGGATGTGGAAAGGATGTTTCCACTGGTGAAAAAGTCTTGGACCAGAGGTCACAGCCTCGGAATTAAAGGGCAGTCTTTTAGAAAGGAGGTGAGGAGGAACATCTTTAGTCAGAGGGTAATTAATCTGTGGAACTCGTTGCGACAGGGCTGTGGAAGCCAAGACAGTGGATATTTTTAAGGCAGAGATAGACAAATTATTGATTAGAATGGGTGTCAAGGGTTATGGGGAGAAGGCAGCAGAATGGGGTTAGGAGGCAGTGATCAGCCATAATTGAATGGTGAAGTAGACACGATGGGCCGAATGGACTAAATCTACTCCTGCAACTTGTGTACCGCAAGTGTTGTTCTAGCAATGCCACTCTTCCACTTTAACTGAACAGACTCAGAACAGATCTGTTATGTGTGAGCTGCTGGGAATTCATGAGCTCACAATCCACCTGAATACAGAAGGGCTGGATTGTCCATTGTTAATATAAGCCATCGGATAATGTCTGGGTGTGTCGTTGGATGTACGGGTGACCCGGAGTCAAGGGGAAGTCCTAGAAAAGTTCCTAGTAAATGGGCTGCATTGCGATTTTCCGTAAGGCAAAGTCACATCAACTGCCCACGCGTCAAGAATTGCCAGATGAGAGTGAATACATTTTATGTTGATTTGTTTCCCTTTTCTTTCACGCAGATTCCACGAGAACAAGTTTTTATTTTGTACCTCAAATTTTTGGTCGTGATTTGTGAGTTCTATAGAGGACGAGTTTCCATAACCGGAATGGCCGTAACTTGGGGATTTGCCTACGTAACTGATCATAGAAACATAGAAAACAGGTGCAGCAGTAGGCCATTTGGCCCTTCGAGCCAGCATCGCCATTCAATATGATCATTGCAGGTGATCATCCAAAATCAGTACCCCGTTCCTGCTTTTTTCCCATATCCCTTGATTCCGTTAGCCCTAAGAGCTAAATCTAAAGGGCCTGTCCCACTGACCGGACATTACAGCGACTGTCTTCGACCATCAAGCTTGAGGGCACTCGCCTGGCAAACCTCGAGCTGGATCGACCGTCAGCGATGAAACCGTGAGCTGGATCGACCGACTGCACACACACACACACACACATATACACACACACACTCATATACACATACTCACACACACGCACACACGCACGCACGCACGCACGCACGCACGCACACACACACATACACACACACAAACACATCGCAAAGGCGGGGACCAGGGAGCGCTGTCTGAAATTCACACCCGCGATGAACAGGAACGTAAAAGACGGCTGCACAGTGTACGGTAGGTTCTTTAGAAAGCGCGGGGGGGGGGGGAGGGGGAGAGAAGGGGAGAGAAAGGGAGAGAAAGGGAGAGGAAGGGAGAGAAGGGGAGGGAAAGGGAGGGAAGGAGTGGAGACACTTTTAAGAAGGCAGACGACATTTAATAAAGTTTAGCGGGCATTTTACCTACCGGTCGGTTTTCCTTGCTACTGAAAACTCCAATGAGCCAATTAAAATGCCCAGTCAGCGAAGGAGATTGCCTACGGCTACCTAGACTGCCTATAACTACATGGCGACACCACTAACACTGCACTACGAGTTCAAAAGAACCATGCAGACAAAATTTTTACTCGCGGAAAATTTTTCAACATGCAGAAAAACTTTCCTCGACCAAACGAGTATGCGGGAACTTCCCTCGAGCATGAAGGAGAGTAACAGTGACCTCCTAGGACCACGTGTCGACCATGCTGCGAGTTTGTGGCAAGAGCAAACTCTTCTAAACTCACAGATTAGGTCGCCGCAGTGGGACAGCCCCTTAACTCTCTCTTAAAAACATCCAATGAATCGGCCTCCAATTTACAGAATTCTCTTCTGTGGCAGAGAATTCCACAGATTCACAACTCTGGCTGAAAAAGTTTTTCCTCATATCAGTCCTAAATGGCCTACCCCTTATTCTTAAACTCTGACCCCTGGTTCTGGACTCCCCCAACATGGGGAACATTTTTCCTGCATCTAGGCTGTCCAATCCCTTAAGAATTTTACATGTTTCTATAACATTCCCTCTCATCCTTCTAAATTCCAATGAATATAAGCCCAGTCGAACCATTCTTTCATCATATGTCAGTCCCGCCATCCCGGGAATTAACCTGATGAACCTCAATAGCAAGAATGTCCTTCCTCAAATTATCAACAACCTTTTGCATCTGGGCAAAACTGCATGCGTAATCATGACAAAATAAGCTTCTGCAGAAGATAGCCGACGCATTTAGTGATAGTTGACAAGCAAATTTCTCTCCTTGGCACCGCACACACAGGGGGAAGTTAAAGATGCTGATAGCGTCATAGGATTTGAGTATAGGAGCAGGGAGATTCTACTGCAGTTGTACAGGGTCTTGGTGAGACCACACCTGGAGTATTGCGTACAGTTTTGGTCTCCTAATCTGAGGAAAGACATTCTTGCCGTAGAGGGAGTACAGAGAAGGTTCACCAGACTGATTCCTGAGATGTCAGGGCTTTCATATGAAGAAAGACTGGATAGCCTCGGCTTGTACTCGCTAGAATTTAGAAGATTGAGGCGTGATCTTATAGAAACGTACAAAATTCTTAAGGGGTTGGGACAGGCTAGATGCAGGAAGATTGTTCCCGATGTTGGGGAAGTCCAGGACAAGGGGTCACAGTTTAAGGATAAGGGGGAAATCTTTTAGGACCGAGATGAGAAAAACATTTTTCACACAGAGAGTGGTGAATCTCTGGAATTCTCTGCCACAGAAAGTAGTTGAGGCCAGTTCATTGGCTATATTTAAGAGGAAGTTAGATGTGGCCCTTGTGGCTAAAGGGATCAGGGGGTATGGAGAGAAGGCAGGTACAGGATACTGAGTTGGATGATCAGCCATGATCATATTGAATGGCTCGAAGGGCCGAATGGCCTACTTCTGCATCTATTTTCTATGTTTCTATGTTTCTAGGTGAGTCCTTTTCCCATTACTGCTTGCACCATCTATAGACTGGAAAGGCTACAAGTCTCCCTCTAGGAGATGGCAGGGGCTATTCATCTATCTGGTTGAAAATGCTGTTCTTGTAGCATTTTGAGGTATTGCCACTTCAATGTTCATGAGCTGAATGGAATGATAACTGTGATAGAATCACCAGTCAGATGCTAATACTGCAACGCAAGAGCATAAGAAATATGCAGATCATATAGCCTCTCGAGGATGCTACGTAATATAAAAATAATGAGGTTGATTGATCTTAGCTTCAACTTTTCCTGCTTGAATCCGATGATTTCAGAAAGTCTCTCCCAAACCAGCCATGAATAAATTCAATGATTCAGCCTCTACAACCCCCTGGTGTAAAGAATTCTGAAGGGTCTTGTGGATAACAAATATCCTTTTTTTCTTTAATTTGCTTCAGAACAATTACTTCTGCTTCAAATAATAATAATAATAATAATAATAACATTAAACTTTATTATGGACTCAAAGTCCAGACAAGGGGCAACATTACATTAAAAATGCGTTGCATATCAAATATCATAAATATATATAAAATCATGGTATATCACATAAAAACATCATAATTTATATTTAACAAAAACCCACAATACTTAAGTTAAAAATACAGTTTAAAAGAATGATCAATGTCCTACAACGAGACAATGATACCAGTGCCTCCACAGCTGGGATTCGTAGCGTGTAGTGCTAACCCTTATGTTTGTCAAGGCCGCAATAAGCACGTTTTTAGTCATTTATCCTGCAAATGAATTTATACATGTGGTGTCTTAGGATAGCTTCTAAAGTACTGACTCCTGCAGCCACAAACATATTACTGGCACTACACCATCTAGGTTGCCTTAGCAGTGTTCTCATGGCATCGTTATATGCCACCTTTACTCTCTGCAAACTTGTCTTTAAATAGTTCGACCACAGGTGCGCAGTGTAGAGGGGTGTGCAGTATGCTCTAAATAGCGACATCTTCACCACATCTGCACACGCACCAAATTTACGCAAGAGAATATTCGCCTGTACATACAGCATGCGTCGTTGCCTATAAATATCCTCATCATCTGTCATTTGTTCTGTAATAATATGCCCTAGATATTTTATCTTATTACAGACACTAAGATTAATGTCAGACAATTTAAAAACAGGGCATTTTAGGCATTTATCCTCTTTGGTTCTACAGACCATAACAGCACTCTTACTAGCATTATATTTAATGTCATGTTCCACACCATACACAGAACATATAGTAAGGAGCTGCTGGAGACCAGCGCTGGATGGACTAAAGATCACAAGATCATCTGCATACATAATATGGTTCACTAAAATATTACCAATCACGCACCCAGTGTTACAGGCTTTCAATTGTTTAGACAGATCATCAATATATAGATTAAAAAGGACTGGGGACAAAATCCCCCCTTGTCTAACACCATTGCTAACCCCATATGGGGATGGGACCCTATTGCCCCATTGTATTTGCATAGTCTGGTGGGCATACCAGTAGGCCAGAATTCTAACAATGTATTCAGGCTCCCCTCTTTGACTCATTTTACCAAACAGCTTTCTGTGATTAACACGGTCAAAAGCTTTGGAAGCATCCATAAAGCACATAAGGATTGAAGAGTTTTTGCCTCTATATTTGTTTACAATCTCCTTTAGGGCATATATGCATGTCAGTGCCATGTTTAGCTTTAAAACCAAACTGGTTATCTGTGGAATTAACAAACTCATTTATTCTATCCAGCAGAACTCTTTCTAAGACTTTTGACAATATGCCGGCATATTCAAAGCAATGCTATTTGATTCTATTCTTTTATGAAGAGAAATATCATATTAGCATTCACTTTGTCAAGCCCCACGAAAAGCCAATATATTTCAATAAGAACACCATTCTTATTCAGCTTCCTTAGTCATTCGTCATAAGGAAACACTTTCATGCCAGGAATCAATCTCTGAATTCTCTCCAGAGCAAATACTTCATTCTTTAGGCAGTAAGTGAATTACAATTGTAGAGAGTATTCCACATGTGGTCCCTCCAATGCACTGTTCAGTTGCAGCCTCATTTCCCTATTTTTTAACTCCGTCTTCATTTTTCTCTGTCATCTCATTAGCTATATATACATCTTGGTTACTCGATCAAAAAGCAGAATATAGCTAATGTAAAGTCCATTCTTATTCAAGGAAAATGATGGGGGAAGTTTGGGTGGGTAGTTTGATGGTGACGGCACCATAATTGCGAGCACTCTGTAATATTACTACGGGCTACTTAGTGAACAGTAACTGTTCCCAGAGCAAGGCAAATCCATCTTGTTTCTTAACGTTAGCAAGGTAAAACCAAGTTTGCTATTTTCACGATTATCGAGAAGGCTTCTGACATTGCTTGTGTGATTTTTAGCCAATGGAATTCAACACAATATTTACAGATGTCCGATTACAAGAAATGAACAAATTCAGGTTAGCAGTTCTAAAATTATGCCTTATCAATTGTGATATTTAATTTAATAAATTGTGCTATCTACATAATATCAGAAATTGGAAGAGTTGTCTAAGATAGGAATTCATAGCAGAACTGCACTATTTGTGGAAGCATCCATTGGATGAGCTGTCAAGTCAAGACCTTGATTATTCCACTGATCCTGGGGAACATTAATGGTCATAGACCACAAATTACAGAGGAAGAAGGAATTATTTAAGGATAGGTTCACCTCTTTGCAAAAGCCAAGTTCTTTAGTCATGCAGGCCCTTTTTCATTTCAAGACGCTTGCAAAATGGCCGCCATGCTTGCTCACTTCAATGCAACCCCCATTTTTTTTTGTGGAAGATTTTTATGGAGTGATGGGATGAGCTGGCTTTCAACTTTCCTTCGCATAGAAGGAGTTGGTAAAACCCGGCATGGTTGGAAACATGCACTATGATCTGCACAGAGTCAAGGCCACAGATTTCATTATATCTGAGACATTCACACCATGCAAAGAAACAACAGCTGGCAAAACTGATAAGAAACTGAGAGCCTACTGTGAAGAAGGGAAGTGTTATACTAATTCAACATAATATGCAGAGTAAAGGCGGCGATTGTAGAATTCTGCTTGGTAACTGCTTAAAATAGTCATGTGGAATAATTATCAGGCATATTTGGGAAAAGATGCAGCAAAAACATAAAATACAATAAACAATTGTTATAGTAATTCATATCAATAGCATTTATTATATATTCAAATACTTTAAATGTCAATGTATATTTATTAAATTACTTTCTGTAATCTTTAATGCAGTATCAGTTAAATCAAACAGAGTTTTACATGAATTAATGAATACAAGAATTAATGTATAATAGAGTGATAGATACTCTCGAAAGAAAGGCATTGGTTATCCCCCTGCCCTCAGTGCCCTTACCTGCAATGTAGATCGTTCTGAAGTATTTTGAGTCTGTGGAGTTCAGGTTAAAATGAGAATCAGCCCAGCAGACGGACAGCAGAGCAAGTAACAGCAGAGAAGTCATCGTTGAGACTGCAGAGATTCACTTCACTGTGGGAAAAACTAAAGGAATTTGGGTTATTGAATAAATGAGCAGAGATTTCACCAGCTGCAAATTGTCTTGAACACGCTGCAGTCAAACACACACAATGATCTTTATATTAACCCACAGTGAAATTTAACTGGATAAGTACTAACATAGAACATGAATTGTTATTAAAATCCAGCTTTAGTAACATCAGCAATTTCCTTACGGAATTCGCACACAAATTACAGAGAAAGAAAAGCTAAAGTACAGTTTAAATTACAGTTGCCACATTATTTAAGAATACTCATATTATTACAGAGAAGTAGAAACAGACTTGTTCACAGCGTTCGTTAGGTTAATGCCTTAAATATTTTCAAATAACATCTATTTCATACATTTTACTACTGGTATACAAAGTCCAAGGTTAGATGAATGGGTACGATATAAGTGCTTGGATCAGTTCAGCACTCTACTCAGTCATATCCTCAGAGCAGCAGAAACCCCTTTGCAGCATTTTACTTTTATCCTTCAGAACTGAAACATGAAACTAAAACTCTTGGAGTATACTCACCATTTTAAACCGTGCTATCACTTGGTGTAGCAATGAGGAAGACAATGTTGAAACTAGGTTAGAGTGGACAGTGCAACCACTGCAGTCAGTCACACACACAGATTGATTTTTCATTAATTTCTACCCTAGAATGCTGACGCACAAACTCAATGTGCCAGGTAGCGTGTCCGCAGTCAGCAAAGCTGCATGCAGCAGAATGGCACAACCAGGCTATGTAGAGCCATTAGATCTCAGCTCATTGTCATCACAAATACATCTGATGCATTCGAAAATGCTTCAGGGAATACTGCAATGTAATTGACAGAAAAAAATCACATAGAAATAAGGCTGATTCTGTTTTAGAAATATATTTCTAAGCAGTTGTAGGTTATTTAGCCTGCCCCTGTCACAGTACTTGCACTGGTGGAAATGAGAATGACATGCAATAATTTGGAACATATGAGCATGTGCTGCAATCCTGCATGGACTAAACTGCACCATTAACTACAGCATTGTAAAACCCAAATCTGTAGTCGCACTTTTTCAGGGACATATCCTAAAAGACCATCAATGAAAGCAGTTTCTTCCCAGCTGTTATCAGACAACTGAATCATCCTACTACAACAAGAGAGCAGTCCCAAATCATCCTACCACAACAAGAGTTAGCAGTATCCCGAACTACCATCTACCTCCATTGGTGACCCCTGAGCTATCCTCAGGTTTTGGACTTTGCTGGCTTTACCTTGCACTGAATGTTGAGATGGGGATTTTCCTTATCATGGTATGATTTGAGTATAAGAGCAGGAGGTTCTACTGCAGTTGTACAGGGTCTTGGTGAGACCACACCTGGAGTATTGCATACAGTTTTGGTCTCCTAATCTGAGGAGGGACATTATTGCCATAGAGGGAGTACAGAGAAGGTTCACCAGACTGATTCCTGGATGTCAGGACTTTCATATGAAAAAAGACTGGATAGACATACTGTGGGATGCAGTTGGTAAGGTTTGTACTCGCTAGAATTTGGAAGATTGAGGGGGATGATCTTCAGATAGAGAACTTACAGGAAAAATTCTTAATGGGGTTGGACCGGGCTAGATGTCTGGGAAGATTGTTTCCCGATGTTGTGGGAAGTCCAGGGAACAAGGGGTCACAGTTTAAGGATAAGGGGGAAGTCTTTTAGGTGAAGACCGAGATGATGGAACGCCGGTGTTCAACATTTTTCACACAAAGAGGTGGATGCCCAATCTGGTGTGTGGAATTCTCTGCCACAGAAGGTAGTTGAGGCCAGTTCATTGGCTATATTTAAGAGGGAGTTAGATGTGGCCCTTGTGGCTAAAGGGATCAGGGGGTATGGAGAGAAGGCAGGTACAGGATACTGAATTGGATGATCAGCCATGATCATATTGAATGGCGGTGCAGGCTCGAAGGGCCGAATGGCCTCTACTCCTGCACCTAATTTATATGTTTCTATGTTTCTATGTATCTGGACACTGTAAATGGCTCGATTGTAATCATGTATTGTCTTTCTGCTGACTGGATAGCATGCAACAAAAAGCTTTTCACTGTACCTCAGTACATGTGGGAATAAACTAAACTGAACTGAACTGAAATTGTATTCATGTATGCATTGAAAGTATCACTTGACAGTGTACAAGGTGATGTTAAAAGTTAGGTTTTAGCCATCATTTGTCAGCCTCACCTGAACTATTATGCTCCAATGCTGATATGTCCTTCCCGATGGTCTGGAGGCTTGTTTGCAAAGTTATCACCTGGCCATCTGCTCCAACTTGGCAGCAGAGAGACAAGCCACTTATGCCAGTCGGCCCTGAGTCAAAATTATAATTGACTACTTATGAAACCACTAGAATTAATCTGCATATCACAGGAAGCACCTAATTTGTTTTTAACTGAACATTCTCAGCGCTTGTAATTTAAAATTGTAATCAGTTTTCAAGTTTACATTATTCCCCCCAATGGCCAGTCCAGTATCTACCAAATAAACCTCCATTTGAAGAAGGGTCATGACCCGAAAGGAACGTCACCTATACATGTTCTCCAGAGATGCTGCCCGACCCGTTGGGTTACTCCAGCACTCTGTGTCCTTTTGTTTATTAACCAGCCTTTGCTGTTCTTTGTTTCTTAATATATGTCCATGCTGCCCATATAAAGCTGCCAGGTGCGGTGTTGGAGGCAGATATAATGTTGGTGTTTAAGAGGCTTTTAGACATTGTGTCCAAAAGGCTGGTGGCTGTGCTGTACTTTGTTTTAAATAATCTATGCTCTTTGTGGGCATTAGGGGTACAACATTGCTGCAGTAAAACTGGTACTCATTTTAATTTGCTCAATTGACAGTCCGAAGTCAAATCATGGCAGGACAATAAATAATAGGAACTTGACAAGGGAGTCCAACTAGTGCAAATTGGGTGAAGTGCCTTCGACCTGAAGCTTCTGAACGATATGGACGGCACACTCACACAGTATGCGGAGCTGCTTCACATGACCAAGATTCAGTCCCGACCTCCAGTGCTGTTTATGTGGAGTTTGCACGTTCTCAGTGTCACCAAGTGGGTTTCCCCACAGTGTCACAGTTTCCTCCCACATCTGAAAAATGAGTGAATTGTCAGGGTAATTGGCGACTGCAAATTGTTACTAGTGGGTGCTGTAGGGTGAGTGATAGAAATGGGGAGAGAAGATGGGAAGGTGGGGTGAATAAAATGGGGTTAGCACATGATCAGTATAAATAGGTGCTTGAAGATCAGTGCAGACTCAATGGGTTAAAGACCGTTTCCTCTGCTGTATGCCACTATTAATATATCTCTATACCAAGTGCAGACCCGTTGGGTCTGCTCCCCCAGATGGTGTGAAGTGAGACCCCCAACCCAATATTCCACCATGCCATTCCCGCCTCGCTCCAATGGAACATGAAGCCGCTCTTGGCTCCAGTAAGATTCCAAAAACTGCCCTGGCCTCTTTCAATAGAAAAAAAATCCAATTGCACCTCCCCTGCCTGCTGCAGCTGTTCAAAAGTTCAGTGTTTCCTGTCTTGCAACTTTGTTTCGAAGTGTGTTGGAAGCTGATAGGAAGGAGGGCCCATCAATGAATCAAAAGGCAGGAACTGGCCCGTACTGCAGACTGTGGAACGGAGTTTGAGTTTTACCATCTGTGTAATAGATAATGTCTCGTATAATTAAGGCATTGCTAATTGTGAGGAGACCCTTTTCCACAGATCGGGAACAATCTTTATAAAACATCAAGAAGTGAGACCACCTGCTCAACCATTGAAAAAAAAATAATTTATTCTTGTCCTCAGCTCCTTTTTGCTTATATGTTCCCTGGAACCTCTTGGCTCCAATCTCATCTGAAAATTCTATCTTGGCCTTTAATGTGTTCAACGTCTCACTTCCACAATCTCTGGGATTGAGAATGACAATGATTCACAACTTCTGAGAAATTAAATTCTTCCTCATCTCCATCATAAGTGGGTGGATCCTGGACTCTGGAACTATGTCCCCAGTTCCAGATCATCCTATGAGGGAAACTATTCTCACAGCTTCTATTCTGTAAGGATTTTACATGAACAAATATCAATAAGGGACCCCAAGCTCCAATAAATGTTCTTGTCTTCTCAATTGTTCCTCATATGCCAACCCCTTCATCCCACCATTCAATGCGGTGACCCTTTGGACTCCAATGCGAGTATGTCTCTTGCCCATAATCAGGGTTGAAGGCTATGTAGCAGCTTGGATAGGAAATTGGCAAAGGTACCAAGAGATAGAGTGTGATGGTGAGAGGTTAGTTTTCATATTGGGAGGGAAGTATGGAATGGAGAACCTTAGAGGTCAGCATAAGGCCAACATGAGAGGAATAGACTGGGAAGATGCACAGAGTCTCTTGCCCAGAGTAAGTGAATCGAGGACCAGAGGACAAAGATTTAAGGTGAAGGGGAAAGATTTAACAGGTATCTGATGGGTATCCTTTTCACACAAAGGGAGGTGGGTGTATGGAACAAGCTGCCAGAGGAGGTAGTTGAGGAAGGGACTATCCCAACGTTTTAAGAAATAGTTAGACAGGTACATGGATACTTGTACATGGACAGGTACATAGACATTGTACATGGATAGGACAGGTTTGGAGGGATATGGACTGAATGCGGGCAGGTTGGACTAGTGTAGCTGGAACATGTTGGCCAGTGTGGGCAAGTTGGGCTGAAGGGCCTGTTTCCACACTGTATCACTCTATGACTGTCTTCTTAATATAGAAGTGATATGGATACCAGTGAAAAGGCCAACTTTTCCAAATTTGCAGATGACATAAAGCCTTGAGTTGTTGTAAACTGTGAAGGGATATTAATAGACTTGGACCTTGAGTGGAAGGTGTTGCTCTAACTTATAGATGCAGGGACCCAAGTGAGGACATCACTGGCTGCTCATTGGAATGCTGCCATCTCAGATTCCTTCCGTCATTCTGAAGACATAAGGAACTGCAGATGTTGGTTTACAAAATAAGGCACAAAGTGCTGGAGTAACTCAGCGGATCAGGCAGCATTTCTGGAGAACATTTTTTTTAAATTTCAAAATAGACTTTATTCAATTGATAAATATATACAATTCCTGAACCATTCAAACAAACAAAATTCATCCGACATTTTCGGAGACTATACAAATTTTTCCAGTATGATTTTTTTTACATTTGTCAAATTTCACCAACTCTGTGGCCCCTGTCCAAGCTCTGGAGAACATGGATAGGTGATGTTTAGGGTCAGCATCTTGACATACATCAGAACTTCATTGCCAATTAATCTAAAGCCTAGAGTCCCCTATCTGACAACAATATGGAAATATCAGCACCAGAAAGATGTACCACAATCTTTTCAAACGCTATTTACCGTAGGCAAAATTATTGCCAACAATGCCCCACATCGAAAAATAAGCTGCAAATATCTATGATCCATGCCTGCCGGGGATAATGAGCTCAAGATGATTGGTGACAGACTTATTGGCACAGGGACTCAGCAGCTGGAATTTGCAAAACCTAATACATTTCTAGGTCTTGTTCAAAATTAGATTTTCACGCCAATTCACTCCACCTTCTAAGCCACCACAGTGAAGAGATCTACAAACGTCCTAAGCTGTCCTTCAAAGTGTGTAGATAGTCAGGATGAAATGGTCCAGGTAAACTTTTCACCCAGAAAATAAAAGTCAAAAAGTGTATTTCACTCAATGTTACTCCATAACAAATAATTGGTTGCATCCCGATGTTGGGGAAGTCCAGAACAAGTGTCACAGTTTAAGGATAACGGGGGAAATCTTTTAGGACCGAGATGAGAAAAACATTTTTTACACAGAGAGTGGTGAATCTGTGGAATTCTCTGCCACAGAATGTAGTTGAGGCCAGTTCATTGGCTATATGAATTGGCAAGGGAGTTAGACGTGGCCCTTGTGGCTAAAGGAATCGGGGGGTATGGAGAGAAGCAGATACTGAGATTGGATGGTCAGCCATGATCATATTGAATGGCGGTGCAGGCTCGAAGGGCCGAATGGCCTACTCCTGCACCTATTTTCTATGTTTCTATGTTTCTATGCAATAAATAGATTGTTTTGCAACCTATTTGACAAGATAATCAGATTGATCTTACTAAATAATTGCAGCAATGTATTACTAACCCAAACATCTTTTTTTTATGGAGATACATATCTCATTATTATACAGATGAGCAGAGAGCAACACCACAAGATCATTTTGCCTGGTGAGTTGTCCTCCCGTTCAAGGTAGGCTGTCATCAGCTGGTATTCATTGTTACTCTATTAGATAGTGTAACCCCCCTCCCTCCACTCTATCCAAAGACCCCAGCAGCCCCTTCCAGGTGTGATAGAGATTCACGTGCACTTCTTCGAACTTCATCTACTGCTTGCTCTGTTCCCAAATTGGCTCCTTCACACTGGCGAGACCAAGCGTAGACTTGGCGATCGTTTTGACGAATACTTGCTCAGCCCTGCTTGATATATCGTTTGTTAACCATTTTATCGCCCCTGCCCCTTTCCATACCCACCTTTCAGTCATGGGCCCCATCCATCACCAGACTAAGGACACATGCTAAATGAACAATAGCTGTTGGGTTCCACTAGGGTAGCAATGGTGTGAACATTGAATTCGCCAATTTGAAGTATTTTTTGAGTATACGAGATACAGCATGGAAACAGCCATTCAACCCACCTAGTCCACTCCAATCAATGATCACCCCAACACTAGTTCCATCCTATG
The DNA here is from genome assembly GCF_028641065.1 of Leucoraja erinaceus. Lineage (NCBI taxonomy): Eukaryota > Metazoa > Chordata > Chondrichthyes > Rajiformes > Rajidae > Leucoraja > Leucoraja erinaceus. Next base: position 111,018,457 of record NC_073379.1, on the reverse strand, counting down.
CACAAGAGGCAATTAACAAAGCCAATTAACCTACAAACCTGCACATCTTTAGAATGTGGGAGGAAACCAGAGCACGCGGAGAAAGTCCCAGGGACAATGTACAAACTCCATACAGGCAGCATCTGTAGTCAGGATCGAAACCCGGGTCTCTGGCGCTATTTGGCAGCAACTCTATCGCTGCGCCACTGTGCTGCCCAAAGTGAGAGAGAGAGCGAGAGAGAGAGAGAGAGAGCGACTGGAGACTCGAATACTCAGAGCAGCGTATTGTTACTTTATTCACTTTATTGGGGTCAGGAAAGAGTGTTTCACGTCGCGGGCCCTGTTTCAACCAATCTTTTCCACCACCTCGCACAAGAAGCGCAAGACAGATACCAATGTGCAGATGTCGAGAAGTGTGTTCAGCTCTGGCTGAACAACTTCTAATCTTGTGTGTGGACTCGATAAGAAGAAGAAGATTCACTTTATTCTGTGTTTTACTTGTATTTAGTTTTCATAAATAGTTATTTGTGTTTGTCAAAAAAAAAGAGGGAGAGGGAGAGGGAGAGGGAGAGTGAGAGGGAGAGAGTGAGAGGGAGAGTGAGAGGAAGAGGGTGTCAAGATTCCAGCAGCTTCAGTGTCTTATCTCTCCGTGTTACTTCCATTGCTATTCAAAACAATCACATTGTATTTATTGTATTATAAAGAGTAGTTATCCCTCAATGACCAAAGAACATGGACTCCAGTCTGTAGTTAGGATAATGGTAACAACTGAGGAATAATTTGAACAATCTCAAGCACCGGTACACTATTGCTGCCAGGGGGCATGGTGATGCAGCGGTAAAGTTGCTCCCTTACAGCGCATGCAGGGCTGGAGACCTCAGTTCGATCCCGACTGCGGGTGCTGTCTGTACGGAGTTTGTACGTCTCCCCCCATGACCATGTGGGTTTTCTCTGAGATATTCGGTTTCCTCCCACACTCCAAAGGTTAATTAGCTTGTAGGTTAATTAGCTTGGTATAAATTGTCCCTAGTGTGTGTAGGGTCTTGTAAATGTGTGGGGATCACAGGTCGGTACGGACGCGGTGGGCCGAAGGGCCTGTATCTGTGTGCTATCTCTAAATTAAACTAAACTAAACTATTGCCAGTGGTCCTTGAGATTATCACAACTCTCAATTCTCTTCAAACAGCGGAAATTTCAAAGATCACCCAAAGTTTAACATACTGTTCTTGGGTGGATGAAAGCTGTGACCTGTTCGTCATTTACAAAAGCTAACTTTCCCTTTCATTTCTGAGTGGCCAACAATGGCTGTGCAGGGCAGCACAGTGGTGCAGTGGTAGAGTTGCTGCTTTATAGCGCAGAGACACTGGTTCGATCCTGACTACGGGTGCTGCCTGTACAGGGCTATTATGGTCTCCCTGCGACTGTGTGGCTTTCCTCCTGGTGCTCCGGTTTCCTCCCGCATCTCAAATACACACAGGTTTGTAGGTTCATTGACGTTGGTTAAAAAAGTGTCCCCTGTGTGTGGAGTAGAACTACTCTATGGGTGATGGCTGGTCTGCAAGGACTTGTTGGGCCGAAGGGCTTGATTCCATGCTCTATTTCTAAGCTAAAATTAAACTAAATATCAACTGTGGGATTCCAGACCTTCAGAATGAACAGCATGAGCCACGGTATATCAGGGGTGTTGAATATCAAGCAAGGTGTGAAATATCAGCACAGTGAAATATCAGCACAGTGGACAAATTCCACCAAATTCATGTCTATCTTTTGTCCAGTTTGTCCCAAACATCTGTGTGTCAGGGCCGTGCCTTCAGTTTCTTTGGCATCACAAAGTATTACTCTACACCGCTCAGTAGATCAGAAATACCCTGCAGTTCAGCAGTTCCCAGGCTCATTGCAACCTGCAGAAGCCGACAAGATGAGTTTAATTTAGTTTAGTTCCGAGCTACAGCGTGGAATGCAGTGCACGGGATGCCCACACTGACCAGTGATCCCACACACATTAACACTATCCTACACACACTGGGGACAATTTACAAGCATACTAAGCCAATTAACCTGCAAACCATTATGTCTTTGAGTGTGGGAGGAAACCGAAGAGATCTCGGAGAAAACCCACGCGGTCACGAGGAGAAAACATAGAAACATAGAAACATAGAAAATAGGTGCAGGAGTAGGCCATTCGGCCCTTTGAGCTTGCACCGCCATTCAATATGATCCATGGCTGATCATCCAACACAGTATCCTGTACCTGCCTTCTCTCCATACCCCCTGATACCTTTTGCCACAAGGGCCACATCTAACTCCCTCTTAAATATAGCCAATGAACTGGCCTCAACTACATTCTGTGGTAGAGAATTCGGCCACCAGTTAGATAATAGTCTGCTTTCCCGTTTTTGCCACCAAAATGGATAACCTCACATTTATCCACATTATACTGCATCTGCCCAACATTTGCCCACTCACCCATCTCAGTCCTAATAGATTTCCCCCTTATCCTTAAACTGTGACCCCTTGTTCTGGACTTCCCCAACAGCGGGAACAATCTTCCTACATCTAGCCTGTCCAACCCCTTAAGGATTTTGTAAGTCCTACAAGATTCCCCCTCAATCTTCTAAATTCTAGCGAGTACAAGCCGAGTCTATCCAATCTTTCTTCGTATAAAAGTCCTGACATCCCAGGAATCAGTCTGGTGAACCTTCTCTGTACTCCTTCTATGGCAAGAACGTACAAACTCCGTAAAGACAGCCCCCGTAGTCGAGATCGAACCCGGGTCTCTGAGGCTGTAAGCGCTGTAAGGCAGCAACTCCACCACTGTGCCATCGCCTGCACATGAGAAGGGAAGATGCTGGGGATAATGAAGGCTAAAGTGACAAAAGTCTTGAAGCTTCTGCTTCATTGATCTAAGCATCGGGTCTGCCTTTAGTGGCTAAAATATCAGCTACAATACCTCTGCAATTCCCCACATTACAATAAAGAAACCCTTCATCATCTTTTCCACACAGTGGCACCGCAGTAGAGTTGCTGAATGTATGGATCACCATCCTACACCAGGGACAATTTGCTGTCTGTATGGAGTTTGCACGTTCTCCCTGTGACCACGTGGGTTTTCTCCAAGTGCTCCGGTTTCCTCCCACACTCCAAAGACATACAGGTTTGTAGGTTAATTGGCTTTGGTAAAGAATGTAAATTGCCCCTAGTGTGTAGGATAGTGCCAGTATGGTCAGTGCGGATTCGGTGGGCCAAAGCACCTGTTTCCACGCTGTACCTCTAAACTAAACTAAATTACTGACACAACGAATCTCAAGGTGAAATATAGAGATAGATAGATAGATAGATAGATAGATAGATAGATAGATAGATAGATAGATAGATAGATAGATAGATATAGATAGATAGATAGATAGATAGATAGATAGATAGATAGATAGATAGATAGCCTTTTATTGTCATTCAGACTTAGTCTGAACAAAATTGCAGCAGTCATACATATAATACAATAAAACAACAATAAACACATATTAACATCCACCACAGTGAGTCCACCCAGCATCTCCTCACTGTGATGGAGGCAAAAGTCTTAGGTCTGCAGTCTCTTCCCTCCTCTTCTCCCTCTGCGCTGGGGCGATTCCCCACCGGGCGATGTTTTTAAATCAGTCCCGCGGCTCAAACACCGCGGCCCGGGGTGGTTGAAGCTGCCGCCCACCAGTCCTGCAGACGCAGCTGCTGGCCCGCGGCCAAACCCCGGACTCAGGCCACCGCCGCCAGAACACCGTCCCAGCCACCCTCACGTGAGTACTGTGCCGTCTTCAGCCTCGGGCTGGGCCGCCCCGACTTGGGCGCCGAACCTCCCCCGGGCTGGGCCGCCCCGACTTGGGCGTCGCTTCTCCCCCGGACCGGGCCGCCCCGACTTGGGCGTCGAACCTCCCTTGGGCTGCGAGCGCCGCACCACCCCGAGCTCGGCCGCTCCGACGGGAGCCTCGTTCCACCCTCGGGCTGGCCGCCCTCAGGGGAACGTCCCAACCTCTTCCAGCCCTTAGCCGGACCACTCTCACGGGAGCGAGCTCAGGTCGAGTCCTGACGGTGCTCTGCCTCCGGAGCCTCGAGGTCGTCAGCTCCATTAGGCCTCAGCACAGACGGAGGCAGAGAAGGGGAATATGACAAAAAGGTCGTATTCCCCCGCAGGGAGAGACTGCAAACCCCCGTTTCAATCAACCCCCCCCCCCTCCAAAAACACAAGCTAAAACCAAAAAACTAGACTAACCAAAACCAAATAACAACATAAAAAAACACAAAACAACGGACGGGACTGCCGGTAAGCCGCTGCAGCCAGAAGCCGCGCTGCCACTCCGAAGTGTGAGACCTTTATTTCAACTCATTGTTTGCGATTGGCTTCAGTAAATGACCCCAATGTGTAGGATGCAAAACTGGGGTAACATGGAACTAGTGTACGGGTGATCAATGGTCGGCACAGACTCGGTGGGCCGAATGGCCTGTTTCCATGCTGTATCACTAAACTAAACTATAATACTAATTACACAAGGATTTTCAAGGTTAAATGTAGAGACTTTTATTTCAACTCAGCGTTTTGTGGTTGGTATTGCATTATAATCAGGCATTTAATTTTGTGTGGCCTGTGTACAATATTGGCCGTTTATGTAAGGGTAGTGTACTAGGTGGCTGCAGGGTTTCAATTTACATCAACTGCAATTCAGGTGACCTTGTGGTTCTCAGAACTGCTGCACGTGATCCAGTTCACAGCTGCTGCAGCTCGTGCCGACCTTGTTCCTTCCACATCCTCCTCTCGCTTGCTTAGCGCAGAGGATGGGGAAGATGTGGCACTGTTGAGATACAACAGCTTCACTGCTGCTGCACATGGTTAGTTGCTAGGCAATCGCACAGCACACCCACTAGTCTCTGAAAGAGCAGCTACACCGGGCTGGATCTCTGCAGATAATGCAATCTTTCTGCTGAGAACTATTGCTATTCAGTTACTTAAACTCATCCGTGCCCGACAATAAGGTGGCCGGTTGAAACATTTGAATAGCAATGGAGAGGTAATTTATTTACTTTAAAAATCACATTTTTTTTTTGTAAATTAATTTTACATATCATACGGTCATTTACAGTTAAATTTACTTTTCTTATTTTAAAATATTTTTAATTGCCATTTGTCATTTAGTTCAAGTATAATAGTCACAATATTCCATTTCTCCAAACTTCAAAGTGATTTAACATCCATTAAAACTCACTGATGCTTATACCATTGGCGAAGTGCCCAGCTTTGCTTGATGTCAATATTGGCGGTGCTGGCTCGAAGGGCCGAATGGCCTCCTCCTGCACCTATTGTCTATCGTCTATTGTCAAAGGGTGTCAGGAATATTTCAGGGATGGGCTTTCTCATTGCACTTCTAATCCTTCTATTGGTGTCCACAACAAACCATTAGGCTTCAGGATATAACCATATAACCATATAACAATTACAGCGCAAAAACAGGCCATCTCGGCCCTTCTAGTCCGTGCCGAACACTTACTCTCACTGTCCCATCTACCTGTACTCAGACCATAACCCTCCATTCCTTTCCCATCCATATACCGATCCAATTTATTTTTAAATGATAAAATCGAACCTGCCTCCACCACTTCCACTGGAAGCTCATTCCACACAGCTACCACTCTCTGAGTAAAGAAGTTCCCCCTCATGTTACCCCTGAACTTTTGTCCCTTAATTCTCAAGTCATGTCCCCTTGTTTGAATCTTCCCTACTCTCAGTGGGAAAAGCTTTTCCACGTCAACTCTGTCTATCCCTCTCATCATTTTAAAGACCTCTATCAAGTCCCCCCTTAACCTTCTGCGCTCCAAAGGATGGGTTGGACCAGTACGGTAAAACTTCTGCACTCAGTAAAGGTGATGATGGGCCTGGGAGGACAGTGAGCTACCCTTCTAAACAGGGTGAGATCTGGCCAAGTGTCTCTGAACTTCTGGCCTCAGGTGTTCTCAGTCTAATGTCTTTCAATCTAAACAATGACGTAGATTTGAATCTATGGCAACCTGCATAGTTTTTGGTAACCTCAGGGCTGACTTCTCATTAAAAAGCAACCAACTAAAATACAGCTTTCCATTCCTTGAAGCAAACGGGAAGCACCTAATCACGCAGCATTTTAATATTTCCATGAGCATTCAGGACTCATTCAAATTCACTTTTTCTCGGTAAGGAGAAACAATGGAATCCCAGATTTTAAGTGTTGCGCTAAAATAATTGATTGCAATGAGAATGCATTGGTACATAAACAGGCAATAATTCAAAGTGTAGTTACATCTAATATTCTGTCCTATGGGAAGAAAATGCAAAGATTTGCAGGTGTTAGCACTGGTGGAAAATAAACACATTCAACACTCTGCTTCGTGAGGAGACTGAGGAAAGTCGGCATGTCTCCAACGACTCTTACAAACCTTCACAGAATGCACCTTAGAAAGCATCCTGTTGTGTTGCATCACAGTTTGGTTCAGGAACCGCTCTGACCGAGACCGCGAGAAATTGCAGAGTTATAGATGGAGCCCAGTCCATCACAAAGGCCAAACTTTCCACCATTGACCCCATCTATACTTCACGCCATCTCGGTAAAGCAGCCAACATAATCAAAAGGTTACACAAAAAAGCTGGAGAAACTCAGCGGGTGCAGCAGCATCTATGGAGCGAAGGAAATAGGCAACGTTTTCGGGCCGAAACCCTTCAGAAACATTGCCTATTTCCTTCGCTCCATAGATGCTGCTGCACCCGCTGAGTTTCTCCATCATTTTTGTGTACCTTTGATTTTCCAGCATCTGCAGTTCCTTCTTAATCCTAAACTAGTACCCTGTTCCTGCTTTCTCCCCATTCCGTTAGCCCGAAGAGCTAAATCTAACTATCTGAAACAGTCGTTATATCTTCTCCCTGCTCCCATCTAGCAGAAGGTACAGAAGCTTGAAAGTGTGCACTGCCAGACTCAGGAACAGCTTTCCCCTCCATTATCATCCTTTTGAAATGTGTTTCGGTAAGCAAGGGTACTGGCTGATTCACCTCCACCACACTGTGGACATTGGACATTGTCTATGAAACTGATGCACGAGAATGCTGAGAACTAAACTCTGCACTCTGTACCTACACCTTTGTTCTACTCTATTGTACTTACGTTTGACTTGATTGTATTTATGTATAGTATGTCTGATCTGTTTGAATAGCATCCACAATAAAGCTTTTCACTGTACCTTGAAATAATAAACCTAAACCTAATATCCCTGACCAGAAATGTCCCTGAAGTCAAAGAGACACGTTGCTCACCTATTGAATAGTATGATGTGACTCAAGAGATGGATTTGGTGTTGCTACAAGGTTTCAGACTAAAATCACTGCACAAATTAAGCCAAATCAGAATTTAATCAGGAGTTGGATAGGATTGATACCACAAAGAAGAATTCCAGCGTGCTTTGGATAATTTAACATATTGATATTCAAGTGTGGTGGCATTTAGACCAGAGCATTCAATTCTTCCTTTCTTGTAGACTGAATTGCGTGTAACTTTCCCCAGGTGATTGATGATGGAAATCATGGTGAAATATGGGCGGCATGGTGGGGCAGCGGTAGAGTTGCTACCTTACTGCGCCATTAACCAGGGTTTGATCCTGACTATGGATACTGTCAGTACGGAGTTTGCACGTTCTCCTCGTGACCGCGTGGGCTTTCCCGCACTCTTCTCACACTCCAAAGACGCACAGGTTTGTAGGTTGGTTGGCTTAGGTAAACATTGTAAATTGTCCTTAGTGTGTAGTGTGTGCTAGTGTGGCGGGGATGGCTGGGTGGCACAGACTCGATGGGCCGAAGGGGCTGTTTCTGTGCTGTATCTCTAAACTAAATTAACTAAATTAAAGGATATTTTAGAGGCCAATTAGAGTACAAACCCGCATGTGTTTGGGATGTGGGAGGAAACTGGAGCACCTATCAACAATTATGGCTGATCTCTGTCCTCTAATCCCATTTTCCTGCCTTCTCCCTATAACTCTTGACATCCGTTCTAATCAAGAACTTGTCTAACTCTGACTTAACTATGTTCCATGACGGCCTCCACAGCCCTCTGTGGCAATGAGACCCACAGATACACCACACTCTGATGAAAGAAGTTCCTGCTAATCCTTGGGACCTCTGGGTGATGAATGACATCCCTATCCAGTGGATGCTTTTCTCCCATCTCTAGTTTCGGGGGCAGGCTGTTTAATTTACCACTTGTAAGCTTTGCTAACCAATTGGAATTGGAACGTTTTCTGCTATAAGAGCTTTAAATAGCCACGGTTTGCAAACAGACGCAGCAGGGAATGATGAATTGGAAAGCTACACAAAAAAAGTCTGGTTTGTCGGCCCTGAATGAAGAAGGCAGGGTGAGTAAATGCTGTTTACAGAGATCGATATAGGTGCAGATCAGGAAGGAAGTGGTTGACCTGATTATGTTGCTCAAGTACCTGGTCCAAGTGGCTGTATCCTGATCTTGTGCTGAATCATCATTTTAATAAGTAGAAGCTTGTCCTGCTCTATCCTGCCATCGTAAACAAATCAGCACTCGGATTATTCTGTGTAAAATACATCACAAAATATCCACAAATAAAATAAATTGTTTATATACTGTTTATATACATTCACGTGAACAGACTAATGGCTTAGACATTGCCAACATTGCCAAAGATTGAAAAGACTAGGCTTGTATTCACTGGAGTTTAGGATGAGGGGGATCTTATAGAAACATATAAAATTGTAAAAGGACTGGACAAGCTAGATACAGGAAAAATGTTCCCAATGTTGGGCGAGTCCAGAACCAGGGACCACAGTCTTAGAATAAAGGGGAGGTCATTTAAGACTGAGGTGAGAAAAAAAAATTTCACCCAGAGAGTTGTGAATTTATGGAATTCCCTGCCACAGAGGGCAATGGAGGCCAAGTCACTGGATGGATTTAAGAGAGAGTTAGATAGAGCTCTAGTGGAGTCAAGGGATATGGGGAGAAGGCAGGCACGGGTTATTGCTCGGGGACGATCAGCCATGATCACAATGAATGGCGGTGCTGGCTCGAAGGGCCGAATGGCCTCCTCCTGCACCTATTGTCTATGTTTCTATTTTTCTATCTCAATACTTCCCCAATACACTCATCATCCGACATACCAAGTCGGAACAGTACTATTTTTAGATTGGAATATACAGTATAAGTGACAGCCTGTTTCTGTTTTGTTTGGATATGGATGACACTGTCATAGTATTATAAATGACCTGCCAATAGTTTATATAAATGATTTAAGAGTTGACATACATTATGAAGGGGTGGCAAATGTAGGTCAGTTCAAGTACTTCAATTGAAACCCATTGAAACTTTTAACATTTATATTAACTATACAAACTAGCAGACAGCTGGTCATTTTTAGATTTTTATATAACCTATTTTAGAATAAAGATTTGGTATTAAAATATTCAGTTTTCAATTAAATTCTCAATGTGATAAAACTTAATTTTGAGACAAAAATTATGACTCATGCATGATTTACAACACGATTACAAAACTAAGTTACTTTTGAAGTAATTTATCCAAGGAACGTTAGTGATAAATAATAAGGTAATGACATTCCATTCATATTTCTAAGAATCATAATTTCATAAGGAGCTCGGCCAAAGCAAAAGAAGGAGCCTCAGTTACATCTTCCTGCATCTTGTGGTTTATTCAGGTTTAGTTTAGTTTAGAGATACAGTGTGGAAACAGGCCCTTCAGCCCACCAAGTCTGTGCCAGCCAGCGATCCCGTCCGCTAGCACTATTATACTCACTAGGACAATTGATAACTTTAAGCAAAGCTAATTAACCTACAAACCTGTATGTCTTTGGAGTGTGGGAAGAAAATGGAGCACCTGAGGAAGACCCATGGAGAACGCACAAACTCCATACAACCAGTACCCATAGTCAGGGTCAAACCCGGGTTTCAGGCGCTGTAAGGTAGCAACTCTACCACTGCGCCACAGTTGCTCCAGGGCTCTAGTTTGCTCCATCTCCAGTTTTAGTTTACAGATACATTATTGAAACAGGACCTTTGGCCCACAGAGTCCATGCCGACCACTGATTATCTAGTTCTGGTCCACTTTCTCATCCACTCCCTGCACAGGGTGGCATAGTGGTGCAGCGGTAGAGTTGTTTCCTTACAGCTCCAGACATCAAGGTTCGATCCTGACACGTGTGCTGTCTCAATGGAGTTTGTACATTATACCCGTATCCACATGAGGCTGGGACTATCCCAATGTTTAAGAAACAGTTAGACAGGTACATGGATAGGCTAGGTTTGGAGGTATATGGGCCAAATGCAGGCAGGTGGGGCTAGTGTTGCTGTGACATGTTGGCCAGCATGGGCAAGTTTCCATGCTGTATGACCCTATGACTCTATGATAGGAAAGGTAGTTTCTAGCTGGCAATACCTAAAGGGCCTGTCCCACGAGCATGCGACCCCATGCGGCAAGCGCAACCTAACGTGGTCGCTTGAGCCGTACGGCCTCGTGGGGCCGGTCCCATTTCGATCGCCGGAGCCGGATGTGCTGAGCTAGAGTTGCGTGGAGCTGGTCCCGACATCGCGCGGGGCTCCAAAAAACTGGCCGTGTTCAGAAATTCTCCGCGGCAACGGCCTGCCAGCCCGCAGCCGCCTCAACGCTGTACGCACCGCCTCGACGGGCATACGCAGCGTCTCGACGCCGTACGTCACGCGCGAACTTCCCGCGGACTTCGCTCGAACTTCACGTCACTCACTCGACCTCCGCGCGGCCCCCGCTTCCGGTTTGGTCGCGCTCACCGCATGCAGGTCGCATGCTCGTGGGACAGTCCCTTAACTGCGGAAAAGATTTGGCGAAAAAAATGTTGGGATTCGTGGATATGGGAACCTTTGAAGGATGAGAAACCTACAACATAGACAAATTCTCACAATTCCACTGATTACTGCTGATCAAGTCAGATAAGAATGAAAAATAGTTCAAGCAATGGAGGAACGGAGATTAATTCATAGTAGTCTAGATTTCCACATTGAACTAAGTTGCAATGAGTTTTTCCCCCCAACATAATGTGAAGCACGGAACGATTTTTTAAAAGTTTGCACTGAAACTGTTTGATTTTTGAAAATGCTGGAGAACTTCCTTTACCCAGAATAAAGCAATATTGCTCCGACATCAGTTCAGGGAGTGCATTTGTTCCCAATGTTGGGCGAGTCCAGAACCAGGGGCCACAGTCTTAGAATAAAGGGGAGGTCATTTAAGACTGAGGTGAGAAAAAAACTTTTTCACCCAGAGAGTTGTGAATTTATGGAATTCCCTGCCACAGAGGGCAGTGGAGGCCAAGTCACTGGATGGATTTAAGAGAGAGTTAGATAGAGCTCTAGGGGCTAGTGGAGTCAAGGGATATGGGGAGAAGGCAGGCACGGGTTATTGATAGGGGATGATCAGCCATGATCACAATGAATGGCGGTGCTGGCTCGAAGGGCCAAATGGCCTCCTCCTGCACCTATTTTCTATGTTTCTATGTTTCTATGTTTCATAACAACGTTCAAAAGATGAAGGGGAAAAGATTTAATAGGAATCTGAGGGGTAACTTTTTCACACAGAGGGTGGTGGGTGTATGGAACAAGCTGCCAGAGGAGGTAGTTGAGGCTGGGAGTATCCCAGCATTTAAGAAACAGTTAGACAGGTACATGGATAGGACAGGTTTGGTGGGATATGGACCAAACACAGGCAGGTAGGACTAATGTAGCTGGGACATGTTGGCTGGTATGGATAAGTTGGGCCGAAGGGCCTGTTTACACACTGTATCACTCTATGACTTTAGGACTCTGCAAATCTGCAAATGCAAACCATAATCTCTACAAAACTTATAAACCGATGCACATAAACTAATGGAAGTAATTATATAGGAACATATAGAAACATAGAAAATAGGTGCAGGAGTAGGCCATTCGGCCCTTCGAGCCTGCACCGCCATTCAATATGATCATGGCTGATCATCCAACTCAGTATCCCATACCTGCCTTCTCTCCATACCCCCTGATCCCCTTAGCCACAAGGGCCACATCTAACTCCCTCTTAAATATATCCAATGAACTGGCCTCAACTACTTTCTGTGGCAGAGAATTCCAGAGATTCACCACTCTCTGTGTAAAAAATGATTTTCTCATCTTGGTCCTAAAAGACTTTCCCCTTATCCTTAAACTGCGACCCCTTGTTCTGGACTTCCCCAACATTGGGAACAATCCTCCTGCATCTAGCCTGTCCAACCCCTTAAGAATTTTGTAAGTTTCTATAAGATCCCCCGTCAATCTTCTAAATTCTAGCGAGTACAAGCCGAGTCTATCCAGTCTTTCTTCATATGAAAGTCCTGACAGCCAAGGAATCGGTCTGGTTTACCTTCTCTGTACTCCCTCTATGGCAAGAATGAACAATGTGAGTAATGAGAAACTATCCTCTATTTCTATCAAAATACTGTTAGTGAATTTGTTTCTTCCTATTCTAAGATTTGCAGTTACATTGATTTCGTATTAGTAGTGGATAGGAGTCTTCCGTCAGTAAAAGAGACATATTTATTCCTTCTTGTGTGGTACATTTTGCAAAACCATCACACTCCTAATTAATAGAATGCAGGTTGTTAAAAAATATTTATATACTGTATATGTAATCTTTAAATGTACGCTCCGATCCAACCTCAACTCACCCGGGGTTTTGAGCCACCCAGAGCTGGAGAAGCAGATTATTCATAGATTTTAAAATAAAACACTGTTTGCAAGAACGACTCAGGGACAGTAAAACCAGCATCTATTGCATTCAATGAGGGGAAAATAAATTAAACTGGCATGGTGTCAAGTAGAAATGTTGCAGGTGTGCCAAAAGCTACATTCTGGAAACCTTCAAGTTCAAAATTATCATCATATGTGTTGAACAGATGAGCATGAAATGAACAGTGGTCGGAGTCCTATTAATAACTCTCATCTTGAGTATAGGGGGGAAAAGGTGTATTATCTCTCAGAATATAACCTTAACATGCATAGGTTAACAACAATCCTGCTTTTCTCAATTATTTGTGGTCCTCACATTGACAATCCACTAGACTGCCTTTCAGCATCAGGCTTTGCATTGCACTTCCAAAAGTGAAAGCATGTCCTCTAACACTCCAATAATTTCACTTTCATCATTTGCTCCCCTTCATCAATATGTTCGTCACTCTATCTAGTAGTTGTAACTTGCTTCTGAGACTAATTGGCCAATAGTTCAGGTAGATGCACAGTCTCTTGCCCAGAATATAGGAATTGAGGACCAGAGGACATAGGTTCAAGGTGAAGGGGAAAAGATTTGATAGGAATCCGAGGGGTAACTTTTTCACACAAAGGGTGGTGGGTGCATGGAACAAGCTGTCGGAGGAAGTAGTTGAGTCTGGGACTATCCCATAAGGAACAGTTAGACAGGTACATGGATAGGACTGGTTTGTAGGGATATGGACCAAGCACAGGCAGGTGGGACTGGTGTAGCTGGGACATTGTTGGCCGGTGTGTGCAAGTTGGGCTGAAGGGCCTGTTTCCACACTGTATCAGTTTATGACTCCATGACTCTCGAATTGTTAGTTGATGTGGTTCTTTTATGTGAGATAAGATTCATATGATCAAAATGAAGCATTTTTTCAAACAGAGATGTAAAAGCATGCAATGTTCTTGCCGTATCACACAGTGCAGTTTCATATATTGATCCACCACTTTCATCTGCAGATATACTAATCTGCCAGGGTTGTACACAGCATTTTCTAGTGATGCAAACAGGCTTGGTTTATTTTATGTAAACTGCACTTCAAGAGTCAAGAGTCAAGAGTCAATTTAATTGTCATTTGGACCCCTGGAGGTCCAAACGAAATGCCGTTTCTGCAGCCATACATTACACACAAATAGACCCCAGACACAACATAATTACATTTTACATAAACATCCATCACATAGCTGTGATGGAAGGCCAAAAAAAAAAACTTATCTCTCCACTGCACTCTCCCCCCCCCGATGTCAGGGTCAAAGTCAAAGCCCCCGGCTGGCGATGGCGATTGTCCCGCGGCCATTGAAGCCACGCCGGGTGGTGCGAGGTCGCACACCGGGTCTTGGTGTTGGAGCCCCCGGTGTGCGCTCGCAAAGTCCCGCGGCCGTTCCAGCCGCGCGGGGCGGTGTAGTGAGGCCCCGCTCCAGGAGCTCTTCAACCCCGCAACACGGGCGGGAGAATTCGCCGTTGCAGGAGCCCCGAAAAGCGGTCTCTCTCCAGGGATCCGCGGGCTCCCGGCGCCGCTGTCCGCAGACCCGCAGCAGCAGCCTCCGACTCAGCAGCGGCATCGGCAGCAGCAGCAGCAGCAGCGGCAGTGGCAGCAGCAGCAGCAGCGCTCCTCCACCGCTCCAACCGCTCCGGACTCAGCCAGCCCCGCGACGGCGACGGTGAGTAGCACCAGAGTCCCCGGCTTCTTCCTGTTGGAGGCCGCTCCTCGTTGCGGCCCCAACGACAACGGAAACCCGACGAGAAAAAGGTCGGGTCTCCAGTGCAGGGAGAGATTTAAAAAGTTTCCCCCCCCCCCTCCCCCACCCCCACCCCCCCCCACACACACCCACCCCAACAAAAAATAACAAAAACTACATTAAAACACAGACAGAAAATAATAAAAACGTGGACAGACTGCAGAGGCCGCTGCTGGCCAGAGCCGCGCCGCCTACCGGATACTTGTTCACTATATTAAAAAGATCAAAAGAACATAAAGTAGCGGAGCAACTCAGCAAGTCAGGCAGCATCTCTGGAGAACATGGATAAGTTACATTTCAGGTTGAGACCTTTCTTCAGACTGATTGTCGGAGGGGAGATAAAGCCCAGTCGCAGACCTCACTGTATTAAACATTGATTTTTGATTATGAATAACTGCAGACTGATGTTTCATTTTTAAGCTGGGTGTGTATTTCTGTGCCATGACTAGCCAACAGACTGATCCACCACAGGAATCTGTCCACCAGTAGATCAATGTTTATCCTTAGGGTAGGGACCATAAGAGTAAATGT
This sequence comes from Leucoraja erinaceus, assembly GCF_028641065.1. NCBI lineage: Eukaryota > Metazoa > Chordata > Chondrichthyes > Rajiformes > Rajidae > Leucoraja > Leucoraja erinaceus. The sequence goes on along the minus strand of NC_073379.1, from coordinate 111,003,378 downwards.
ACTGACCCTAAACTGCCAAAGTAAACTGTGCGTAGAGGAACCAGAGAATTGGCACTAATGGTGCCGGAAAACTATCTCCTGTGTGCATTCTCTTCGAGCGTGGATTTGAGCTGGGAGGAATGATTCATGTACAACTTTATCTTTGAATTTAGTTCACCGGAGGTTAATTCCTTTTCATCACTTTTAATTGATTTGTACTGTGAGTACACCCCAACTTTGGAACGTTCTTCTGCATTTATTTGTGGAGCTTTGTCAGTATTTGTTGGTATTTTCCCAAAGCCGCCCATTAATTATATTAACCTGGAACTTCCACTTGGTCATTTCATTGCCAAATATATCAGTGTGTTCAAATTATTCACTTTAGCTTAGTTTAGAGATACAGCGTGGAAACAGGCCCTTTGGCCCATCGCGCCCATGCCAACCAGTGACTAACACTCCGGCAATTTTTATTTTTATCAAGCCAATTAGCCTACAAACCTATACGTCTTTGGAGTGTGTAGGAAATCGGAGCACCCGGAAAAACCCACGCAGGTCACGGGCAAAACGTACCAACTCCATATAGACAGCACTCGTTGTCAGGATTGAACCTGGGTCTCTGGCGCTGTGAAGCAGCAACTACAGGGCCTGTCCCAAGAGCATGTGACTCCATGCGGCAAGCACGACCTAAAGGGCCTGTCCTACCAGCATGCGCCTGCATGCGGTGAGCGCGACCAAACGTGGTCGCTTGAGCCGTACGGCCTCGCGGGGCCGGTCCACACTTCGATCGCCGGAGCCGTATGGAGTTGTGCGGAGCTGGTCCCGACATCGCGTGGGGCTCCGAAAAACTGACCGGGCTCAAAAATTCCGCGCGGCAACGGCCTGCCGGCCTGCAGCCGCCTCGACGCCGTAAGCCCGTCGGACTTCGCTCGAACTTCACGTCACTCACTCGACCTCCGTGCATACGGTGTTGAGGCGGCTGCGGGCTTTAGGTCGCGCTTGCCGCATGGAGTCACATGTCCGTGGGACAGTTCCTTACCACTGCACCACTATGCCACACCATTCCTTCTATTGCAGTAAAACGTTTACATGAAAATTTCTGAATATAATAAGCAAATAATTCTAAAGCCAATAATGGCTTATCAAGCCTTAATAAAATTGGTTGTATTTTTTTCTTTGTTAAGAGTGATTCACAGTATATTAGATTTACGGGTCCAATTGCTTTATTTCCAGCTACGCCATGTTTAAAGTTAGTTAGCAACCTGCATCCTACCCCATTCCAAATTAACATTAAGCTATTTCTACCATCAAAACCTCAGTGGTGCATTTGTAGAATAAGTTAAAACAAACACAAGCCATTTTCACACATGGAGTATCATCGATGTCCTTTGTTGGTTCGTGCAGTACATTTCACAATTTATGACCCCATATGGCATTCGAGCAGATTTCCTCTCTGATGTGTGCCGTTTGATTAAAAATAGAACTTCCATCATTTCATTTCAGACGAAACTATCCAAGTCATAAATTAACAGAAAAACAAGGCTGCCAATTTTCAGGAGATCTTCAAAAGGAGACATTCAGCTGGTGGTTCTGAAGGGAACTGTGCTGCCTGGGTCAGCATGATCCTCAGTTCCAGGGCTAGGCATTAGAGCATAGAAAGCAGGAATGCAGTGGAGAGCAATCCGCCATTGGCAGCAAGTGTGCTGAGATGGGGGTTGCCTTCATATCCCCTCTGGCCCTTCAGCTTCACTTCAGTGATGATTAGAGCGTGTCCTACACCTATTTTTAATGGGGTGACCCAACCTTGATTGCAATGGTAAGTGCACGCACTTATATCTTTTTCTTCGATGTACGTAATCTTAATGCCTTTAATTTCTGTCACTTAAATGAGTTAGAATAATGGTTTAAGTATTTACTTTAGGCAGGGTTTATACATGGCTGGTCATCCTTGCCACTTCAACTGTGGCAAAAAACTTTTGAAACTTATTGGGATATTCCCCGGGTTGGATCTTAGCGTCAGCTGTCTGCGGTGAGTTGGAACTTGGGGGTTGCCCTCCTCAAGCCCAATTAGACTCACTGTAAAATGTGCAGTCACTGCTGTGCAAGCAGTGCAGTAAAGCTGCCAGCATGGCAGAGGGCATGATCAACTTAAAGTCATTTATTCTATCCTGCTTCCCGATGACTCTCGAGTGCTGAGCCTGATTGTTCATAACCTTGACATTATGCTTGAATTAGGAATGAGTTATAGAAACATAGAAATTAGGTGCAGGAGTAGGCCATTCGGCCCTTCGAGCCTGCACCGCCATTCAATATGATCATGGCTGATCATCCAACTCAGTATCCTGTACCTGCCTTCTCTCCATACCCCCTGATCCCTTTAGCCACAAGGGTCACATCTAACTCCCTCTTAAATATAGCCAATAAACTGGCCTCAACTACCTTCTGCGGCAGAGAATTCCACAGATTCACCACTCTCTGTGTGAAAAATGTTTTTCTCATCTCGGTCCTGAAAGATTTCCCCCTTATCCTTAAACTGTGACCTCTTGTTCTGGAGTCCATCATCGACACCATAACCATCAATGTGATGCTATACGTTGACTTTGACGTCGACTTTTCCCTTGCCAGGCAGAGCTCGTCTCCTGTTGAAATACTTGTCCATGCTTTTGTTACCTCTTGACTATTTTAACATGTTCCACTTGGGAAGCCACCAACCCAACTGTATGGACGTGGAATTCCCCAATTTACAGGAACCTCGAACAACTCCCCCCACCCCCCACAGTACCTCCGTCACCCCCCCGTGTCCCCCCCCCCCCTCCCCTGTGCCCCACCCAGACTCACACCTATTTCTGCTCTATACCTACACTCCTTCCTTTGGCTTCACAATTCGCAACTCTTCATCCTTTTGTCTCACACGTTCTGTTTTTTCATCTCTGGCCATTGTCCATACTTCTGCCTACTAACCCCCCCCCCCCCCCCCCCCCCCCCCCCCCCCCCCCCCCCCCCCCCCCCCCCCCCCCCCCCCCCCCCCCCTCTCCAGTGTGCATCTAGTCAAGTCAAGCCAAGTCAAGTCAAGTCAAGTTTATTTGTCACATACACATACGAGATGTGCAGTGAAATGAAAGTGGCATCTATTGCCTACTTTGCCCTGCCTCACGTCTCTTCCAGCTTTCTTCCTTCCCCCCGCACTATCAGTTTGAAGTAGGGCCCCCTCCTGAAATGTCACCTATCTGCATTCTCCAGGGATGCTGTCTGACCCAATGAGTTACTTGTTATTGCGTCTTTGACGTTGCATCTTTTTTTGTAAACCAGCACCTGCAGTTCCTTGTTCCTACATTTTAATTAGTCAGGCCTCCTGTATTGCACCATCAAGCTAAACTTTTCCAAAACTTTGCTGCCAATGCCTAATGCACGCTGTAACATTTATCAATCACTCCTTTGTTTCCTAACCTGCAGTGGCTCCCAGATAAACAGCTCCTCAATTTCATTTTCAGATATTTCAATAGTCAATTCTCGACTATCTTGTCCAGCTTTACGCTCCTCCCGTTCTGACCTCTTGTGCAACCCCAGTTTTGGTTATTCCAATAAAAGGTGGATGTCCCTCCAGCTCACGAAGATCATGCCTCTGGAACTCCCCCTCTCCCTCCAAACCTCTCTTTATGCTCCTGTAAGCATATGTCATGATCTCCTTCAAATCTCCTTAGGCAATAACTAGTAATGAGGCTCAAAATAAACAGCCCTAAGCTGCCATAAAAACTCATCGATTTCACTGAAATTCATTCAGGGGAGAAAATAGCTTTCTCTTCAGACCTAGTCTTGCTTATCTTTAGTCCAGAGTCGCTGCACGTGGCTAACTCATAAAATACTCGCAGAAATTTGAGAAAGGTTCCTCCTGGTAGGCTGCTCTAGAAGGTTAGATTACATGGGATACAGGGAGAACTAGCCGACTGGATAGAGGATTGGCTTCATGGAGGGAAGCAGTGGGCAATGGTGGAAAGTCGATTTTCAGACTGGTTAGCCTGTGACTAGTGGTGTGTCTCTGGGATTGGTGCTGGGCCTGTGGCTGTTTGTGGTTTATATTAATGATTTGGATGAGAATATAGAAGGCATGAATAGTAATGCCACTGTCCCACTTAGGAAACCTGAACGGAAACGTCTGGAGACTTTGCGCCCCACCCAAGGTTTCCGTGCGGTTCCCGGAGTTTGCAGATGGTTGCGGAGGTTGAAGGTAGTGGAAGCAGGTAGGGAGACTGACAAAAACCGCCGGGAACCTCCTGGGAACCGCATGGAAACCTTGGGTGGGGCGCAAAGTCTCCAGAGGTTTCCGTTCAGGTTTCCTAAGTGGGACTGGGGCATAAGTTTGCAGATGACACTACAGTGGGTAGTATCATCGAGAGCGAAGATGGTTATCAAAATTACAGCAGGCTCTTCATCAGCTGGGCAAATGGGCTGAGGAATTAGTTGAGGAATGAGAAAAACCTTTTTCAAACAGAGAGTGGTGAATCTCTGGAACTCTCTGCCACAGAGGGTAGTTGAGGCCAGTTCATTAGCTATATTTAAGAGGGAGTTAGATGTGGCCCTTGTGGCTAAGGGGATCAGGGGGTATGGAGAGAAGGCAGGTACGGGATGCTGAGTTGGATGATCAGCCATGATCATATTGAATGGCGGTGCAGGCTCGAAGGGCCGAATGGCCTACTCCTGCACCTAATTTATATGTTTCTATGTTTCTATGAATGGTCAATGGAGTTGAATGCAGACAAATGTTGCAAAGTCAAGCCAGGGGAGAGCCTTCAGTTTGGTCTCGTGTACATGGGACATCTTGGTGGGCCGAAGGGCCTATTTCCATACTGTATGACTCTATGACTCTAAATGGCACAGTGAACTGCTCTGTCATCACTATTTCTCAGGGAGCAATTAGGGATGAACACCAAATTCTGGCCTTGAGAGTGATGCCCTGAAACCAAAAATGAACACAGAAGTGACAGTTCCAAATTCTGTTTGATGAAGCATCTTAGTTTGTGTTTCTACATTAACGGTGTTGAATAAAGTAGGTTATTTTTGTTGGATCTTTTGCTGAATCTTGCAAGATCTTTTGTATTTCACTTTCCGACCTTCCCTCTTATTTTAATTTAGTCTTCTTACATAGAAACATAGAAACATTGCAAATAGGTACAGGAGAAGGCCATTCGGCCCTTCGAGCCAGCACCGCCATTCATTTTGATCATGGCTGATCGTCCACTATCAATAACCCGTGCCTGCCTTCTCCCCATATCCCTTGACTCCGCTAGCCCCTAGAGCTCTATCTAACTCTCTCTTAAATCCATCCAGTGACTTGGCCTCCACTGCCCTCTGTGGCAGGGAATTCCATAAATTCACAACTCTCTGGGTGAAAAAGTTTTTTCTCACCTCAGTCTTAGATGACCTCCCCTTTATTCTAAGACTGTGGCTCCTGGTTCTGGACTCGCCCAACATTGGGAACATTTTTCCTGCATCTAGCTTGTCCAGTCCTTTTATAATTTTATTTGTTTCTATAAGATACCCCCTCATCCTTCTAAACTCCAGTGAATACAAGCCTAGTCTTTTCAATCTTTCCTCATATGACAGTCCCGCCATCCTAGGGATCAATCTCGTGAACCTACGCTGCACTGCCTCAATCACAAGGATGCCCTTCCTCAAATTAGGAGACCAAAACTGTACACCGAAACTCCAGATGTGGTCTCACCAGAGCCCTGTACAACTGCAGAAGTTGTCTTGTCCTCAACTTTGATTATTCTGGCATGTTGGTCGAATGATGTGAGCAAATTGAAAACATTTAAATTATAGAAATTAAAGATTATTCATGAGCAACAGTCAGTTCATTCCACAGGATCTATAAAATTTACTCCAGCATACAAATAATAACATTTACTCATAAAAATATTTCTCCTTGGCTCATCAAAGTTAACTAATTAAACTCCAGAATGTTCATCTAATCCTGTACCCTATCTTACTAGTACAAGGCTGGCTGCCTTTAAAGTAAATCAGATATATCAACCAGGCCGCTCCGAAGCAATCAAACATGCCACTACAGTTAATTAAAAATATGTTTTTGTTATCTTCAGTTATTTTTATAACTTTCAGTCAATAGACAATAGACAACAGGTGCAGGAGTAGGCCATTCGGCCCATCGAGCCAGCACCGCCATTCAATGTGATCATGGCTGATCATCCCCAATCAGTACCCCGTTCCTGCCTTCTCCCCATATCCCCTGACACCACTATTTTTAAGAGCCCTATCTAGCTCTCTCTTGAAAGCATCCAGAGAACCCGCCTCCAACGGCCTCTGAGGCAGAGAATTCCACAGACTCACCACTCTCTGTGAGAAGAAGTGTTTCCTCGTCTCCGTTCTAAATGGCTTACTCCTTATTCTTAAACTGTGGCCCCTGGCTCTGGACTCCCCCAACATCGGGAACATGTTTCCTGCCTCTAGCGTGTCCAAACCCTTAACAATCTTATATGTTTCAATCCAAACCCTTACCAATCTTATATGTTCCTAAATATTTGTTCTTAGTTTTTCTGAATGTGCACTTTAAGTAAGAGTTCGACCCAAAACCAACAATAGTATTGGGCCTTAGTGAAGTTTTCTTTACAATATTTTCGATGGAAAGCCATAAAAGGCATAAATGAGGAACAATTTTCCGGACACTTTTTTCTCTAGAGATGCTGCCTGGGTTACGCTGGGTTACACCAACACTTTGTGTCTATCTTTGGTATCAACAAGCAATTGCAGTTTTTAAACTTTATACTTTAGAGATACAATACAGAAACAGACCCTTCGTCCCGAGTCCGCGCCAACTAGCGATCACCCTGTACACTAACACTATCCTACACACTAGGGACAATTTACAATTTATCAAAACAGATTAACCTGCAAACCTGTATGCCTGATGGTCTGCATCCCAAGGTACTTAAGGAAGTGGCTCTAGAAATCGTGGATGCATTGGTAATAATTTTCCAATGTTCTATAGACTCAGGATCAGTTCCTGTGGATTGGAGGGTAGCTAATATTATCCCACTTTTTAAGAAAGGCGGGAGAGAGAAAACAAGGAATTATAGACCAGTTAGCCTGACATCGTGGTGGGGAAGATGCTGCAGTCAATTATAAAAGATGAGATAGCCGAACATTTGGATAGGAGTAACAGGATCGGTCTGAGTCAGCATGGATTTACGAAGGGGAAATCATGCTTGACTAATCTTCTGGAATTTTTTGAAAATGGTCAAGGGAGAGCCAGTGGATGTAGTGTACCTGGACTTTCAGAAAGCATTTGATAAGGTCCACATCAGAGATGTGGTTGGCAGACAGGAAACAAAGAGTAGGGATTAACGGATCCCTTGCAGAATGGCAGGCAGTGGCTAGTGGGGCACCGCAAGGCTCGGTGCTGGGACCGCAGCTATTTACAATATACATCAATGATTTGGATCAAGTAAAATTAGCAAATTTGCAGATGACACAAAGCTGTGTGGCAGTGTGATCTGTGAGGAGGATGCTATGAGAATGCAGGGTGACTTGGACAGGTTGGGGGAGTGGGCAGATGCATGGCAGATGAAGTTAAATGCGGATAAATGTGAGGTTATCCACTTTGGTAGCAAAAAACAGGAAGACAGATTACTATCTAAATGGCATCAAGTTGGGAAAAGGGGAAGTACAACTGGATCTGGGGGTCCTTGTACATCAGTCTGAAAGTAAGCATGCAGGTACAGCAGGCAGTGAAGAAGCAAATGGCATGTTGGCCTTTATAACAAGAGGAATCGAATATAGGAGCAAAGAAGTATTTCTGCAGTTGTACAGAGCTCTAGTGAGACCACACCTGGAGTATTGAGTGCAGATTTTTGAGGAATTTGAGGAAGGACATTCTTGCTATTGAGGGAGTGCAGCGTAGGTTTACAAGGTTAATTCCTGGGATATGCTGAGAGAATGGAGCGGCTGGGCTTGTACACTCTGGAGTTTAGGAGGATGAGATGGGATCTCAATGAAACATATAAGATTGTTATGGGTTTGGACAAGCTAGAGGCAGGAAACATGTTCCCGATGTTGGGGGAGTCCTGAACCAGGGGCCACAGTTTAAGAATAAGGAGTAAGCCATTTAGAACGGAGATGAGGAAACACTTTTTCTCACAGAGAGTTGTGAGTCTGTGGAATTCTCTGCCCCAGAGGGTGGTGGAGGTGGGTTCTCTGGATGCTTTCAAGAGTGAGCTAGATAGGGCTCTTAAAAATAGTGGAGTCAGGGGATATGGGGAGAAGGCAGGAACGGGGTACTGATTGTGGATGATCAGTCATGCCTATCGTCTATTGTCTATTGTCAGAGGGTGATGAATATGTGGAATTCATTGCCACAGAAGGATGTGGAGGCCAAGTCAATGGATATTTGGAAGGTGGAGATTGACAGATTCTTGATTAGTATGGGTGTCAGGTGTTATGGGGGAGAAGGGGGCACGTGGTGCAGCGGTAGAGTTGCCGCCTTTCAGCGCTTGCAGTGCTGGAAACAAAGGTTCAATCCTGACTACGGGTGCTGTCTGTACAGAGTTTGTACATTCTCCCCATGACCACGTGAGTTTTCTCCTAGATCTTCGGTTTCCTCTAAAGACGTACAGGTTTGTAGGTAAATTGACACGGTAAAAGTGTAAATTGTCCCTAGTGTGTGTAGGATAGTGCTAATGTGGGGGGATCACTGGTCGGTGCAGACTCAGTGGGCTGAAGGGCCTGTTTCCGCGCTGTATCTCTAAGCTAAATATAGATCAGGCACGATCCAATAGCAGAGTAGACATGATGGGCCGGATGGTCTAAATTCTGCTTCTATAACTCCTGAACTTATGAAGATGGGCATCTAAAAAGAGTGGAGAGGTTCAGTAAATGCATAATAATAATAATAATAATAAATTTTATTTATGGGCGCCTTTCAAGAGTCTCAAGGCCTTCTTACAAAAATTTAGTAGGTAGAGGAAAAACATGTAAGGGGAATGAAATAAATAGTAGAGACATGACTAGTACACAAAGTAAATACAGAATTCAATACAAAACACAATATGAGGCAATTAATGCACAGATGAAAAGGGAGGGGGAACGTGGGGCTAAGGATAGGCAGAGGTGAAGAGATGGGTCTTGAGGCGGGACTGGAAGATGGTGAGGGACACGGAATTGCAGATCAGTTGGGGGAGGGAGTTCCAGAGCCTGGGAGCTGCCCTGGAGAAGGCTCTGTCCCCAAAACGGCGGAGGTTGGACTTGTGGATGGAGAGGAGACCGGCTGATGTGAGGGACCGTGAGTGTTGGTAGGGGGAGAGGAGGTCAGTGAGATATGGGGGGGGGGGGGCTTTATAGGTGACCTCAGGTGAATGTTGAAATGCTGCCAACAGTACTGAGAGACAAATCAGTGAAGTACAAGAGGTCAGAGCAGGGCGGACATGGAGGGATTTGACAACAAAGATGAAACAAATTCAATCTAAGAGTAGCTGATCTAGGAGGTGATAATGGAGTTAGTATATGTGCAGCAGAATTTTAGATGGACATTTAAGTTTACAGGCTTTACATGATGGAAAGCCAGGCTAGAATGAGTGGAGGCAATGAAGTGGGTTCAGCAGTATTTGAAGTATTTGAAGGGTCATATAGAAACATATAGAATACTTAATGGACAGGCTAGATGCAGGAAAAATGTTCACAATTTTAGGGGAGTCAAGAACCAGGGGTCACAGTTTAAGAATAAGAGGTAGGCCATTTCAATTAAATTACGACTGAGATGAGGAGAAACCTTTTCACACAGAGAGTTGTGATTCTGTGGTATTCTCGGCCACAGAAGGCAGTGGAGGCCAATTCACTGGATGTTTTCAAGAGGGTTACGGGCCTGTCCCACTTAGGCGACTTTTCAGCGGACTGCCGGAGACTGCCAACTTGCCAGCAGTCGCATGAAAAACCGGGAACTGGAACAGCGACTGTCAGAGTGGAACACACACACGCACATACACACACACACGTACACACACAGAGACAGAGAGGTACACACGTACACACACACAGACACACGGTAGCGGGGACGGGCGGAGAGAGACACACACAGAGACAGAGGCACACACAAGTCCACACACACATGCACACACACACACACACAAACACACACACACACACACACACACACACACCGCAAAAGCGGGGTAAGCGGGGGAACGCTGTCAGAAATTTACACTGTGCAAAGCCAAGGTGATACAGACACACACCGCGATGAACAGGAAGGTTGGTGCTGTAAATAAGACGGCTAGCACAGTGCAGTGTGAGTCCTTTAAAAGAGGGGGGGGGGGGAGAGAAGAGGGGGGGGAAGGAGTGGTGACAACTTTTAAGAAGCCAGACAACTTTTAATAAGCCAGAGATACACAGCTGTGAAGTTTGGCAGACATTTAACGTTACCGGTTGGTTAACTTTGGTTCTGAAAACTCGTGCTTATTTTTTTTTTCCCCCAATGAGCCAATGAAAATGCCCGGTCAGCAAAGGCGATTAACTAAAGCTACCTATGACTACATGGATTACCCATAACTACATGGCAACCCCACTACAACTGCACCTACGACTACAGGATTACCGATTATCTCCACGGCGACCAATTTTTGTTGAAAGATTTACGGCGACCCTGAATGCGGGAACTCCTCACGACCATGAAGGAGACTCACCAGAGACCACCAGCGAACATGTGGGGACCATGTGGTGAGTCCTGCACTCGCCTAAAAAGTCACCTTATTGGGACAGGCCCATTAGATATTGCTCTTCAGGCTAACGGAATCAAGGGATATAGAAACATAGAAACATAGAAAATAGGTGCAGGAGTAGGCCATTCGGCCCTTCGAGCCTGCACCACCATTCAATATGATCATGGCTGATCATCCAACTCAGTATCCTGTACCTGCCTTCTCTCCATACCCTCTGATCCCCTTAGCCACAAGGGCCACATCTAACTCCCTCTTAAATATAGCCAATGAACTGGCCTCGACTACCCTCTGCGGCAGAGAGTTCCAGAGATTCACCACTCTCTGTATGGTGTTAAAGCAGGAATGGGGTACTGAATTTAGATAATCGGTCATGCTGGCTCGGAGGGCCGAATGGCCTACTCCTGCACCTATTGTCTATGTTTCTATGTTTACAGTTGGAGCCAGGAACTATTACACAGGTGGAAAAAGCTAGAAGCCCGGGTTTGGGCCCGGCTGGGGACTCGTGGGTCGGGCTGAGGAGCCGGGAGGCGTGAAGTGGGGTGTCGACAGCGGTGAGGCCTCGGGGGGGGGGGGGGGGGAGGGAACAAAGGAGGGAGGTGGGGGGAGGACAATGGAGGACCCAGCGTGGGGGGGGGGACTGTGTGTGTGGGGGGGAACAAAGGAGGGGGGGGGAACAAAGGAGTGCTTTGTAGCTTTGTCAGGGCCACTATTTATATACATTGGGGATGCAAGCAAAGAATCTCACTGTGCCTAGTCACATGTGACAATAACATATTCCATCCAAATGGTTCATGTGGATGAGGGGGAGAATATGCCAACAGAGGCTCAGCTCAGCATCAAATAGGATGTCCTGTTTTTGCAGTGTTAGGTTGAATCTCGGAGAGGGATGGAATCGATTGCGGGGGAATAAGGCCCAAAGACAAGGTTCCCCTCCTCCACCATAGATGAGGCTTGCACCAGGGTCTCTTCCATACCCCGCAACACTGCTCTCTCTCCCCATCCCCACACTCGCAACAAGGGCAGAGTCCCCCTAGTCCCGCCTTTCACCCCACCAGCCGTCACATACAACAAATAATCCTCCGTCAGTTTCGCCACCTCCAATGTGACCCCACCACTCGCCACATCTTCCCATCTCCCCCCATGTCTGCCTTCCGCAAAGACCGCTCCCTCCGCAACTCCCTTGTCAATTCTTCCCTTCCCTCCCGTACCACCCCCTCCCCGGGCACTTTCCCTTGCAACCGCAAGAGATGCAACACTTGTTCCTTTACCTCCCCCCTCGACTCCATTCAAGGACCCAAGCAGTCGTTCCAGGTGCGACAGAGGTTCACCTGCATCTCCTCCAACCTCATCTATTGCATCCGCTGCTCTAGATGTCAGCTGATCTACCTTCGATTTTCCAGCATCTGCAGTTCCTTCTTAAACCCAAAGACAATGTTTGTTCCTTTATATTTAACTAGACAAATTTTCAGCCGACTGAGTACTGAGTGTCAGACGAGCAGCATGATGAATTGTAGGTGGAGGAAGGTTTGAGGGAGGTGCTGGTGAGGCAGGGCTGGATGTCATTAGTGTACATGTGGAACCTGATGCCGTGTTTTCCGTCAATGCTGCCAAGGGGCAACGTCGATGAGAAATGGAGTCAAAAGGTTCTTTCAGCACAGCCATTAATCTATTCCTGCTCCTCAGACACTCCACCTGCTTAGTCAACTAAGGTAAATATCATAGCAGCCAAGAGTGTGTCATCTGTAAAACATCAAAACTGGCTTAATGGTGTGTGTTAGCCTTTGGCAGCACTATAAATCATGTGACTGGCACACACTTCTGCATATTGGATTGTACAAAGCTGCAACAAAGGGCGGCATGGTGGTGCAGCAGTAGAGTTGCTGCCTTACAGCACCAGAGACCCAGGTTCGATCCTGACAATGGGTGCTGTTTTTGTACATTCTCCCTGTGACTGCGTGAGTTTTCTCCGGGTATCTCCAGCTTCCTCCCATACTCTAACGATGTAGAGGGTTGTAGGTTAATTGGCTTCTGTAAATTGTAAATTGTCCCCCATGTGTAGAATCGTTCCAGTGTACGGGATGATTGCTGGTCGACAAGGACTCGGTGGGCCAAAGGGCCTGTTTCCACATTGGATCTCCAATGTCTAAAGTCTAATACAAGACCACACCATCGGTAACTCCAGCAAACCAGCAGAGGTTGGCCAAAAAGAGACTAGTGGTCACTGTGATTACTTTAAAAGGAAAGATACATTATGATGTCAAACCATTACCAAAGTTTCAGGAGGAAAATATCTGAAAATGTAACATCTCCAAGTTTGCGGATGATACAAAGTTGGATGGCAGTGTGAGCTGCGAGGAGGATGCTATGAGAATACAGGGTGACTTGGATAGGTTGGGTGAGTGGGCAGATGCATGGCAGATGCAGTATAAGGTGGATCAATGTGAGGTTATCCACATTGGTGGCAAGAACAAGAAGGTAGATTATTATCTGAATGGTGTCAGATTAGGAAAAGGGAAGATGCAACGAGACCTGGGTGGGCTTGTACATCAGCCACTGAAAGTAAGCATGCAGGTACAGCAGGCAGTGAAGAAAGCAAATGGCATATTGGCCTTTATTGCGAGAGGATTTGAGTATAGGAGCAGGGAGGTCCTACTGCAGTTGTACCACACCTGGTGTATTGTGGTACAATACTGGTGAGACCACACCTGGAGTATTGTGCGCAGTTTAGGTCTCCTAATTTGAGGAAGGACATTCTTGCTATTGAGGGAGTGCAGTGTAGGGCTTACTGAATCAAGGGATATGGGGAGAAAGCAGGAATGGGGTACTGATTTCGGATGATCAGCCATGATCATATTGAATGGCGGTGCTAGTTCAAAGGGCCAAATGGCCAACTCCTGCACCTATTTTCTAGGTTTCTATGAAAAGGTGATTTAAAAATATTCAAATTTGACCTTTGTTCAATGAGCAGTAATTGTTTACCACATATAGGTTGAATGTTTTGGGAACCTGTGCTGATTTTTCATTGAAGAAAAGATACAAAGTGCTGAAGTAACTCAGCAGGTCAGGCAGTATCTCGGAAGAACATGGATAGACAATGTTTCGAGTCAGGACCCTTTCTTCAGACCCACTGAGTTACTCCAGCTGTTTGGGTCTTTGTTTTAAAACAAGCCCTGTAATTCCATCCTTCTTGTTTCTACTCTTCGATCATTGGTCCGGCTTTGCTGATATTCTACTTTTCTTAGTGAAAAGGACACTCATCCTTCTGAGCCCTGATCCACGAATGAATGAACTCATGGTTGAGTAGAGAGGAACTTCAGATGCTGGTTTAAACCAACGACAGACACAAAAAGCTGGAGTAACTCAGCGGGCCTTGCAGCATCTCTGGAGAAAAGGAATCGGTGATGTTTTGGGTTGAGACCCAATTATTTTCTCCAGATATGCTGCCTGACACACTGAGTTACTCCAGCTTTTGGTGTCTAACTCATGTCCAGGACAAGGGGTCACATACAGGACAAGGGGTCACAGCTTAAGGATAAGGGGGAAATCCTTTAAAACCGAGATGAGAAGAACTTTTTTCACACAGAGAGTGGTGAATCTCTGGAACTCTCTGCCACAGAGGGTAGTCGAGGCCAGTTCATTGGCTATATTTAAGAGGGAGTTAGATGTGGCCCTTGTGGCTAAGGGGGATCAGAGGGGTTGGAGAGAAGGCAGGTACGGGATACTGAGTTCTGATCAGCCATGTCATATTGAATGGCGGTGCAGGTTACATGGCTACTCCTGCACCTAATTTCATGTTTCTAATGAGGGGGCATTAAATATTTTTCAAGAGTTTGAAATCTTGGATTGAATCATTGCTGTCATTCCCACGGGGGTTCCAGATGTATCTCCATGTACTGTTAGTGTTACAGCCTCCAAAGGGAAAATAACAGAGGTGGTGCTATCAGCAGTCAATCCTTTATTAAAGGGAGTAACTCGCAACTAAACAGCTGCAGCTGGTACAGCAATGCCATGCAGTACATTCAGTTCTTAGATGGCCCACATTGCTTTAGTTTAAGAAGGAACTGCAGATGCTGGAAAATTGAAGGAGGACAAAAATGCTGGAGAAGCTTTAGTTTAGTTTTGAGATACAGCGCAGAAACAGGAAACAGGAAATAGGAAACAGGAAACAGTCGACGCCGACCAACGTTCCCACACGCTAACACCATCCTACACATTCCAGGTACAATTGAAGGCAGCTACAAGGCTTCAAGGTAGCCGGTGTGGAGGGGCCTGCAGGACCAGGTAGACCGTGCCTGGAAGGGAGGACCAGGTGACCGTGCCTGGAAGGGAGGAGCCCACCGAGCTGCCACTGCTCTTCCCCTGAAGACCAGAGGCCGAGAAGATGGGAAGTCATGTTGAGTATAGAAGTTGGGAGGTCATGTTGCAGTTGTATAAGACATCGGTGAGATCGCAATTAGAATATTGTGTTCAGTTCTGGGCATCAAGTTATTGAAAAGATATTGTCAAGCTTGAAAGGGTTCAGGGAAGATTTATGAGGATGTTGCCAGGACTAGAGGGGTTGAGCTACGGGGAGAGGTTGAGTAGGCTGGGTCTCTATTCCTTGGAGAGCAGGAGGATGAGGGGTGATCTTATAGAGATATACAAAATCATGAGAGGAATAGATCAGGTAGATGCACAGAATCTTTTGCCCAGAGTAGGGGAATCCAGGACCAGAGGACACCGGTTCAAGGTGAAGGGGAAAAGATTTAACAGGAATCTGGGGATAAACTTTTCATACAAAGGGTGGTGGATGCATAGAACAAGTTGCCAGAGGAGGTGGTTGAGGCTGGGACTATCGCAACGTTTAAGAAATAGTTAGACAGGTACATGGATAGGACAGGTTTGGAGGGATATGGGCCAAGCGCAGGCAGGTGGAACTAGTGTAGCTGGGACATTGTTGGCCAGTGTGGGCAAGTTGGGCCGAAGGGCCTGTTTCCACACTGTATCACTCTACGACTCTGTGGAGCCGGAGGAGAGGGAAGCAGGGTTTGGCCTACATCCCCCTCAAGGTCGGCTGCGGGAGGTGCCCCCGGGGAATAAAGGTAGACGTTGGTTAATGGTCGATCGAGGAAGGTGATGACTGGAGGCCCTGCAGCAAGCCTAGGGCCTGCCTAAATCAGGCACCTTAAAAACTGGAACTTGGACTGGACTTGGTAAACATAAAATTATAAAAGGACTGGACAAGCTAGATGCAGGAAAAATGTTCCCAATGTGGGGGGAGTCCAGAGTCTAAATGGTGGCCGACTAGGAAAAGGGGAGGTGCAGCGAGACCTGGGTGTCATGGCACACCAGTCATTGAAGGTAGGCATGCAGGGGCAGCAGGCAGTCAGTGAAGAAAGCGAATGGTATGTTAGCTTTCATAGCAAAAGGATTTGAGTATAGGAGCAGAGGGGTTCTACTGCAGTTGTACAGGGTCTTGGTGAGACCACACCTGGAGTATTGCGTGTAGTTTTGGTCTCCAAATCTGAGGAAGGACATTATTGCCATAGAGGGAGTACAGAGACGGTTCACCAGACTGATTCCTGGGATGTCAGGACTGTCTTATGAAGAAAGACTGGATAGACTTGGTATATACGCTCTGAATTTAGGAGATTGAGAGGGGATCTTAGAGAAACTTACAAAATTCTTAAGGGGTTGGACAGGCTAGATGCTGGAAGATTGTTCCCGATGTTGGGGGAAGTCCAGAAAAAGGGGCCACACGCAGTTTAACGATAAGGGGGAAATCTTTTAGGACGGAGAAGATAAAAACATTTTTTTCATACACAGTGAGTAGTGAATTCTCTGCCACAAAAGGTAGTTGAGGCCACTTCATTGGCTATATTTAAGAGGGAGTTAGATGTGGCCCTTGTGGCTAAGGGGATCAGGGGGTATGGAGAGAAGGCAGGTACGGGATACTGAGTTGGATGATCAGCCATGATCATATTGAATGGCGGTGCAGGCTCGAAGGGCCGAATGGCCTACTCCTGCACCTAATTTCTATGTTTCTATGATTTGCCGTGTGAATCGCTACCACAGCAGAGATTTGAGGCTGGAGCCTCACATGGGAAATGAGAGCATGTCGGATACCAAGCTTCTTGGAAGCCTCGATTGGAAGATGCACATGTGTTGAGGATAAATGGGTCCAGATGCATGTCTCGACCAGCTGGAATTATTGGCCATTATCACCTCATATGGGAGGAATACCTTCGAAAGGGTAGCAAGGGAAAGAAAGGCGACTGATATAATCTGATCTTGGGGGAGATGGAGAGAAACCAGTTAAAATGAAATAACAGAGCTCTTTGTTTCCAGCATGCTTTTGATTGTATACCATCTAATTCTATCATGGCAATCTGTCAATGTTTGCATTACTGAAAATTGGAACACAGTACTTGGATTTTTTGAACCTGTAGACTTTGCATAGAGGATTAAATCTTCTGGCTGGAGCCCTGGCTATTGCCACCTGATGGCAGCACCAACTTCATTTAAACATCTGCAGATGTTTGGAAACTCTGGAGATTTTTGAACTGTGATCCATTAAATTGAAGCATTGAGAACGAAGCCAGTACATTGTGTATTTTGTCGGACTTTAAAGTCACAGTCAGCAATGTATTATGCATTCAGAAATGTTAACATCTTATTGCCTGCTTCTTTCTGTACTGAGCCGTTGACGCATACACAAATGCTAAGTGAATGACAGGTGACAATTCTTCAAGCCATTTAACTATTTATAGCCCACAACTTTTTTTTGCAATTGAAAGGACAATTATTCAGCAGATGAACAAGGTCTCAGCTTATGATAATTGCATCTACATTTACACCCTGAGTTAGTGTTGATCAAATGAATTTCTCATTTGGATAAAATGAAATACTATGAACGATAAACCAGTGGAAACAATCTTTAGCGTAATTAATAGAGTCTATCTGGAGAAACTGACAATTTAGGAGCGCATAGTTCTTCAATGAATCATCCAACAGTGTTTAGCTCTGCAATTAAACGTGAGTAGTTGCGCTTTCTTGGTTTTATTATTTCACAACTGCCCATCAATAATTTAGATGAACAGTCAGAACATACAGATAACAATTGTCAAAACTACAACGCTTGCTATAATGCTGCCAGCATCAGCATGTTGAGGCAAAGCAGGAAGAAATTTAAAATGCCTTCAAATTGGCCCTGTGATGTTGAACATGAAATGAATCATGTACAGGTGCACAACCAGGTTATCCGGTGTTCCAGATCAGCCATGAAAGCTCCGAAAACCGGCCATTTTTTTTCCAGGGATGTCGTCTGCGCACCAAAGCTCGCGTTTGTTTCTATGACTTGACCCAAAACGACCCACGGTCAACCCAGGTCTGTACTACTGTAGCGGCTGCCTCCTCCCTGGAGACAGGGAGACGATTAAACATCTGTAAATCATTGCTTAAATGTTAGTCAGTTAGTTTGGAGGGCTTTTATGTGAAGGGGGGTGATGGGGTAAACTTTAATTCTTAGTCCCCTACCTGGTCGGAGAGGAAAGAAAGGGGGAGCGGTCAATGCCTTACCGGATCGCCGTGCAGTAAGCTCCCCAGCGCTGTGGCCGGTGGGGCTGCGGGCGGCGCCAGTTGTAGCTCCGACGACCCGGCAACTCTACCCCTGGCTGCGAGGCGCTCCAAATCCAGCGCTGGCAATGTTGCATGGCTGGGACGCCCCAGCTCCGCAAATGTCGGGAGTCTGGCAGACGTCGCAGCGCTGGGAAACCAGCGGCTGGGCGGGCAATGCCGTACCGGGCCGCCGTGCGGCAAGCTCCGGAGCGCTGTGGCCATCCGACACACACAACATCGCGAAAGCGTCGCTGGATTTGGAACCGCGCAGCCAGGGGTAGAGTTGCCGGGGTTGGAGAACGAAACCGGCGCCGCCCGTATTTTGACGGAGCCCCCAACACAGTCAGCAATGTAAATCCATTCGACGAAATGCGACATGTTATTGCCTGTGAGGCGGCATACACAGCGTTCCGGAGCTTGCCGCACTTTTGACCCGGTAAGGCATTGCCCGCTCCCCGCTGGTATCCCAGCGCTGCGACGCCGCCGACTCCCGACATTCCCGGAGCTGGGACGTCCGACCGCGGGCGGCGCGGGATTTGGAGCCGCGCAGCCAGGGGTATCAAATGAAGTTCTCCGGGGTCGGAGCTCCAACCGGCTATGAACGATAAACCCGGACGGAGCCCCCCAGCTTTAGCGCGAATTGGGAGAGCCGATCAGGAGAAAGGGACAATTAAGAATTAAAGTTCCCCCTTCACCCCGATCCATCCACCACCACATAAAATCTCTGCAACTAACTGACTGGTTTAGCATTCTTGGTTTTATCACACACAACTGCCCAGCTCCAGACTTTTGATGAACAGTCCGAACTACCTAGATAATCAATTGCTAAAAATCTTCCATTCGAAATGCTAAAATGTCCGAAATCAGCATGTTAAAAGCGGAAGAAATTAAAATGCCTTCAAATTAAACCTGTGATGTTGAACATGAAATGAATGCATGTACTGAAGAAATACATATCAGAGCTGCAACTGCTTGATCTATACAGTATAGCGAAACCTCTACAGTAAAGGTAAGAATTTTTCAAATACATTTTCAGTGAGATACTAAAGCAACGCTAACAATTTCATAACTAAAGTCAGAACAAGATGTTGTTTTGTGCCTGTGCTGCTTTTAGGCTGACCTCTGAACTGAATAATCTCTTAATCAACGCACTTAGACATGTAGACAATAGGCAATAGACAATAGGTACAGGAGTAGGCCATTTGACTTTTCAAGCCAGCACCGCCATTCAATGTGATCATGGCTGATCATCCACAATCAGTACCCCGTTCCTGCCTTCTCCCCATATCCCTTGACTCTGCTATCTTTATCTAACTCTCTCTTGAAAGCATCCAGAGAATCGGCCTCCACCTCACCGGCAGAGAATTTCACGGATTCACAACTCTCTGTGTGAAAAAGTATTTCTTCATCTCCGTTCTTAGTGGCTTACCCCTTATTCTTAAACTGTGGTCCCTGGTTCTGGACTCCCCCAACATCGGGAACATGTTTCCTGCCTCTAGTGTGTCCAAACCCTTAATAATCTATATGTTTCAATGAGATGCCCTCTCATCCTTCTAAATTCCATAGTACACAACCCCAGCCACTCCATTCTCTCAGCATATGACAGTCCCGCCATCCCAGGAATTAACCTTGTGAACCTACGCTGCACTCCCTCAATAGGAAGAATGTCCTTCCTCGAATTTGGAGACCAAAATTGCACACAATACTCCAGGTGTGGTCTCACTAGGGCCCTGCTCCTGCACTCAACTCCTCTTGTTATGAAGGCCAACCTGCCATTTGCTTTCTTCACTGCCTGCTGTGCCTGCATGCTAGTCCAACATGATATTCATTGTGTTATTAGTTTTTAGACATATTCCATAATATCAGGTCAACATTGGACACCAACCACAATGTAAATTGGAATCAGCATGAGAGTCTCAATCTCATAAGAAAGGCCTCATTAGATCAACGCATATCAGTCTGAAACTAATTTTAAAACAACCTCCTAAAACCACAATTCTTCCTTCGCATTCTGATTTCCGTATCATGCATTCTAATGTACATAGAAACATAGAAAATAGGTGCAGGAGTAGGCCATTCGGCCCTTCAAGCCATTCAATATGATCATGGCTGAACATCCAACTCAGTATCCTGTACCTGCCTCTCCATACCCCCTGATCCCTTTAGCCACAAGGGCTACAACTAACTCCCTCTTAAATATAGCCAATGAACTGGCCTCAACTACCCTCTGTGGCAGAGAGTTCCACAGATTCATCACTCTCTGTGTGAAAAATGTTTTTCTCATCTCAGTCCTAAAAGATTTCCCCCTTATCCTTAAACTGTGACCCCTTGAACTGGACTTCCCCAACATCAGGAACAATCTTCCTGCATCTAGCCTGTCCAACCCCTTAAGAATTGTGTAAGTTTCTATAAGAATTTTGTAAGTTCCTATAAGAATTTTGTATGTTTCTATAAGAATTTTGTAAGTTTCTATAAGTTTCTATAAATAATCACAAAGGTTTCTGACAAGTGATCCAATAATTCAGGCACAAATTGTGATCAATAATTGTGTTACTCTTAAAAACTAGCTCATTTGGGCAGATTTGAGTACCATTTTTCAAGCATAATTTTTCTTTGAATAAAGTCCTTTGATCTATTTTCAATAGGTAACCTTTGCAGTTGAAGCAATGCAGCTAAAAATGAATTTGCCATGAAAATGTCGTCATTGGAATCAAGGAAGGGTGTAGCCCAAGTCTTAATACCTGGAAACGACAGAACAAACCTCTAGTTATATTTGCTAGTTTTCTTAGAAAAGTAGAAACAAATTGAAAATATTAATGTGTCGGAAGGAACTGTAGATACTGGTTTACACCAAAGATAGACACAAAGTGCTGGAGTAATTCAGCACGTCAGGCAGCATCCCTGGAGAAAGGGAATAGATGACATTTTGGGTCAGAACCTTTCTTCAGAGTTCTTGACGAAGGGTTTTGACGCAAAGCATCACCCATCATTTTTCTCTGGAGAGATGCTGCCTGACCCTGCGGAGTTACTCCAGCACATGGTGTCTATCTTGAAAATGAAAATATTCTAAATAGTGCAACTGGAGTCCATGTGCCACAAAAAAACTTGGATTTTCGAGAATTTTTAGACTTGATTGGCATTGGTTTATTATTGTCACATGTACCAAGATACAATGGAAAACTTTGCTACAGTTGCAGAGAAACTGCAAACAAAGACAAGTGCAAGAACCACTTTGTGGTAGGTTGCTGGATCGAGACCGCATCATCAGTTCATGAGAGGACCATTCACTAGTCTGGTAACTGTGGCGATAAAAATATTCCTCAATATGGTGTTACATGTTTTTAAGCTTGCTCATCTTCTGCTTGTCGGGAAGGGGGGGGGGGGGGGGGGGGAGGGGGAAATGGCCAGGCTGTCAACAATCCTTGATTATATTGGCTGCTGTCCCATAGCAGTGTGCAGTGTAGATGGAGTTGATGGTTTGAATTATAAACTGTGTTACATCTATCAATCTCGGGCAGAGCTATTGCCAAACTAAGCTGCGATGTATCCCAACAGGATGCGATACAACACGATAGAACCTTATTTATCCCAGGAGGGAAATTCGCCTGCCAACAATCATGAAACACAGAATACATGAAACATGAAATTAAAGTCACGAGTGGAAAGGATTGGGGATGTGCAAAGATTGGGGAGGGGGGTGGGGAAGGGGAGACAGTCGACCTCTTGACAAAAGGGGAAGCAGTTGTACAGTTTGAAGGATCTCCTGTGGGGTTCTGTACTGCATCTCGGTGGAACCAGTCTGTTGCTGAAGGTGCTCCTCAGGTTGACCAGTGTGTCATGGAGGGGGTGAGCTGTATTGTCCAAGATGCCCCGCAGTTTGTGGAGCATCCTCCCCTCCAAGACCAACATCCATGCATCCAACTCCAACTCCATCCCCAGGATGGAGCCAGCCTTCCTGATGAGTTTGTTAATCCTGATATTAACAAATCATTAACAAATTATTAATTCTTTCTAGTGTTTAGTTTAATTTAGAGATACAGCACGGAAACAGACCCTTCGGCCCACCGAGTCCGCACCGACTAGTGATCCCCGCACACTAACATTATCCTACACACACTAGGGACAATTTATATATATACCAAGTCAATCAGCCTACAAACTAACCACTCAACAACTAAGTTACAGAGAAAGGTTGAATAAGTTAGGTCTTTATTCTCTGGAGCGCAGAAGGTTAAGGGGGGACTTGATAGAGGTCTTTAAAATGATGAGAGGGATAGACAGAGTTGATGTGGACAAGCTTTTCCCTTTGAGAATAGGGAAGATTCAAACAAGAGGACATGACGAGAATTAAGGGACAGAAGTTTAGGGGTAATATGAGGAGGAACTTCTTTACTCAGAGAGTGGTAGCGGTGTGGAATGAGTTTCCAGTGGAAGTGGTGGAGGCAGGTTCATTGGTATCATTTAAAAATAAATTGGATAGGCATATGGATGAGAAGGGAATGGAGGGTTATGGTATGAGTGCAGGCAGGTGGGACTAAGGGAAAAAAAGTTGTTCAGCACGGACTTGTAGGGCCGAGATGGCCTGTTTCCGTGCTGTAATTGTTATATGGTTATATGGTTAAACCTGTACGTCTTTGGAGTGTGGGAGGAAACTGGAGCTTCCCAGAGAAAACCCACGCAGGTCACAGGGAGAATGTACAATCTCCGTACAGACAAGCACCCATAGTCAGGATCAAACCTGGGTCACTGGCGCTGTAAGGCAGCAACTCTATCAACGCGGCAGCTCTACCATGCCGTCCAAAAGAATGTTAAACTCAAACTATCCTACACACTGGGGACAATTTACATCTTTCACCAAAGCCAATCAACCGACAAATCTGTACGTTTTTGGTATGTAGGAGGAAACCAGAGTACCCTGAGAAAACCCACGCAGTCATGGGTAAAATGTACAGACAGTACCCCTAGTCAGGATCGAACCAGGGTCTCTGGCAATGTAAGGCAGCAACTTTACTACTGCCCCACCGTGCCACTCATTTCCACAGAGCATCTGTAGAAGGTGGTAAGAGGCATGGAGGCTTGCTGAATGTCCTTAGTCTTCTGAGGCCGTAGAGGCATTGGCGTGCTTTCTCTGCCTAAGTTTTAATGTGGTCGGTCCAGTTTTGACTGTTGGTGATATTTACGCCTAGGTACTTGAAACTGGATCTTGTTTCCTGAAGTCAGTTAGTTAATTAGTTCCATTCCCTATAAAGCCGGAAATATTTGCCCTTCCATATAAACATAATCATAATCATAATTTATTAGCCAAGTATGTTTTGCTACATACGAGGAATTTCATTTGGCATAATCTCATACCAATAAAAAGCAACAGAACACACAAAACACATTTTAACATGAACATCCACCACGGTGACACCTCCACATTCCTCACTGTGATGGAAGGCAAAAAAAAGTTCAATCTCTTCCCTTCTTCATTCACCCGCGTTCGGGGGCCCCAAGCCTTCCGTTGACAGGATGATCCTCTCAGGTTCCAGTGCCGGGCGATCTGGCCCTGGGTCGGGGCTGGCCGAAGCCTTTTGTGTCGTTTGAAGCTTCCTGACATCGGTCTCTCCCCGAGACTGTGAGCTCCTCGATGGTGAAATCCGCAGGCCGAGGTTGGAGCATCGATCCCAGGCAAAGTCCACAACCCCGCGGTGGGGCTCAAAGTCAGTCCCTAGCAAGGCCTCCAGCCCCATGATGTTAGGCCGCAGAGCAACCGGAGATACGATCCGGAAAACAATCGCATGTACGGCAGGGTAATAGATCGAAAAAAGTTTCCCACGACCCCCTCCCCCACCACCCACATAAAACAAACCAGAGAACATTAACACAAACTTTTAAAACACACTAAAAAAAAACATATGATATACAAAACATATTTCCATTGCCTCTTGTAAGCTAAAGGCAAGCTGTGCAAGGGACTTGTTGCAGAACAGCAGTCTCTGTCACTAAAAATGGTGTCAGAAGTGTAAGTGGATCAGGAAAGAAGTGAATTTGGTAACAAATATCAAACCTATGCTATGAAATGCACCTTCCTTTTTTCCCCAAACAGTTAACTGGAATTGGGAAAATCTAAACCAAAGATTATAACATTTTTCATGGATTTATTTCTGCATTTATCACTTTTCCATGATCTTTTTGTGCACACAAAATGCGCAGAACAGGACAGACCCTGGTAATTGTACGTTTCTGCTAATTGAGATCATTTCCTACATTACGACAGTCATCTTCAAAGGGAATTTGTTTGCCTGCTCTTTCATCAGTTTTTCTACCCTTTATGTACTGAAGCTGTGGAATGACAGCATATGAAAGATTTAATTACACAGATTCAGCCATAGGAAGCATCTTATTTAAAGGCATCAGCTTATCGTGCCAGTTGTCCTGCCCCAGACTACTGAAAAAATCGCAAATATTTGTCAACGGTAAGCTAAGGATTATATGGTAAAGCCCCGATCTCCCAACCTACCTCATGTGGCTATTGAACTTTTTTGTTATCTGCACTTTCTCTAGCTTTAGACTTTTTACACTTTAGAGATACAGTGCGGAAACAGGGCGTTCGGTCCACTGAGTCTGCGCTGACCAGTAATCACCTCGATTATGGGTGACGCTAGCACTGTCCTACGCAGTAGGGACAATTTTACCGACAACAATTAAGCTACAAACCTGTGCGTCTTTGGCGCATGGGAGGAGAGCGGAGCACCTGGAGAAAACCCACACAATCACAGAGAGAATGTGGAATGTCCGTATTCCGTGTCTGTACAGACAGCACCTGTCGTCAGGATCGAACCGAGCCTCTGGAGCCGTAAGGCAGTAATTCCACTGCTGTGCCACTGTGCTGCACAGCTGTAATGCTGTATTCTGACCTCTGGTATTGTTCTCTTTGCACAACTTGCACACTACTTGTACTCATAGAAACATAGAAAATAGGTGCAGGAGTAGGCAATTCGGCCCTTCGAGCCTGCACCGCCATTCAATATGATCATGGCTGATCATCCAACTCAGTATCCCGTACCTGCCTTCTCTCCATACACCCTGATCCCTTTAGCCACAAGGGCCACATCTAACTCCCTCTTAAATATAGCCAATGAACTGGCCTCAACTACCTTCTGTGGCAGAGAATTCCGGAGATTCACCACTCTCTGTGTGAAAAATGTTTTCCTCATCTCGGTCCTAAAAGATTTCCCCCTTATCCTTAAACTATGACCCCTTGTTCTGGACTTCCCCAACATCGGGAACAATCTTCCTGCATCTAGCCTGTCCAACCCCTCAAGAATTTTGTAAGTTTCTATAAGATCCCCCCTCAATTTTCTAAATTCTAGCGAGTACAAACCAAGTCTATCCAGTCTTTCTTCATATGAAAGTCCTGCCATCCCAGGAGTCAGTCTGGTGAACTTTCTCTGCACTCCCTCTATGGCAAGAATGTCTTTCCTCAGATTAGGAGACCAAAACTGTACACAATACTCCAGGTGTGGTCTCACCAAGACCCTGTACAATTGCAGTAGAACCTCTCTGCTCCTATACTCAAATCCTTTTGCTATGATCATGTATGTTACGGCTTGACTAGATGGCACACAAACTAATGTTTGCACAATATCTCATTACACGTGACAATAATAAGCCAATATCAAAATCAATACTTTTAAAAACGCTGGTGACCCATTATGTGACACATTTTACAGCTTTAATCTTGGATTGCGTTATTTTTGCACAAATATACTGCTCTTTCCCAGAAAAATGGCCATTCCAGAAAGGTTTGCAGGTTATCTGATTGACTAAATTACCCAGTTACATCTGAATCGCATTAAATAGCTTGAGTTTGCCAAACAGCTCCAGTATCTGATCCAACTATTTAATTAAAATTACAATATCCCATTATTGAAGAATATATATTTTTGGAAGTTGTTAGTGTGCCAAAGATGACTACAAGAACTGGTATTGCATTAATAAACGTGAGGGCACATGTTATGCTTGGATCTACATTCTCTATTCAAAGTATAATGCCTGGTACAGGGATTACTGGTGACACTGCGCCTGGTTACTAAAATACTTTTACATATGGGTTCTGTAGGCTTGTATATGGTTATTGCAGTCAACTGTGCGTATTCATGTACCAACCAGAGAGTAGGAGTGAACGGGTCCTTTTCAGAATGGCAGGCAGTGGCGAGTGGAGTGCCGCAAGGCTCGGTGTTGGGGCCGCAACTGTTTACCATATATATTAATGATTTTGAAGAGGGAATTAGGGGCAACACTAGCAAGTTTGCGGATGACACAAAGCTGGGTGGCAGTGTGAACTGTGAAGAGGATGTTAGGAGGTTGCAGGGTGACCTGGGCAGGTTGAGTGAGTGGGCAGATGCAGTATAATATAGATAAATGTTAGGTTATCCACTTTGGTGGCAAAAAAAATGGGGCAGATTATTATCTTAATGGGGTTAGGTTAGGTAAGGGGGAGGTGCAGCGAGACCTGGGCGTCCTTGTACACCAGTCACTGAAAGTTGGCTTACAGGTACAGCAGGCAGTGAAGAAAGCTAATGGAATATTGGCCTTCATAACAAGAGGATTTCAGTATTGGAGTAAAGAGGTTCTTCTGCAGTTGTATAGGGCTCTGATGAGACCACATCTGGAGTATTGTGTACAGTTTTGGTCTCCTAATTTGAGGAAGGACATCCTTGTGATTGAGGCAGTGCAGCGTAGGTTTACGAGATTGATCCATGGGATGGCGGGACTGTCATATGTGAAAAGATTGAAAAGACTAGGCTTGTATTCACTGGAGTTTAGAAGGATGAGGGGGTATCTTATAGAAACATATAAAATTATAAAAGGACTGGACAAGCTAGATGCAAGAAAAATGTTCCCAATGTTGGGCGAGTCCAGAACCAGGGGCCACAGTCTTAGAATAAAGGGGAGGTCATTTAAGACTGAGGTGAGAAAAACGTTTTCACCCAGAGGGTTGTGAATTAATGGAATTCCCTGCCACAGAGGCCAAGTCACTGGATGGATTTAAGAGAGAGTTAGATAGAGCTCTAGGGACTAGTTGAGTCAAGGGATATGGGGAGAAGGCAGGCACGGGTTATCGATAGGGGACGATCAGCCATGATCACAATGAATGACGGTGCTGGCTCGAAGGACCGGATGGCCTCCTCCTGCATGTATTTTCTATGTTTCTATCTATGTTTCATCAACATAGTCCTAGCAGTGATAATGAAACGGGAGTTTCCACGTTGCCTTTCTACATACACCCATGCACAGATACACATGTTGGAACCAGTTATAAATAAAATGAAGACAAAGCACAAAACATTGGAGTAACTCAGGATGGAGTAACAGGCAGAATCTCTAGAGAAAAGGAATAGGTGACGTTTTGGGTTAAACCCCTCTTCAGACTGAGAGTCAGGAGATGGGCAACGAGAGGTAACTGATGTTATCTATCAATTCATGTTATCAGAGAGAACTGATTACTGATGACAACTATGATAAATAAAATGATGTGTTCTTTATATTAACGCTTTGTACACAGTATTTGAAAAGTGAGTATTATAGAGTGGGCAAACCATCCAACCACCTTGTAGCTTGAAGGCATCTAAATACAACGGTACAATTCACTTATTCACTGGGGAAAAAAATCGGAAATGTTGGGGAGTCGGTTTTAAAGAAAGGTTGCTTCAATGGGCAGTAGGTGGCGCATGGCTACCGTATAAAGTTTCCTCGCACGCATGCAATGTCACAAACTCCCCATTCAGTTCAATAAGGGAGAGCATTATGAACAAACCGCCCTCACACGCACAATATTTTGCTTAGCAAACTGCCTCGCCCTACTTTTGCACTTGGTCCAATTAGCTGCTTGTTATTTCAGTCTTCTCAACTACCTTAAGCAAGGAAAGGCGAACTATTTGAGAAAAAAAACCTGCATCATTTATTTGCATGCGCGTAAAAGGGCTTTTCTTCACCAGTTCAAGTCAAATGGGTGTTTGGTCAAGGCAGAACTGAGGATTGGGGTTTCACTCTTGCCGGAACGGGCCGCATCTCCACTGATTCTCAAATTGGGATTTCTGGATTCGTTTTAAATTTAACCCCGAGATCATGGGGTTAAATCAGTTGCTGGTGTTGGGGGAAAATTAGATTTTAGATCGATGATTGATGATTTTCTTTCCCTGGTGGACAAATTTCAAACTCCCAGTGGTCTAGACTGCACTTTGTCAAGCGACACAGAGGAACACTTGGATCACTCTTTGAGGATCCCCAAGTGAATGTACCGCCCAGTATCTCCTTACTAAAACCATTTCAGCGAGATCGCATTTTTGATCATAATGTTTCTCATTTAAAACGAATCAAACAGCAACAGATTATAAATATGTTTTGAATTCTGTAACACTGACAGATCCGGGCAGCGCTGCTTTATGCAAGGAATTCGGTAACGAAATCCACATGGGCCAAATATGCAGCCAATCACAAATACCCATATCTTCACTACAAATGCTTCATCTCAATTGTTAACCTGGAATGTCCTCTCTCGTTTTCTAACGTGAACTTTGAAAGTGCGATCTGACCCCGATATCCAGCATGAACAGGCAGCGCTGCTCGCACTGCCGAACCGCAGAATGCTTCATATTTCCTTCTGACACGGGACCTGTTCGGCCCATCGAGTCTATGGTGGCTATCAGAGCAATCCTACCAATTTCATTCGAATCCTAAAATGCTGGAGGAACTCTGTGAGCCCGGCTAGAATATGGGCTGGAGACGTTTCGGACAGTTTTTCAAACCTCTGATTTTTTCTGAAGAAGGCTAATTGGCTTTGGTTAAACACAAATGTAAATTGTCCCTAGTGTGTAGGATGGTGCTAATGTCGCTAGTCGGCGCGGACTTGGTGGGCCGAAGGGCCTGTTTCCACGCTGTATCTCTAAAGTCTTAAGGTCCAAATGGTCCTGTCTCGGACGGTCCAAGGTCTAATGGTCCTGTCTGGGAACGTCGCTTGTCCATTCGTCCTTCCCCAGTGTGAAGAAACGTCACCCATTCCTTCTCTCCAGAGATGCTGCCTGTCCTGCTGAGTTACTCCAGCTTGTTGTGTCTTCCTTCCCCAGATACTACTTGGCGCACTGAGTTCCTCCAGCAATTTCGTGTTTTGCTCAAGATTCCAGCAGAAATATTCGCTCTTAAAGTTGTAATTAATTCTCGTTTTTTTATGGCTGGTCTAACACGAAAGGCGAACAGTATTTGGCATGAATGAGGACGGTCATTTTTGATAAACCACAAATTATCATTCAGCATCTCAATGGCATGTTTAACCTAAAACCAAGTAGCATCCGACTCCATTCTATACCCCCACCCCCTCCCTTCCTCCTGTTTTATCACCAATCCATGTTACTGTAAATCCGTTAACACCACAATTATCACATTGATTACACTTACTTGACAGCTATCGCGGAGTCTGAAGTCCTGTCAAAATTACGCACACACACACACACACAAACACACGAGAAAACAATTCTCGGAGTTTCCGCTAAACTTTGTGTGTTGGCGCCTGCCACGGGTTGCCAGCAAAGTGCAGATGTGAACTGGACCGGGCTCACCTTCCTGGACCTTCCTGTGTTACTGCTCACTGTCCGTTCGCTGCTCCGGGTGGTGGAGATTTGGGTCCATGGAGGAAGAAGACACTTTTCCCACCAAGAGGAAATAGCCACGACGTCATACAAATAGCTTCGTACGTCGGCTGAAGCCAGGAATAAAGTCAACTTTCATCAAATAAACGTTGGACGTGCGAGCAAGCGGCGGGAAACAGAGTGTGATATGTGGTTTCAATGCAAATCCATAATCACCCCATGCAAGTTTTAAAAAAATCAGCTTGCAAGGAGAAGAGGTAGGTAAGTTTAAGAAAGGAAGGACTTAAGAGACAGAGGCGGACATGCCAATGAACACAGGGGTGCATTATGAGTTCAAATGTGGTTTTGGAGTGACTTTCCTTTCCCCTCCCTCTGCCTGTTTATTTTGTGTTGGTTTCATGCCCCTGACAACGGGTGGGGTTCCGTGTGGGTTCGGTGCCCTTTCATAGTGTGTGGGCTCTGATTTATGTTCCCTATTGACTCAGAGAAGTGACTGGGCTCTTATGTTCAACTGAATGACCGTTCGGCGCTCGAGTCAAACAGAAAATAAGCGCAAAAAAACATATATCAAAAGTCAGCGCCGCTCATGAGTGAGGTTTAAGGTCCAGTCAGTCTGCCTAGTGAGAGGAAATCGCTTCATATTTCAGCACAGAGCTCCCTTTGAGCACAGAGTGCGACTTCCCTTACAAACGAACTTTTCATTACATTTAGCGTTTATTCCAACTGAGGAGACGTGACTTCTCAAAGGAGCCAGACCGACCAGGCACTTCGCTTCTCCACCTTTCTCGGGGAAATAAAACGGAGAGAAAAATCTATCCATGGTCTGCTGACTTCCAAAAACAAAAGGCAAAGAAATATGCCAAAAGATTTCTGGTGAAGTGCGATGAGTGGCTAGGCGCATCCAGATATCCAGTTCGCCGCTGTCCTTCCCCGCGGCTGTCGGTCTGGCAAATATTGGCAGCGTAGTTGCGACAAGCGGCGCTGTTGCTTCACAAGACAGCCATGCTAACCCACCAAAGCAGATTGTGTAGGTTGCAGGCAGCCTCATGCAGACGGGGGTAGACAGGAGTGCTGTATTTTGCTTTTTATTCGACACAGACCGTCTCCAATGCATCTTCGGGTGTGAAACAAAAGCCCTTGTCCCTTCAAATCTAACCCTAGCCCTGAAGAAGCTCAGAATCCTGCTACTCATGTCCATTTAATTATACACATACACACATCGGCACATACACACACCAACACACACATACACACGCAAACACGCACCACACACAACACACGCACCAACACACATACACACACGGACACGCACACACACACACACATATACACACACACACACACACACACACACACACACACACACACACACACACACACACACACACACACACACACACACCAACACACATACACACACACACCACACACACACACACACACACACACACACACACACACACACACACACACACACACACACACCAACACACACACACACCAACACGCACACTATACACACGCACACACACACACATATACACACACACACACATACACACACACACACACACACACACACACACACACACACACACACACACACACACACACACACACACACACATACACACACACAAACACACACACATACACACACACACACATACACACACACACACACATACGCACACATATACACACACACACACACACACACACACACACACACACACACACACACACACACACACGCAAACACACACACATACACACACGCAAACACACGCACACATATACACATACACACACGCACACACACACCAACCCACACACACACACACGTGCGGGACTTTGGTCAAACGCAAAGTGGTGAAATGTTACACGATCGTAAAGACCAAGTGGAACGATATTCTAGACACGAGAAGCTGGAGTAACTCAGCGGGTCAGGCAACATCTCTGGAGATAAGGAGCAGGTGACGTCGCTCAGTCTCGATCCGAAACGTTGACTATTCCTTTTCTCCAGAGATGCTGCCCGACCCACTGACTTACTCCAGCATTCTGTGTCTATCTTTGACTTAAACCAGCATCTGCACCTCCTTCCTATGCAGCAGTATTATTTTTCCCATATTACTTTCCCTCCATTTGATTAATAAATCACTCTGTTATTAATATCACTCCGAATATTCGGTACAGAGCGGCGTGTATTTGACATTAACCGACGCCCTCTGGTGTATTTCATAGTTGGGTTGGAGGTGTTTAGGTATTTGTGGTTGATTCGCTTCTCCCGCCCAAATCTATTTATAGCTCATATATACCCATCTACCTTGGACCGGGAAGCTGTTTCTATTTATATCTCCATTGAAAATCCCGAGTGGTTTGGATACAAGCCTCTTCTGACACTATCCACCTGGTCAAGTTTAACTTTAGCCCTATTCCCTCAATTCCCTAAAGACCACAAGGCGGGAATTGCCACACAGACATGATATCACCTATTCCGGTAGGAGTTGGCAGCATTTAGTACTGCCATCATCCTGCACCTAGTCTAGAACCGGTTCCAACACACGGCTACCGTGGACACACAAGAAGATCATAACCTCATATTTCCCTTGGGCAGCGTACAATCCAGCGGTATGAACATTGATTGCTCCAAATTTTAAGCAACCCCAGCATTGCCTTAGGAAGGAGAGAAGGAAGAATTTCTTTAATCAGAGGTTGGTGAATCCGTGGAACTCATTGTCACAGAAGGCTGTGGGGGCCAAGTCAATTGATATTTTTAAAGCAGAGATAGATAGATTCTTGATTGGCACGGATGTCAGAGGTTGTGTAGAGAAGGCAGAGCAGTGAAACATAGAAACATAGAAAATAGGTGCAGGAGTAGGCCATTCGGCCCTTCACCGCCATTCAATATGATCATGGCTGATCATCCAACTCAGTATCCTGTACCTGCCTTCTCTCCATACCCCCTGATCCCTTTAGCCACTTTTAAATAGTGAGGTTGAGAGGGAAAGATAGATCCGCCACGATTGTATAGCGGAGTAGACTCAGCGGGACAGGCAGCATTTGTGGAGAGAAGGAATGGGTGACGTTTCGGGTCGAGACCCTTCTGCATTTCCTCCCTACACATTCCTTGGCCAAATGTTGGTGGGCCTGCTTTGTTCTGGTCTTCTCCTACCGCCAGCTCCATCCCCTCTGCTTTCTATCTGAAGAAGGACTCCGAGCCGAAACGCCACCATCTCCATGGTCGCTGCCTAACCCGCTGAGTTACTCCAGCACTTTGTGTCCATCCAGTTACACCATTTCTCACTAGGCATAGGTATGGTAGGAAATGGTATATATCGGAATATATTAAAATAAACACATCGGAATGTATATCAATTAGAAAGACGTATATACATTGTACTTCCTGACATCGGGGTTATGATGATCTCCAGGGATAGTATGTATAAAATATACAGGGCGATCACGGTACATTAAAATTGTTACGTTTGCGAATGCAAGCCGCCCATCTGATTACAATCTCCGCTCCTAAGTCACCTCACAGTGTAAATGTCTATTACATAGCATTTGATAGTTTAAGATCGGCTGCTTCCTGCAAACCGAGATTTTTTTTAACAGTTAACGCATTGAACCTGCTACATTTTTTAGCGGTGGAGACACGGAGCAAAGGGGCTGGCGGGTTTGGGAGAGGGTCCACACGCTGTCACTGCGCTCGCTGTCAGAACCAACATTGGTGGCACAGCGGTTAGATCATCAGGCTGGTATATTCCAGCATTTACTGCTAACAATCCGGAGATCCGAGTTCAAAACCACTGGGGAAGTCTCTCATCTGGCAGCATGTTGAGCCTCTCATCTCTGTCCCAAATGGGTGCCCTCCTCATTTTGACACTCTGGACTCCGCCATGCGCATTTACACCGTCAACACCTCTTAAAAACCTAACACCGGTAGGTAAGATTACCTTTCGTCCTTTTCAGCTTCAATGAGTATGAATTCAACCTTTTCTCAATTCACAATATTTCCACGCCCAGCGTCATAAAGTGAAACCGACCTCCTCTGAACGGTCTTCAATAATGGCATAATGAGTCAATATGACACTCCCTTTAACCTGCCCCATTCATTGAAATCATGCCTCACCTTCCACCTGATTAAATGCCTAGTCCCGTCAACTATTGACCCCTGATTTGGTTAAACGCAGTGACTAAGCCTCCTCAGGCATCCCAGCGTCCACCTGTGCTTTGGACAGCTGTAGTATTATCTAAATGGTGGCCGATTGGGAAAGGGGGAGATGCAGCGAGACCTGGGTGTCATGGTACACCAGTCATTGAAGGTAGGCATGCAGGTGCAGCAGGCAGTAAAGAAAGCCAATGGTATGTTAGCTTTCATTGCAAAAGGATTTGAGTATAGGAGCAGGGAGGTTCTATTGCAGTTGTACAGGGTCTTGGTGAGACCACACCTGGAGTATTGCGTACAGTTTTGGTCTCCAAATCTGAGGAAGGACATTATTGCCATAGAGGGAGTGCAGAGAAGGTTCACCAGACTGATTCCTGAGATGTCAGGACTGTCTTATGAAGAAAGACTGGATAGACTTGGTTTATACTCTCTAGAATTTAGAAGATTGAGAGGGGATCTTATAGAAACTTACAAAATTCTTAAGGGGTTGGACAGGCTAGATGCAGGAAGATTGTTCCCGATGTTGGGGAAGTCCAGGACAAGGGGTCACAGCTTAAGGATAAGGGGGAAATCCTTTAAAACCGAGATGAGAAGAACTTTTTTCACACAGAGAGTGGTGAATCTCTGGAACTCTCTGCCACAGAGGGTAGTCGAGGCCAGTTCATTGGCTATATTTAAGAAGGAGTTAGATGTGGCCCTTGTGGCTAAGGGGATCAGGGGGTATGGAGAGAAGGCAGGTACGGGATACTGAGTTGGATGATCAGCCATGATCATATTGAATGACGGTGCAGGCTCGAAGGGCCGAATGGCCTACTCCTGCACCTAATTTCTATGTTTCTATGTTTAGTGAACTTTTTTTAATGTTCCATTCTCTCTGCATTATTAACCAACACCTCTTAATCAGTGTAGAAAGATAGACACAAAGTGCTGGAGTAACTCTGCGGGTCAGGCAGCATCTCTGGAGGAAAAGGATGGGTGATGTTTTGGGTCAGGACCCTTGTTCAAACCCCATCTCCCCTGCTGTACCTTGATGCTCATTTTCTGTGTTTGGAATCATCGAATCAAACAATACTGAAAGTGACCATTCATCTACGCTGGCCATCATGAACCAATCCATACTAACCCGCCAAACCATGGTGACACGTGTATATTGTCTCCATGGACTGTTTCTATACACTATATACTTAATCTAAGATTGTGCTTATGTCTAATAATGCTATATTGAACTGCATGCAAAAAAAAATAATTTCACTGTACCTTGGTACGTGTAACAATCAAGAACCATTGAACCATTAATCCCATGTACATGACTAGTGGTCTTCTATGCCCTGCTGTCTCAGGTGCTCATCTGTACACGTTAGTATTGGTATTGGTTTGCATGTACTGAAGTGCAGTATTTTACATGCTATCCAGGTAAAATCGCTGAAGAAGGGTCTCATAGAAACATAGAAAATAGGTGCAGGAGTAGGCCATTCGCCCCTTCGAGCCTGCACCGCCATTCAATATGATCATGGCTGATCATCCAACTCAGTATCCTGTACCTGCCTTCTCTCCATACCCCCTGATCCCTGTAGCCACGAGGGCCACATCTAACTCCCTCTTAAATATAGCCAATGAACTGGCCTCAACTACCTTCTGTGGCAGAGAGTTCCACAGATTCACCACTCTCTGTGTGAAAAATGTTTTTCTCATCTCGGTCCTAAAAGATTTCCCCTCTATCCTCAAACTGTGACCCCTTGTTCTGGACTTCCCCAACATCGGGAACAATCTTCCTGCATCTAGCCTGTCCAACCCCTTAAGACCCGAAATGTTACCCATTCATATAACCATATAACAATTACAGCATGGAAACAGGCCATCTCAGCCCTTCTAGTCCATGCCGAACATTTACTTATCAAACACTTTCCTTATCTCCAGAGATGCTGCATGTCCCGCTGAGTTACTCCAGCTTTTTGTGTCTATCTTCAGTTTAAACCAGCATCTGCAGTTCCTTTCTTACACAAAAACCATCCACATACTGTATGATTACGACCAAAACCATCCATGGGTGAAGTGTATTTCATAAACTATGTGAGAGTATCAGCGTCCATGACCAAGTAGCTCAAGTAGTGCACTCCAGATTTCAACCACAATCCATGTGAAAATAAAGTCTTCCTTAAATTTCCCTGAACTTAAACCTATCCCCTCTGGTTATGGATGATGCTGTCAGGGCAAGAATCTTCTCATCATCTACTCATATTATGCACCTAATCATTTTGCATACCTTTTGATACCTCTCTGCTCAAACTGGGTCCCTCATGGTATTCCATAGTATAGTCACATACTGTAGTATTTCAACTGCAACATCGTTGAAATATTCACTCACGTGTATCCGAATTAATCTCCTTCCTATCCAGTGCAATGACAACCTTCCTATGGATGATCAGCCATGATCATATTGAATGGCGGTGCAGGCTCGAAGGGCCGAATGGCCTACTCCTGCACCTATTTTTCTATGTTTCTATAGTATAGAACAACACATTCTGCTGTGAGGCCTCTCTCCAATGAGACCTAACTAATGCATATAGAGTTGTACAATTTTGGTTTGGGTTTCAATTTTCAGTTCTGGTCTCATAATCTGAGGAAAGACATTCTTGCCGTGGAGGGAGTACAGAGAAGGTTCACCAGACGGATTCCTGGGATGTCAGGACTTTCATATGAAGAAAGACTGGATAGACTTGGCTTGTACTCGCTAGAATTTAGAAGATTGAGGGGGGATCTTATAGAAACTTACAAAATTCTTAAGGGGTTGGACAGGCTAGATGCAGGAAGATTGTTCCCGATGTTGGGGAAGTCCAGGACAAGGGGTCACAGTTTAAGGATAAGGGGGAAATCTTTTAACATTTTTCACACAGAGAGTGGTGAATCTCTGGAATTCTCTGCCACAGAAGGTAGTTGAGAAGTCTCATCAACACATCGTGTCTTTATTAATAGTTTATTGATTGTTCATAAGCATTGCTGTTCTAGCTGTACGTGGTCTGTCACCGGAGCTAGAGAGAGAGAACAATGGGTGGGGAGGTTGCAATTATACATCTAATAAGGGGAGCGGTTAGTAGTAAATGGTAGGCGGCGCGGCTCTGGCCAGCAGCGGCCTCTGCAGCCTGTCCGCGTTTTTATTATTTTTGTCTGTGTTTTTATGTAGTGTTTGTTATTTTATGTTGGGGTGTGTGTGTGGGGGGGATGGGGGTGGGGTGGGAGGGGGGGGGGGGGAACTTTTTGAATCTCTCCCTGCACTGGAGACCCGACCTTTTCTTGCCGGGTCTCAGGTGTCGTTGAGGCCGTAACGAGGAGCGGCCTCCAACAGGAAGAGACCGGGGACTCAGGTGTCGACTCACCGTTGCCGTCGCGGAGCTGGCCGAGTCCGGAGCGGGTGGAGCGGTGGAGGAGCGCTGCTGCTGTTGCTGCTGCTGCTGCTGCTGCTGATGCTGTTGCTGCTGCTGCTGCTGCTGGTGCTGTTGCTGCTGCCGGAGAGTCGGAGGCTCTCTACAGGTCTGTGGACGACGGCGCCGGGAGCCCACGGCTCCCTGGGGGGAGACCGCTTTTCGGGGCTTCTGCGGCGGCGACTTCTCCCGCCCGAGTTGCGGGGTCGAAGAGCTCCTGGAGCGGGGCCTGACACCACTGCCCCGCGCGGCTGGAATGGCCGCGGACTCTGCGAGCGCACACCGGGGGCTCCAACATCAAGACCCGGTGTGCGACCTCGCACCACCCGGCGTGGCTTTAATGGCCGCGGGACAATCGCCATCGCCAGCCGGGGGCTATGACTTTGACTCTGACATCGGGGGGGGGGGGGGGGGGGAGTGCAGTGGAGAGAGAAGTTTATTTGGCCTTCCATCACAGCTATGTGATGGATGTTTATGTTAAATGTAATTATGTTGTGTCTGGGGTCTATTTGTGTGTAATGTATGGCTGCAGAAACGGCATTTCGTTTGGACCTCCAGGGGTCCAAATGACAATTAAATTGACTCTTGACTCTAGTGGTGAGGTCACTATGTTAAAGGCACATGCATTAGTCATCTACATCCTTCCTCTTAGAAACAAAGCAATACAGTAGTGACTAAGCGACCACGTCTCATGCGCTACAAGCAGGTGAACAAACAGCTGAACAACTAAGCGAAATCACCATACCGGACAGGCGGCTTAACCAGCCTGCCAGACCGGGTGCGCAGTTCGTCACCTCCTCCTTCTGCAGGAACAGCAGGAGCCGGAGCCAGGCACGCTATCAGTCTGAGCAAGGTTAACTGGCATTCTCCGAAAAGGGGGGGCTGGCTTCCTTTGGGCGCGGCAGGCTGCAGAGAAATGATTTGGCTTTCTGCAAAAGTTACAGGTTTTTCCCAAGGCAGGGCACACATTAAACTGGTGTGAGGCAAAGTTGCAGTTGGGGCAACGTCGAGTTCCACGGGACCTGGGCGCAGGAGAACCCTGTTGCCGCTGCGGGGCAACGTCCCGCCGCGGGCTAGTGGGTAAGTTAATGTCATGGTCATCAGGCGGCAAGGTAGAGGCGACAGCCTCAGCCATGCGGGAGGCGTGCAGAGCCTCTTCTAGAGACAGGTCAGGCTTGCGCAGAAGTTCTGCTCTTAGCTTAGCATCACGGAGGCCATAGACTAGGATGTCCCGGGTCACTTGGTCGGGGGTCAGAGCGTCCAGGCGACAACGCCTGGCCATGTGTCTCAACGCAGCGATATAGTTGTTGACTGACTCGCTAGGGTTCTGACGTCGGCTGAACATCTTAAAACGTTCTAAAATGCAGTTGGTGGGGACGTCACACATCGCAGTAAACTTAGCAATAAGACATACCGGGTCTCGAGCATCTTCACCTGCAGCATACACAAACGACTCAGACCGTTCCAGGGCATCGGGACCGGCCAGGTTGAGGAGCAGAGAGGCTCGCGTCTCAGCGGTGGCTGCAGGGTGGGCGATCGTCACATAGTGCTGGAAATCACGTCTGAAGACATCCCAGCGATGGGCAATGTCCTCGTCAAAAATAAGCGCATCGGGCTTGCGGCAAGAGTTAGCCATGGCACGAGAGATGGAACCAGGGAAGGGGAACTGGGTCAAAAGTAAATAAAAACCGACAAACAGGAGGCGCGGAGGCACGATAGTGACACCATGTAAAGAAGTCTCATCAACACATCGTGTCTTTACTAATAGATTCAGATTCAGATTCAATTTTAATTGTCATTGTCAGTGTACAGTACAGAGACAACGAAATGCATTTAGCATCTCCCTTGAAGAGCGACATAGCAAACGATTTGAATAAAAAAAAAATAATAAGTGTCCGGGGGGGGGGGTGGTGATTGGCAGTCACCGAGGTACGTTGTTTAGTAGAGTGACAGCCGCCGGAAAGAAGCTGTTCCTCGACCTGCTGGTTCGGCAACGAGAGACCTGTAGCGCCTCCCGGATGGTAGGAGGGTAAACAGTCCAAGGTTGGGGTGAGAGCAGTCCTTGGCGATGCTGAGCGCCCTCCGCAGACAGCGCTTGCTTTGGACAGACTCAATGGAGGGGAGCGTGGAACCGGTGATGCGTTGGGCAATTTTCACCACTCTCTGCAATGCCTTCCGGTCGGAAACAGAGCAGTTGCCATACCATACTGTGATGCAGTTGGTAAGGATGCTCTCGATGGTGCAGCGGTAGAAGTTCACCAGGATCTGAGGAGACAGATGGACCTTCTTCAGTCTCCTCAGGAAGAAGAGACGCTGATGAGCCTTCTTGATCAGAGTAGAGGTATTGTGGGTCCAAG
Organism: Leucoraja erinaceus; assembly: GCF_028641065.1. Lineage (NCBI taxonomy): Eukaryota > Metazoa > Chordata > Chondrichthyes > Rajiformes > Rajidae > Leucoraja > Leucoraja erinaceus. The sequence goes on along the minus strand of NC_073379.1, from coordinate 110,963,505 downwards.
AGAGGTCATCGGAGATGTTGACTCCCAGGAACCTGAAGCTAGAAACACGTTCCACCTCCATCCCGTTAATGTGGATGGGGGTGTGCGTGCCGCCTCTGGACTTCCTGAAGTCTACAATGAGCTCCTTGGTCTTCTTGGAGTTAAGGGCCAGGTTGTTGTCAGCGCACCATGCTGCTAAGTGCTGGACCTCCTCCCTGTAGGCCAGCTCATCGTTGTTGCTGATGAGGCCAATCACCGTTGTATCATCTGCATACTTGATGATGGTGTTAGTACCATGTACAGGTGTGCAGTCATAGGTGAAGAGGGAGTAGAGGAGGGGGCTCAGCACACAGCCCTGAGGAACGCCGGTGTTCAGGGTGAGGGTTGAAGAGGTGTGCTTGTCTAACCTCACAGACTGGGGTCTGTTGGTTAGAAAGTCCAGTATCCAGTTGCAGAGGGAGGGGTCGATGCCCAGGTTACCGAGTTTGGTGATCAGTTTTGATGGAATAATGGTGTTGAATGCTGAGCTGTAATCGATGAACAGCATTCTTACATAAGTGTCTCTGTTGTCAAGGTGGGAGAGGGCGGAGTGAAGTGCCGTTGAGGTGGCATCCTCCGTACTCCTGTTCTTGCGGTAGGCAAACTGATAGGGATCCAGTGTGGGGGGTAGGCAGCTTTTGAGGTGTGCCAGGACCAGCCTCTCGAAGCACTTGGTGATGATGGGGGTAAGTGCAACTGGGCGGAAGTCGTTGAGGCTTGCCGCAGTGGAGTGTTTTGGCACTGGCACGATGGAGGTGGCTTTAAGGCAAGTGGGGACAACTGCTTGGGCAAGTGACAGGTTGAAGATGTCAGTCCAGACGTCTGTCAGCTGCGCAGCACAGGCACTGAGAACGCGCCCGGGGATGCCGTCAGGTTTATTTTATTGATTGTTTAGGTTTAGTTTATTGATTGTTCATAAGCATTGCTGTTCTAGCTGTACGTGGTCTGTCACCAGAGCTAGAGAGAGAGAACTATGGGTGGGGAGGTTGCAATTATACATCTAATAAGGGGAGTGGTTAGTAGTGGTGAGGTCACTATGTTAAAGGCACATGCACTAGTCATCTACAAGGCCACAGTTCATTGGCTATATTTAAGAGGGAGTTAGATGTGGCCCTTGTGGCTAAAGGGATCAGGGGGTATGGAGAGAAGGCAGGTACGGGATACTGAGTTGGATGATCAGCCATGATCATATTGAATGGCGGTGCAGGTTCGAAGGGCCGAATGGCCTACTCCTGCACCTATTTTCTATGTTTCTACAATAACCTCCCTGCTCTTACATTCCATAACCCAGCTAATGAAGACAAGTATCTCATGTGTCCTCTCCATCACCTTATCCATCTTCAGGAACCCTAGCAGTATTGGTTAATGTCCCTCTGTTCTTCAATTATTTCCAGAGCTTGATCATGTGTTATGTATATCTGAACATTATTGGTTCTCCAAAAATGTATCACCCCATATATTTTGGGATTAATTCTAAGTGGCATAATTTGGTTTATCCTATCAAGTGATCAATATCATCCCATGGCTGAAGGTGACCTCCTTCACCATTAACCACACCAAACGTTATGTCATAGACTCATGGAGCTACATAGCATGGAGCTCTTCGATCCCGCTTGTCCATAACAACCTGGTTGTCTAATCCAGCTAGTACTATCTGCCTGCGCCTGAACCAGATCCCTCCAAACCGTTCTTATCCATGTACCTGCCCCTGTATCACTTAAATGTTGTAAACAAGTTGTTCCTTTATTCATCTTCAGACCTCCAGTGCCTTCTCTTCTGTAATGTCTTCAAAACAGCACTGGTAACTTTTCCAAGTTACTCACCATACCACCCATATGGGGGGTGGGGGGCGGGGGGAGGAGAGAGAAGGGGGGGGGGGGGGAACTGTATCTCTCAGTCCCTACCTGGTCGGAGATATGGCTTTCCTCCGAGCCGCATCTTCCTCCTTCCTCGTGGGCTACCAATGGGACTGGAGCGGCGTTTCCTGCCGGGACTGGCCAGAACCTCAGCTTTGGCGGCGGCGCAGCGTTGAAGCACCATCGCGGAACGGGCGATGCCTTACCTGGGTCACCGTGCGTTGAGACCGCCGACTCCTACATCGCGGAGCTGTGGTTGCGGAGCGTCCAGCTACGGGCGGCGCTGGGTTTAAACAGCCTGGGATCTCTCGCCGAGATTGCCAGTGTTGGAGCTCCAACCAGCACGGCCCGTGGACTTCGGGAGCCTTGGTCTCCGGGGAGGAAGCGGCCGTTCCAGACACTCCAAGCCGCTGAGAGTGTTCTCCCGACGCCGGAGCTCCATCATCCAGCGAGAGGGCCTGAAACATCGGACCGCCGTCGCGGCGACTGCAGAGGCCTCAATATGCCCTGGCTACGGTTGAACAAGAGGAAGAGGACTGGACTTTGCTGCCTTCCCTCACAGTGGGCACCATTGTGGGGGGATGTTTTTATGTTGAATGTTAAATTCTTTAATGCTGTGTTATATTTTGATTGGTGTGCTGCAAATGCCCTCAAATTTCACTCCACCAATTGGTGTACGTGACAATAAATGTCCTTTGTCCTGTCTTGTCTTTGTCTTACTAATCAAACCATCTACGTTCACATATATTTCAGAAGTAGGTGTCTCATTATGATCTCTAGACTACGGTATTGGTTACAGGTTTTCTGTCATAAAAAAACCAACTCTCCACTATTACATTCTATCTCCTGCTACTACGCATTTTTGACTGTAAAGAGCTCCCTTAAGCACTTGCTTTTGGACCATTCAAGGACCTTACCGAAGTCCATGAAGAAGACATTTGCACACTTAGTCACGTCCTCTAAAAGTTCAGTCAATTATGATGAGGATGTTTCCACTAGTCAGAGAGTCTAGGATCAGAGGCCACAGCATCAGAATAAAAGGACGTATCTTAAGAAAGGAGATGATAAGTAATTTCTTCAGTCAGAGGGTAGTGAATCCATGGAATATATTGCCACAGACGGCTGTGGAGGATGTCATTGGATATTCTTAAGGCGGAGATTGACAGACTTTTGATCAGTAAGGGCATCAGGAGTTATGGGGTGAAGGATGGAGAATGGGCTTGAGAGGGAAAGATAGATCAGCCATGATTGAATGGCGTAGACTTAATGGACCAAATGGCTTTATTTTGCTTGTAGAACCTATGGACATGAATTATTCAAGCAATCTCCTTGCCTGCCTCTCATAACACCCATGATATATCTCATCACATCCCAGAGTTTTAAGCCCACAAATATCTCTTCTTTTTATTGGTGGTAATTCTTTGTAGAATTGCATGATCTCCCCCACCAAAGTCTCCATCTCTAATGTCCTTCTCTTTGGAGAATATTTGGTTACCCTCTTTCCCTTAATTTACCCATAAAACACAGGGTTTTCCTTAATCTTTGTGCCCCCTATTTTGTGCTTCCTCTTCATCCACCAAATTGCTTTTTAAAGTGCCCTCGACATATTCTATTCTCCTGGAAGGAGAGGCCTGTTTTCAGTTCTCTAAACCTGTCATTAGCTACCTCTTTTTGTTCCTTTATCTAACCCTTAATATCCCTTGGCATCCAGGATTTCTTTGTCTTGTTGACGTTATCCTCCACCCCTTTGGGGACACATCGGTCTGGAATAAGCACTATTACATTTTTGAACAATGCCGTTTGAAAGTCTGAAGAAGGGTTTCAACCCGAAACGTTGCCTATTTGGAAACATAGAAACATACAAAATAGGTGCAGGAGTAGGCCATTTGGCCCTTCGAGCCTGCACCGCCATTCAATATGATCATGGCTGATCATCCAACTCAGTATCCTGTACCTGCCTTCTCTCCATACCCCCTGATCCCTTTAGCCACAAGGGTCACATCTAACTCCCTCTTAAATATCGCCAATGAACTGTGGCCTCAACTACCTTCTGTGGCAGAGAATTCCACAGATTCACCACTCTCTGTGTGAAAAATGTTTTTCTCATCTCAGTCCTAAAAGACTTCCCTCTTATCCGTAAACTGTGACTCCTTGTTCTGGACTTCCCCAACATCGGGAACAATCTTCCTGCATCTAGCCTGTCCAACCCCTTAAGAATTTTGTAAGTTTCTATAAAATATCCCTTCAATCTTCTAAATTCTAGCGCGTACAAACCGAGTCTATCCAGTCTATCTTCATACGAAAGTCATGAAATGTATCCACAAAAGGAACCTTTTTGCATGGCATCTTGTCCACAGACTTGATAATATCCAAATATATTATACCTACTCACCTTGGTTGACTTCCTCAAAGGACTCTTTTACTTGTTTGTCTGATATAATCTTCCCTTTCTGAAGCCATGCTGACCTTGTTTGTTAAGATTATGACTTTCCAAGTGCTCTGCTATTATCTCCTTAATAATCAATTCAGATTTTTTCTCACGATACATGTTAGTCAAACTGGTCTATATTTATTTACATTTTACTGTCTATCAGTTTTGAAGAGTGGATTTGTTAATCCTTTGCAGAATCTAATGATTTTTTTTTTTTTTTGCAGGATTATAGTCTATCCATTACAATCCCTGTGACCAGATTTTATTTTCAGATGTTGGGAGTCGGGATTTATCAGTCTTAGTTTCCCAAAGTCTAATTTTCTGGTTCTGCTTATGGAACTTAATTATTCCTTTGTAAATATTTGTTCATAATAATTGGATTATTGTAGTATCTTCAATCATTTGGACTGATACAAAATATATGTTTAATTCATCTGCAGTTTCCTTGTTCCTAAGCACAACTACTGCATTTCTTCAGCCTCATCTCCAGGGGACCTACATTCACTTTAACCATCCACTTCCTTATTATTCATTTAAGAAATGTCTTCTAGTCAGAGAAAACAAGGAAAACATAGAAAATAGGTGCAGGAGGAGGCCATTCGGCCCTTCGAGCCTGCACCACCATTCATTGTGATCATGGCTGATCATCCAACTCAGTATCCTGTACCTGCCTTCTCTCCATACCCCCTGATCCCTTTAGCCACAAGGGCCACATCTAACTCCCTCTTAAATATAGCCAATGAACTGGCCTCAACTACATTCTGTGGCAGAGAATTCCACAGATTCACCACTCTCTGTGTAATTTTTTTTTTCTCATCTCAGTCCTAAAAGATTTCCCCTTTATCCTTAAACTGTTACCCTTGTTCTGGACTTCCCCAACATCGGGAACAATCTTCCTGCATCGAGCCTGTCCAACCCCTTAAGAATTTTGTAAGTTTCTATAAGATCCCCTCTCAATCTCCTAAATTCTAGCGAGTACAACCCGAGTCTATCCAGTCTTTCTTCATATGAAAGTCCTGACATCCCAGGAAACAGTCTGGTGAACCTTCTCTGTACTCCCTCTATGGCAAGAATGCCTTTCCTCAGATTAGGAGACCAAAACTGTACGCAATACTCCAGGTGTGGTCTCACCAAGACCCTGTACAACTGCTGTAGAACCTCCCTGCTCCTATACTCAAATCCTTTTGCTATGAATGCTAACATAACATTCGCTTTCTTCACTGCCTGCTGCACCTGCATGCCTACTTTAAATGACTGGTGTACCATGACACCCAGGTCTCATTGCATCTCCCCTTTTCCTAATCGGCCACCATTTAGATAATAGTCTGCTTTCCTGTTTTTGCCACCAAGGTGGATAACCTCACATTTATCCACATTATACTGCATCTGCCATGCATTTGCCCATAATACTAATCTTTTTGCACCTTATAGATTTTTTTCTTTAGCCACACCTTCCTTACCTTGCTTGGGTAACTGTAATAGGTCTATTACTTGCGATATATTTCAATGGAATATATTCTGATTGTGTTATGAATTATCTTAAATGCCCGCCACTACTTGTCTATGGCTTGACCTGCAAGCTTTCTACTTGTCCAGCCCACTTTAGCCACATCTGTACTCAATCCTTTGTAATTCCAAATGTTCAAAATAGTTTCAGACCTAAGTTTCCCACGATCAGACTGAATACTAAAATCAATCATGCTCACTGTTTGAGTCCCCTGTCCTTCAGGTTTAAACTTTCCCCAACAGCAATAGCAACGCTAATTGGCCTCTGTAAACATACCCACAATGGGTGGTCACTGGATGAGAACGTAAGATAAAATACAGCTAGGATGAATGTGTGGTCACTGGCTGGTGGGGATTCGATGGGCTGAAGGGCCTGTTTCCACTCTTCCACTCTAAACTCAACTAATCAAAGACCCTCAAAGACCACCGGTTTTGCCTGTCCATCCAGTACTCGCTAGGTTTTAGAAGATTGAGGGGGGATCTTATAGAAACTTACAAAATTCTTAAGGGGTTGGGCAGGCTAGATGCAGGAAGATTGTTCCAGATGTTGGGGAAGTCCAGGACAAGGGGTCACAGTTTAAGGATAAGGGGGAAATCTTTTAGGACCGAGATGAGGAAAACATTTTCACACAGAGAGTGGTGAATCTGTGGAATTCTCTGCCACAGAAGGTAGTTGTGGCCAGTTCATTGGCTATATTTAAGAGGTAGTTAGATGTGGCCCTTGTGGCTAAAGGGATCAGGGGGTATGGAGAGAAGGCAGGTACAGGATACTGAGTTGGACGATCAGCCATGATCATATTGAATGGCCGAATGGCCTACTCCTGTACCTATTTTCTATGTTTCTATGTTTCTTCAGAAACTATCTTCCCCAGAACTGGGACAAATGCTTCACAGATCTAAATCACATTCTTCCACTCCATCCCTCTGGCTATATATTTATCTTACCTATCATTCTATTTCTGTTCTCTCTGCTGTGTGGCACTGGACATAATGCAGAGATAACTCATTTCATGGACCCATTTTTCTATTCTTCTCCTAACTCCCTATGTTCATCGTGTTTAAGAAGGAACTGCAGATGCTGGAGAATCGAAGGTTACACAAAAAAGCTGGAGAAACTCAACGGGTGCAGCAGCATCTATGGAGCGAAGGAAATAGCCCGAAACGTTGCCTATTTCCTTCGCTCCCTAGATGCTGCTGCACCCGCTGAGTTCCTCCAGGTTTTTTGTGTAACCTTCCCTGTATTCATCTCCCAGAAGCACATCCCTTTATAGTAATCTGTACAGAAAAATTACCAACTTGAGTCTGGGACTCTGGCACCATGAGGCAGCAGCTCTATTTTGTCACCCTTGTACTATATTCATTAAAACATTTTTAGTACTCATTTCATGGTGGATTGAGACAGCAAGAAGCAATCACAATAACTGCTTTCCCCCCAATACCTAGATCTAATAATGACCGTGTAAGGTTATTACGATGGGTCAAACCCAAAATGAAGCGTTGATAGTCAACCATTCCCACCTCAGCAAATCCTGACTTTCTGCAAAGGTGCTGGAGTTGACAATGAACTTCTTTCTTGTCCATCTTCCATGTTACAAATGTTGACATCGCTGCCATCGTCCATCCTGAAAAGGACACAAGCTTCCGGCGACAATTAGTGGGAGCCATCACTTGCCACAATAGATGATGATGGTGTTAGTAGCAGAATTAGCTCAGGACACTTCCAGTTTCCAGCCCCGCGATGTGGATGCTTCTGCTATGGGGCTGACAATGAACTGCGAGATACTGTAGATGGCAGCGACCAGCCCTGAGGTCTGATTGGAATTCCCATTCCCTTGAGTGGGCATTCTCAGCCTGTAGGTTCGGCGATAAACGCATGCTGATTTTTTGGACATAATTTGCTTTAATGTTATTAAGCATTCTAGGTGTTTTCATTTATTTTTATTTTTTTAGTTTATAATTTTAGAGATACACCATGGAAACAGGACCTTCGGCTCAGCCCATTGATCGCACGTTCACACCAGTTCTGTGTTAGAAACATAGAAACATAGACAATAGATGCAGGAGTAGGCCATTCAGCCCTTTGAGCCTGCACCGCCATTCAATATGATCACAGCTGATCATACAAAATCAGTACCCCGTACCTGCTTTTTTCACCATATCCCTTGATTCCATTATCCCTAAGAGCTAAATCTAACTAGGGGCTAGTGGAGTCAAGGGATATGGGGAGAAGGCAGGCACGGGTTAGTGATAGGGGACGATCAGCCACGATCACAATGAATGGCGGTGCTGGCTCGATTGGCCAAATTACCTCCTCCTGCACCTATGTTTCTATGTTTCTATAACTCTTAAAAACATCCAGTGAATTGGCCTCCGCTGTCTTCTGTGGCAGAGATTTCCACAGACTCATTTTCTCATCCACTCCTGACTCACTGCGGGCAATTTACAGAGATCATTTAACGTACAAACCCACACTTTCTTGAGATGTGAGAGGAAAGGCAAGGAAATCCGTACAGTCACAGAGAGTATATCGCCAGTACCCATGGTCATGATCAAACCTTGGTCTCTGCCGCTATGAGGCAGCAGCTCTAACAGCTGCGCTATTTTGCCACACATTTATTTTATTTACAAAAATATTTTTTGTACTTATGACTTAATTTACAAAAATGTATATAATTGTATTAAAGATGTAAAAGATCTTTAAAAAGACCTCCCACCTTGACCAGGATATGAAGGTCTGAGTAGCCATGTATACATGGCAATAATAAATGTAACTAAACTTCTTTCAAAGACTGACAGAGCATTTCAGGAGCAGGCCCTCAGCACCATACTGTTTGAGGCCCAGTTACCATCCAGGCCCAGTTTAGTCTTGGTTGGTTTTAGTGTAATTTAGAGATAGAGTGTGAAACAGGTCCTTCAGCCCACCAAGTCTGCACCAACTGGTGATCCCCACACATTAACACTACCCTACTCACACTAGGGACAGTTTTACATTTATATCAAGCCAATTAATCTACAAACCTGGACGTCTTTGGAGTGTGGGAGGAAATCGAAGAAAACCCATGGGGAGAACGTACAAACTCTGTACAGACAGAGTTTTCATAAGTGGAAAGATTGAAAAGACTAGGCTTGTATTCACTGGAGTTTAGAAGGATAAGGGGGATTATTATAGAAACATATAAAATTATAAAAGGACTGGACAAGCTAAATGCAGGAAAAATGGTCCCAACTTTGGGGGAGTCCAGAACCAGGGGCCACAGACTTAGAATAAAGGGGAGGTCATTTAAGACTGAGGTGAGAAAAAACTTTTTCACCCAGAAAGTTGTGAAATTTGTGGAATTCCCTGCCACAGAGGGCAGTGGAGGCCAAGTCACTAGATGGATTTAAGAGAGAGTTAGATAGAGCTCTAGGGACTAGTGGAGTCAAGGGATATGGGGAGAAGGCAGGCATGGGTTATTGATTGGGGACGATTAGCCATGATCACAATGAATGGCGGTGCTGGCTCGAAGGGCCGAATGGCCTCCTCCTGCACCTATTTTCCTATGTTTCTATGTTTCTATGACAGCACATGGAGTCAAGATCGAACTCGGTTTACTGGCGCTGTAAGGCAGTAGTTCTACTACAAGTCACCGTGACCTTGCTAAACTCTTATGGGTGATACGGCAGTTCATCCAGTTCTCCACATCTGTCCCAGGTAAGTGTGGGTGGACAAGGATTGCAGATGGTGAGTTTGGTAAGCATCCTTAATCCAGGCTGCTTTAGCTAAGGCAAAGTATCAAATTATTTAAAAGTGGATTTCTGCCAATGGCAATACATCTCAGCTAAAATCATGTACCATCAGGAATGCTTAGATCACAGCATTGAAACATCCCTTGAAGGTTTTATAAAGAGCTCATTCAGTGGCTTAGTCCAGCTCCTAAAGATCCAATTATGCACTTTGGTGATTAGACAAAATAGCATGGGTTCTATGTTGATGTTCCTACTTGTCTCATGGTCAATAAGTTATATATTTCAGTGAAAATTATATGGGTAACAGAAGAAGCAAAGTTAGGCCACAGCATTATGCTCAAAGCTGCATTAATACGATTTTCAGAAATAAAGATCCTATTGCAATTATATTTCTGAATTTACTTTCAATCTTTCTTGGACCCAGCACTGCTTCTGTTCAATTGATGTAGACTGGAAAAAAATAATCCAGATAATCTCAAGGGTCTGTGTTAGGTCCAAAGCTTTTCACAATGTACATGAAATTGATTATATTTGTCGATGATACGAATATTTTTTGGTCCGGTGACAATTTGAAGCAGCTTTTGGAGGTCATCACATCAGAAATGAATAAATTAAAACAGTGGTTTGATGTCAACAAATTGTCTCTAAATTTAAGCAAAACAAAGATTATGCTATTTGGAAAACATAAAATAAACCCTCAAGTACAATTGAAAATAGATAACATAAGTATAGAAAGAGTATATGAAAATACATTTCTTGGTGTGATCTTGGACCACAAAATCTGCTGGAAACCACATATAAACCACGTCAAAGCAAAACTGGCAAAGTCTATAGCAATATTGGGAAAATCAAGACACATTCTGGACCACAAATCATTACATACTCTGTATAATACACTCATATTGCCATATCTGAGTTACTGTGTGGAGATATGGGGTAACATCTACAAAACCAACATACAGCCGTTATGCACATTACAAAAAAGAGCAATAAGAATTATCAATAACGTCGGATATCTTCAACATACCAATTTATTATTCTTAAAGTCACATACACTGAAGTTCACCGATCTGGTTAAATTTAAGACTGTGCAAATCATGTACAAAGCAAGAAATAATTTACTTCAAAGAAATATACAAAAACTGTTTATGGAAAGACAGGGCGGGTGTAATTTGAGAGGGGAACATAATTTAAAAAAACTCAATGTCAGAACAACTCTTAAAAGTATGTGCATAGCAATCTGTGGGGTGAATTTGTGGAATGGTCTGGAACAGGAGATAAAACTTAGCACAAGCATAATTCAGTTTAAAAAGATGTACAAAAACACTTGTTTAAAAGGATATTGGGATGAGGATAGGTGATTGTGAGTGGGATATTTGTTATACTGATTGTATTGGGAAGGGTGATTATAGGGTGATGGGTTGTATATATGACTAAGATACTGTATAGTATATGAGGGTTTTTTATTTTATTTTAATTTTTTTATTTTTTTGTATGGCTTTGTAAATATTTGATTAGTGTATAAATGTAAATAATTTGGTGTACATAGAGTGGCTGGTGTACATATGGTGTACATATAGCTGCTGGTGTACATTTGGTGTACATAGAGTGGCTGGTGTACATATGGTGTACATATAGCTGCTAAATGTGTATAAGATAATTATAAGCAGTTGAATAAGGGGTGGGAATTAATAAGCTTTGGCTTCTTCCTGCTCCTTTTCGGACACATACGGTTTCATTTATTTATAGATATTGTTTATGACACTTTATAAATATTCTTGTTTTGTTTTTTATATGCTGTTTCAAACTTGCTTTTTATTCTTTTATTCTGTTCAAAATAAATAATAAAAATCTTATGGGAATAAATACTATAACAATTTATAAGTACTGTTGCTGCATATTTTTTTTCTGTAATTCCATGGTATATCACATTGAATGAATATAATTTAAGATTCAAAAGGGATTTGACAAGACGTCTAAGGTTTATATAAATGTTAGTTAAATGGTTTTGAAGTGCAATCTCCAAGAAATAATGTAAAAAATAATATTTTGTTTTTGCCTTCAATCATAGTTCCTCAAGTCAGAATTCCATTAACATTTAGAAAATCATTATTGGAATCTTGAGTACATGTTATAGGAATAAAGAGCTTGCATTAGTAGAGAATCTTTGACCATGTTTCATATATTTATCGTAATATATTTTCTAAGAACATGGAAGGAATCTATGCACCCCGTATAGTCTTTGCCTTCTCCTAGAGCAATTCCATTAGTCTCTTATCTAATGAGACTCATTTAATTTTATTTCATGCGCCAATGATAATGAACATGTCAAAGAATTTTACACACCTTGCCAGCAAGTCCCTGATCCCCAAAATGCATGATTTTGTTAACAATCAAGTAATTTATGAAGAACATTCATCGTAGTAAAATAAGGAAATGTAACAGCAAAATTACATGTAGCAATAATCACAAACAGCATAGAGATATGCAACTAATAATATGGTGTAGGAAGGAAGTGCAGATGCTGGTTTAAATGGAAGATAGACGATAAAAGATGGAGTCACTCAGTGGGTCAGACAGCTTCACACTGTAGAGCTACAGTGTAGAGCATCAACGGCGAGTGTGTGGAGAGGGTCAACACCTTCCGGTTTCTCGGCGTCCATATCGCTGCTGATATCTCCTGGACGGACAACACGACAGCGGTCATCAAGAAGGCTCAGCAGCGGCTGCACTTCCTGAGGGTCCTCAGGAAGCACAACCTGGACTCTAACCTGCTGCTGACCTTCTACCGCTCGTCCATCGAGAGCCTGCTGACATACTGCATTACAGCATGGTATGGCAGCTGCACCATGGCAGACAGGGAGAGGCTTCAGAGGGTAACTAGGACAGCGCAGAAGATCATTGGCTGCCCTCTCCCCTCCCTGATGGACATCTACACCTCCCGCTGCCTTAGCAGGGCAAAGAATATCATCAAAGACAGCTCCCATCCTGCGTTTGGACTGTTCGACCTGCTGCCCTCTGGAAGGCGCTATAGGTGCATCAAATCCAGGTCAAATAGACTCAGGAATAGTTGCTTTCCGAAAAATTATAACTACTCTCAATTCAAATTCCCACATGCACTGACTTCACAGCCCAACACCCGGACTTCCATCTGTATATATGTATATAGCGCCGCAGAATTGTGCACCTATCCCCCCCCCTTCTCCCTTCTGTTTTTGTTTTTCTGTTTCTTGTTTTTTGTACTAAATTATATGTATGCACTGAGTACGAGCAGCTTTTAATTTCATTGTACATGTATAGTGGCAATAAATGGCATATCTATCTATATCTAATAGGACTTGATGTTTCAATCCCTGTACTAAGTTGTGACTCTTGCTATTTGAAGTGGGATTGGAGTGATGAAAGGTTGGGTAGGTAAGTCATCGGGGTCATCAGGTGGGCACCCTCCTTCTTTGACGTTTCATTGATAAGCCCACAACATCTCCAGAGGGCTCAACGGTGATACCTGGCGTCTCAGTTACACCCCCTCAGTTCCATACCCTCCTGTCTTCATCTTGCAGCCCAATTGTCATCTCTCCTTTTGATCTAAATCCATTTGCTGCTTTTTTCTGCAGAATTTGATAATGATTTGATTGCTTGTTGGAGGGATCGACCCCTCACCCCCATTTTCTTTAATAGCCTGGTCATAGATGTAGCAACAAATCCCCTGCATCCCACTTCAACAGGGAACATCTTGGTCTTCCAGCCATCCTGGGCACCTTCAGTTGCCAGTTCAGAGTACTTGGTCTTTCTCCTCTCATAAGCTTCTTCAACACCATCGTCCCAGGGAACTGTCAATTCCACAACGGATACCAACTTGGTTGTTGTGGACCACAGGACCATGTCTGGCCGGAGTGTTGTAGCCACAATGTCTGGGGGAAACACAAGCCTTTTTTCTAAGTCCACTTCCATTTCCCAATCCCGAGCAGGCTCCAGAATGCTTGCATCCATTGATATTATCTGGTGCTCTGGAGGTTGGCCGGCTGGTGCAAATGTTGTGAAGTGGACATTTCCTGCCGATGTTGGTGGGGAAGCATTTGTGATCATTCGCCTCTGTTCCAGGATTGATGCCAGCTGTCTGAGAACTTGGTTATGCTGCCATGTGTAATGCCCTTGGCCGAGGTTCATAGTGCATCCTGTTAAAATGTGCCTTAGTGATGCAGGTGCTTGGCAAAGGGAGCAAGCGAGGTCTTCTCCGAACCACTGCTTCAGGTTCTGGGGTGAGGGTAGAACATCATAAGTGGCTCTGATGACAAAACTGAGCCGAGATCCCTCCATTTGACTGATGTCACGACAGCTGAGTTTCCTCTTTTCCAGGCTCTCCCAGCCAGTCCATTGGCCCTGATTGGCCATTGAGACGGCCTTGGCGTTTCGTTCTCACCTCCTTTGTCGCTCTGCCTCCTCCCGTCTTCTCACCTCCTCCACCACGAGCCGTCTCTTCTGTACTGACGTTGCCTTGTGCCATTGAGGAGCTTTTGGGACGAGCCCAATCCCGGCTCTCCCGTGTTGGACTTGGCCAACCACATCCCGGAAATGAAGAGCAGAGTCAGCACTGTGAACGGCTTCAGATGGGGCCCATTTCCTCCTCGTTGCCACACGGGGGGCCGCTGTTCGAATAACAGTAATTGGTCATGATTCAGTGAGGATCATGACCAAACTTGCTTTAGTGCATTTGAACTCTTCCACAAGTCCTGCAATGGGTAATTCCAATTTGCCACTCCCGTACAGTCCGACAGTACTAAAGCATCGTGGAAGTCCAAGCCACTGTTTCACACGTGTGCTGATCATTCTTTCCAGCTTTTCCACTTTGTTGATGGGGATTTCATACATAGTTAAAGGCCACATGATTCTTGGTAGTATGCCAAATTGGAAGCAGCACAGCTTGAGTTTTCCTGGTAGCAAGATCGTGTTGATGTGAGCTGTGTGCATGATGGTATCCTTTTACAGTTGTTCAAACTGCTCGGTGTCCTTGAGCTGTGCATCAGACCATGGGCCAAACTCTTCACTGGCATTTCTGAAACAGTTGGAACAGGTATTCCGTCAATATGGAATCTTGGATCCTTGACTTGCCCTTTGACGATGGAGATGCTTCTACACTTGCTGGGTTTAATCCTCATCCTTGCCCATGTGATGTTTTGATGAGGTTTATCCAGACGTCTCTTGGTGCAGGGGATAGTTGTTGTTAGTGTTGTTATATCGTCCATATAGGCTCGTATCGGTGTCAACCGCTGACCACACTGTAGCCGTTTTCCTCCCACAACCCATTTTGGTGCTCTGATAATGAGCTCCATTGCCATAGTGAAGGTCAATGGGGAGATGGTGCACCCCGCCATGATGCCTACTTCCAGTGGTTGCCACACTGTGGTGAAGTATGATGTTGTGAGACAAGATTGCAGATCCTGGAAGTCGTTTTTTTTACCAGATTTGTTATTGTTGCAGGCACCTGAAAAAATCCAAGAGCAGTCCACAGTAGCGAATGAGGAACTGATCCATAGGCACACAAAATTGCTGGAGAAACTCAGCGGGTGCAGCAGCATCTATGGAGCGAAGGAAATAGGCAACGTTTCAGGCCAAAACCCTTCGTTGCCTATTTCCTTCGCTCCATAGATGCTGCTGCACCCGCTGAGTTTCTCCAGTAATTTTGTGTACCTTCGATCTTCCAGCATCTGCAGTTCTTTCTTGAACACTGATCCATAGGCGTTGGCCAGGTCGAGGTACAAGACATGCAGATTTTTTTGTTCTTTCTTAGCAGTCTGGATTTGATGCCATATGATGCTGGTATGTTCAAGGCATCCTGAGAAGCCTGCTATGCCAGCCTTTTGGATTGACATATCAATGAAATGGTTTTGTTTCAGATACTTTGTAAGTCTTTTCGCCACCACACTGAAAAAGATCTTGCCCTTTACAGTGCCGGATTTAGATGAAGAGCTGTTCCACTTGTGAGGCCCCCAACGACCGGACAGCCATGGCGGCCAAATCTCCCACAATTCAAAGCGAGGGAGAAAGTGCCCAGCGCCGACCAGTTGCCGTTGCAGTGCGTATGCGCAGGGCGGCCGATGATGAGCTGGCCGTGGTTGTGCGCATGTGCAAGGCGGCCTGCCGTGCCGGCGGATGAGGAGCGAGCGGAGCCCAGTGGCACGGACACGGATAGCGGGGGGAGATGGAGAGAGAGAGATAGAGAGGGGGGCCACCCAGAGTTGAACGGTAGTTGTTCTGCCTTGGCCGGAGGCCCCCCCTAGACCTCGAGGCCCATCAATTTTTTCGGGGGGCCCCCTAGAAAGTGGGGGCCCTAAGCTATAGCTTGTTTAGCTTATACGTAAATCAGGCACTGATTCGGCCCTTTATGTTAAGAAGGATTATTTGCCGAAACTGTGAGATGGTGGAAGAATTTTTTTATTTTGGGGTCAGCACTCCCCCCGCTCTTCGCCAGGGTTTGGGGATGACTTGCTTTCCCACGCAACCCTCATGTTCCTCCACGGGAATTTCAGAATATCTGGGGCATTCTTGTAGACACAATACGGAACACCATTGGGGCCTGATGCAGAGGCCATTCTTGCCTTCCCCACTACTTCTTTTACCTCACTCAGCTTGGGAGGGCTGATGGTGACGGATATTGGTCAAGGGAAAATATTGGTCGGGGCCGGGGGGATAACTCATCTACTCTTCATCAAATTAGAGGTCATTGCCATGATAGCATCAAGCATAGAAACAGGCCCTTCTGCCATTCATGCTGACCATGATGTCCCATGATACTCCCCATGTGTGAAACTACATTTCCCATTACTGTGTGCTTTGACCCATATCCTTCCTTAAACTAACTTTTCCAATCTATATACCTGTGGCCGATTAGGAAAAGGGGAGATGCAACGAGACCTGGCTATCATGGTACACCAGTCATTGAAAGTAGGCATGCAGGTGCAGCAGGCAGCGAAGAAAGCAAAATGTTGCTTTAGCAAAAGGATATATTGTTTATGTACCTTCCTTGATGCAACCAACTACTAACTTTGGCTAACTCGTTCTTGCCATATCTGAGATGGTGGCCGATTAGGAAAAGACTGGATAGGGAGATGCTAGAACGAGATTGAGGGTGTCATGGTAAACTTACAGTCATTGAAAGTAGGCATGCAGGTGCAGCAGGCAGTGAAGAAAGCAAATGGTATGTTAGCATTCATAGCAAAAGGATTTGAGTATTAGAGCAGGGAGGTTCTACTGCAGTTGTGCAGGGCCTTGGTGAGACCACACCTGGAGTATTGCGTACAGTTACGTACTGCATCTAGCCTGTCCAACCCCTTAAGAATTTTGTAAGTTTCTATAAGATCCCCCCTCAATCTTCTAAATTCTAGCAAGTACATTGTATTACCAGACTCAGGAACGAACGGCCTCTTCCCCTCTGTTATCAGGTTTCTGAACCATAAGCTCCAGTCCTCTTCCTCATTGCCACATTGAACTATGTTTCTGGAATGGTGCGCTATAATGCTGAGGACTATATTGTGCACATTTTGTCTTTCCCTTCACTCTACCTATTGTACTTGAATTTGACTTGGTTGTATTCGTGCATTGCATTATCTGATTTGATTGGACAGCTTGCAAAACAAAGCTTTTCAATGTACCATGGTACGCCTGACTGTAATAAATATAAACCTAAACTCTTCAGACTCCTGCACTTAAAGGAATCAAGTTCTAGCTTACCCAGCCTCTCTTTATAGCTTAGGCCCTTGAATCCTGGCAACATTCTCGTAAATCCCCTATGCACCCTTTCCAGATTATGGCATCTATAATCACTTTAGAGTGACTAAAACTGAACACAATATTCCAAGTGCAGCTTCACCAATATATATCATAAATACCTAGACATTCACACTGATTGAGGGAGAGGGGGGGGGGGCAGTTGTTTAATGCATCTAAATTCCATACTCAGATTAGGAGGCTCTAGGCAAGAGCCTTTTATATCCACTTGAGAGATTGAATTGTGCCTTGTTTTTATTTCTCATCATAAAGTACGCTGTAGGGGCAGCACTAACATGCATTCCACTGAAGAGTCAGCTTGGATGATATGATTAAGTTTCAGCAGTGTAGTTTACACCTACAAACCTTGATTCAGGAGCGAAAATGCGTCCTCTGAGCTATGAGTTCAACCCTTTAATTGTTCAAATAATTACCAGTTGATATATTGAGTAGGAGTTTTCTGAAACTTGAGAACATCAATAACATTGAAAGGTTTCATTTGGTAAACATGAACATTAGCAAGTAGAACTTGACTCTGCAAGCCACATCCAATTTAAAACGTCAAAACACCAGGAAAATGCTTCCCAAGGAATAATGGATTCATCAATTAGCTTGGATTTATACAACAAGAATGATTTGTGTCGTATTTAGTTTAGTTTAGTTTATTTTACAGTGGAAATATTTTGTTGTGTGCTAACCAGTTGGCGGAAAGCCAACACACAATTACAATCGAGCCATTTACAGTGTATGGATGCATGATTAGGGAATAACGTTTCATGCAAGGCAGCAAAAGCAGCAAAGTCCGATCAAGGATGGTCCGAGGATCACCTATGAGGTAGATAGTAATTCTGCACTGCTCTCTGGTTGGGGTAGGATGAGTCAGCTGACTGATAACAGCTGTGAAGATATTGTCCATGAATCTGGAGGTGTTTTGACAGGTCAGGGGCAAAAGGTTCACCGCACATGATATTCTTGCTGTAGGTTATTTGGATATTTTAAACTTGTGTACGTTTTTTTAAATTCTAAAGCAGCCATCAATGTATCTCAATCCTCCTTGCTCTTTCCCCACGGCTCAGCAAATCTCTCATTTCAAGGATACATGGTGAAAGTCACAATTGAATCTGCTTTCACCACCTTCTTCAGGCAGTGTTTTCCCGATCATAACAACCTATTGAGTCAAAATAAAGTCTTTGTACTTTGCTCTTTTGTCAATCTCTAAGATCCTACCTAAACTGCAAGATGAATTTCAGACAAATATAGGTTGTGGAGAAACTGATGGATGAAAAAATGTTTATTTTTTATTAATTGCAGTAACTTGCAAAAGTTAGCAAAGATGGAGGTCAGATAATTTGGGAGAGGTCAAGGGGGATATTTTGGACCCTTGGAACAGCCTCAAGAGTGGACAGAGACTCCAGGAACAGCCAAGAGGGAGCATGGAATCCAGAAGTTTTCAATTGATTTCCAAAAGATATAGTCAGTTGGTTGTTCAATTCAATCCATTGCAATATAGCCCCAGTATTTCACAATGCACAATTTCCACTGTCATGTCATTTAGGAAGCCTTATTCCTTTTCTGCATGGATACATCAATAAAATTAAAATGTTTCAAACAGAATCTTGATACCAACTCCCCCTTAAGGATCCAACTGTTCCTTGCTGTTTGTGATATTAAAATCCTTTGTGATTTTGAGCCTGCATTAGGTTAACCTCTCCTTTCATCGGGTGAAAATCACTGAACATTTTGTGTCATTGCAAACCCTAAGCTTTTTGAGTGTGATACAAAAAAATGCGGTATAATTGAAGCCAAACCAGTCTTAGCTCAGTTTTCACCACTGAACATGAGGCCACCGTTTAGGTCTTACAGTAGCAACAGTGTAACCACTTCCAGTGGCAAGGGGTTGTATTAAATTTCAGTCTTAATGTTTAAAAAGTTATTGGATGCTCCTTTATGATGTTAACAGAGCTAGAGGTTTGTGAACTGATGGCTCTTCACTAACATTTAACATTTCATTGATATTCAAACTGTGGTGAGTGGAACCTATCAAGATAGGACAAATATTTTGTCTTCCCACAACTGGAGAGGACTGTGAGCAGTAATCCTGACTTACATTGATTCAGAGCAGACCAATGTCAAACCAGCATTGGAGGCTAAACAGTGGCAGCTGAACCTCAATATAACTTTACGTAAAATAGAGAACAGTACAGTACAGGAACAAGCTGTTTGCCCCACAATGTCTGTCACAAACCTGATGCCACAATCAACCCATCTCTGCTTGCACATAATCCATATTCCTGCATGTACATGCACATCGAAAAGTCTCTTAATTGTGACAATCGTATCTGGAGAGAAGGCAGGTACAGGATACTGAGTTGGATGATCAGCCTTTATCATATTGAATGGCGGTGCAGGCTCGAAGGGCCGAATGGCCTACTCCTGCTCTTATTTTCTATGTTTCTATGCCTACACCAGCAAACCCGACACTGATCGCCCTCTGTGTACAAATAATTCCCCGCACATCTATCTATATAATTAAAAGTCTCATCTTGACCACTTCCTGTCTGCGCTGTATATTGATTTTTTGAAAAAATGCTACCATACATCGCTATGAATTTTGGCCATCTTACTCACGGTTCTCCTCAGCTGAGCAGGCCCCAAGGATTTTTGAGGGGGGGCAGGACTATAAAACCCTGGATGCTTGGACATTACTCAGTCACTCTGCAAGATCGCGAGGAAGAGGCCATGACTCTCATTCTAAGCTGTGAATCAGCTGAACTGTGAGTCTGCAATGTACCTGCACTAAATGATATGTTAGCCTTTAATGAAAATGAAATGAGTTGTTTGGCCTGCCCTGTGCTTGAAACTGCAATGGCAATGGAAATTAAATGAAAATGCAATGAGCTGTTTGGCTTGTCCTGCCCTGTGCTAGAAACCGCAATGGCAATGGAAATGAAGTGAAAATGCAAACAACTGTTTGGCTTGGCCTGTCCTGTGCTTGAAACTACAATGGCAATAGCAATGGAAAGGAAATGAAAATGCAATGAGCTGTTTGGCCTGCCCTGTGCTTGAAACTGCAATGGCAATAGAAATGAAATGAAAATACAATCAGCTGTTTGGCTTGGCCTGCCCTGTGCTTAAAACGCAATGGCAATGGAAATGAAATAAATGCAATGAACTGTTTGGCTTGGCCTGTCTGTGCTTGAAACTGCAATGGCAATGGAAATGAAATGAAAATGCAATGAACTGCTTGGCCTGCCCTGTGCTTGAAACTGCAATGGCAATGGAATTGAAATGAAAATGCAATGGGCTGCTTGGCCTGCCCTGTGCTTGAAACTGAAATGGCAATTAAAATGAAATTGCAATGAGCTGTTTGGACTGCCCTGTGCTTGAAACTGCAATGGCAATGGAAATGAAATGAAAATGCAATCATCTGTTTGGCTTGGATTGCCCTGTGCGTGAAACTGCAATGGCAATGGAAATTAAATGAAAATGCAATCGTTTGTTTGGCTTGGCCTGCCCTGTGCTTGAAACTGCAATGTCAATGGAAATGAAATAAAAATTCAATGAGCTGATAGGCTTGCCCTGTGCTTGAAACTGCAATGGCAATAGAATGAAATAACCATATAACCATATAACAATTACAGCACGGAAACAGGCCATCTCGGCCCTACAAGTCCGTGCCGAACAACTTTTTTCCCTTAGTCCCACCTGCCATGAGCTGTTTGGCTGGCCCCTCTGCCCCCCTGCCCCCTCTCCCCCCCTTTTCCCCCCTCTGTCCCCTCTCCACCCCCCTCCCCAACTCCCCTCCCCCCCCTCCTTCATCCTCTCTCCCCCTCTATCTCTCAGTCTCTGCCCCTCTCCCTCTCTGCCCCTCTCTCTCTGTCTCTGCCGCTGTCTCTCTGTCTCCGCCCTTCTCTCTGTGTCTCTGCCCGCTCTCTCTCTGCCCTCTCTCTCCAGCCCTCCCCCCCTCCGTGCCTGTGTGTTGGGGGCTATGCATGAGTGGATAGGGCGGGGATGGGTAAAAAGAGCAAATGAATAATTAATATAATATGAAGGGGGGTGGTTAGTGTGTGTGTGTGGGGGTGGGTGGTTAGTGAATGTGTATATACCATATATACCAATGAAAAACCTTTGTTTGCATGCAATCCAGTCAAAGAAAAGACAGTACTTGATTACAATCAAGCTGTCCACAGTGTACAGATACAGGATAAAGGGAATATTATTTAGTGCAATATAAAGTCTGATAAAGTCCGATTAAAGATAGTTCAATGGTCTCCTATGGGGTAGATGGGAGGTCAGGACTGCACTTCAGCTGATGAGAGAACCATTGTGTTGCTTGATAACAGGTGGGAAGAAGGTGTTCCTGAATCAAAATGTATGTGTTCACAAACTACTGTTCCTCCTGCCTATGGGAGGGGCAAGAGGAGAGAGTGACTGGGGTGAGACATATTCAGATTCAATTTTAATTGTCATTGTCAGTGTACAGTACAGAGACAACGAAATGCATTGACTAAATGCCATATCCAATGACTAAATGCCATTTCAAATGTTAAGAGTTTGACTGACTAACTGTGTGTGGATTGAAGGAGAAAATTGTCAGTGATAAGATTTGGATACCATAGAAAGTGTACTCACTGCAGACATTGGAGCCATTCATCATGAATGAAGGCAAGAGAGAATTGGGAGAATTGGGAGACGCTCATGGATTGGGAAGTGTTCAGCATATCCTTGATTCTTATCGTCCACCTATAATGTCTGAGGGTATTGTTGTATGAAGTATGCGGAGAAGGTTGATAGAGGAGTAATTTCTGCACATTAAATGTAAGCCCTATTCTCTTGTGTCCTTCAATGAACAAATAATGACTCCAATGAAGAGGTGGTTAAAGAGGATGCTGATGATGACTTTTGCAGTGGCATCTTATATTTCAAATTCAAAAACTCCTCAATGGGAGCATACATTCATAAAGTCTACTGGCTGGTTGGTAGTTCTTTCGGCTGTTAATTTTGCATCACATTAACAGTGTTTCAAAATTACCCCCACACAAAATGCTTAGTGGCATAAAGTCAGATGAGACATCTACTTCCATTAGAGTTACACTGAAGCGGGGAATGTATCCCCCTTATCCATTTTAAATGTTTTAAAAAAATTAAAGTTGCAATCTTTTAATCCAATGAACATTCTTAAAACTTCCCATTGTGCTTTTCACTGCAGTTTTTACCTTGTCAGGATCACGACAATTAATTTGCCAGTGCATTCAGTATGGTTTACCAAGGCCTGTAAGGCGTTTGACAAGATCAAACCTTAAACTCGGCGGCTGTGGAAAGCATCTTGTCCGGAAATATTACCATCTGGTTTGGGAATTGCTCTGCCCAGGACAAGAAGGCTCTGCAGGGAGTAGTTCGTTCGGCCGAACGCACTATGGGAACTTCACTCGCCCCTCTGCAGGAACTATACATCAGGAGGTGCAACTCCAGAGCCAATAAAATCATGGGAGACCCCTTCCACCCCAGCAACGGACTGTTCTAGTTGCTATGGTCAGGCAAACACCTCCGTTGCCATGCTGTGAGAATGGAGAGGTTGAGAAGGAGTATCTTCCCAGAGGCCATTAGGACTGTAAACTCCTATCTCACCAGGGACTAACTTTACTGAACCTCTCTACTGCTTTTCTTTTAATTGCTGCTTTTTTTTCCCTTTTCCCTTCCGCCCACAATATTTAATATCTAAAAGAATATGTGATTCTGTTCCACTCTGTTTGTAGTTTGTTTGGTTGTTTGTTCGTTTGTCTTTTTGCACAAAGAACGCAAGCATTGCCACTTTTCATTTCACTGCACATCTCGTATGTGTATGTGATGAATAAACTTGACTTGACTTAAACCTCTGCCCTCCAGTGTTAAACTTTCTTACCCTTTGACAGAGTGTGGTTTTTCACCTTATATGCATCGATAAGGTAATTGCTGAAGCTCTTGTGCTTACGGTTAAAAATCCCCACCTATCCTGCCTCGTCTTATAACTCAAGCCCTTCAGTCCCAGTGATAATCCCCTGAATCTTCTCTGCACTCTTTTCAGCTTGATAATATTCTGTATTCTTCCTATAGCTGGGCGACTAGCGCTGCATACAATACAAGCTCATTAACAACTGTACAGTTGTAACAAGACATCAAATGCTGGAGTAACTTAGCAGGATAGACACCATCTCTGGATAGAAGGAATTGGTGATGTTTCAGGTCTGAAGAAGGGTCTCGACCCAAAACGTCACCAATTCCTTCTCTGAAGAGATGCTGCCTGTCCCGCTGAGTTACTCCAGCATTTTGTGTCCATCTTCGATGTAAACCAGCATCTGCAGTTCCTTCCTACACATGGAACATGACATCTCAACCCTTGTATTCAGCGCTATGACTGATGAACGCATGCATGCCAAACACACTCTTCACCACCCTATCTCCACTTTCATGGAGCTATGTACCTGCATCAGTTGGTTTCTCTGCTCCTTGGCCCTACTATTTACTGTGTATATCCCACCATGGCTTAACTTAACAAAGTGCAATTCATCACGCTTGTCCGACTTAAATAGTATCTGCCTTCCTTTGGCGCAGGTCTCCAGTTAGTTCTTTTGTAACGTGGATATGTTCCAAGCCATCACTTTTCATTTCCTTTAACATCTTAGCTTCTATAATTTTCTACACGATAAAAAAACATTTAATTTAGTTTAGTTTGGAGATACAGCACGGAAACAAGCCCTTCGGCCCACCGAGTCCGGGTCGGACAGCGACCCCCGCACATTAGCACCACCCTACACACACTAGGGACAATTTTACAGTTATACTAAACCAATTAGCCTACAAACCTGCACGTCTTTGGAGTGTGGGAGGAAACCGAAGATCTCGGACAAAACCCACGCAGATCACAGGGAGAACGTTCAAACTCTGTACAGACAGCACACGTAGTCAGGATGGAACCCGGGTCTCTGGTGCTGTAAGGCAGTATCTCTACTGCTACACCACTGTACTGTGGTGATGAGAGATATTCATTAAGATCTATCCCCTGTGGCTCCACACTATTCTCTCACTACTTACCCATTTGCTCATAATATGCTTCAAGGATCTCTTAGGGTTCTTCTCTTTCTTAACTGCCAGGCAGAGTTATCTCATGTCCTTTAAACTTTAAAGTGAACCTACACCTTTTATACGCTTCAAGGGATTCACTTGATCTCAGCTTCCTAAATCTGTCATATTGTTTTTTCCCTGACCAGTCTCAATGTTCCTCAACAGCCAGGATTCCCTGGTCTGACTAGCCTTACCCTTTACTAAAGGAATATTCTGTCTCTGACCTCTTCCTCTCTCACCTTTAGAAGAGTCCCTCATGCCAGATGTCCCTTTCCAGTTTCTCCAATTTAGCCTTTGCAAGTTCCTGTCTAGTAACTTCAAAATTACTTCTTGTGATTTTCCTTTTTTCTTATCACACGTCAGTGCTTCCCAACATACGGTTGTTACAGTTTAGTTTATTGTCACATGTATCGAGGTACAGTGAAAAGCTTTTGTTGCATGCTAACCAGTCAGCGGAAAGACAGTACATGATTACAATCGGGCCATTTACTGTGTATAGATACATGATAAGGGAATAAGGTTTAGTGCATGGTAAAGCCAGTAAAGTCCAATCAAAAAAAAAAAGTGTTCGGCACGGACTTGTAGGGCCGAGATGGCCTGTATCCATGCTGTAATTGTTATATGGTTATATGGTTATAAGGATAGTTCAGGGGCCACTAATGAGGTAGAGAGTGGTTCAAGGCCGCTGTCTGGTTGTAGTAGTGTGATTCAGTGTGTTCTAGATTCCAAACACCTTCTGGGAGAAAACATTTCATTCTCAGGTCTCATCTAAGCCTCTTCTTCTTTACCCTAGATTTTGTCCTCCAATTTCCGACACCTTAATTATCGGGGAAATGTTTCCTCCCATCCACTTTGTCTGCCAAATCCTCAAAATCCATGGTACATTAAATAACAATGGCAGCGTCTTTGATCTCGCCTGCCCAAATCCCCAAAGTTATGACTTAATCCGGTTTAATCACAAGACCAAAGATGTTCTAAGCCGCCTTAAAATGTTTAACAGCCCTACTGAGACAGGGCAATCCCTGAGCCATGACCACTCAAAATGGAGCAGGAGCAGTCAGGATGCTATTGAATACCTTAAGTCTATTTGTTAGGAACATCCAGAAGACCAATGGAGAAAATGGAAAGAATACATCATAGCAGTTCCAAAACTATCCACTCATCTGCCCCATAAAGCATCTCGTGCTGCAGCTGTGCCAAAGCCTGCATTCCCACATTGATTTCATCACTCCCTTCAGTATTAATGGACCTGGAGTAGAAGAAAGTCATTTGGTTAAGAGTTTAAGAAGGAACTGCAGATGCTGGAAGATCGAAGGTGCACAAAAATGCTGGAGAAACTCAGCGGGTGCAGCAGCATCTACGGAGCGAAGGAAATAGGCAACGTTTCGGGCCAAAACCCTTCTTCAGATTGATGGGGGGTTTAGGGGGGGGGGGGGGGGGGGAGAGGAAAGGAAAAATGAGGAGGACGAGCCCGAGGGCTGAGGGAGAGATAGGAAGGGGAGGAGACAGCATGGGCCAACAAAATTGGGAGAATTCAACGTCCACGCCACTAGGGTGCAGACTGCCCAAGTGGAATACGAGGCGCTGCTCCTCCAATTTCCGGTGTTGCTCGCTCTGCCCCCCCCCGCCCCCCATCAGTCTGAAGAAGGGTTTAGGCCTGAAACGTTGCCCATTTCCTTCGCTCTATAGATGCTGCAGCACCCACTGAGTTTCTCCAGCATTTTTGTGTTCCGTGGAAGGAAGTCACCCTTGACTTGGATGGACTGCCGATGAAGTAGAGGAAGCTAGAAATGGATGCATCTGTTACTGCAGATGCTGGAATCTTGAGCAAAACATTATGTGCTGGAGGAACATGTGTTGAGAAGAATCTCGATCCGAAACGTTGCCTGTCCATTCCCTCCCCAGATGCTGCCTGACCCATTGAGTTCCTCCAGCACTTTGTGTGTTTTGCTCAGGAAGCTGAAGAATATTGTTATTTATGAACTGCGTGGTTACAAATTGGTGGTCAACATAAAGAATCCGCATTATTTTTATCTCCATTAATTTCTCAGATGCAAACTAAGACAGGCAAGAAGCAGGTTATCACCTATTTTACTCTTGACCAGTAATTAAAAATGTCTGCACTGTAGGGAAATTAAAGGAATTAAGGCTACAATGGAAGTCCTAGGATTATAAAGTCATACAGGTCCTTTGCCCAACTTGCCTATGCCGAACAAGATGCCCATCTACACTAGTCCCACTGTTTGCCCCATATCCCTCTAAATCTATCCTATCCATGTACACGTCCACATGTCTTTTAAATGGTGTTATAGTACATGGCCAAACAACCTTCTCTGGCAGCTCGTTCCATATACCCACCACCCATTGTGTGAAAAAGTTGCCGCTCAAGTTCCTATTAAATCTTTCCCCTCTCACCTTAAATGGATTTGTCCATCAGTTTGTGCTGAAAGTTACGAATCGCTTGTAGCAGCTGTAAAATGTCACACCTATATTAGTGCGTCAGTACTTTTCACCCTCTTGTCGATTTGTTGCTTGGTCCTAAGGCCAGAAACACCATTAGCTTCCAAAAACTGTATCCCATCTGCTAGTCTTGCTTGTCTCCTCAGGGATATTTCATTCTGTGTTAACAATATCCAATCTGGTTCTCAGAGCAAACTATTTCATTTGCAGATTGAAGGGGGGGGAGGGATATTCGAAGTGGCAGGTTGGATGGGTGGGTTTGCACCCTAGGCAGTCAATTAGAGCTTTCCCCTTGCATGGTAGTCCATGGTTACAGGACTGCACAAAGAGTCAAAGACCTTAGAGACCACAACCATGCTAAATTCACGAGGCCAGAAAGATACTCAGCACGGCCGTATCAGGACGGCAAAAGCACAGAGGCAGGAATCGTGTGAAGGCATAACTGTGTGAAGAGATAGAAAGTTAACAAGGGGATATGTGAAGTTCCACCTCCCTGCCACAACTTACACGTGACACATGATTTATAGGTCATCTTCCCAGGGAAGAATTATTTCAGCAATATAAAAATAGAGGCAAAGAAATAATCTTTGCCCGATTACACATCTGAATGAGTAATGACCGCATTTATTCCTACGATTCTTATCCCATAAGACTATAATAAGGCATAACTTTATCCTTCAAATGGTTGAAAAGAGAAATAAATATTTGCTTGTGCTCCTAAGCCCACAATTGTCCTCAAATTCACTGCTGGGCAATGGATCTAAACAATCTCTAGCTCCAAAACCTTGCCACTCAGGCAAAATTGTCTACTTTCATCCCAAAGGAACATCCCCAATGGAAATGCTTCTTTAAGCTAATATAACCACAGCGACGGTGGCACAGCAATAGAGTTGCTGCCTTACAGCGTCAGAGACCCGGGTTCAACCCTGACCACGGGTGCTGTCTGGATGGAGTTTGCACGTTCTCCCTGTGACCGCGTGGGTTTTCTCCAGGTGTTTCTTTTACCTCCCACATTTCAAAGACAGGTGGGTTTGTAGATAATTGGCTTCTGGAAAATTCCCCCTAGTGTGTAGGATGTAAAACTGGGATTTCAAAGATCTATTGTTCGGGTGATCATTGGTCATCATGGACTTGGTGGGCTGAAGGGCCTGTTTCCACACTGCATCTCTAAACTAATCTTAGCTAAAAACTCTAAACTAACTTCAAAATGTAATTAAGAGTTTAAGAAGGAACTGCAGATGCTGGAAAATCGAAGGTACACAAAAAAGCTGGAGAAACTCAGTGGGTGCAGCAGCATCTATGGAGCAAAGGAAATAGGCAACGTTTCGGGAAGGGTTTCGGCACGAAACGTTGCCAATTTCCTTCGCTCCATAGATGCTGCTGCCCCCACTGAGTTTCTCCAGCATTTTTGTGTACCACATATCAAAGTGCTGCTGTTTATTTACTTTCTAAGGCATCTGGGCAGATATGATATGTCCAGCAAGATTCTTTGGAGCTTTTACATATGTGGTGTAGAAATTATTCTGATGGGATGCATCTCCGCCTGGTGTAGCAACTGCTCTGCTCATGACTGCCTGACCCTGCAGAGAGTGGTGAACACAGCACAGCCCATCACGTGCTCATCACTGCCTTCCATCCAGTCCTTTACAATACGTTGTATCAAAGGGGCTGGGAGAATCATCCAGGATGCCTTTCAACGTGGCCATTCTCTTTTCTCTCTGCTACCAACTGAGAGAAGATATAGAAACTTGAAAGTTTCGATATTCACACTTAAGGACAGCTCCTTCCATCTGACTCCTGAACCGACCATCTCATTCACACCTCATTCCCCAAAGTTCTATTAAACTTAACTCTACCTCATCATAGATGAACAAGAATGGCTCATCAGGAAGGGTCTCAACCCAAAACGCCACCTATTCCTTTTCTCCAGAGATACTGTCAAACCAGTTGTTTTACTCCAGCTTTGTGTCACTTATAGATTATTCTGCTGTTATAATATCATATTATTTTGCACTACTCAGATTTTGCACAACAATTTTGTACTCTTTTGCACTCGTTATTTTATGTATTGTTGTATTGTAGTCATTGAAAGTAGGCATGCAGGTGCAGCAGGCAGTGAGGAAAGCAAATGGTATGTTAGCATTCATAGCAAAAGGATTTGAGTATAGGAGCAGGGAGATTCTACTGCAGTTGTACAGGGTCTTGGTGAGACCACACCTGGAGTATTGCGTACAGTTTTGGTCTCCTAATCTGAGGAAAGACATTCTTGCCATAGAGGGAGTACAGAGAAGGTTCACCAGACTGATTCCTGGGATGTCAGGACTTTCATATGAAGTAAGACTGGATAGACTCGGCTTGTACTCACTAGAATTTAGAAGATTGAGGGCGGATCTTATAGAAACTTACAAAATTCTTAAGAGCTTGGACAGGGTAGATGCAGGACGATTGTTCCCGATGTTGGGGAAGTCCAGAACAAGGGGTCACAGCTTAAGGATAAGGGGGAAATGTTTTAGGACCAAGATGAGAAAAACATTTTTCACACAGAGAGTGATGAATCTCTGGAACTCTCTGCCACAGAAGGTAGTTGAGGCCAGTTCATTGGCTATATTTAAGAGGGACTTAGATGTGGCCCTTGTGGCTAAAGGGATCAGGGGGTATGGAGAGGAGGCAGGTACAGGATACTGAGTTGGATGATCAGCCATGATCATATTGAATGGCGGTGCAGGCTCGAAGGGCCGAATGGCCTACTCCTCACCTAATTTCTATGTTTCTATTTATCATTACTTGGTTTACTCTGTGAGCTTTATGTGGACAAGGAGTGTCATTGCACCCTGATCGAAAAGAGAATAAACTCATATAATCAAATCTAACATCACCTCTTTATCAAGCAGTGCTTTCCAGATTGCAAACACTCTCTGAATGAAAAATAATCTCTGCTGCACCTGTTGGAATATAATAAGGTCAGGGTATTTTTTATTTGCAAAGCATAAGAGAAATTCTACAACATGATAGAGTGAAAATCTAAGCAAATTAAGCCTATTGCTGAGTATTTCTCCATATGGTTTTAGCATATGCAGCAATTTTCATGAAATTGCTCTGTGGGATTTATTTTTGCTTTGCAAATTAATGTTTTTCTTACGCATGAGTTGTGGTCAACGTTAATTTCTTGTCAATAATAATAAAAATAAACGTTATTACAGACTCAAGGTCCAGACAAGGGGCAACATTACATTAAAAAATGCGTTGCATATCAAATATCATAAATACATATAAAATCTTGGTATAACACATAAAAACATCATAATTTATATTAAAAAAACAAAAAAACACAATACATAAGTTAAAAATCCAGATTAAAAGATGATCAATGTCCTACAACGAGACAACAATGCCAGTGTCTCCACAACTGGGATTGGTAGCGTGTAGTGCTAACCCTTATGTTTGACAGGCCACAATAAGCACATTTTTAGAGTCATTGATCCTGCAAATGAATTTATACATGTGGTGTCTTAGGATAGCTTCTAAATACAATACAATACAATACAATGCAATACAATACAATACCATTTATTTGTCATTTAAACCTCACATAAGGTTCAAACGAAATTTGGTTTCTGCAGCCATACAAGAAAAGAACCAAGACACACACCAACACAATTCACACAAACATACATCACAGTGAATCTCCTCCTCACTGTGATGGAAGGCAAAGTCTTGTCTCTCCCCTGCTCTCCATTCTCTCCCGATGTCAAAGTCAAAGCCCCCGGCGGGCGCTAGCAAGTCCGCGGCCATTTAAAGCCGCGCCGGGCGATGTAAGGCCCCGCTCCAGGTCACTCTCAACCCCGCAATTCGAGTGGGAGAAGTCGCTGTTGCCAGTGCTCCGTAAAGCGGTCTCCCACCGGGGACCCGCGAGCTCCCGGTGTCACCATACACCGGATCGGGTCGCAGCCGCGCGCCACCACAACTCTCCACGCTCCGAAGCCGGCCAGCTCCACGATGGTAGGACCGCAGCTCCACAGGCTCCGTGACTTGAGCCCCCAGGTCGTTCCTGCTGGAGGCCGCTCCACGGTGCTAGGCCCCAACGACAACGGAGACCCGACAGGGAAAAGGTTGAGTCTCCGTGCAGGGAAGAGATTTAAAAGTATCCCCCATCCACCCCCTGCCCCCCACACATACACATTTAAAAGCCCACTACAAACTATACCCTCAACGGGACAAAAAAATAAAAAAACACAGACAGACTGCAGAGGCCCCTGCGATGTCGGTAGCACCGCCCACCCGGATGGACTGTACTGACTCCTGCAGCCACAAACATATTACTGGCACTACACCATCTAGGTTGCCTTAGCAGTGTTCTCATGGCATCGTTATATGCCACCTTTAGTCTCTGCAAACTTGTCTTTCCATAGTTCGACCACAGGTGTGCAGTGTAGAGTGGTGTGCAGTATGCTCTAAATAGCGACATCTTCACCACATCTGCACACGCACCAAATTTACGCAAGAGGATATTCGCCTGTACATACAGCATGCGTCGTTGCCTATAAATATCCTCATCATCTGTCATTTGTTCTGTAATAATATGCCCTAGATATTTTATCTTATTACAGACACTGAGATTATTGTCAGACAATTTAAAATCAGGATATTTTAGGCATTTATCCTCTTTGGTTCTACAGACCATAACAGCACTCTTACTAGCATTATATTTAATGTCATGTGCCACACCATACACAGAACACATAGTAAGGAGCTGCTGGAGACCAGCGCTGGATGGACTAAAGACCACAAGATCTTCTGCATACACAATATGGTTCACTAAAATATTACCAATCACGCACCCAGTGTTACAGGCTTTCAATTGTTTAGACAGATCTTCAATATATATATTAAAAAGGACTGGGGACAAAATTCCCCCTTGTCTAACACCATTGCTAACCCCAAATGGGGCTGAGACCCTATTGCCCCATTTTATTTGCATAGTCTGGTGGGCATACCAGTAGGCCAGAATTCTAACAATGTATTCAGGCACCCCTCTTTGACTCATTTTACCAAACAGCTTTCTGTGATTAACACGGTCAAAAGCTTTGGAAGCATCAATAAAGCACATAAGGATTGAAGAGTTTTTGCCTCTATATTTGTTTACAATCTCCTTTAGGGCATATATGCATAAGTCAGTGCCATGTTTAGCTTTAAAACCAAACCGGTTATCTGTGGAGTTAACAAACTCATTTATTCTATCCAGCAGAACTCTTTCTAAAACGTTTGACAATATGCTGGCTAAAGCTATGGGCCTGTAATTATTTAGGCTGCCTACTTTACCAGCTTTGTCCTTAATGACCGACACTAACAGGGCAGACAACATTGAGTCTGGTAACAAGCCATGAATCACAAAGGCAGTAAAACAAATAGCTAGGAGAGGAGCTATCCTCATACTCGCATTCTTAAGATGTTCAGCAGAGATATGATCCAAGCCACTTGCTTTGTTGTTGGACAGCTTGTTCATGGCATGATACACCTCATGTGACATAATCACCATCGAGTCATTACTCTCAATATTGTCCACGCTATACAAGTCACCTTGGACACAGTTGAATAAAGTGCTATAATGTTGTCGCCATAACTCTGCGATATTAGCTGTTCCGGAGTTTCCATACAAGATACAAGATACAAGATACACTTAATTGTCATTTGGACCCCCTTGAGGTCCAAACGAAATGCCGTTTCTGCAGCCATACATTACAAACAAATAGACCCAAGACACAACATAATTTACATAAACATCCATCACATTGCTGTGATGGAAGGCCAAATAACTTATCTCTCCACTGCACTCTCCCCCCCCCCCCATGTCAGAGTCAAAGTCAAAGCCCCCGGCTGGCGATGGCGATTGTCCCGCGGCCATTAAAGCCACGCCGGGTGGTGCAAGGTCGCACACCGGGTCTTGGTGTTAGAGCCCCCGGCGTGCGCTCGCAGAGTCCCGCGGCCATTCCAAGCCACGCGGGGCGGTGATGTCAGGCCCCGCTCCAGGAGCTCTTCGACCCCGCAACTCAGGCGGGAGAAGTCGCCGTTGCGAGAGCCCTGAAAAGCGGTCCCCCTCCAGGGACCCGCGGGCTCCCGGTGCCGCCGTCCGCAGACTCGCAGTTGCAGCCTCCCCCTTGTCTCTCCGGTGTCGGGCCGCAGCAGCAGCAGCGCTCCACCACCGCTCCACCCGCTCCGGACTCGGCCAGCTCCGCGACGGTGAGGTGAGTCGTCGGCACCAGAGTCCCCGGTCTCTTCCTGTTGGAGGCCGCTCCTCATTGCAGCCCCAACGATAACGGAGACCCGACGAGAAAAGGTCGGGTCTCCCGTGCAGGGAGAGATTTAATTAAGTTACTTTACCCCCCTCCCTAATGACCCCACACCCCACCCCCATCCCCCCCATGAACACACACCCCAACAAAAAATAACATATGATCCAAGCCAACTACACCTATGTGACATAATCACCATCAAGTCATTACTCTCAATATTGTCCACCCTATACAAGTCACCTTGGACACAGTGAATAAAGGGCTATAATGTTGTCGCCATAACTCTGCGATATTAGCTGTTCCGGAGATTCCATCTACAGTACATGGTAGAGATGTTTTGTAACTGCTAAGAGCTCTCACTTCCTTCCAAAAATCTGTAGCATTGTTACTGAGGAGCTTCTTAGCCATGGAATCAGCCCTCATAGCTTGCTCATGTTTACAGATGTTAAGAGTGGTTAAATATACTTTATGGAAAAGTGCACTGCTGGTCATATCCTTGAAATTGTTGGTGGAGCAGTGGGGAGAAGAGGTGACATGGGTAAAGATATGATGTGAGTGCTGAAGTACAGAAATAGATTGCTTATATGTTCAAAAGCTCAAGGACATGAATTAGACCATTTGACCTATCAAGTCTATTCAATCATGGCTGATCTATCTTTCCCTCTCAACCCCATTATCTTGCTTTCTCCCCATAGCTCTTGACACCCCACCTTAAAAATATCTATTAACTTGGCATCCACAGCCTTCCGGGACAATGAATTCCACAGATTCACCACACTCTTCCATCTTCAAAGTTCAAAGTAACTTTATTGTCAATTCAATCATGCAACAGTAGTTACACAGAGGATTGAAATTACGTTTCCCCATACTCCAAATGTGCAAGTAATATTAAAAACACAGACAGACAACATACCAATAAAAATAGACAATAGACATACATTATTTAAAATATTAAAATATTCACAGTGTGCCAAAATGTAGCAAAAACTTTGAGGTATTTTAAAAAGGGTGCAACAATGAAAGGTGCAATATAGAAAAAGTGCAAATTTCGTACTGGGGACATTGAGCCAAAGTTATTTTCAAGGTTTGTTTGTCTTTGTTTGGGTACTGTTTATGGAATTTTCTTAAGTGTGTTGAGTAGTCTGATGGCCTGAGGACAAAAGCTGTTTTTGAATCTGGTGGTTTTGCTCCGCATGCTGCGGTAGCGCTTACTGGAAGGTAGGAGGTTTGTGTGCTGGGTGGGTGGTGTCTTTGATGATATTGCTTGCTCTCTTGCGACAGCGACATCTTCATCTCCTTTCTAAAGGTACATCTTTGAATTCTGATGCTGTGGCCTCTGGTCCTAGACTCTCCCACTCGTGGAAACATCCTCTGCACATCCACTCTATCCTGGCCTTTCACTGTTTTGTTTGATATGCCCCGTTGTGCCATGACTGCCGGACTTGAAGAATTATCCACAACAGTAGACGAGGAGAAAGATGGCAAGGGACAGATGCTGGCATGTTGAAGGTGCATCCAGCAGGCCCACGTACACCCAAGATATCATCTCAACTAAGCATAGATGAGCTTCATTCCGGATCTAATGTCATCAAGAAATGTCATGGATGATAAATGCAGGCTCATCAGGTCAGATTTAAAGATATAATCAACATCTAAATTCACTGTCAGTGAATGTCACCAAGGCCATCAATTTCCACACTACTTGCAATTTCTTTTCATATTACCAGCAAGGAATTTATGGGGAATTAGATAATTTATCATAAAACTGCAATGTGTAACTGACTGATGTAATTTTGAGCCTTACATTTGTAGGACCAGGGGAGTGAGTTGAAATCCCACCATTTAAAACGAGAAATAAATTAGTGGCGTTGTCTCAGAAGACTGTCAATGTATTGTTAAAATCTATGAGATAGAAAGCCTACTATCTCTATCTACCCTGTCTTGCCTATAGTGGACATGAGTCATAAACTATATTGGAGCTCGAAAGCAGCTAAAGTGGAATAAAGTATTCTAAACATGCTTAGCCTTTATATGACCTGCACCTTGTTCACTACCAACTCTCTCCTCTATGAGAGTGCAAGAGCCCAGTAGATACTTCAAGCATGCCACACATTGTCCTGATAGCCACCACAATTTTCACCTTCCACATCATGAGAGGAGCAGATTAGGTAGATGCACAGAATCTCTTGCCTAGAGTAGGGGAACCGAGGACCAGAGGACATAGGTTCAAGATGAAGGGGGGAAAAAAAAATAGGAATCTGAGGGGTAACTTTTTCACACAAAGGGTGGTGGATGTATGGAACAAGCTGCCAGAGGAGGTAGTTGAGGCTGGGACTATCCCAATGTTTAAGAAGCAGTTAGACAGGTACATGGATAGGACAGGTTTGGAGGGATATGGACCAAGCGCAGGCAGGTGGGACGAGTGTAGCTGCCACATGTTGGCCGGTGTGGGCAAGTTGGGCCAAAGGACCTGTTTCCACACCGTATCGCTCTATGACTATGCATGTAGGAGCAAATTCTTTCAAGATTGACGGATTATTATTTATCCTGTTCACGTGTTTGCCCCACTTTCTGCTGCTTGCAGGTGACACCAAACAGAAAGTTTCAGCAGATTTGAGAATGCCCAAAATTCCCCTACAATGGGATAGACTATTATCTACAAGTTCAACCTGTCCTTAAAATGAAGAAGCTTCCTGATCCAGTCTTGAATAAGACCAAATTCAATCCTCAGGGCACTTCTACCCCAATTCTCTCAGAGTTTAGTGGTGGATACATTCAATATCTTGGCAGCATAATCAAGGACGAGTCGCATCCTGGCCACTCCCTCTTGTCCCCTCTCCCATCAGGCAAAAGGTATAGAAGTGTGAAAACGCACACCTCCAGATTCAGGGACAGTTTCTTCCCAGCTGTTATCATGCAATGGAATCATCCTACCACAACCAGTGAGCAGTGCTGAACTACTATCTACCTATTTGGAGATCCTTAGACTATCCTTGATCGGACTTTGCTGGCTTTACCTTGCACTAAACGTTATTTCCTTACCATGTTTCCATACACTGTAAATGGATTGGGGGGGTGGGGGGGGGTGGGGGCAGGGGGTTGTTTGGGGGGGGGGGGGGGGGGGGGGGGGGGGGGGGGGGGGGGGGGGGGGGAGGTTGTGGGGGGAGGGTGTGGGGCGGGAGGTTGTGGGGTTGTGTTGTGGGGGGAGGCGGGTGTGGGCGGGGTAGAATGAGCTCGGCGAAAAGACAGGGGAAGAGGCAAGGGGAGAGGGTGGTATCACGGTTAGGGGGGGAGGAGCCAGCGGGGGGGACCAGAGGGGTAGTGGCTGGAATTGGGGGTGCAATGGGGACTCACTCTGGTCGCTGGTCGTTCTCCTCCGCGGGGATCAGAGTCTCTGTTTCTGTTTGGCGACATCGGTGATATATAACCATATAACAATTACAGCACGGAAACAGGCCATCTCGGCCCTTCTAGTCCGTGCCGAACACTTACTCTCCCCTAGTCCCATCTACCTGCACTCAGACCATAACCCTCCATTCCTTTCCCATCCATATACCTATCCAATTTATTTTTTAATGATAAAATCGAACCTGCCTCCACCACTTCCTCCAATCCGGGCTGGGCTGTGTCCCCGACTCTGGGGCGGGACTGGACTGGGTTGGGTCTCCGACACTGGGCTGTTGTTTTGGGGCACAGTGGGGCGGGGCTGGGCTGGGTTAGGTCTCTGACACTGCGCTGCTCCTGAGGCCAAGGCTGGACTGCTTGGGGCATGGGTGGGGCGGGGCTGGGCTGGGTGGGGCTGGGTGGGGCTGGGTGGGGCTTGGTGGCGCTGGTTGGGGCGGGGCTGGGTGGGGCTGGGCTGGGTGGGGCTGCACTGGGCGGGGCGGGGCTGGGCTGGGTGGGGCTGGGTGGGGCTGGGTGGGGCTGGGTGGGGCTGGGCTGGGGGGGCTGGGTGGGGCTGGGCTGGGTGGGGGGCTGGGTGGGGCTGGGTGGGGCTGGGTGGGGCTGGGCTGGGTGGTGGCTGGGCTGGGTGGGGCTGGGCTGGGTGGGGCTGGGTGGGGCTGGGCTGGGTGGGGCTGGGTGGGGCTGGGTGGGGCTGGGCTGGGTGGGGCTGGGCTGGGCTGGGTGGGGCTGGGTGGGGCTGGGTGGGGCTGGGTGGGGCTGGGTGGGGCTGGTTGGGGCGGGGGCTGGGTGGGGCTGGGGTGGGGGCTGGGCTGGGGGGCTGGGTGGGGCTGGTTGGGGCGGGGCTGGGTGGGGCGGGGCTGGGGGGGGCTGGGCTGGGTGGGGCTGGGCTGGGCTGGGTGGGGCTGGGTGGGGCTGGGCTGGGTGGGGCTGGGTGGGGCTGGTTGGGGGCGGGGCTGGGTGGGGCTGGGTGGGGCTGGGCTGGGTGGGGCTGGGTGGGGCTGGTTGGGGCGGGGCTGGGTGGGGCTGGTCGGGGTGGGGCTGGGTGGGGCGGGGCTGGGCGGGGCGGGGCTGAGTGGGGCTGGTTGGGGCGGGGCTGGGTGGGGCGGGCGCTGGGCGGGGCTGGGTGGGGCTGCGCTGGGGGGGCGGGGCGGGGCTGGGTGGGGGGCTGGGCTAGCTGGACCTGGGCGGGGCTGGTCTGGGCGGGGGCTGGGTGGGGCTGGGCTGGGTGGGCTGGGTGGGGCTGGTCGGGATGGGTCCGAAAGTCCGGTTGGAAACCTCAGCCGGCCACCCTTAGCTCCAGTAAAGACGCAATGGCGCAGACCGCTCCAGGGAGTGACAGTGAAGAGACTAATCCGCGCAGCACTGACTGGCAGGAGCAGAGATCGATCTATGCACGGGCAGTTTTTAAGAATTTTAAACCTCACTATCTTTTACGACATTCAACCGATTGGAACGTAACTTGGTGCAGTTGCAGCACGGGAGAACGGTGAGTGAACTGGCAAAAAATCATAGCACTATAGTGAAAGATAGATAGATATAGGTATGTTACA
Source organism: Leucoraja erinaceus (assembly GCF_028641065.1). Taxonomy (NCBI): domain Eukaryota; kingdom Metazoa; phylum Chordata; class Chondrichthyes; order Rajiformes; family Rajidae; genus Leucoraja; species Leucoraja erinaceus. The sequence continues at coordinate 110,925,398 of NC_073379.1, read as the reverse complement.
AAACTTACCTTCAGCGGCGCTGCAATGCTGTCACTGGCCGTGTGCGCGATTTTGCGCGTTTGAGGGGGGGCGGGGTTAAAACGGGGTTTTTCCCCGACCTGGTCCTGAATTATATTTGTTGGAGTGCAAGATGTTCCTGAAGAATCGTTCCTGCAGCCGTTCTGTGTGTTTTAAAAAAAAATTCACCAGACAAGTTAATCGCTGGAATGATTTTAAAATCAGTTTTTGAAGCCGTCAATGCTGACAACTGGGACGGATTTTATGGAGGACCAGGTAAAAGAAAGTTGTTTATTTTTATGTATAAAAGTGTTTATTAAGATGTATTTAATTCACGTTTTAAGTTGCGAAACCGTGATTTTTCCCCGAAGAACCGGCAGTGTATTTGCTGCCGATATGGGGGACTAAATTCACCGCTGCCTCAATGTTCCAAATGGTCCCGTTCCAGAAAATCCCACTCGCAAGCTGATTTAAATGGCCATTAATTTACAGGTATTAATCATTAAATTCCTTCCATTTGGCCTATAAACCCATGACAATGCGATTTAAAAATTATGTTATATTCTGAATTCTTGTGTGAATGTTATTTGGACACTTAGGCTATTTAAAAATGTTAATCTATTCTTAAGAAATGGATAGATGTTTAGATCTAGTAATTGAATTTTGTAATTAGCTACAATTAGGTATCTAACTAATTATATGCTTTAATTTCATCTAAGTAAGGTTGTTTCATATTTGTTTCAGAATGCTTCAATCTATAAAATCTGAACATTTCTTTCAGTTCTCTTAAATTTTAAGAAAATTATCGGCTTTTAAATGTCCTCAATCACAGCTTTTGTGTTAAGTCAATGAAAAAGCAATAGGGAACAAGATGCCAATTTCCGAGTATGAAAATGGCCATAACCTTTTTAATACTGAAGATATGAAAATTAATTAGGTGTCAAATTAAACATATTTTTATGCTTTATCTGATGGGATAAATTGCAGACTTGATTTTTTAAATCTCAAAATTTTGTAACATTGCTATTGAAGGTGAAGTCACAGGTAGATAAGGTGGTCGAAAAGGCATTCAGCACATTGGTCTTCATCAGTCAGAGTATTGAGTATAGAAGTTGGGAGATCATGTTGCAGTTAAAATCTCAGAAAGATAGATAGATAGATAGATAGATAGATAGATAGATAGATAGATAGATAGATAGATAGATAGATAGATAGATAGATAGATAGATAGATAGATAGATAGATAGATAGATAGATAGATAGATAAGGAGGACTGGCTGAGCTTTGTTGCCTTCCACCACAGTGAAGAATGCTGTGGTGGATGTTTGTGTTAAATCTTATTGTGTATATATTGTGTGTTCGCTTTAAGAGTATCGCTGCTGGCAAATTCATTTCACTGCACCTTCGGGTGCATGTGACAAATAAAATTGACTTTGACTTTGACTTTGATAGATAGATGTCCCAGATAGAACAATGAAATTCTTACTTACAGCAGCCCAACAGTATATGTAAACATAGTACACTGTAAACATTATAATAAATATACACACATGTACAGATAAAAAACAAACAAACAAAAATTGTGCAATAATAGCAATAATAGCCTATATAGTTCAGAGCTTATTTGGAGATTGTGTTGTTTAATAGCCTAATGACTGTAGGGAAGAAGCTGTTTCTGATCCTGCTTGACGTTACAGTTTTCAGACTCCTGTACCTTTTTCCAGTTGGCAGGGGTGAAATGAGAGTGTAGCTAGGCTGGTGTGGTTCTTTGATGATGCTGGCTGCCTTTTTGAGACAGCGACTCCGATAAATCCCTTCGATGATGACAGTATACGAATGCAGCTGCTGAGCTGACCGAGGGCAAACGATCTTGCGCTAGACAGAGAAAGAGATTATTTTTCTCCGTGAACATCTCTGAAAGATTTGAACATTGACACATACCACATGGAGCAACACACATTAGGTTGCCCTGTCCAGTGTACCAGCATAAAACGAGGTGGTCGCTCATCTGAAGAAGCGAGAACGGATGAAGGATTAGAGCTAGGGCTAGAAAGGGTGAAGAGAAGATTAACAAGGATGTTGCCAAAACTTGAGGGCCTGAGCTATAGGGAGTGTTTCTGCAGGTATATGACTTTATTCTGAGCGCAGGAGGCTGAGAGGTGATCAAATAGAGGTGTACAAGAGCATGAGGGGAATAGATAGAGTGAATGCAGTCATTTACTCCGCGTAGGGGAATCAAGATCCGGAGAATATAGGTTTAAGGTGAGAGGAGAAAGATTTAATAGGAACCCGAGGGGCAACTTTTCCACACAGACAGTTGTGGGTATATGGAACGAGCTACCATAGGAGGTACAGATGCTGAGGCAGGTACTATAACAACATTTAAAAGATACTTAGACAGGTACATGGATAGGAAATGTTTAGAGGGATCTGGGCCAAGGACAGGCAGTTTGGACTAGTGTAGATAGGGCATCATAGTTGGCATGGGCAAGTTGGACCAAAGGGCCTGTTTCATGCTGTTTGACTATGACTATCTCCGGATTACAACATTACAACACTGTGGACTAGATGCCGCAATCTCATTCGAGAATAAGTGATGAACAGCAGCTAACTCCCTCCCTATTGTTTTCAATGCTACATTAATAGCTATAGTACACACTATAGAGTAAAATAAATAAATCTAATGCATTTGGGAAAATGGTCAAATGCACCACTTGATTTGCAATACGAGGAACATGACAAACAAGTCACGGCCCAACTTAACCCTAGAGGAGTGTTGATTAATGGCTCGTACACTCCATATCATTTTGTGCTGGATTATACCCCAAGGCTGTTTCTAGGCAGTTAACTTCATAGTGCTATTTTTTTTTCCACAAATGATTCTGACTACTAGGTACAACCACATACTGTTGTTCAGCGTGTATTTATTAAAACACATGAGCGAATGGGTCCTAACATCTGCAAACCAAGGGTTCTCTTAAAACATATTCCAATATGGAATTTATGGAATTCCTTGCCACAGAGGGCAGTGGATGGATTTAAGAGAGAGTTAGATAGAGCTCTAGGGGCTAGTGGAGTCAAGGGATATGAGGAGAAGGCAGGCACGGGTTATTGATAGCGGACGATCAGCCATGATCACAATGAAGGGCCGAATGGCCTCCACCTGCACCTATTTTCTATGTTTCTATGTTTCTAATATACAACACAATCTCCTGACAATGAAGGCCCACAAAAACCCTGGAAAATGTGGATCATTTTCTATTTCTTAAGAGCTACACTGATGATGAAATTCACCATCGTCTCATTATATCAACAAAATCGTTGGCCATCTAAAGAATGATTGGAGATCAAGACCTCAAATCAAATACAATGCACGTGGTCTATCGGACAATAATGATTCCCATTCTCTTCTATGGCCTGAGATACGGACTATCTACAAAAGGCACAGCAGAGCACTGAAAAGAGACTATCAAAGCTGTGCCTGAAAAGTCTCCAGATTCATTTGCACGATAGGCCAGCCAACATCAGCAACTTTTTTAGGGGCATCTTTCGGCAGTTATAAAAAGCTTCACTTTATAGATTTATGGCTTTGATGGGTTAAGCAAATTTGCACGTTCAACATTGGACTCCTGAAACAATCTCTCCACTCCCAGCTCTGACAAAGCAAGAGATGACCAGGCAGAGAGTGAAGGAGCATTAAGAACATTCTCAAATGCCTTATAAGCCCAATTTTACACCGCTGTATAGGAAACCTTGGTCCGTGATTGCAAAAATGAAGTTTGTTTAGTTCAGTTTATTACCATGTGCACCAAGGTACAGTGAAAAGCTTTTGTTGTGTGCTAACCAGTCAGCGGAAAGACAATACATGATTACAATCGAGCCATCCACAGTGTACAGCTGTTGGAGTAGACATTTAAAAGAGTGGAGCAATTGTAATGCATGATTGCAGATCCACTTCTGGGACCAGCACACAAAGATTTGCCTGGCCTAGGCACACGAGGAAGGAGGAAAATGGAACATTTTGATAACATAAAGAATCTCAGGCCTATTTGTCAGAAACATACAGAAACTCCATGTAAAAGGTATAGTTTGGTTTAGTTTAGAGATGCAGCATGGAAACAGGCCCTTCGGCCCATCGGGTCTGCGCCGACCAGCGATCCCCGCACATTAACACTATCCTACATTTACCAGTCAATTAACCCACAAACCTGTACGTCTTTGGAATGTGGGAGGAAACCGAAGACCTCGGAGAAAACCCACGCAGGTCACAGGGAGAACGTACAAACTTCGTACAGACAGCGCCTGTAATCGGGATCGAACCCGGGTCTCTGGCGCTGCATTGTACACGGTAGTGCAGCGGTTGAAAGACTTCCTGTTATAGACAATAGACAATAGGTGCTGGAGTAGGCCATTCAGCCATTTGAGCCAGCACCGCCATTCTATGTGATCATGGCTGATCATCCCCAATCAGTACCCCGTTCCTGCCATCTCCTCATATCCCCTGACTCCGCTACCTTGAAGAGCCCTATCTAGCTCCCTCTTGAAAGTATCCAGAGAACCGGCCTCCACCGCCCTCTGAGGCAGAGAATTTCACAGACTCACAACTATCTGTGTGAAGAAGTGTTTCCTCATCTCCGTTCTAAATGGCTTACCCCTTATTCTTAAACTGTTTCTGGACTCCTCCAACATCGGGAACATGTTTCCTGCCTCTAGCGTGTCCAAACCCTTAATAATCTTTTATGTTTCAATAAGATGCCCTCTCATCCTTCTAAACTCCAGAGTATACAAGCCCAGCCGCTCCATTCTCTCAGCATATGACTGCCCCGACATCCCTGGAATTAACCTTGTAAACCTACGCTGCACTCCCTCAATAGCAAGAATGTCCTTCCTCAAACTCAGGGACCAAAACTGCACACAATACTCCAGGTGTGGTCTCACTAGGGCTGTGTACAACTGTAGAAGGACCTCTTTGCTCCTATACTCAACTACTCTTGTTATAAAGCCCAACATGCCATTCGCTTTCTTCACTGCCTGCTGTACCTGCATGCTCACTTTCATAGACTGATGTTCAAGGACCCCCAGATCCCATTGTACTTCCCCTTTTCCCAACTTGACACAATTTAGATAATAATCTTCCTTCCTGTGTTTGCTACCAAAGTGGATAACCTTACATTTATCCACATTAAACTGCGTCTGCCATGCATCTGCCCACTCACCCAACCTGTCCAAGTCACCCTGCATCCTCATAGCATAACTTGCTGCTGATACTGAACTGCTTTTTACTGCATCTGTTTCAATTTAGTTTATTGTCACGTGTACAGTGAAAAGCTGTTGTTGCCAGTCAGCAGAAAGACAATACATGATTACAATCGAGCTATTTACAGTGAGAGAGCTTCTTCTGATTGTTGTGATTTCTGGATCAGAATACAAAGGAAGAAAGGAAGACAGAGGAAATCAGATGTATCTAAACAAACTTGAGGGGACAGGTTGAGTACATAGGAGAAAACTACAGCTCATCAATGTCACAGAGCTTTGTGCAAGTTGGAGCCCCAAAATTGGAAACAGACTGTTCTACCTGCACTTGGCTTCATTGCTCTTAATGGTTTTTGTATCTGTTAGTTTACATTTGAGTCTCCCAGTTTGCTATGAACAGTATGGAAGTTATAACCAAGTTACTTCTTATTTTTACTTTTGTACCTTAATATGTAACAGTATAAAATGGTGTGGTCTAACCTTGGCTTTAGCTGAAACATAGCTGGGAAATTAAAAGCAATAGTTTGGAATTTCAGGGTGACGAGAGAAGAAGAGATATGGGAGGAAATGTAAAGACTGAACCAGGGTCGGAAGCCATGGTGGCGAGGCAGTGAATACTAGAATCAAAGAGAGCGGACAGGTGGTGTCATCTCTGAATGTTCCAAGCTGAATCTTTGCAAATAAAGGCTTTTTGGCTTCTTGAAGAATTCTCTGTGCCTGTGTCATCTCATCCAAACTCTGAGTCTTAAAACCACGACAATAGCTGCGTTGGAGAGGAAGCAAGACTTTCCATGTACAACCCCTAAATTATCTTTCTCTTGGTCAAAATGAATCTGAGTTTGGAAATCCAGATTTATTTCTGCAATCCTGGCTTTCCCAGAGATGAAGTTGCCTGAACCTATGATGCCCTGGTGCTCTCTGTCATAGGCATGCAGGTGCAGCAGGCAATAAAGAAAGCGAATGGTATGTTGGCTTTCATAGCAAGAGGATTTGAGTATAGGAGCAGGGAGGTTCTACTGCAGTTGTACAGGGTCTTGGTGAGACCACACCTGGAGTATTGCGTGCAGTTTTGGTCTCCAAATCTGAGGAAGGACATTATTGCCATAGAGGGACTGCAGAGAAGGTTCACCAGACTGATTCCTGGGATGTCAGGACTGTCTTATGAAGAAAGACTGGATAGACTTGGTTTATACTCCCTAGAATTTGGGAGATTGAGAGGGGATCTTATAGAAACTTACAAAATTCTTAAGGGGTTGGACAGGCTAGATGCAGGAAGATTGTTCCCGATGTTGGGGAAGTCCAGGACAAGGGGTCACAGCTTAAGGATAAGGGGGAAATCCTTTAAAACCGAGATGAGGAGAACTTTTTTCACACAGAGAGTGGTGAATCTCTGGAACTCTCTGCCACAGAGGGTAGTTGAGGCCAGTTCATTGGCTATATTTAAGAGGGAGTTAGATGTGGCCCTTGTGGCCAAGAGGATCAGAGGGTATGGAGAGAAGGCAGGTACGGGATACTGAGTTGGATGATCAGCCATGATCATATTGAATGGCGGTGCAGGCTCGAAGGGCCGAATGGCCTACTCCTGCACCTAATATCTATGTTTCTATGTTTCTATGTCATCGAACGTAGAACATAGGGCAGAGGATCGTGCAGGAACAGGCCCTTCAGCCCACAATGTCTGTGCCGAAAATGATGCTATGATAAACTAATCTCATCTGCCTGCACATGATCCATATCCTACCATTCCCTGCATATCCATGTGTTTATCTAAAAGCAGCAGAGATGCCAGTGTTGTATCTACAATCTGGCTGCATGTTCCAGGCACTCATAAGATCATAAGACATAGGAGCAGAATATGGCTATTTGGACCATCGAGTCTGCTCCACCATTCGATCATGGCTGATCCATTTTTCCCTCTCTCAACCCCTTTCCCATCCTTCTCCCTGTGACCTTTGATGCCCTCTATGTAAACAACTTGCCACATGCATCTTATTTACATTTTTCCCCTCTTCCCTTAAAGCCATGCTCTCTAGCCGTTGACATTTCCATCCTGGGAAAAGCTTCTGACTGTCTACCCCATCACCCTATCGATACATTCCATAATGTTGTATAGTTATCTCAGGTCTTCCCCTCAACCTCTGGCATTCTATAATCAACAAGGTACATTTCTGAATTGAAGAGAATATCGTTTTTTGAAATCTAAAGCGGTGGATTTTGGAGGTCAGTGCTCTGTCTTCCGGCAGCAATCATGATTCATTCATCTTCTGTCAGTTCTCCGTGCTGCCTCTGATTCACAGTCTAGAATAGAATACAATACAATACTTTATTGTCACATATGACAAGTCACGGTGAAATCCTTTGCTTGCATACCTTACTAAGGTCCCCACTGTCCAGGTCCCTTTTGTCCAATGTTCTTCATAGCGATCCACCTATGCCATGTCCCCATTGTCCATTAAAAGTAGGCATGCAGGTGCAGCAGGCAGTAAAGAAAGCGAATGGTTTGTTAGCATTCATAGCAAAAGGATTAGAGTATAGGAGCAGGGAGGTTCTACTGCAGTTGTACAGGGTCTTGGTGAGACTTTACCTGGAGTATTGCGTACAGTTTTGGTCTCCTAATCTGATGAAGGACATTCTTGCCATAGAGGGAGTACAGAGAAGGTTCACCAGACTGATTCCTGGGATGTCAGGACTTTCATATGAAGAAAGACTGGATAGACTCGGTTTATACTCACTAGAATTTAGAAGATTGAGGGGGGATCTTATAGAAACTTACAAAATTCTTATGGGATTGTACAGGAGGATTGTTCCCGATGTTGGGGAAGTCCAGAACAAGGATGAGGGGGAAATCTTTTAGGACCAAGATGAGGAAAACATTTTTCTCACAGAGAGTGGTGAATCTGTGGAATTCTCTGGCACAGAAGGTAGTTGAGGCCACAGATCATTGGCTATATTTAAGAGGGAGTTAGATGTGGCCCTTGTGGCTAAAGGGATCAGAGGGTATGGAGAGAAGGCAGGTACGGGATACTGAGTTGGATTATCAGCCATGATCATATTGAATGGCGGTGCAGGCTCGAAGGGCCGAATGGCCTACTCCTGCACCTAATTTCTATGTTTCTATGTTTCTATGTTCTTCACAGCGGTCCCCCAATTCCGAGGTCCCTTGCCCCATGTTCTTCGTGGTGGTGCCCCCATGACGCGTCCCCATTGTACACAATGTTGGGGGAGTCCCGAACCAGGGGGCCACAGTTTAAGAATAAGGAGTAAGCCATTTAGAACGGAGACGAGGAAACACTTTTTCTCACAGAGAGTGGTGAGTCTGTGGAATTCTCTGCCTCAGAGGGCGGTGGAGGCCGGTTCTCTGGATGCTTTCAAGAGAGAGCTAGATAGGGCTTAAAAATAGCGGAGTCGGGGGATATGGGGAGAAGGCAGGAACGGGGTACTGATTTGGGATGATCAGCCATGATCACATTGAATGGTGGTGCTGGCTCAAAGGGCCAAATTACCTACGTATACACCTATTGTCTATTGTCTATTGTCTACTGTCCATTTTTCTAACCCCACCTCATAGCGGTTCCCCCCGACGCTGGTCCCCGTCTCTGTACTTAATGGCAAAAGATATTCCCTGGTAGGATTCATTACACAGAAATGGAGCTCATCCACAGTGGGAGCCATGCGACAACAAGAATGATACTGATGCTTCCTCTTAACATCGACACTCACGTTTCACAGGGCACAAGGGTTAAATTGGAGGCGTCATATCCAGAGGCATAGACTATTGATTCAAACACAAGTCAGAATCCAATCATTGCAGGTGCGAAAATTAAATTCTAGTAGGTAAATGTGGAATAAAGAGTAGCTATTGTCTACTCTTATATAGAGATCCCTCTGGGAAGAAATGTTGCTAACGTTACTTATTTTGGCTGACATTAAAATCAAAGATCTTATAGCAGAGCAAGATAGGCTACTTCTGCTAAATGCAATGTGCTGACGTGTAGTACGCTATGGAGGGGATCCTGGGCATTTTTCCACGCCCATTTTAGCAACCTGAGCCTACCTGATCCGACCCGACTCGCACTGTAATCAATGTTGCGGGGCAACAGTTTGTGTGGGTTAGATTCATAAATCTGTCAGTTCAAACTTCTTGTCAAGAATAAAATTTGACTCAGGTAATTGTCTTTTTTAATGTTTTTTAAATCATTTCTTTTTAAATGGCTCACAAACAGTGTTTGAGTTGATTTTGTAGTAACCGGAACCGACCCGATTCGCAGGGTAATTGACATTGCGGGGGAACTTTTTGTGTGTGATATAGGGTTAGATTCATAATTCTGTTAGTTCATAATTCTGTTAATTCTTGTTAAAAAATAAAATGTTTATAAACACACATACATGAAAATTATATAAATGTATATAATCATATAACACACACAATTATATTCTGATCCAATAGTGAACTTTATTTCAGTCTAGACACGGGACATTAAATAAGAAACATTGTAAATAAGAAACATTGTAAACCTCCCCGCAATTTCACACACACTAGGCCTTATACCCTCTCGCGCTGCCCCGGGCCACACACTCCCTCTCCCGCTGCCCCGGTCCCCACACTCCCTCTCCCGCTGCCCTGGTCCCCACACTCCCTCTCCCGCTGCCCCGGACCCCACACTCTCTCTCCCGCTGCCCCGGACCCCACACTCCCTCTCCCACTGCCCCGGGCCGCACACTCCCTCTCCCCGCTGCGGATCCAATCTTTGGCCGGAAGCGAGATGGCTGAGCAAGATGGCGGAACAAGATGGCGGAGGCAGGTTGCTAAAATGAGTCATAAAATCACCCATGAATCCGCCCCAAAAGGGTATTACACTTTTGCGTGAGAGTAACCCATCTTGCTCTGCTATAGGATCTTTGTTAAAAATCTAGGTTCACTTCACTAATATGGATATCTTTGAGTTGCCCTCTGAAAGGGGTCACCAAACTAATGGGGACAATTAGGAATGGAAAACAAATGCTTTTCTCAGTAGCAACATCCACATTTATGTGCGTAAATAACACTAGTTCCGGCATAAATGTATTATAAATTACATTGGGATTAAAAGATGCTTTGAGATTTTAAAATATTATTGCCTGTTTCAGTGGCAGAACTATTTTAATAGGATTCCTGAGCTGAAGTAAATCATTTAGTCTAATTACTTATATCACCATCTTACCCTTTATGTTATATTATATGAGGAGACTCAGATAATGAAGAATCTTACTAAATGTAACACAGTTATAATTGTTGAAAATCTACTGCTAATTACTAATTACTGTTCTTGTCATTTGGGAAAATGCATTTGTTTTTGAAGTGCATTGATATAAATTGGCAAAGGCTGTAGGTTCAGGGGAACATTTCTTTATGAATCAAAAGGAACATGGCAGAAACCAGAGAGCAGTCCTGAACTACTATGTACCTCATCAGGATCATCTTTGATCGGACTTTGCTGGCCTTATGTTGCATTAAATGTTATTCCCTTAACATGTATCTGTACACTGCCAATGACTCGATTGTAATCATGGATTGTCTTTCCACTGGCTGGTTAACACGTAACAAAAGCTTTCCGCTGTACCTCAGTCCACGTGCCAATAAACATCAGATATTACTATGATATTTTTAAAAGGCCCTAAACGGTAGTTCGTCAAAAAATCAAGGCAACTATCAGTTCTAGTTCACAAGTTCACAAGTTATAGGAGTAGAATCAGGCTATTCGGCCCATCAGGTTTACTCTGCCATTCAATCATGGCCTCCTAATCCCATTTTCCTGCCTTCTCTCCATAACCTTCAAAGTAACATTAGCAAATTTGCAGATGACACAAAGCTGTGTGGCAGTGTGAGCTGTGAGGAGGATGCTATGAGAGTGCAGGGTGACTTGGACAGGTTGGGGGAGTGAGCAGATGCATGGCAGGTGAAGTTTAATGCGGATAAATGTGAGGTTATCCACTTTGGTAGCAGAAACAGGAAGGCAGATTACTATCTAAATGACGTAAAGTTGGGAAAAGGGGAAGTACAACGGGATCTGGGGGTCCTTGTACATCAGTCTATGAAAGTAAGCATGCAGGTACAGCAGGCAGTGAAGAAAGCGAATGGCATGTTGGCCTTCATAACAAGAGGAATCGAATATAGGAGCAAAGAGGTCCTTCTGCAGTTGTACAGGGCCCTAGTGAGTCTCTGTACAACAGGAGTATTGTGTTCAATTTTGGTCCCCTAATTTGAGGAAGGACATTCTTGCTATTGAGGGAGTGCAGCGTAGGTTTACAAGGTTAATTCCCGGGATGGCGGGATTGTCATATGCTGAGAGAATGGAGCGGCTGGGCTTGTACACTCTGGAGTTTAGAAGGATGAGAGGTGATCTCATTGAAACATATAAGATTGTTAAGGGCTTGGACACGCTGAGGCAGGAAACATGTTCCTGATGTTGGGGGAGTCCAGAACCAGGGGCCACAGTTTAAGAATAAAGAGTAAGCCATTTAGAACGGAGAAGAGGAAACACATTTTCTCACAGAGAGCGGTGAGTCTGCGGAATTCTCTGCCTCAGATGGCGGTGGAGGCTGATTCTCTGGATGTTTTCAAGAGAGAGCTAGATAGGGCTCTTAAAAATAGCGGAGTCAGGGGATATGGGGAGAAGGCAGGAACAGGACACTGATTGGGATAATCAGCCACGATCACATTGAATGACGGTGCTGGCTCGAAGGGACGATTGGCCTACTCCTGCACCAATTGTCTATTGTCTATTGTCTAAACGTTGACATCTGTTCTAGAGAAAAACAAATCCTTAAACTATTACTGTAAGTAAATGCTTCTTCTTCTTGCGTTTGAGGCAGCAGAAGTTATGCAACGCCCTCCAGGCGATGTAGCCAGTTAGGCCTTCCTCATTCAGCTGTAGCAGGGTGATGCCATCCGGTTCGATATCCGTAGGTGCCCGCCCTAAAAAGAGCGCCAAGCCCGGGCAACTGAGGTTGCATTATCTCTGCTACTGTCTCTGTTAGTTGCCGTTCGCCTGACTGAGGTCAGTTGACAGGGCTCACCACGGGGAGGTCGACAACATGAGCCTCAAGTAAATGTTGCAGCAGTGTGAGAATCATAGGTTTATTTGAGAAGCAGAACCTCTTTCATTGTTCATTTATCACATTAAACAATATGCTCCTTTTAAATAATTCTATTTACAATTTAAGATGACCTTTAAGAAAATACTGCCAGAAGTATTCAGCCCCCGAAGAAATACAAGTGAACTATTTATGGAGAACAATAAAAATACAACACATGCTCTCAAAGGCTTACAAAGACATTTCTGGTTGTGATATTGATCTCATGAAATGCTGCTTGATATATGGCAATCAATAAATCTTGATGGTGATATCAAGCATAGAGCTCGAGGAAGCTGTTTGGTCAGTTTGGTATAATGCAAAATGTTGCTGTTTCATGGACTTTGCGGCTAAATGTGGTGATTTAGATTGAATTTAAGCACTAATTCTATCCTTTCATGACTACCCCAGGGCCTCTAAAGATTAAAAATTCTTCCCCTCCACATTGAAGGTAACCAAATGTAGCCAAACGTAGAAACATAGAAAATAGGTGCAGGAGTAGGCCATTCGGCCCTTCGAGCCTGCACCGCCATTCAATATGATCATGGCTGATCATCCAACTCAGTATCCTGTACCTGCCTTCTCTCCATACCCTCTGATCCCTTTAGCCACACGGGCCACATCTAACTCCCTCTTAAATATAGCCAATGAACTGGCCTCAACTACCCTCTGTGGCAGAGAATTCCACAGATTCCAAATTATTCCAAATTGTCTTTCATGCCCATATTATTATATTCATATTTATAGGTGGCATGGTGGTGCAGCGGTAGAGATGCTGCCTTACAGCACCAGAGGCCCGGGTTCAATCCAGACTATGGGTGCTATTGAGTTTGTACCTTCTCCCCATGACCACGTGGGTTTTCCCCAGGTGCTCCGGTTTCCTTCCACAATCCAAAGATGTAAAGGATTGCAGGTTAATGTAAATTATCCCTGGTGTGTAGGATTGTGCTAATGTACGGTGATCGCTGGTCGGCACGTACTCGGTGGGCCGAAGGGCCTGTTTCTGATCTGTATCTCTAAACTAAACTAAACTGATGTTATTATTTACAAAATTACAGTCAGTATTATTCAAAGGATCAAGCAAGCAAGGGTGACTACTTATCTTTATTTTACTAAAACTCTGTTCTTGACCGGTTTTGGCTTTCTGTGCTGCGGTTTCCGAGAGTACGCCGCCACCTACAGCCGTCATTTTTGGCCACCTCGCTCAGAGCCCCCCTCCGCCGCATGTGTGCCGAGGACATTTCCCGTCGATGAAAATTGACAGAGATATTAATGTTTTTACAACATTCCCCATTCTCTCTGCTGCCCCTGCTGGAGGGAGAGGGAGGGAATATAAAACTAGGAAGTGGTGTGCCTCAATCAGTCTCTGCAAGTGGTGTGCCTCAATCAGTCTCTGCAAGTGGTGTGCCCCAATCAGAGCTTTGAATGACACTGACAAATGTCTACAGCACTGTGAGTACCCTTAATTTGGTTTGAAAATGAAAATATGGTTAGAGGTAAAAAAGCACTGCCTGCAAATGGTTGTTTGGGTTTGGGTTGAAGTAAAAAGGCACACTCTCTCTCCCCCCCCCTCTCCCCCCCCCCTCCCTCTCCCCCCCCCCCCCTCCCTCTCTCCTCTCCCCCCCCCCCTCCCTCTCCTCTCCCCCCCTCTCCCTCTCCTCCTCCCTCTCCCCCTCCCTCCTCTCCCTCCTCCTCCCCTCCCCCTCCTCCCCTCCCCCCCCTCTCCTCTCCCCCCCCTCTCCTCTCCCCCCTTTCCTCTCCTCTCCCCCTCTCCCCTCCCCCTCTCCCCCACTCCCCCTCTCCCCCCTCTCCCCCTCTCCCCTTCCCCCCCTCTCCCCTTCCCCCCCCCCTCCCCCCTTCCCCCCCTCTCCTCCCCCCGTCTCTCCTCCCCCCGTCTCTCCTCCCCCGTCTCTCCTCCCCCCGTCTCTCCTCTATATGAGCGTTAGTGCGGGAGGGGGGGGGGGGGGGTAGTTAGTGTGGGATGCTGCATGCCGCCTCCTCCCCCCACAACAACACGATGGGGGAACAGACCCAACGGGTCTGCACTTGGTCTAGTTTTACCTAAAAATGCTACCGATCCAATACTGCATTCTTTATTCAACCCACTGCCTTCACACCGCCACCTTATCCCACTACACTTCCCCATTTTCAGGGTACAGTGTTTTTACTATAAATAATGGCTGTGCCGCTTATTATAACCAACTTCTGTGATGAGAAGGTGAATATGCAAGACCACCAAACAGTGTGAATCGTTTTATGTATTGGAGTTGATCAGTTTCTGTGAATATGATATTTGCGGAATATTACTCATGCATCTTTTGCCATGTTGGTACATTAGGATCCATCATGTGTCATGCGTACATGTGTACGCACAGCCGTCTGGAGCATGTGACGCCATTTGAAGGTGGACACAAAGCTGGAGTAACTCAGCGGGACCGACAGCATCTCTGGAGAGAAGCAATGGGTGACGTTTCATGTCGAGACCCTTCTTCCGTCTGAAAAGAAGGGTCTTCACCCGAAACGTCACCCATTACTTCTCTCCAGAGATGCTGCCGGTCCCGCTGAGTTACTCCTGCAATTTGTGTCCATCTTCAATTTTCTTGGCCCCGCTCTGGGAGTAGAAGTGGGGGCGGATCAGGACCGCAATGGCCGTGAGCCCCAGGCCAAGTTCGGCGATCGTTTGCCTGCTTCTGCTGCTGTTGGAGGTGAGACGTTGCGTCACGCCAGGGTCTTGGGACTGTCCCACTTTGGTCGTCAGTTCCGCAACAGGCCGTTGGTGCGCGAAGATTTCGTTCACTACAAAAATTTCGGAGCCCCGCGCGATGTCGCGCACAACTACATATCCCTCCGCGCTTCTCAGTGGGACCGGCCCCGCGCGGCCATAGGATGCCCGTGTGCCTCAACGTGACCACGAGGTCGCGTAATTTGCGTGCCAAGGACATGTAAGTGGGACAGGCCCTTTAGGCAGTATCTGTGGAGGTAAAACAGCTTAACTGTGGTACATAAAACAGGCTAGATATTTCATGGGCTCCATGTTCCGGTAGTTGCGAGTCCTAAAAAGGAACTCGTTCCTCGATACACGTGACAATAAACTAAACTCAGCTAAACTAAACCCACAGAGGGCGGCACAGTGAAGCAGAGGTAGAGGTGCTTCCTTACAGCGCCAGAGACCCGAGTTCAATCCTGACTACGGGTGCTGTCTGTATGCAGTTTTTTACATTCTCCCCATGACGTGTGGCTTTTCTCTGGTGTTCAGTGTCCGGTTTTTTCCCAAACTCCAAAGATGAACAGGTTTGTAGGTTAATTATCTTTTGTAAAAATTGCAACATTTTCCCTAATGTATAGGATACTGCTAGTGAACGGGGTGGTCGCTGGTCAACGTGGGCTCGGTGGGCCAAAGGGCCGGTTTCTGCGCTGTATCTCGAAAGTGTAAACATCCTAAACTAGGAAGAGAGCCATGATCTTTATACTCAAAATTGTTTCACAAGAAATGAATTGTTTCCATGAGATTTAAGTGTTATTGTGCATGAATAACAAGATGTTTATTGGCAGGTGAAGCAAATGGCATAATGGCCTTTATTGCAAGGCATGGTGTTTAGAAATAGTGGAGTGTTCTTAACATTGTACAGTGTGTTGCTTAGATCACACATGAGTAAAATGTATAATTTTGGTTCCATTGTTCAACATAGAAAATACTTGCATTATAGGCTGTCAATGTTTCAATGGGCTAATTCCTGGGATGCAGTGGTTTGTCCAATTGCCTTAGCACTGAACATAGAACCATAGAAGAGTACAGCAACAAGAGCCGAACACAATGAATCTAGGTTCCTAGCAAATGTGCCTATCCAAAGTCTCTTCACATAGAAACATGGAAAATAGGTGAAAGAGTGGGCCGTTTGGCCCATCGAGCCTTCAATATCACTTCAGTAGAAGTTGCGATCACTGTCGTACATAGCATTGTAAGGAATGATGATAAAGCACACACACGCCAAAGTCCTATACTTCCAGCGGTGGAAGTCCGCAGGAACTGGAGGGAACTGAGATGTGTGGTGCGCCCTTCACTGTTCCCGATGGAAACCAGCGCCACTGCGTCGCTTATGTTTTCAACGCTGATGAATGAATGAGCCTTCAATATGATCCTGGTTGATCATCCAAAATCCCATTCCTGCTTTATCTCCATATCCCTTGATTCTGGTAGCCCTAAGAGTTATATCTAACTCTCTCTTGAATACATCCAGTGAATTGGCCTTCACTGCCTTCTGTGGCAGAGAATTCCCCAGATTCACAACTCTCTGGGTTAACTGCCTCCACCACCACGCCCAGCAGCACATTCCAGGTACTCACCCTCTGTGTAAACAAGTTGCCCTCTACATCTCCTTTAAACCTATGCCTTTAACCTTTAAAAGTTTTTTTCCATCCTGGGGGAAGGTTCTGATTGTCTATCCCATCTATGCCTCTCATATTTTGATATACTTCCATTTAACTTCTGGCATTCCAGAGAAAACAATCCAATTCTTCCAACCTCTCCAAGTAGCTAATACCCCCTAATTCAGCCATAATTCTGGTAAATGTCTGCACCCTTTCTGAAGCATCCACATCTTTCCTGTAATGGGGTGTCCAGAGCTGCATGCAATACTCCAAATGGGGCCTGACCAAAGTCCTATAAAGCAGCATCATGGCTTCCTGACTCTTAGAAACATAGAAACATAGAAACATAGAAAATAGGTGCAGTAGTAGGCCATTCAGCCCTTCGAGCCGGCACCGCCATTCAAGATAATCATGGCTGATCATCCACTCAGTATCCCATCCCTGGTCCATACCCCCTGATCCCTTTAGCCACAAGGGCCACATCTACCTCCCCTTAAATAAGCCAATGAACTGGCCTCAACTACCTTCTGTGGCAGAGAATTGACCTCTGTAGTGAAAAATGTTTTTTCTCATCTCAGTCCTAAAAGACTTCCCTCTTATCCTTAAACTGTGACCCCTTGTTCTGGACTTCCCCAACATCGTGAACAATCTTCCTGCATCTAACCTGTCCAACCCCTTAAGAATTTTGTAAGTTTCTATAAGATCCCCCCTCAATCTCCTAAATTCTAGCGAGTACAAACCAAGTCTATCCAGTCTTTCTTCATATGAAAGTCCTGACATCCCAGGAATCAGTCTGGTGAACCTTTTCTGTACTCCCTCTATGGCAAGAATGTATTTCTTCAGATTAGGAGACCAAAACTGTACGTAATACTCCAGGTGTGGTCTCACCAAGACCCTGTTCAACTGCAGTAGAACCTCCCTGCTCTTATACTCAAATCCTTTTGCTATGAATGCTAACATACCATTTGCTTTCTTCACTGCCTGCTGCACCTGCATGCCTACTTTCATTGACTGGTGTACCATGACACCCAGGTCTCGTTACATCTCCCCATTTCCTAATCGGCCACCATTCAGAATGCTCCAACCAATGAAAGTAAGTATACTGTTGGAAGGTAATTGAATTTAAAAAATGTAAGTAAATAAGTAAGTTTATTGGCCAAGTACAGATTCAGATTCAACTTTAATTGTCATTGTCAGTGTACAGTACAGAGACAACGAAATGCAGTTAGCATCTCCCTGGAAGAGCGACATAGAATATGATTTCAATTAATAAATCTATTCACATACAAGGAATTTGCCTTGGTGCTCCGCCCACAAGTAACAAGGTGACATGACATAATATATATCTATTTTCACTCCTTCCTTTCCGCATCTGTTTTCTGCTAATCTAATCATTCTTTCCCTCTCTATTTCTGACTGTGCATCCGATTTGACATTGACTCCGTTGAATTTATTTCACACTCTGACTCAGACCTTCCAATATTTATTTGATAATTCATAAATCTTACTGATTAAAGTGATATAGCGTGTAACGTCACCCATCTCACAGGTCATAGAAGATCTGCTGCCTTCTCTGTAATATTGTCAGTTTGCACTATACGCCATTCGGTAGAAATTATATTAGACCTTAAGACCATAAGACATAGGAATAGAATTAGATCATTAGACATGTTTTTCTCTCTCAACTGAGTCTCCTGCCTTCTCCACCTATCCTTTGATGCCCTTACTAATCAAGAACCCATCAATCTCTGCTTTAAACCTAGCCAATGAATTATTTAAAATGAGAGCTATATATATCTGACTGAAGGAATATACTGTTCAATGCCCATCCCCAGCAACATCTGACCTGCAGTGTCAATATTAAAGGCACTTAACTGAAGGATTGCCTTTGTGTCTGCATTTTTCTTGCCGATAAACGATGCCTGAAATTAAAATAGAAATGCTATGTCTAACACTGCCATAACGATGCACACTACCTCCATCACATATTTCAAGTGCAGTTTATCACATTCAGAATACAAAAAGCAGTTAATTAAAGCTGAATGTAGGCCAGCTATTCTACTATGTAGCTCAAATAAATCCTGTTAGGAACAGAAACTCCAGTGCTGGAGAGACACTTCAGAAATGTCTTAAAAGGTAGTTGCAAATTTAATGAGAAATAAGTGCCTACAAACAGAAAGTGTTGCAGTGAAGTGAATAATATATTTTTTAATGTTCTTTTAAAGATTTATATTTCACAATGCTTTATCTGCTTTATTTATGCAAGCATTTTACATGAACATCAGATCTGTGTTTTTTATAAATGTTATATTTGAATATTCAATAGAAAATAGTGTCATTTAGTTAATCAGTACACATCTGGTCAGGAAATTTGCAAATTTAACAGCATTTACAAGTGTTATGTTCATAGTTTTATCCTTGTTCTAAACTGTTTTGCATTCTAATGACATAATAATTCAGATTTGTTTTGGGTTGTACTTATTTTATCATTCTTATATTCCTGGATCATATGTCTTTCCTTTATGAAAAATGGAGCATCTACAGTACATGCTAAGTTGTCAAGACCTTTTCATTGCAGAGTTGGGTCACCATACATTTAATAAATGTCGCTGAGTATGATTGTTGATAACTGCGGAATAGAAAGGGAAAATAGAAATTATGAAGCTCAACTATAACCATATAACCATATAACAATTACAGCACGGAAACAGGCCATCTCGGCCCTACAAGTCCGTGCCGAACAACTTTTTTTCCCCTTAGTCCCACCTGCCTGCACTCATACCATAACCCTCCATTCCCTTCTCATCCATATGCCTATCCAATTTATTTTTAAATTATACCAATGAACCTGCCTCCACCACTTCCACTGGAAGCTCATTCCACACAGCTACCACTCTCTGAGTAAAGAAGTTCCCCCTCATGTTAACCCTAAACTTCTGTCCCTTAATTCTGAAGTCATGTCCTCTTGTTTGAATCTTCCCTATTCTCAAAGGGAAAAGCTTGTCCACATCAACTCTGTCTATCCCTCTCATCATTTTAAAGACCTCTATCAAGTCCCCCCCTTAACCTTCTGCGCTCCAGAGAATAAAGACCTAACTTATTCAACCTATCTCTGTAACTTAGTTGTTGAAACCCAGGCAACATTCTAGTAAATCTCCTCTGTACTCTCTCTATTTGGAGAAACTCTGAGATAAGGTTTCTACAGCTATATTAATAGCAAAAGCATAACGAGGGATTAAATTGGTCCAATAGAGAGTCAGAGTGGACAGCTATCTGCAGAGCTAAAATGGAGAGGCAGGTACAGGATACTGAGTTGGATGATCAGCCATGATCATATTGAATGGCGGTGCAGGCTCGAAGGGCCAAATGGCCTACTCCTGCACCTATTTTCTATGTTTCTATGTTTCTATAAGGAAATGCTAGTGCACTATAATGAGAATTTTAGATGGGCACAGCATCGGTGAGCCAACAACGATTCTGATTGTTGGTTCCAGCCTGAAGCTATAAGGGTCTCGACCCGAAAAGTTACCCATTCCTTCTCTCTGGAGATGCTGCCTCTTCCGCTGAGTTACTACAGCATTTTGTGTCTATCTGAAGCTTTAAGGCCTCAGGATGCAATTGACTTGTTGATGTAGACCTTCGTTGTCAAGAATGTGCTGCCAGGGTCTATACAGGTAGAATCAGGGGGCTGTCAATAGGCAGATAGTTGGCAGTTGGCGGGGAGGGGAGGGAACATTGACATTGGGCATGGACAATGTTTGGATGCTGTGTAGAGAAGTGTAAGATTGAGACATTGAAAATGGTGCTTTCAAATCTTTACCTATCTCAACCTTTAATATATCTAATGATCATCACCACTACCCTTGGCGACAGGGAATTCCAGAGATTCCAGAGAGTGAGGCCCAGCGTAAATTGGAGGAACAGCACCTCATATTTTGCTTGGGCCACTTACACTCCAGCGGTATGAACATTGACTTCTCTAACTTCAAGTAACCCTTGCCTTCCATCCCTCCCCCTTCCCAGTCCTCCAACCAGACCTACTGTCTCCGGCTACATTTTATCTCTGTGTTGCTTTGTTGGTAGCTTCTCCCAGCTAACAGTGATCTAATCCTTGATCTTCATTCCCTTTGGCCTATTTTCACACCTTACACTTCCTTATCTATGTATCTCCCTCTCCCCTAACATCAGTCCGAGGAAGGGTCTCGACCCAAAACGTCACCCATTCCTTCTCGCCAGAGATGCTGCCTGTCCCGCTGAGTTACTCCAGCATTTTGTGTTTATTCAGACATTCACTACTGTCCGAGAGAAGACATTTCTATGCAGCTCAGTTTTAAATGACTGGCCCTTTACTTTGTAGTAATGTCCCCTTGTTCAGGACTCTCCCACAAGTGAGAACTTCTCAAGACCTATTCTGTCGTCTGAGGATTTTATGTGCTTGAATAAAGACATTATTTTTCCAAACTCCATGGAACACAGTTCCAAACTGTCCGGCCTCTCATGATAGGACGACTCTATCAGCTCAGGAATTAGCCTGGTGAATCTCATTTGGACTCCCTCTAATGCTACCACATCAATTTCTAGCTAAGAGACCAAAACTGTGCACAGTATTCTAAATGTGGTCTTACCAACACCCTGTAGCCTTCCCTATTCCACCTATTCCTTTTCTCCAGAGATGCTGCCAGTCCCACTGAGTTCCAGCCTGAAGCTATAAGGGTCTCGACCCGAAAAGTTACCCATTCCTTCTCTCCGGAGATGCTGCCTGTCCCACTGAGTTACTCCAGCATTTTGTGTCTATCTTCAGTTTAAACCAGTATCTGTAGTTCCCTCCTACACATAGCAATGTTACAAAATTTTCAGATTTAAAAAATCAAGTCTGTAATTTATCCCATCAGATAAAGCATAAAAATAAGTTTAATTTGACACCTAATTCACTTTCATATCTCAAGTATTTAAAATGTTATGGCCATTTTCATACTCGGAAATTAGCATCTTGTTCCCTATTGATTTTCTATGGACATAACAAAAAAGCTGTGATCGTGGGCAGTCAAAAGCCCATAACTTCTTAAAAATTAGGAGAACTGAATGAAATTTTCAGTTATCGTAGATTGAAGCATTCTGAAACAAATATAAAATAATCTTACTTGGATGACCTGAAATTAAAACATATAATTAGTTAGTTACCCAAGTGTAGCAAATTTCAAACTTCAATTACTAGATCTAAACATCGATCCATTTCTTAATAAATGATTAACATTTTTAAATAGCCCAAGTGTCCAAATAATATTCATAAATAATTCACAATAAAACATGATTTTGAAATCTCATTTACATTAATTTATAGGCCAAATGAAAGGAATTTTGTGTTCAATTGCTGCAAATTAAAGTCCATTTTAAATCAGCTTTCTAGTGGGTCCAGCTGGTTTAGAACGTTCACATTGGAGTGGATTTGTACCCTCGAATGCCCAGAAAAATACTGCGGGATATAAAGAGCCCAAAATGAGCTACTCGCTATAGAAAACTTTATATACAAGGTTCTTAAGAAGCCCCTTTTAATGTAAAAATAAGGTACATACCTTTAATTGTCTGCTTTATAAAACCCTGGGGCTGCGAGAGGTCGCGGGTTTAGAGAGTGATTTTTAAACTACTATAACTATTATACAAGGCCATAAAAACTAATAATACCTTTTGCGACGGGGTCTTTCAGCGATTTTTCGTTAATGATTTACTAGGCTGAACATTTTTGATTGCAACAGCCTAGTAAAAATTGCGTTTTAAACCCACCCCCTCTAAACAGCGCCAAAATCGCGCACACGGACTGGGACAGATTCTCAGCCACGCTTCAGGTAGGCTTTGTAACATACCTACTACACACCCTATCATCAAACCTCCCTATTCTAAAATTGCCACCCGATTCAAAATAAAAATTGCCACCCCCCAAAAAAAAAATTGTAGCAGGCTCAAATATCAGATTGATGAGAAATTATTGAAAATGCATTTTATAGAATTATAAAATAATAAAAAATATTGTGCAACAGTACAAAACTTTGTGTGTATTTATATTGTGTGCATTTTTGTCTGCCATATTGCACAATGAATGAGATTGAGCTGGAGAGGGTGCAGGGAAGGTTCACAAGGATGCTATCATGACTGAAGGCGTGACTTATAAGGAGAGCCTGGACAGACTGGAATTGTTTTCCCTGGAGTGAATGAGGCTGAAGGTGACCTTATAGATGTTTATAAAATCATGACGGGCAGAGAGAAGATGGATTGTCACACTCTTTCTCCAAGGGCAAGGGAATGTAAAACTAGAGGAAATGTGTAGGAGGGAACTGCAGATGCTGGTTTAATCCAAATATAGATGCAAAAAGCTGGAGTAACTCTGAAGAAGGGACTCGATAAAACTAGAGGATATAAGTAAATAAGTAAGTAAGTTTATTAGCCAAGTATTCACATACAAGGAATTTGCCTTGGTGCTCCGACCACAAGTAACAACATGACATACAGTGACAGTTACGAATGACTCAGAAAAAAACTAAACATTAATAATAATAAAACATTCAGGATAAAACACCATTGATCAAGCATGTGAACCAACAACATACCAGATCAAAGGGAGGCTACAGATTTTTGGCTGTTGAGTACAGTTTTTATGTCTGGCTGTGGCAGCTTTGACAGTCCGGAGTCGCCTTCTAGAAGGAAGTGATTCAAAGAGTTTGTGGCCAGGGTGAGAGGGGTCAGAGATGATCTTGCCCGCTCGCTTCCTGGCCCTTGCAGTGAACAGTTCATCAATGGAGGGAAGGTTGCAGCCAATAACCTTCTCAGCTGATCTGACGATTCGCTGCAGCCTCCAGGTGTCGTGCTTGGTGGCTGAGCCAAACCAGACCATGATGGTTTAAAGTGACTATATAGGTTTAAAGTGAGAGGTAAAATATTTAAAGGGGATATGAGGGGTAAGATTTTCACACAGATAGTGGTGGATCTATGGGACGTGCTGCC
The DNA here is from genome assembly GCF_028641065.1 of Leucoraja erinaceus. Classification (NCBI taxonomy): domain Eukaryota; kingdom Metazoa; phylum Chordata; class Chondrichthyes; order Rajiformes; family Rajidae; genus Leucoraja; species Leucoraja erinaceus. The sequence continues at coordinate 110,901,671 of NC_073379.1, read as the reverse complement.
AGAGGAGGCAGTTGAGGCAGGTACTATTGCAATGTTTAAGAAACATTTAGACAGGTTCATGGATAAGACATGTTCAGAGGGATATGGGCCAAATGCAGGTAGGTGGGACTAGTATAGATGGGACATGTTGGCTGGTGAGTTAGACATGAGTGGTGGTAGAGGTAGGGAACAAAATGCTGGAGAAACTCAGCAAACATTGCTTTTTGCTTGTGGACAGGATTAGAAGGTTTACCAAGATATGGACCAAATGCAGGCAAATGGGAATAGCTCAGAAAGGCATTTTGGTTAGCCTGGACAAGTTGGGCCGCACGAACTGTCTCTGTGTTGTACAGTTCTATGACTCTAGGAATATGTATATCATCATTATAATAACATTATATTTTTTAGTGATCTTACTTGATTTTGAATGCTTGTGGATTTCAAAAATACTTTCAAATGGCGAAAGGCAGCAATGGTTTTGACAGGCAGTGAGCCTGCTGGTGGGGTCTGACTTGCGCTAAAAGCCATAATGAGAGTTTTGCTAGCATCGAGATAGCCTTGGACTGCAGTGTGTCAACCTGGCTCCTGGCAAAGGAATGACCAAGGAGCACACTGGAGAAACTGAACTGGCCCCAGGGTGGGTAGCAGACAGTTGCAGACAGTGGGGAAATCTGCTCCTGCTCTGCACGAATACAAATTCTGGGACATAACAAATACAAGGGTCTAAATTGATACTAACAGGAAAATGTAAACCAGTCTAAAGCTGTAACTTGACATGGAACGTGGAACAATATTATTTTTTCAATCCATTTTAGCAGAGTTTCACTTCTCATGAATAAATAGTGATGGCGGGTTTGAAACTGACTACTGGTGATGTCTACACAGAGTTTATAGGTTCTTCCAGGGTGCTCCAGTTTCCTCCCACATGCCAAAGACATACAGGTTTGTAGCTTCATTGGTTTCGGTAACATAGAAACATAGAAACATAGAAATTAGGTGCAGGAGTAGGCCATTCGGCCCTTCGAGCCTGCACCGCCATTCAATATGATCATGGCTGATCATCCAACTCAGTATCCCGTACCTGCCTTCTCTCCATAACCTCTGATCCCCTTAGCCACAAGGGCCACATCTAACTCCCTCTTAAATATAGCCAATGAATTGGCTTCGACTACCCTCTGCGGCAGAAAGTTCCAGAGATTCACCACTCTTTGTGTGAAAAAAGTTCTTCTCATCTCGGTTTTAAAGGACTTCCCCCTTATCCTTAATCTGTGACCCCTTGTCCTGGACTTCCCCAACATCAGGAGCAATCTTCCTGCATCTAGCCTGTCCAACCCCTTAAGGATTTTGTAAGTTTCTATAAGATCCCCCCCTCAATCTCCTAAATTCTAGAGAGTATAAACCAAGTCTATCCAGTCTTTCGTCATAAGACAGTCCTGACATCCCAGGAATCAGTCTGGTGAACCGTCTCTGCCCTCCCTCTATGGCAATAATGTCCTTCCTCAGATTTGGAGACCAAAACTGTACGCAATACTCCAGGTGTGGTCTCACCAAGACCCTGTACAACTGCAGTAGAACCCCCCTGCTCCTATACTCAAATCCTTTTGCTATGAAAGCTAACATACCATTCATCTTCTTCACTGCCTGCTGCACCTGCATGCCTACCTTCAATGACTGGTGTACCATGACACCCAGGTCTCGCTGCATCTCCCCCTTTCCCAATCGGCCACCATTTAGATAATATGAATGAATGAATAAGTTTATTGGCCAAGTATTCACATACAAGGAATTTGCCTTGGTGCTCTGCCCACAAGGGACAACATGACAGGCAGTGACAGTTAGGAATGACACATAAAACATTAAACATTAATAATAAAACATTATATAGATATAACTATGCTGTTACTTTCAGTTTTTGCACTGGAGTAGGTTAAGACACAGGAAAGGATTACCACTAGGCTAAAGCAACAGAGTCAGGAAATCCAAGTTGGCATGTGTGCGGTGAGTCAAATGCCGTACAGAATAAAGGGGAGGCCATTTATGACTGAGGTGGGAAAAAACCTTTTTCACCCAGAGAGTTGTGAATTTGCTGAATTCCCTGCCACAGAGGGCAGTGGAGGCCAAATCACTGGATGGATTTAAGAGAGAGTTACATAGAGCTCTAGGGGCTAGTGGAGTCAAGGGATATGGGGAGAAGGCAGGCACGGGTTATTGATTGGGGATGATCAGCCATGATCGCAATGAATGGCGGTGCTGGCTTGAAGGGCCGAATGGCCTCCTCCTGCACCTATTTTCTATGTTTCTATGTTTCTATTATTAATTAAACATGTGAATTAAATAAAATACCAGAGAAAAAGGAGGCTACAGATTTTGGCTATTGGGTAGAGCTACTACTCGTGGAAAATAAGCCATTTTTATGTCTGGCTGTGGCAGCTTTGACAGTCCGGAGTCGCCTTCCAGAGGGAAGTGATTCAAAGAGTTTGTGGCCAGGTTGAGAGGGTTTCGGGATGATCTTGCCCGCTCGCTTCCTGGCCCTTGCAGTGTACAGTTCGTGTATTTTGTGCTTGCGTGACGGGGATCGCTAGTTGACGGTAGTGCCTGTTTCTGCACTGTATCTCTAAACTCTAAACTGCCTACTTTGACCTAGATAGCTCCAAATTAAAACAGTATGACTCTTTTGGCAAAAAATGCATCTCAAATAAAAATTTAAAAAAATTGTAATCTCCTTCTACAAGGATGAACAATAAGAGAAAAACATAGCAGATGTAATAGATTTATTATTAAATGTTCCTTTTCAGAAGAAAGACATAATAAGCTGGAGTAACTCGGCGGGAGAGAAGGAATGGGTGATGTTTTGGGTCGAGACCCTTCTTCAGACTCTTTTCAGAGTTGGTCTGAGTTATGGCAACATTCTTTACTGATACCACAGATCACATCTCAGTAATCAATGAAGTTCTGGGGCTATGGTATAACTATCCTTTTTGCACTGGAGTTTGTTAAGAACAGGAAGGGATTACAACGAGGCTAAAGCAACACCGTCGGAAAATCCAAGCTGGCATGTGTGCGGTGAGTCAGATGGCGTACAGATGTCCTTTCATCTGCCAATGTTGGCTGACATTTATCAAAGACAAGCTTGAATTTGCAAGGACGATGTCAGTCATCCTTAACAGGGTAATTGCTGCTGGCTTTACTTGCCGATTTCGCCGACAATGCCTTGGAATTATTGGATGAGTAGGGGTGGAATTTTTAGATGCGTCGGGATGAAGTTATTAAATGTTCAAGGATGGACAAAGTGAGGGTGAGTGTGTTCTGCTGGAAATATGAGCCACTTGATTTCCTGGATTTTCTTTCCCTGATAAACCCATGACTTTTCCCACCTAAAACTAGCAGGATTGATGTTGTTGGCAGGCAGGCAGTAAACAGAGCAGTCGTACAAGTCGAAGTGAGGGAGTACATAGTGAAAGGGCAGGGAGCGGGAGAAGCATTGCCAGAACTACAGGGGAACAGACTGTTCACTGTCTCAGGAGATGCAGCATCTAGACCTACAAGGATTTCATATTAATGAAATATAAATATGTTCATCTCATCTGCACAGAATGTTGCCTTCCAGTCAAATTGGAACTGCGAGTTTAATAAGACGTAGTTTAGTTTAGAGATACAGCGTGGAATCAGGCGCTTTAGCCCACCGAGTCCACGCCGATCAGCGATCACTCCGTACACTAGCAATATCCTACACACTTGCGGCAAATTAAAATGTTTTACCGAAGCCAATTAACCTACAAACCTGCATATCCTTGGAGTGTGGTGTAGGGGTTTTGCGTTTCCCTTTATTTCACTTCGGGCCCAACTGCCTGAGTTATTCTCTCCCTTGTCGGAGGGTCAAACGGCCACTACTCCACTCGAGCGGTTTCCAAGAGAGAGAATACAACAAAAGGGATTCCCCCGGGTTCTAGACCTCGGAATTATGGTGGGATATGATAAAAGGTTGAATTGACCAGAGTGTGCTGATGAGGGAAAACAGAAACCAAGATGGACTCAAAGCAAGTCTAAAATTTACAGGCTTTATTAAACAATGAGAAATCGAATCTCACCAACACTACATGATACGTGGCTAAACTTATGCTTTAAACTAAGACTATGGACGGAAAACTATCGGGCACGTCGTAAAACTTACTTTACACAAGTTTACCCCCCTTTCCCTTTATCTTCTCAACCTCTATCCTATTTTGGGAATTTCACCAGGTCACTGGGGTACTTACACTTGGGCTCACGAGCTGTCCAGCAGAGCAGAAAGAGAGACTTACAGTTGGGCTCATGAGCCGTCCAGCAGAGCAGAAAGAGAGAGCGAGTTCTGGCTTGACTCCTGTTTTTTATACCCGAGATTCTCCCTTGAAACCCCCCAGGTGGTCCTCTGGACAAAAGGGTCTTTTGATGATTCCCAGTTTCGATCTGGCATGAACAATAGGCTTCCGATAATAAGGGGTTTGCTGATGTCATGATCCCTCAGCCTGATTGTTATCCCATCGCCTGGATGGGCTCCTATTGTCTCGATGGATGGGTCATCCAAGATGGTGATTGTGCTTGTGCTGGCCTGTTTACCACCGTCTGCTGAGGCTTGGTTCCTTCCTTTGTGTATCCAAGATAATCTCGTTATCTCCGTCTCAGCTTTTCCTGTCCATATCATTCGCATAGTTGTGCGATGCCCAAGTCCACAGGCCAGACAGGTTTGAATCTTTCTGTGGATTGGGGTTTTTTCCGTTACAGCCAGCAAATCTGTCTTTTTTAAAATATCCATGTCCTTATCCGAGTTCTTCCATAATTTTGGAGGATTTGCCCCAATAACGTACAGTGGGAGGAAACTGGAGCACCCAGAGAAATCCCACGAGGTCACAGGGGGAACGTACAAACTCTGTACAGACAGAACCCGTAGTCAGGATCAAGCCCGGCCCTCTGGCGCTGTAAGGCAACAATTCTACCATTGCACCACTGTGCTGTGTATTGTGTAGTGCAGATTATATCAGAGAACATCGACTTTGCCATACCAGATGAGTGTCAACCTACTTAGAGATTGTAATCACCCACTAGATTCAAAGCTACTTAGTATGGCTTGGTCAGGAAGCCAACGTTCATCACCATCATCTTTATTCCAATTTTACAGGAAGGAAGGGTTAAAAGCATCCCAGCATTGCTAACTGGATAGGTGTTGAATTTAAGATAGATATCTGATAGTCGATCTATACTTATACGCTAATTAATAAAATAAGCCTATAGCACTTCTACAAAGTTATAAAACTGCTTGAGGACTTACATAACGTGTGCCCTGACAGTGAGTGTAGATTCATTCATTTGACTTTTAATCAGCTCTAAAATTAGAACTTCATCAGCTTGGTGTTATTTCGATGAAATGGCAACTTTCACAAGGCATGTGAAGCCTATTTTTAGAAATCTCTCAAACCATTGATCTGAGATTATAAGCACAGTCCCTTGAACAAATATTTTTTGGAAGAACGGATTCTGCACCGAGTCTTGGAATGTGAACACAATAATCTTAGAAATCTTCCAGTGTTTGCGAAATCAATATTATCAGATGGGCTGATAACTGCTGGAGCTGGGATGCGGTATTACACATAATGTTTGAATAAATCCATTTTAAACAGGTAGGTATCTAAGGGACGTGGAAATGCAAATGGAAATAAATAATGATTTAATGACATCATATAAATATGGATATATCTGGAAATTTATGTTTGCCTGTGAAGGTGTATCAAAATGGCTCTGCAGGCTTTGTTAATATTATTGGGGAATGATTTTCATTGACATTAACATCACATAATTAAGATATAAAATATAGAAAAGAACCACAAAAGGACATAAAATTCAGCCATGGTGCTAATTTAATAAGCGTGTGGCTGATTTTCCCCCATTCTCATCCTGTTCACATGTCTGTCTAAATGCCTCTTAGACACTGCTATTGAATTTGCTTCCAACATTCTCTGTGTAAAAACTTGTCATGCAACTCTCCTTTAAACTTTTCCCCTTTCATCTTAAAAATAAGCTCTCTAGAATTTGTCATATCTACTCTGGGGAAAAAAAAAACTTTGATGACCTGCCCTATGATATTTCTCTTCTAATTGCCTCTTATAATTTTATGTACTTTTATCAGCTTCCGATGCTCCAGAGGAAACAATCAAAGTTAGTTTTTCATTGTACCTCGGTACACGTGGCAATAAACTAAAATTGAACTGAGTTAGACCATATAACCATATAACCATATAACAATTGCAGCACGGAAACAGGCCATCTCGGCCCTACAAGTCCGTGCCGAACAACTTTTTTTCCCTTAGTCCCACCTGCCTGCACTCATACCATAACCCTCCATTCCCTTCTCATCCATATGCCTATCCAATTTATTTTTAAATGATACCAACGAACCTGCCTCCACCACTTCCACTGGAAGCTCATTCCACACCGCTACCACTCTCTGAGTAAAGAAGTCCCCCCTCATGTTACCCCTAAACTTCTGTCCCTTAATTCTGAAGTCATGTCCTCTTGTTTGAATCTTCCCTATTCTCAAAGGGAAAAGCTTGTCCACATCAACTGTCTATCCCTCTCATCATTTTAAAGACCTCTATCAAGTCCCCCCTTAACCTTCTGCGCTCCAGAGAATAAAGACCTAACTTATTCAACCTTTCTCTGTAACTTAGTTGTTGAAACCCAGGCAACATTCTAGTAAATCTCCTCTGTACTCTCTCTATTTTGTTGACATCCTTCCTATAATTGGGCGACCAAAATTGTACACCATACTCCAGATTTGGTCTCACCAATGCCTTGTACAATTTTAACATTACATCCCAGCTTCTATACTCAATGAATTTCCTCTCCTAATAGATAATACTCTCAATTCCATGCAACATCCAAAGATTCAAAGGTTCAAATTTATTTGTCACATGCACCATAAGGTGCAATGAAATGAATTAATCATGCAGGAATAAAAATTAAACCAGGACCCATTACACAACATAATTCAACACTGATATCCACCACAGAATTCTGCACTGTGTTGGAAGGCAGTACAGTTCCTCCCTCTCCTCCCTTGTTCAGCCATGGTCGGGGCTCTGACCCTCCGTGGTCTCTGCTACGGACAGCCCGATGTTCAAGCCCTCTGGTCGAGATGGTCAGAACGCCGACGTCGGGACAGATTGAGCACATCCCGCGGCCTGGAGCTCCCAAATCGGCCGCTACCTTACCGGAGACCGCGGCTTCAAGATGTTGTGGGCTGCAGGCCGGTGTTTGGAGCTCTTGTCTGGCGACCCCCGGCGAGGGATCGCCCACTCCATGATGTAAGGTCCGCTCCACACCTGCCGCCAGAAGCTCCATAGACCGAGGCTCCAAGATGTTGTAGGCCGCAGGCCAGTAGTCGGAGCGTTCTCTGGCAACCCCCGGTTACGGGACGTCCTGCTCCGCGATGTTAAACACCCCGCTGTGCCACTGCTGATGATCTGGGCCCGACTACGGGAAAGGCCGCACCAAACCAGCTGTTAGGCCGCAAGGAGGGGGCGAAGAAGCGACAGGGAAGAAAGTCACATCTCCGTCAAAGTAGGTGCCTCAAAATGGCAGAATTATATAGTCACACAGCAGGCCATATAGTCATAATCCTGATAGAGTTATATAGGAATACAGCACAGAAACAGGCTCTTCAGTCCAACTTGCCCATGCTGATCAAGATCTACACTAGTCCCACCTGCCCGCGTTTGATTTATATCTCTCTAAGCTTTTCCAATCCATGCACCTGTCCAAATGCCTTTCAAATGTTATTATAGTGCCTGCCTCAACTACTTCCGGCAGCGCGCTCCATATACCCACCATCCTCTGCGTGAAAAACTTGCCCCTCAGTTTCCAATTAAATCTTTCCCCTCTCCCGTTAAACCTCTGCTTCTTGATTCCTCTACCCTGGGCAAGTGACACTGGCACCTACTCTATCTATTCCCTTCATGATTTTATACACTACTGAAAGATCACCCTTCATTCTTCTGCGCTCCAATGAATAAAGTCCTAGCCTGCTCAGCCTGGCCCTATAGGGCAAGTCCTCAAGTGTGGCAACATTGCATAGATCTTCTCTGCACTATTTCCAATTCAAATACTATATATCCTTCCTGCAGCAGGGTGACCGAAATTGACCACAATGCTCCACATGCGGCCTCACCAACATCTTGGTGACATATGGTGACATAACATCCCAACCTCTATATTAACAATTACAGCACGGAAAAGAGGCCATCTCGGCCCTTCAAGTCCGTGCCGAACACTTATTTTCCCCTAGTCCCATCTACCATAGACCATAACCATAGAGGGAGTGCAGAGACGGTTCACCAGACTGATTCCTGGGATGTCAGGACTGTCTTATGAAGAAAGACTGGATAGACTTGGTTTATACTCTCTAGAATTTAGGAGATTGAGAGGGGATCTTATAGAAACGTACAAAATTCTTAAGGGGTTGGACAGGCTAGATGCAGGAAGATTGTTCCCGATGTTGGGGAAGTCCAGGACAAGGGGTCACAGCTTAAGGATAAGGGAGAAATCCTTTAAAACCGAGATGAGAAGAACTTTTTTCACACACAGAGTGGTGAATCTCTGGAACTCTCTGCCACAGAGGGTAGTTGAGACCAGTTCATTGGCTATATTTAAGAGGGAGTTAGATGTGGCCCTTGTGGCTAAGGGGATCAGGGGGTATGGAGAGAAGGCAGATATGGGATACTGAGTTGGATGATCAGCCATGATCATATTGAATGGCGGTGTAGGCTCGAAGGGCGAATGGCCTACTCCTGCACCTAATTTCTATGTTTCTATGTTTCTATAACCCTCCATTCCTTTCCCGTCCATATACCTATACAATTTATTTTTAAATGATAAAATCGAACCTGCCTCCACCACTTTCACTGGAAGCTCATTCCACACCGCTACCACTCTCTGAGTAAAGAAGTTCCCCCTCATGTTACCCCTAAACTTCTGTCCCTTAATTTTCAAGTCATGTCCCCTTGTTTGAATCTTCCCTACTCTCAGTGGGAAAAGCTTTTCCACGTCAACTCTGTCTATCCCTCTCATCATTTTAAAGACCTCTATCAAGTCCCCCCTTAACCTTCTGCGCTCCAAAGAATAAAGACCTAACTTATTCAACCTTTCTCTGTAAGTTTTTTGCTGAAACCCAGGCAACATTCTAGTAAATCTCCTCTGTACTCTCTCTATTTTGTTGACATCCTTCCTATAATTAGGCAACCAAAATTGTACACCATACTCCAGAATTGGCCTCACCAATGCCTTGTACAATTTTAACATTACATCCCAGCTTCTATACTCAATGCTCTGATTTATAAAGGCCAGCACAGAAACGTGGCCAATTTTACTTCGGAGTCACGTGAGGTGGGTTCCGCAGGTCTAAAAATAGCGGCGAGCGGTCAGTGCCCGAGAGCACTGAGTACGTGTTGGGACCGCTGGAACGCGCTGGAATAGAGGCAGGGGGGGAAAACAGGCAACAGACTGAATTCCCGTTATGGGAATAGCTGTGCCAAACTTACCCCACCCCCCGATTTTCTCCAGTTTTTTGTTTTTCACTACACCTGTCCACAGCTGGGATATATAGGACCAGCAGCTGGCTGGGGAGAGTCTGCAGATTGCAGGCAGCCAGCAGAGGCTGGGGGGCCGTTAATTTGTTTTAAAACAGGGGACGGAGCCGACTTCAGCGACAGGATAACGACGCTGGACCAGGGTTTCCTGACGACTCGGGTACAACACCACGGACCCTTACTATAGGTATGTGGGAAAATGGTGTAAAACAAAAATGGGGTTTTCATAAAATATGTGTGTTAATCCTTTTTGTTAAAGTACTAGATGGTTCCGAGGTGCTGGAAGTGCGGAAAGGGCGCATTAACGGCACTTCCGCAATGTTCTAAAAATAGCGAGCTGTCAGTGCCGAAGAGCACTGAGCACGCGTTGGACCCGCTAGCCCACGCTGAAGGAAGCCGGTACGAGTGGCTGCAGCATGATCAGCAGCCAGCACAGGTGCCTGGGAGTACCGGGACCGGGTGGAGTGGTGGACCCACATACAGGACCGGTGTGGTCAGCGGCGGAGCGAGGACCCGCAAACCAGTGCCCGTGTGTACGGGGGACGGGAACAGCGGGGGAAAAAGGAGCTCCTTCATAGTGGCAGTCACATGAATGTGGACAAGGAGCGGCATAGTTATATCGGGCGGCCGGGAGCGACCAGTGCCCGTAGGCATGGGGCCCGGCTGCGGGAAATACCGCGTGCGACTAGTGCCCGAGAGCACCAAGGTCGGCAGGAGCGGTCCGATATATTAAAGCACCCGCGATCGACTAGTGCCCGAGAGCAGGTAAGTCGGCTGGAGCGGTGGCTGGAGTAAATTTCTCCACAGTGGCAGGCTCCGGGATTGGAGGATAGCCACAGTGGGCAAAAAATATAAGTCCCACAGCAGTTTCCCATAAGGGCTGCATGAAATGTCAGACGCCTCTGAGGAGGGTATTGAAGATCTGACTGGGCCAGGATGGCTGCCAGTGTTAATAAAGACATCACTGCGAAAGTGATGTGGCGAAAAAGCCTCCGGATAATACTTACCGATACCGGAGTGAGGATGAGCAGCTGCAAGATATAGCGCAGCCAGCAGCGGCCACTTTTGTGGAGCTGGGGAACCGGTACGAGTGGCTGCAGCAGGTTCGGCCGTCAGTGACATGGTGAATATTTGGCCCGGGATGACCACTGTGGGAGATGCGAAAGCTTCTACTTCAGCATCTACCCCAACCTCAACCTCAAGGCCCTCCACAACCACGAGTGAAACCAAGAAAATAACTCAGTTACCACCGATAACCATGGACGTAGGTGAATCTGGGGCTCCAGAATTTATAGGGAGCACGGAAGTTGGAGGGACATTGCAACTTCATTTGGAAGCATGGTGTAATATAACTATGGACAGATATATCCTTAGCAGTATTAAGGGATATCTGATAGAGTTTTATACACAAACAAAACCTTCCAGTACAATATACACCGGACAGAATATACATGCTTACTAAATGGGAACAAGCTAAAGCCCACATAGAACTACAAAGATTATTCACTAAAGGGGTAATTGAACAAATCAAACCTGAACAACAGGAATTTGTCTCAAACATATTTATTAGAAATAAGAAAGATGGGGGTTGCCGTATTATTATTGATTTATCAACACTTCACAATGTTGTGCAATATGTTCATTTTAAAATGGATATTTTTAGCACTGTTAAAGAGTTAGTTTCAGCAGGCTACTTTATGGCAAGTATTGATCTTAAAGATGCTTACTATACAATACCCATCAGAGGTAAAATTCTTAAACCAGCTTTGGCATTGCCGCAACAACAAAATCATAGAGTAATGGCATAATTGGATGAATACTTATTGTCGGTATAATTTATGAATTGGCATGTCAGGCAGTGGTGCCACAAAACAATTGTTTGAACAGGTAGGATTCATTATCCATCCAATTAAGTCAAAATTGACACTATTAACACATTTAATATGTTAATGACTTTACTAATAGGAAAAGCCACAGAGTTACAAAAGGATTAGAGCACTCAAAATTAATTGAGGCCATTTTTTGATGGCCAATGGAGCTAACAATTTAAGACATAAAAGAATTACAATGGTGGGAACACAATGTTAAGTATGGCTCCAACCCAATAGTTATTGACAACCCGTCTGTGCTATTACAAACAGATGCCAGTGCAATTGGTTGAGGTACAACTGATACCATCTCGAGCTGTGGGGGGGAGATGGAATATACAAGAAGCTAACCTACTTAACACTAAGGGTATAAAGTACTTAGAAATGTTAAGTGCATTTTATGGGTTAAAATCTTATTACTCAGGAATGAAACAGCAGCATGTTAGATTGCAGATAGATAATACCTCGGTGGTGGCATATATAAGTCATATGGGTGGAAATATATCAACATCTTGTGATGAATTGGCAAACTCAATTTGGCAATGGTGTGTCCAAAGGACTATTTGGTTATGGGCTACGTATCTACCAGGGATACTAATTTAGTGGCAGACACCAGGTCACAAAAATTTATTGAAAGTACTGAATGGATGTTGGATAGAACGGTATTTGCTGAAATCACAGTAAAGTATGGAAGGCCGGGTATTAGATTTGCATCCAGGTTTAAATCACCAGTTACCGAGGTATGTATCATTGGAACCAGATCTTGGGGCAGAAGCTACAGATGCATTTTCACTGCACTGGGGGAAATGGTTCATTTATGCATTTCCTCCTTTTTTCTGCCTAATCAATCGGGTACTAAGGGAAATTCAACAGGAATCAGCATCTGGGATTTTCTTAGTACCTGATTGGCTTACCCAACCATGGGTTTTCCGTGGTACAGGACATGATGCTGGAAGCATGTATAACTTTAAGACATAGTCCTAAGTTACTGGTTCATCCAGTAACTCAGGATAGCTATCCATGCCATAGAAAATATTGAATTATTGGGTTGTAGACTCTGAAAGACTCGCTACGGGACATGGGGCTATCAAAAAGAACTGTGGACATGATCACAGCAGCACAAAGAAGGTCTACACAAATACAGTATTTAGGTCATATTAAAAAATGGACTAATTACTGCCATAATAACCTTCTGGACCACAGAAATAAGGATGTTCCGGCGGTGCTAGAGTTTTCTCACCAGCCTGCACTATGGAGGACTTAGTTACAGCACTGTGAATAGTGCCAGAAGTGCATTGTCAAGTTATTGGTGGCAAGGAACAGAAAGACAGTCTGTGGGATCACATCCTCTGGTAGTTAAACTTTAAGAGGCAATTTTAACACCAAGCCACCCAAAACAAGATACAACAAATCTAGGAGGTAAGTGTGGTCCTGACCATGCTAAGGAATTGGTCGCCAGCTACAGCATTAAATCTGGATAAACTAACTAAGAAATGGTAATGCTGATGGCGCTAGTCACAGCGCAAAGGGTCCAGTTATTGCAAAAAAGTAAGACTGGATGGCTTCACTATGGCGGCAGGAAGTTTGGTTTTTGTGATCCAGGACCGTGTTATTAAACAAAATAGACCAGGATCAGCGGGGCAGGTCATAGAATTTATGGCCTACCCGGAGGACAAACGCCTCTGTATAGTGAAGCACGTTTTGTTATACAGTGAAAGGACTAAGGCTATCAGAGGCAAAGAAATGGCGTTTAATCAGCTATAAGAAACCGTACTGTAGAGTGTAAATTCAGACCATTTCGCGGTGGCTGAAATATGGGTTAAGATAGGCGGGAGTGGACACTAACATATTTAAATCTCACTCCACCAGGGCTGCAGCTACATCTGCAGCAAAACGCCTTGATGTATCCATGGACCAAATCCTCAGGATTGCAGGATGGTTATCGGAGAAAACGTTTTCAGAAATTTTATAACAAACCAGTTAGCAGTATGGGAACATTTTCGGGGAACATTTTAAGTTCTGTATGATAATTTATCCATGGGGTTATGATTTGAATTAATTAGATATACGGGGTTATGATTTGAATTAATTAGATATTATTTATCATTTCCATTAAATAATTGGTATGAATGTTTTGAATATCATTAACAATTTCTCCCAAACTACCAAGGCAGTTGTGAAGCATGGACTCGTTCCACGGCATGAGGTCACAGAGCTTTGAAATCTTCACGTAGTCACTCACGTGACTCCGAAGTAAAATAGTAAGATTAAACGAGAACTTACCAGTTTGAAGTTTGATCTTTATTTTATGAGGAGGAACGTTGAGGGAATACGTGCCCTCCGCTCCCACCCTCATATGGTCATATCTTAAACTGGTATCTCTTTAATAATCTTACTATTTTAGGTCATTATAGTGTATCTGTGACCTCACACCGCTGCTTTGAAGGATGACACGCATGCGTCGTACGCGGGGTTCTTCACGTATTCCCTCAACGTTCCTCCTCATAAAATAAAGATCAAACTTCAAACTGGTAAGTTCTCGTTTAATCTTACTATTCTTTACTGCATCTACCAGTGATGTTACTAATGCACCTCTTCTGCTCCCTCTCTAAGCCTTTACATGCAGTGACCAGAACTGCACACAAAACTCCAAATGGCGCCTAACCAATGTTTTATACAGCTGCAACATGATCACCTGACTAGTGTGGCATCACCAAATGTGGCATCACCAAATCCAATTTCTAGGTTGTGGTGCCTTAATTTAATATCTTCTATAAAATTGGTGCAATATTTCCCTGGTGCCACGCTGGTGTCAATCTAAATAATATGTAGAATCTAAAAAGCACACTCAACAATCACAATTGAATGACTCTGCAATTGTGGGCTGCATCAGTGAGTGGAGGAAAGCTGAATACAGAGGTGTAGTCAACAACTTTGTTGAGTGGTGGGGGTTGAATCATCTGCAGCTCAACACCAACAAGACCATGGAGTTGGTGGTGGACGTTAGGAGGAGAGGAACCCCCTGTCCCCTGTCTCCATCAATGGTGTGGATGTGCAGTGTACCAAGGTGTACAAATACCTGGACAGTAAACTGGACTGGTCCAGGGACACTGAGGCCCTGTACAAGAAGGGACAGAGCCGGCTGTACTTTTAGACTTCAGACTTTTTTAGACATTTTGGGCTCCAACACTGAAACAGGCCCTTTAGCCCACCGAGTCCATGACAACCAGCAATCAGCCTGTGCATTAATGCTATCCTACACACTAGGGGCAATTTATAACTTTACCAAAGCCAATTAACCTCCAAACCTGTGTGTCTTTAGAGTGTGTGAGGGAACTGGAGTACCTGGGGAAAACCCACTCGGTCACAGGGAGAAACAAACTCAGTACAGACAGTCCCATAGTCAGGAACGAACCCGGGTCTCTGGTGCTGTAAGGCAGCAACTCTACCGCTCTGCCACCATGCCACCCATTATGATTCAATTTGAAGAGTGAAGTTGCTCAGTCCAACATCCAGAGTTTAAACATTAATTTTCTTTCTGCACTACACCAAGTTCTTTAGGTAATCCTTCTGGCAGCAACCTCCAGTTCTATTTTTCCCCCAGAGCCTGCTGATGGGCCATTCTGCCCAACAATGGATATACATTGTATGTTCTTCTTCTCATCCCTTTCAGAAGTGTGGCCAATCCAATTAAATTAGCGCCTACTCCCTTGAATGCTCAGCTGTGGCTTAAAACATTATGGCAGAGACTCGGTTTTAGGTTGAGGTTTATTGTTGTCATATGTACTGAGGTACAGTGAAAAGCTTTGTTTTGCGGGTTATTCAATCAGATAAAATTAAACATGAATACAATCAAGTCAAATTCAAATGCAATAGATAGAGCAAAGGGAAGATCAAGAAGACATTTGTCCAAACTATTGTGCATCAGTTGCATTGACTAAGTTCAATATTGTAGTGGCCTGGTCAAGGTCACTACAATATCACGTCGTGGTCACCAGTGTAGTGGCCTGGTCAAGGTCAGGAAAAGACCGGACGCCAGGCGGATTCAAAAGAAGCTTTTTAATTCCAACAGTTTGAGCACACACACCACGACACCCTTATCTCTACCCCTCGGGAGTCGACAGGAAACCCCGTGGCAGACCAACGCCCCTGTCCATCAATAGGCGAGGGGGATGATCCAAGGAGTGGCCTACCCCCCAGGGACCGCCACAATATCTCCATTTCATGTAGTTTCAGTAATCCTCACGTTTAAATACAAAATGGACTGTCTTCATATAGCAACCTGAAACTCAGTTGCTGGTTTAGAAAAAAGACCCAACGTGCTGGACTAGCTCAGCAGGGCAGGTAGCATCTCTGGAGAACATGGACAGTCAACATTTTGGGTTGAAGAGTCCATGTTCTCCAGAAATGCTGCCTGACCCACTGAGTTACTCCAGCACTTTGTGTCGTGCCTTCAGTAGTGCCAGCTGCTTATGATGTTCCCCAACATGGTGGGATTCCCTGCTGATATCTGGTGTCTAAGGTAACACTAATCCTTGAGTACTCACTCAAGGCAACGGGCAGCACAATTTTAAAGTGATTGAAAACAAAAAAAGAAAATTGCAGATGTTGCAAAGCTAAAACAAAAGCAGAAAACACTAGAAGGGCTCAGCAGGTAGTTGCTGTAGAAAGAAAGAGTTAGCAGGTCAGGTTGAAATCGGTCATTATAACAGGAAGACAGGACATTCCTAGTCACCTTCTCGATAATTTAATTTTTTAAATTATACCTCTCTTTCTCAATTCAGATAAAGGTCTCAACTTGTGTAGGAAGGAACTGAAGAAAGGTCTCGACCCTCACCCATTCCTTCTCTCCAGAGATGCTGCCTTGTCCCGCTGAGTTACTCCATCTTTTTGTGTCTATCAAGGTCTCGAGTCTTTATCCCTGTTTTTTTTTCCATGAATGTTGCCTGATCTGCTAAGTAACCAGTAACTTCTTTTTTTATTTAACATTTCACAACATAGTCTGCAATGTAATGAACACCTTCAAGTTAATTGTGAACTATAACACCATCCATTTTGGGTAGTTCGCCAATTTCTCACTCTTCAAAATGAGCAGCGTTTAGAATGGGTTATCTTATTCAACCATGACATCATTAGCAATCCATTGGCTCTCATTAAGTGCTCACAAAATGACCAGCACAACGCTGGGATTGTCCATGATGCCCTTGAAAATAATGATGTTATTCTAATCTAACATAATACAATTTTAAACCCATATTATGTACTGGACACTAAGCTATGATGAAAATATGCTTCAAAGAGTTAATGAGCATTACATTTCCATCAATTGCTTAATTTTGCACATGGTTATTTTATGAACAGATTATTATTTGCACAAACAAACTAATGGAGTAGTTAGTGGGTGGAAGTCAGAGGAATGGAAATGTGTTGAAGTTTAATCTTCAGTATTGAATTGCGTCCAGCTCTGAAAAAAGGTTATGGGTAATTATTGCATGAGATAATGGTGCCACAGATGTGACTTGGTGCAGTAATGAAGTTCAGCGTAATAACATAATGCTAAATTTAATGGAGCATCTGAGCCTCTTCATCAGGCACTCACTGTATCTGAAGCAAGTACACCTGGTGCCTGGCACTAATGTCACTTTTTATGTGCATGCACTACAAAGTGGAGTTTCTGAAAGTTTGTATGAAGTAATTTTAGAAGCATTTTAAATCACTGCATTTCGCCTATACAGTTGATGTGTTTTGGCAAAAATAGGTTCAGCAATGGGTAACTGTAAATACAGAAGGAGTATTTAATAACATTATTGTTGGAGATTGCTGTGAATGCATGTTTAACTGTCAGCAACAGGGCAGAAGTCAACTTGTAATAGCATCAGGTCAGGTATTGCCCATGCCAGTGAGGTTGTCTGGATAAAGGATACATTATGATCGTCTGGATGGTCCTTTGCTTAAAACTGCTTTTTTTTACACTGAGTCAATAAATTGTTATGCAGGCAGTTCATGTTCATGTCCATGTGCTCAAAGCAAACATTCCTGGAGGGCTCAGGATGCTTTTTAATGTAATGGTGGGGGACTAGCTGTCATCTGTTGAAATGTGTTCCCTGGTTGAAAATGGTTACAGAGAAGACTATACGAATGTTCTAGAGTCATACAGTGTGAAAGTAGACCCTTTGGCCAACGTGACCACACCGACCAGCATGTCCCATCTACACCAGTCCCACCTGCCTGCATTTTGCCCATATCCCTCTAAATCTATCCTATCCATGTACCTGTCTAAATGGTTTTAAACGTTGCAATAGTACCTGCCTCATCCACCTCCTCCAGCACCTCGGTCCAGAAACCCATCATCCATTGTGTTAAAAAGCTACCCCACAGCTTCCTATAAAATAGTAAGATTAAACGAGAACTTACCAGTTTGAAGTTTGATCTGTATTTTATGAGGAGTTACGATGAGGGATTACGTGAAGAAGCCCGCTCAGGGCGCAGGTGCGGCATGCTTCCAAGCAGCGGTGTGGAATCACAGACAGACACGTATTTGAAGTAACATAGTAAAGAACAAAGAGACATCAATTTATCGGTTTGATCCATGTAATGAGGGTGGGAGCGGAGGGCACGTAATCCCTCATCGTAACTCCTCATAAAATACAGATCAAACTTCAAACTGGTAAGTTCTCGTTTAATCTTACTATTTTACTTCGGAGTCACGTGAGTGACTTCGTGAAGATTTCAAAGCTCTGTGATTTCAAACCGTGTAACAGTTTATACACTCACTACCGAAAGCTCTTGAGGAAGGAAGTGTTATTGTAATCAACCAATGAATCTGTTTTGAAAACAAAACGGTATTTATTAACAATAACGAAAAGAGAAAATAGCTCCCCCGGGCTTTAAATTAAACATTTGCAGTTTCTAAAATGCTGACTGCAAATATATCAGGTTCCACCAACGGTTTATTATAAAATGTTCGGAATGTGGCTTCCCGTGACCATCCTGCTTTCTTGAGGATTAAGTCCACAGGCACATCCATTCTGGCCGCCGATGATGTGGATGCTGCCCTGGTGGAATGAGATTTAAACAGATTAATGTTAATTCCAGCAGCTTCCAAAACCTGTTTCAACCACCTTGAAATGGTTTGACTTGTTACCCTGCCATGTGGTTTCCTGTGGCTGACCCATAAGGCTCTCTCACTTCCTCTGATGTTATGGGTAGTGTCTATGTAAATATTTATGTGGGTCACCACACACAATCGTGGCTCTAGTGGGTATGCCCGGAATGCCACTAGCGTGTTGGATGTTCCTGGCCTGGACTGTTTTATCAGACCTTGAATAGTGAATGTGATGTGATCCGATGTAGTGTCCATGTTGTCCAGTCGAAGTTTATGTAAGGACTGGACCCTCTGTGCAGATACTAGTGCCATGAGCATGAGTGTTTTTAAAGTCAACTGCTCTAAGCTGAGAGATCTGGCTGGTGGTCTGTCCCGAAGGTATGTTAGTACAACACTGACATCCCAGATTTTTGTATATCTCGGGGTGGGGGGCTTGCTGTTAAATATGCCCCTCATCAGTTTTACCACCAGCGGATGGGCTCCCATGGCCTGATGTCCCGCAGGTTTGAGGTAATTTGAAAGAGCACTACGTGCCGTGTTGATGGCACTGTAGCTCAAATCTTCACGATGATGTAAGTCTGCCAGGAATTCCAGAACATCCGCTACTGTGACTGTTTTATAAGCAATCCCGGTTTTCTGGCAGTACGTTTCCCATTTCCTGATGCAGGTTAGGTACTGCCTCTTCGTGGATATCCGTAGGGATGCTGACATGGTGGCGATGGTTTGTTCCGATAGCCCCAGATCCAGGTAAGGTCGGTTTAAAATCTGCAACCCAGGAGATTCATATCTTTGTGGCATGGGTGGCTGATGCCTGATACTGGGTGAGTCAGTAACCCTGGATGACTGGGGAATACCATAGGTGTTTCCACCACCATGTCCTGGAGAATTGGGAACCATGGCTGTGTAGGCCAGTCGGGCACCACCAAAACTCCAGACGCTGAATCCGTCTGGATTTTTCGAAGCACCCGACTAATGAGGCAGAAGGGGGGAAAAGCATAAAACACAAACTTTCCCCAATCTAACGTAAAAGCGTCTACCGCTGCTGCCTCCGGATCTGGTTCCCACGCGACATAGACTGGTAGTTGGTGATTCAGTCTTGATGCAAATAAATCTATATCTGGCTTCCCATATTGCTTTACAATTTTAGCAAATGTTTTAGGATTTAACATCCATTCGATGTTGTCATTGAATTTCCGTGACCTGGTGTCCGCCACTATGTTTAGCTTACCTGGTAGATAGGTAGCTGAAAGCCAAATATGTCTTTCGACACACCATTGCCAAATCATATTAACCAATTTGTCGCATGATAAAGATTTGATGCCGCCCATATGGTTAATATAAGCCACCACCGTTGTATTATCTATTTCTAATCTAACATGCAAGTGACGCATATCAGACGCATATGCTTTCAAACCATAAAAGGCGCCCAACATTTCCAAAGTGTTAATGCCCAGTGTAGATAGTAATGAGGATTCTGAGTTAGTCCATCTACCACCTGTGCTGGATATGGAGTTAGTTGCTCCCCAGCCTTGAGCACTAGCATCGGTTTGGATTACTAACGTAGGATTAGTGATAACTATAGGACTATAACCATGCCAAATATATTGAATCCACCACTGTAGCTCTGCTATTGCTTCAGGGGGTATAGTCATAATCCGATCATAATGACCTCTGTGCCATTTTAATGCTATTATCTTTGCTCTTTGCAAATTTTGATAGTGCAAAGGTCCAAATTGGATAGCTGGAAATGCTGCTACCATTTTGCCAATTACTGCTGCCACTTGTCGAATAGTTGGCTTTCTCTTTACTTTTAAGTTTTCACATGATTGTGTTAATGCAATCATTTTTTCCCTTGGCATGGTAATCGTCATTTGGACTGAGTTAATTGTGAACCCCAAGTAGTCCATAATTGTGGATGGATTTAACTTGGATTTATCTGGATGTAAGACAAACCCTAGAGTTTCTAGGAGCTGTTTTGTAGCTGATACTGCTGCTACAGCCAATTCCATAGTTTTCCCAAACTATGAGGATGTCGTCCAAATATGCCATGACTATATGGTTTTGTTTCCTTAACATTGCCATGGCTGGCTTCAATATTTTAGTGAATAGTCTTGGAGCTGAAGTAAGCCCATTAGGCAGTGCTTTATACTGCCAAAGCTCCCCCATCCAGATAAATTTAAGATATCTGCTATAATCTTTATGTATCAGTACTAGATAGTAAGCATCTTTGAGATCGATGCTGGCCATATAGTATCCTTTGAAAATCAATTGTCTAGCAGTCGTAAATGTTTCCATTTTGAAATGTATATGCTTAACAAACACATTCAAGGATGTTAAGTCAATGATGATGCGACATCCACCATCCTTTTTACATTTAGTAAATATATTGGAAACAAATTCCAAGGGCTCATGAATAGTTTTTCCTATGACCCCTTTGTTTATAAGCCTTACCAGTTCAGCTTGTCCCTCCAGTTGTTGTTTGTTGGAGAGTACAAATGTCCTCTTAGGCATGTGTTGAACTGGCGGTATACTCGAAATAAACTCTATTTTATAACCTTGAATACTATTAAGTATATATTTATCATCTGTGATCCTCCCCCATGCTTTTGTAAATAAGTGTAACCTTCCCCCTGTTAGTAATTCACCCTTATTCACAATATGCGGGTAGGAACCAGATCCACCTACCTCCATGGTTATTGGCGGGGTTGAGGTTTTCTCTTTTTGGATGTTTTCTGTCGACGAGCTGGCGATGTTGGGGGGAGGCGCATTTTCCAGGGGGTCCGCTGCAGGCCCTGACCTAAAAAAGGTTTCTGGGGATAGTGCGGCCCCAAGCTTTGACCAGTCGCATATGGATGATGCCGACTGGTGGATGCAGCGGTGTGCTGCCGCCTTGGTGTTATGAAGAGCTTTGGTATAGGTGCTGGCGGTGTTGCCCTCATGAGGCTAAAGGTTTTCGAAGCCTCCTCCATTTCTTTCAGTTGTTTATTTAAATCTTTTCCAAAAAGAAATGAGTCGGTCTCTACAGTGGGAGCCTTACACAATCCTGCAAATTTAGGATTCAGTGCCGGCCTAATGTTATCTCTCCTGAGATTGTTCAGCTCGTATTGCGTGGTGCACATGAGCGCCAAGGCATCCTGTTGATGAGCTGTCATTTCTGTGGTCTCGACTCCCCGTGCGTATGCTGTTATCGCCGCCGTCAGGAGGCGAAGTACCCGCTGGAGTTTGACCTCCTGAGTGCGGATAGGTCCACCCACGTTACCCCATATCTGAGGGTTGAGGCTCTTGACCTTCAGGGCTTCACAGTTATCCGGGGCGATGTGCTCGTCCAGCACTTGGGCGAGCACCTTTTCCTGCAATGGCTTATTTGATGGATGATTTATACTTGCAGCCATTCTAGGTTGCAGTGGTGCTCCAACCCGTGGGGTAGCAACGAATCGTGTTACTACCCCTAGCAGCTCTTCCTGCACACCCTGCTCTTTGTCGGTACCTTCCACCTGCCCCATATTCAGACCAGCCTGCTCCTGGTCACCGATGCTGACCTCCCATTCCTGGTCCGAGGTCGCAAAGGGGGGTGCCAGACTCAGCACCATGGAGGGGGCGCCTGTCCTGTCTGTCCGAGAGCGCTGCTGCTCCCGGTAAACCATCCCCTCCAGCAGCTGCATGATGCTGCTTAAGCGGCTGTCTCTCCCCCGCTTGGGGGTGGACATGTCCTCCTCCGACGAATCGGAATCGACCGGCCGGTTAGTTTTACAGGTGGCTTTCCCAGCCCGCCGTGTAGGCTCTGGCGTGACTGGGCCCGGCTCGGTCTGAGGAATTTCAAACCGCTGTTCCAGCGGTAGTGCCGCTGGCTGCTGCCCCGCTGGATAGACTCCTCTGGCGGAGTTAAAGCTCGGGCAGCTCTGGTCGCGAGTTTCTTACGTTGGGACATGTTTTCCTGAAACAAAACCAACTCCTACTCGCTCCGTTCCCAACGCACCCTTCACTTACCTGAAAGTGCGCTTTTAAAGTGCAGCTGGAGAGCCTGACTCCAGCTGCCGCCGCTGTTGCACTTGCTGGCGTAATGCCGCACCTGCGCCCTGAGCGGGCTTCTTCACGAAGTCACTCACGTGACTCCGAAGTAAAATCTATATATCTCCCCTCACATTAAACCTATGTCCTCTGGTTCTGCGCTTACCTGATCGATTCCTCTCATGATTTTATACACCTCTATAAGATCATCCCTCATCCTCCTCTGCTCCAAGGAATAGAGACCAAGACTGCTCAACCTCTCCTTATAGCTCAGACCCTCTAGTCCTGGCAACATCCTCGTTAATCTTCTCTGCACCCTTTCCAGCTTGACAACATCTTTCCTATGACATGGTGCCCAAAACGGAAGAAAATACCCTAGATGTGGCCTCACCAACGTCTTATACAACTGCAACATGATCTCCCAACTTCTATACTCAATACTCTGACTGATGAAGACCAATGTGCTGAATGCCTTTTGACCAAATATGTAAACTGCTGTTTTACGTGATGTAAAACATGGCATTTAAAGCAGACTAGGAGCTGTATTTAAACACAATTGCCAAGTTCAACAAATGTTAGCATTTGACCTGAGTAACTCCAGACCCTATTAATAATCTACATTCCTAACAACCTCTAATAGTACTTGTAAATTTGATAATTGGTTTATACAACTACTGTTTGCCATCTTTATTGCTTAGTGAAGGACAACATGTCCTCTCGCTCCCTCTATCCTAATGGATAATATCTTTTAAAAAATCCTACTAGATAGCTCCTACTGTAAGCTTCTATTATTATGAAAATATATCTCATTCAATTATTGGTCGACAAATCTACTCAAGATTTAACTTGTTTGTTTTATACTTATGGCATTCATTTTCTTTATCATGGTTCAATGAAATGGCTGCACATTTACATCCAAACTCTTTAAACTAATCTTGCAGGTAAATAATTTTAATGTGTTTTGCTGTGTCCAATCTGCATTTCTGAAAGAAAGATATATTTAACCTAAATTCCAAATACGACCTTTTACAGGAAAATAAAATGCTATTAATGCCAAATAGGGATGAGATGACATCAGCAGAAAGGTAGAATGGTGCATGAAATGATTGGGAACTGACAAAAGCAACACATGGGGCCATGAGGAGCTACAAAATCTGACAGCTCCAAAAATAAAACTGACAAAAATAAATTGTAATAAACCCTCAGATAAACTAACAAATGAAAACACATGCACCTGTGAAACAGACTTTAGATAAATTCAAATGATCAAAATAATTAAAGTAGTTTTGTGGTTTTTAACATTTGTATTTAGTTGTACCCTAAGAATTCCATGCACATTCCGTATCTCCAAAATCATACTGTTACAACCTTGCGGTAAGAACAAGCCCTCACTCTATGCTAAATCATTATTTAGTCTATGTTAGTACAGGAAAACAAATCCATTGCATCTTGACAGAACAAATTTGCAGTCTTTACAATTCAAATATAGTGTGGGAATGGAGCTTGCATTACATTGCAAGGGGACTGTTCAAAATTGAAGGCTTGACAGGGAAATTTAATTTCATGTGTTTTGTATCTACACGATGTAGAAACCCCAATTTTGAGTTGTTGAACTGTTAAGATGGAAAGCTAGCAAAGTCCAGCATTACTGCCATATTAATGTCCAATGTTGCATTGCTGCAAAATCTTGTGGTCACTTCAGAAAGAATTCATTTGCCACACTGGAAACCAAGACATCCAAATGTGAAGGTTTTGTTTAGTTTAGTTTAGAGATACAGCGTGGAAACATTTTCTTTGGCCCACCGAGTCCGCCAGATGTACTGGAACGTACAAACTCCGTACAGACAGCACCTGTTGTCAGGATCGAACCCGAGTCCCTGGCGCTGTAAGGCAGCAACTCTACCGCTGCACCACCTTGCCATCCTGATTAGATCGATAAAAATCAGCCACAACATAGCATCAGCAATAGTCTGAAGAAGGGTCTCGACCCGAAACGTTATCCATTCTTTCTCTCCAGAGATGCTGCCTATCCTGCATTTTACTCCAGTGTTTTATATCTTCGATAGCAACAGCAAGTAAGAGCAACAGTAGAAAATGTCAGTCATTATTAGTGTCTCGTAATCACATAAAAATACTTATGGGCCTGTCCCACTTAGGCAACTGCAGGAGACTATGCAGTTGCCACATGGTCGCGGGCGGTTGCCGGGGAGTCGCCATCTTGCTCATGAACAGTTCCCGCATTCTGGGAACTTGTCGCGGCCTCATTATGATCGTCGCAAATTTTTCACAATGTTGAAAAATTAGTGGCGACTAGAATGAAGCGGCCATGGAGAGTAGCGAGAATTCTCGTGCCGTAGGTGGGTCGCCAAGAGGTCCTAGTGGGTCGCCAGGAGGTCGAAGGTTCTCGTAGGTTCTCGTCGGTTGTAGCCGGTGCTGATCGGTGAATTTCATTGGGGAATAAAAAAACAAAAGCAGTAGTTTTCAGAACGAAGGATAACCGACCGGTAATGTTAATGTCCGCCGAACTTCACAGCCGTGTATCTCTGGCTTCTTAAAAGTTGTCTCCACTCCTTTTCCCCCATTCTTCCTCCTTCTCTCCCCTTCCCCCCCCCCCCCCCCCCCCCCCCTCCTCCCCTCCCCCCCCCTCTCCAGCCCCTTTCCCCCCTCTATTAAAGGACTTACCGTACACTGTGCTTTAGCCGTCTTAATTACAGCGCCAACCTTCCTGTTCATCGCGGTATCACCTTGGCTTTGCACCGTGTGAATTTCACTCAGACAGCGCTCCCCCCGCTTGCCCTGTCGCCCGCCTGGATAATGGGCTGGTGAAGGAAGTGATGTGTGTGTGTGTGTGTTCCACTGCCTCTAGCGTGTCCAAGCCCTTATAACCATATAACAATTACAGCACGGTAATAGACCATCTCGGCCCTTCTAGTCCCTTAACAATCTTATATGTTTCAAAGTTTCAACAACCTTTTGATTCTAAGTTCTTTGGAGCAAATATAATATGTATTGATATCAGTAATAACATATCCTTATCCAAGATAGATCATGAATTATACATTTGCAAAATCAAGATTAAAAGTATCATTCAAATCACATGGTTCTTGGTAGAAGGCTTTTTGCAAACTGCAGATGCTACTCTGCTAATCCATCAGCCATTCTGTAACATAGACTGGTAAACAGGCACTCGAATTACTTCCCTTCTGCAAAGTCGTCCCCTGACATGGCAATACATGGCAATTCAATCATACACATCATGCCTTAGAAATATAGAAACATAGAAAATAGGTGCAGGAGTAGGCCATTCGGCCCTTCGGGCCTGCACCGCCATTCAATATGATCATGGCTGATCATCCAACTCAGTATCCCGTACCTGCCTTCTCTCCATACCCTCTGATCCCCTTAGCCACAAGGGCCACATCTAACTCCCTCTTAAATATAGCCAATGAACTGGCCTCGACTACCCTCTGCGGCAGAGTTCCAGAGATTCACCACTCTCTGTGTGAAAAAAGTTCTTCTCATCTCGGTTTTAAAGGATTTCCCCCTTATCCTTAAGCTGTGATCCCTTGTCCTGGACTTCCCCAACATCGGGAACAATCTTCCTGCATCTAGCCTGTCCAACCCCTTAAGAATTTTGTAAGTTTCTATAAGATCCCCTCTCAATCTCCTAAATTCTAGAGAGTATAAACCAAGTCTATCCAGTCTTTCTTCATAAGACAGTCCTGACATCCCAGGAATCAGTCTGGTGAACCTTCTCTGCACTCCCTCTATGGCAATAATGTCCTTCCTCAGATTTGGAGACAAAACTGTACGCAATACTCAAGGTGTGGTCTCACCAAGACCCTGTACAACTGCAGTAGAACCTCCCTGCTCCTATACTCAAATCCTTTTGCAATGAAAGCCAACATACCATTCGCTTTCTTTACTGCCTGCTGCACCTGCATGCCTACCTTCAATGACTGGTGTACCATGACACCCAGTTCTCGCTGCATCTCCCCCTTTCCCAATCGGCCCCCTTTCCCATTTTTGCCACCAAAATGGATAACCTCACATTTATCCACATTATACTGCATCTGCCAAACATTTCCCACTCACCCAGCCTATCCAAGTCACCTTGCAGTCTCCTAGCATCCCCCCCCCCAGCTTAGTGTCATCCGCAAACTTGGAGATATTGCCTTCAATTTCCCTCATCCAAATCATTAATATATATTGTAAATAGCTGGGGTCCCAGTACTGAGCCTTGCAGTACCCCACTAGTCACTGCCTGCCATTGTGAAAAGGACCCGTTTACTCCTACTCTTTGCTTCCTGCCAGCCAGTTCTCTATCCACATCAATACTGAACCCCCAATGCCGTGTACTTTAACACAGCATTGCGTATCTGTGCTATTTGCATCCGATCTCAGTGGCCCAACCAAAGAATACTGGAACACAGTGGCATGTTCTAAATGGCAGCTGAGCCTTTGATAGTGTAGAAAGGGGGCTCCATCCTTTGCCTCAAACTGGTTGTGTAATTACAAGCGATGATCACGTTTCATGCATTAAAAAAAATATTAATGTTGAAGAAAATAAATGGTGCCAGAGGTTATGGGGAGAAGGCAGGAGAATGGGGCTGGTAGAGAGAGGTAGATCAGCCATGATTGAATGGCAGAGTAGACTTGATGGGCCGAATGGTCTAATCCTACCATTCTTTATCACGTTATGACCTTATGAAAGTTATTGTAAATCAAAAATTCTGGTAATCTTCAATGAGCTAGAAAGTATCTGAGAGAGAAGCAGAGATAGCATTAGTTTAGTTTAAAGATACAGCATGAAAACAAACCTTGCAGCCCACCAAGTCCGCACTGATCAGCAATCACCCGTGTACTCGTTCTATCAGACTCCGAGGATAATAGTAGGTAGCTAAAATGATTTCATTTAGCAATGCTTGTTATTTTTCATAATCACTTTCTAGGTCATATATCATTTATGGAAAGAAATACTTTGGCATTTAGTGTTTGCACTTGAATGAATATGCTGTTCATGTATTAACTTGCCTGACTGAATACAATCCTCCTGTGCTTCAAATTGTATTGCTTCCTGCATGCGTGCCTGATTGGATCCACATATTCTGTAGATGGTGCTTCTCAGAGTGCATCAGATTCTTTAAGCACAATGGGAATTGGTTGTAAAACAGCCATTGAATCGTCTTATGCTTCTTATTTTATTACCTAATCAACTTGTACTGTATATCTTCCAGGTAACATCTAACTTCCTGATGGCATATTGATGCTTTTCCCCAGACACAGCCATCCCTTACTCTTGGCAAGATGTATTTTCACTGCATACGATCCCATTACATTTTCTTAGAACATAGAAAGATGTCATTTGGTCCATCGAACCTGTGTTAGCTTTCAGTGGATTCCAATTAATTCAATTCCCCCCACTTACGTCCTTGTAGCGAGATATGATATACGTACACTATTTCTATTTTTGATAGTCTAGTACAGTTTAGCGCTGAAGCATAGAAGCAGACCCTTCAGCCCACCAAGTCCATGCTGACCAGCGATCAGCATGGGCATGTGCACTACATATAAACATAGAAACAGAAAATAGGTGCAGGATGAGGCCATTTGGCCCCTTCGAGCCAGCACCGCCATTCATTGTGATCATGGCTGATCATCCCCTATCAATAATCCGTGCCTGCCTTCTCCCCATATCATTGAAACATAGAAACATAGAAAATAGGTGCAGGAGTAGGCCATTCGGCCCTTCGAGCCTGCACCACCATTCAATATGATCATGGCTGATCATCTAACTCAGTATCCCGTACCTGCCTTCTCTCCATACCCCCTGATTCCCCTAGCCACAAGGGCCACATCTAACTCCCTCTTAAATATAGCAAGAGGGAGTTAGATGTGGCCCTTGTGGGTAAGGGGATCAGAGGGTATGGAGATATATCCCTTGACTCCACTAGCCCCTAGAGCTCTATCTAACTCTCTCTTAAATCCATCCAGTGACTTGGCCTCCACTGCCCTCTGTGGCAGGGAATTCCATAAATTCACAACTCTCTGGGTGAAAAAGTTTTTTCTCACCTCAGTCTTAAATGACCTCCCCTTTATTCTAAGACTGTGGCCCCTGGTTCTGGACTCGACCAACATTGGGAACATTTTTCCTGCATCTAGCTTGTCCAGTCCTTTTATAATTTTATATGTTTCTATAAGATATCCCCTCATCCTTCTAAACTCCAGTGAATACAAGCCTAGTCTTTTCAATCTTTCCTCATATGACAGTCCCACCATCCCAGGGATCAATCTCGTGAACCTACGCTGCACTGCCTCAATCACAAGGATGTCCTTCCTCAAATTAGGAGACCAAAACTGTACACAATACTCCAGATGTGCTCTCACCAGAGCCCTATACAACTAGTTCTATCCTACCCCAGGGACAATTGTGACTTAAAATTATTTTAATTAGCGACTCTCCTAAGGATCACAAGCTTGCCCGCATCCAAACTGGTCCCTCCGTCTCCTTCCATGTCATCTGTTTCCACAAAAATATCAATGAATTCTTCCCTGATGCCATCTAACTATGCTAGGAGTAATTTACAGCCAATTCATCTGTGACAATTGGGTTGTGGAAGGAAACAGGGGGACCTAGAGGAAACCCACACAGTCACAGAGGGAACGTGAACACTCCACACATACAACACCCTAAGGTTAGGATTGAAGCCAGATCACAAGAGCTATGTGCTTTTTAGTTTAGTTTAGAAATACAGCGTGGAAACAGGCCCTTCAGCCCACCAAGTTCGTGCCGACCAGCGATCCCCTCACATTAACACTATCCTACACACACTAGGGACAATTTACAATTAAACCAATCCAATTAACCCGCATACGTGTACGTCTTTGGCATGTGGGAGGAAACTGAAGATCTCGGAGAAAACGCACGTGGTCATGGAGAGAACGTGCGAACTCCGTACAGACAGCACCCGTGGTCGGGATCGAACCTTAGTCTCAGACGCTGTAAGCGCAGTAAGGCAGCAACTCCACTACTGCACCACCATGCAGTCCTGTGCTGCAACACTAACTGCTGTGCTACTGTTGGAGTTTGCATGACCGTGGGATTCTCTGCCTCAGAGGGGGGTGGAGGCAGGTTCTAAGGATATTTTCAAGAAAGAGATAGATAGGGCTCTTAAAAATAGCAGAAGGCAGGAACGGGGTACTGGGAGAAGGCAGGAACGGGGTACTGATTGGGGATGATCAGCCATGATCACATTGAATGGCAGTGCTGGCTCAAAGGGCCGAATGGCCTACTCCTGCACCTATTGTCTATTGTCTATTGACCACATGGGTTTCCTCCAGGTGCTCTGTTTTCCTCCCACAGGTGCAGGTTAACTGGCCTCTGTAAATTTCCTCTAGTGTGTAGGAAGTGTGATAACAGACCCAGTGTGAACGGGTGATTGGTGGTCTGCTTGGACTTGGTGGGACAAAAGCCCTGTTTCCATGCTGTATCTCTCAAAACTGTGCCTTTTGAGTAGAATAACTTGCATTCATTCACTTCCTCACAAAATCAGCACGTTTCAGAATTAATTTTAGTCAAGATCGCACTTATATAACGCAGGCACCATTGCAAGGATATTCAGCCACCAATATGAACACCACGGTATGCCATAGAGAATCCTCTTGTATCCTCATTTGGAACATCTGGAATGAGATACAACTGAACCAGAGAAGATTCATCCAGCTGTTACAATTTTAAATGGAAAATTAATCTTAAATAACTACTTCTCAAACATGTTCCATTTCTTCTTATACTATTCCTTGGTTTAGTTTAGTTTATTTACATGTGTACCGAGATACAGCGTGCTAACCAGTCAACAGAAAGATAACACATGTCAAGCCATGTATTCCTATCGAGTCATCTACAGTGTACAGATACATGATAAAGGGGATAGCCTTTAGTACAAGTTAATGCGTAAAGTCCCATTGAAGATAGTCCAAGGGTCTCCAATGAGATAGATAGCAGTTCAAGACTGATCTCTAGTTGTTGGTAGGATGGTTCAGTTGCCTGATAACAGCTGGGAAGAAGCAGTCCCTGAATCTGGACGTGTGCATTTTCACACTTCTATAACTTTCGCCTGATAGGAGAGGGGAGAAAGGGAAGTGGCCGGGGCATGACTCATCCTTGATGATGCTGCTGGCCTTGCTGAGACAGCGTGAGGTGTAAATAGAGTCAATGAAAGGGAGGTTGGTTTGTGCGATGGTCTGGGCTGTGTCCACAATTCTCTGCAATTTCTTGCGGTCTGGGATGGAGCTGTTACTGACCCATGCTGTGATGCATCTCAATAAAATGCTTTCTATGGCGGCTCTGTCGAAGTTGGTGAGAGTTGTTGGGGACAGGCCAAACTTCCAAAGCCTTCTACAGAATTAGAGGCTTGGGTGTGCTTTCTTGCCCATTGGTTGTTGCTTCAATATGAGTCGACCAGTTCCTGGTGATATTTACTCCCAGAAATTTGAACCTTTCATCCATCTCTACTTCAGTGCCGTATACCAGGGTATTTGTACCGCTTTGCTTCCTGACGTCGATCACTATATCCTTTGTCTTGCTGACATTGAGAGAAAGCTTGGTGTCTCGACACCAGGACATGAGGTTGTCAATCTCCTTCCTGAACTCCATCTCATCATTATTCGATATTCGGCCCACAATGGTGGTGTATGTTCAACAACTAAGTTACAGAGATAGGTTGAATAAGTTAGGTCTTTATTCTCTGGAGTGCAGAAGGTTGAGGGGGGACTTGATAGAGGTCTTTAAAATGATGAGAGGGATAGACAGAGTTGATGTGGACAAGCTTTTCCCTTTGAGAATAGGGAGGATTCAAACAAGAGGACATGACTTCAGAATTAAGGGAAAGAAGTTTAGGGGTAATATGAGGGGGAACTTCTTTACTCAGAGAGTGGTAGCGGTGTGGAATGAGCTTCCAGTGGAAGTGGTGGAGGCAGGTTCATTGGTATAATTTAAAAATAAATTGGATAGGCATATGGATGAGAAGGGAATGGAGGGTTATGGTAACTAAAACTAACCTCTAGAAATGGTCAAGCAGCCTCTGAATCAAGGCATGTGTCTTGGTTAGCCGTGTTATTAGAGAAGGTCTTTCTCATTCTGACACTCATTTTGATTGGGAATGGATATAGTGGAAGTTAATGGCAGTTGAGTTGAAGAAATGAGAAGATCACCATGTTCCATCTACATTTCATGATACTGGCATAGACATTCTCTGTGGTTCCAAAGCTGCTCAATGTTTACTGTAGAAATAACTGCCTGTTGTACTCATTTCCAGGAATGGAACCAAATGTTTCTGTTCCAAGGAGAACATTACTCACTTTTTCATCCTCTGCATTCAGTCATCCCTAGTAACACACCAAGACATTTCAACTCTCTCCTGCCATCTTTGTGCATTGGGACACCAACATTTATGTTGAAACAACTTGATAGTGTGTTTTTATATTTAAAATGTTTCAGCAACCATGTTGGTGGCACTACATAGTTATATATATATATATATATATATATATATATATATATATATATTTTTTTTTTTTCTTTGTTAATTCACTGACCCGGAGCTGGGGCGGCGACCTGGAGCTGGGGCATCGGCCTGGAGCTGGGGCAGCGGCCCGGTGCGGAGACTGCGGGACCTGGAGCTGGGGCGGCGACCTGGAGCTGGGGCATCGGCCTGGAGCTGGGGCAGCGGCCCGGTGCGGAGACTGCGGGACCTGGAGCAGGGGCGGCGACCTGGAGCTGGGGCGGCAGCCCGGAGCTGATGCTGTGGCGGGCCGTCTCGGAGCGGGGATGGCGTTCCGGCTATCGGCAGCGGCGACATCACCACGGAGGTCCGCTGGACTGGAGAGCGGCATCTCCGGCCTGGATCGACCGCCTCACCGCAGATGGAGAACAAAGAGGGAAGAGATGGAAACTAAGACTTTGCCTCCATCACAGTGAGGATGTGCTTGGTGAACTCACTGTGGTGGATGTTTAATTGGTGTTTATTGTATGTTTTGTTATTATTGATTCTGTGTATGACTGCAGGCAACATAGTTTCGTTCAGACCGTAAGGTCTGAATGACAATAAAGGATCTATCTATCTGATCCAAACATGTAACAGGAGACTTCTTAAAAAAGTACCATAACATTATGACCAGGTTAGTGATAGAAAAATGAGTGGATGGAAGAGAATATACATGACATAAATGTACTGGAAGGCTATTCCACAAAACTTACATTACAAGCAAAAATAAATGTTAAAATGCCCAACATTATCATAAGCGCAAAAACAATGTGAGTTTCCTGAATTTTATATATGTTTAGTTTAGTTTCAGAGATAAAGCGTGGAGAACGGCCCTTCGGCCCACTGAGTCCGTGCCGCCCTGCAATCCCCTTACACAATCTCTATCCTACGCACTAGGCACCTTTAGTCTCTTGTGTCTCCATTTCATCGTTGCTTAGTCTCCTGTTTTACAATGCAGGAATGTTTGTTGTGGAGTAACTCAATGAAGTCAAAGGATTTTTTTGGGCAGTCTTCTCTAACTCAGACTAAAGGGGCTGTCCCACTTATGCGATCTTGACTCGCAAATTACGCGACCTCGTGGTCTCTTGAGGAGTACGGGCATCGTATGGCTGCGCGGGGTCGGTCCCACTTAGAAGCGCGGAGTTGTGCGGGGCTGGTTCCAACATCGCACGGGGCTTCAAAATTCTGGCAGTGGCTGAATCTTTCACGCGCCAACGTCAAGTGTCTTGACATCGTACACAGCGTCTTAACGGCGTACGCGGCATCTTGACGGCGTACACCTAGCACGTGGCGTTGCGCAATGACGTCACCGCCTGGCGAGGCTTTATGTGATGACATCACCACTCGACGCCGTGCGGCGCCCAAATTCAGTCGGCCCGCCTCTTGCCCAGCTGATTGGTAAGCATGACACAAATGACATCACGCGCGCACTTAGCGTGCACTTAGCGCGTACTTAGCGCGTACTTAACGTGAACTTCACTTCCGTTTGGTCGCGCCAAACACACAATCGCATACAAGTGGGACAGGCCCTTTATTCCATTCCAGATGTCCTAAATCAGCTTACAAATAGGGGAAGTAGCCTTAGGTGATACTACCTAATGGATGCCTCACTATCAAGCACTTATTGATCACCCAGTATGTACCCATTCCTACGTGGCACAGTATCTAGCAATGTAAGACTACGCTTTAATGTGTGAAGATATCAGTCTCTGGGCTTTTCAGCTTGAGGTTGTTGGCAACCATGCTAAATAATATACAGAGACTTGCATTGTTTTATGGATTGGCATGGATTAGCAATATGTGTAACAAAATGGTGTGCAATACTTGATACTTACATATTTGGACCAGCCATGACATGTTTATCAAGAAATGAAAAGCTACTTGATGTTTCCAGCACCTGAACTCAGTAGCTGCCTTTTTCTTTTCCCAAATATGCAGGGGTGTGGTGTACGAGATGATGACATATTTCAGTAGATGAAATAGGAGAATCTGTTCCTAAAAGCAGTTGGAACAAGGTTTAAAGTGTGGGGAAATATTTTAATGCAGAGTGTGGTAAAGAGATGGAATTCATTGACTGTATGGGTGATGGAAACAGAATCAATCAAGACACTGAGAAGGGAATTGGATGGAAGCTTTAAGGAAATAATGTGCAGGTTTAGTTTAGAGATACAGCGCGGAAACAAGCCCTTTGGCCCACTGGTTCCGTGCCGACCACCAACCCCCGATTATTAACACTATACTACACGCACAAGAGACAAATTTTACATTGATCAAGTCAATTTACCTAAATACCTGGGCAGACAAAAATGCTGGAGAAACTCAGCGGGTGAGGCAGCATCTATGGAGCGAAGGAAATAGGGAATGTTTCGGGTCGAGTCTGAAGAAGGGTTTCGGCCCAAAACGTCACCTATTTCCTTCGCTCCATAGATGCTGCCTCACCCGCTGAGTTTCCCCAGCATTTTTGTTTGCCTTCGATTTTCCAGCATCTGCAGTTCCTTCTTAAACACTGTCTAAATACCTGTACGTCTTTGGAGTGTGGGAGGAAACGGAAGATCTCGGAGAAAACCCACGCAGGTCACGGGAAGAACGTATAAACTCCGTACCGACTGCACCCGTGGTCTGGATCGAACCGGGTCTCTGCCGCTGCTAGCGCTGTAAGGCAGCAACTCAACCGCTGCCTCCCTTCATGCGGAGTGAGCAGACAAACGGGATGAATCAATTTGAGGAACTGATGCAGAAAATAGGCTGAATGGCCTCCTGAACAAGTGGCGATTCCATAATCCCATTGCCAGCTCCTTTCCTAAAACTTCAAACATTTTCTTTTTTGCTCAATTTCCGCAGACATAGAGATAAAGCAGAGAATCAGGCCCTTTGGCCCATTGAATCTTCATGGGCAGTCAATCACCCATCAACACTACACCTATATTAATCCCATTTTCTTCATTCTCCACAATTTATTTTCAACTTCTCCGGATATCACCACTTACCTCGGTACGCAGGTAATTTCCAGTGGCTAATTAACTTACCGACCGGTCTAAACAGGAACACCTGGAAGAAAACAACGTGGGCACAAGAAGGACATGAAAACTCCACATAGACATCACTCGAGGTCAGGATTGAACCTGGTTCTCTGGCGCTGCAAGCCACTGTGCAAGTCTTAAATCCCAATAAGTTCACTAAATACGGTGCACTCCTGGATTGGCCATCTCTGTTATGCACATGTGTTGGATTTAACACAAGTTGATGGTCTGGAATGTTTATCGCTGATTAATGACAACAATTTTTTTTTGCATTTACCTGAATGCATTCTGGACTGCACCCACTTCAGGGTGCAATGCATTTGTTTTGAATCATACAGGAGACAAAAGTCAGAGGTAACATAGAAATATAGAAACATAGAAACATAGCAAATAGGTGCAGGAGTAGGCCATTCGGCCCTTCGAGCCAGCACCGCCATTCAATGTGTCCTGAGTCCGCTGCTCTTTACATTGATGACACATGACTGTGTCGCCAGGTCCACTACTAACCATATCATCAAATACGCGGATGACACAACAGTAGTGGGCCTCATCCGCAATAACGACGACCAGGCATATAGAGAGGAGGTGGAACAGCTGGTGAGCTGGTGCAGCAGGAACAACCTTCTCCTAAATGTGAACAAAACCAAGGAGATTGTCGTCGATTTCAGAAGGAAAATTCAGCCCAGTCACACTCCACTTTGCATCAACAACTCAGCAGTGGAGCAGGTGAAAAGCATCACGTTCCTGGGGGTGCATATAACGGACACCTTAAACTGGTCCACAAACATTACATCTCTGGCAAAACGGGCACAGCAGCGGTTGTACTTCCTCCGCAGGATGAGAAGTTTACACCTCCACCCTCCCATCCTCGCCACTTTCTACAGAAGCACAATTGAGTCGGTCCTGACCAGCTGCATCTCTACGTGGTGCGGCAGCTGTACAGCTGTGGACTGGAAGTGCCTTCAGAGTGGTGAGGACAGCGGAAAAAATCACTGGGACTTCTCTTCCTTCCATCATGGACATGGGGTACAAGCGCTGTCTGAGTAGAGCTAAGGGCATTACCAGAGCCCCCACACACCCACAATTTGGACTGTTCATACTGCTTAACTCTGGGAGGAGGTACCGCAGCATGAAGAGCGGGACAACCAGGTTCTGCAACAGCTTCATCCCCCCAGGCCATAAGATTACTGAACAATCAACAAAACCGAGGCTAGAACTTTTTAAATATCGACACTTTTTAAAAACTTTTTATATATATTTATTTTACAGAACCATGCACATGAGGCATTTTTATGGACGCACCTAGAACTTTTTACTATTACCTGATTTTGGAGAGTCAAATGCAACAAAATTTTGTTCAAGGTGCACTGTGTCTAGGTGTATATCTGAATGACAATAAAGTTTTCATTCATTCATTCATTCAATGTGATCATGGCTGATCATCCAACTCAGTATCCTGTACCTGCCTTCTCTCCATGCCCCCTGATCCCTTTAGCCACATACTATTCGCTTTCTTCACTGCCAGCTGATTTTCCCAGTCTACCTGTTGAAATCCCCCATCACCACAGTGGCATTACCTTTGTTACATGCGTTTTAACTCCTGCTGCAAGTTACACCCTACATCCGGGCTACTATTTGGGGGTCTGTAGATAATACCAATTAGTGTCTTCTTGCCTTTGCAATTCCTCAACTCAATCCACAGTGACTCTACCTCGTCAGTCCCTATGTCTCCCCTCGTAAGGGACTGAATGCCATCCCTCACCAGCAATGCTACCCCCCCCTCCTCTGCCCACCTGCCTGCCCTTTCTATAGGATGTATAACCCTGAATATTAAGTTCCCAGGCCCGATCCTCCTGCAGCCACGTCTCAGTAATCCCCACAATGTCATATCTACCAACCTCTAACTGAGACTCAAGCTCATCTACTTTACTTCTTATACTTTGCGCATTCATCTCGACGAGTGGTTCGATTACAAGGGCAAATAAAAGCGGGGATAGTGGACATCCTTGTCTACAACCTCTGGATAAGTGAAATTTGGGTGACAACATTTGGTTTGTCAGTATTCTAGCTGTTGGGGTTTATATACCCCCAGATTCAATTTCAGATTCAGATTCAATATAGGAGGTTTACCTATGAACAAACGTTTTCACCGAGTTGAAGTTTTTCCATCACAGAAAAAAGATGACCATTCCACTTGATCAAATGCTTTGTTCAGCGTCTAGCGAGATGATTGCTAAGTCTTCATTTAGTATTCTATTTGAATATATTATATTAAACAAGCGTCTCAAATTGAAGAATGAATATCGTTTAGATATAAAACCTGATTGGTCAGGGTGTAGTAATTTATCGATAACTTAAACTTAATCTGTGGGCTAAGATTTTAGCTAATATCTTCTGATCCATATTTAAAAGGGCTATGGCTCTATACATAGAAACATAGAAAATAGGTGCAGGAGGAAGACATTCGGCCCTTTGAGCCAGCACCGCCATTCATTGTGATCATGGCTGATCGTCCCCAATCAATAACCCGTGCCTGCCTTCTCCCCATATCCCTTGACTCCACTAGCCCCTAGAGCTCTATCTAACCCTCTCTTAAATCCATCCAGTGACTTGGCCTCCACTGCCCTCTGTGGCAGGGAATTCCACAAATTCACAACTCTCTGGGTGAAAACGTTTTTTCTCACCTTAGTCTTAAATTACTCCTTTATTCTAAGACAGTGGCCCCTGGTTCTGGACTCGACCAACATTGGGAATATTTTTCCTGCATCTAGCTTGTCCAGTCCTTTTATAATTTTATATGTTTCCATAAGATCCCCCCCCTCATCCTTCTAAACTCCAGTGAATACAAGCCTTGTCTTTTCAATCTGTCCTCATATGACAGTCCCGCCATCCCAGGGATCAATCTTGTGAACCTACGCTGCACTGCTTCAATCACACGGTTGTCCTTCCTCAAATTAGGAGACCAAAACTGTACACAATACTCCAGATGTGGTCTCACCAGAGCCCTATACAACTGCATAAGAACCTCTTTATTCCTATACTGAAATCCTCTTGTTATATGAGCCAGGGTCTTCAAGATCCTTATCTCTTTTTGGGATAAGTCAAGTCAAGTCACATTTATTTATATAGCACATTTAAAAAACAACTCACGTTGGCCAAAGTGCTTTATATTTGTTATAAGAATAGCACAACAAAAACCGACTACATACATATATACATGTAGCCCTCACTCAGTGGACGTCAGGAAAGGCTTGGGAGTATAGATAAGTCATTAATCTCGACTTAAAAGAGTCGATGGAGGGGGCAGTTCTGATGGGAAGGGGGATGCTGCTGTTCCACAGTCTAGGGGCTACAACCGCAAAGGCGCGGTCGCCCCTGAGCTTATGCCTAGACCGCGGGATATTTAGTAACCCCAAGTCGGCCGATCTGAGGGACCTGGAGGTGAAGTGGTCGGTGAGAAGATTTTTTATGTAGGAGGGGGAAAGCCCATTGAGGGCTTTGTAGACATAGAGGAGGGTCTTGAAGTTTGAACCGCACAGGGAGCCAGTGGAGAGAGGCCAGGATCAGGGTGATGTGGTCATCAGGAGTTTCGCTGCGGCGTTTTGGACCAGTTGCAAGTGGGACAGGGAAGATTGGCTGATGCCAGTGTAAAGGGAGTTGCAGTAATCTAGGCGGGAGGAGAAAAATGTGTGGATGATCTTTTCCAGGTCATCAAACTGGAGGAATTGTTTTGTTTTAGCTATCGTCCGAAGCTGGAAGAAGCTAGCTTTTACCACGGCATTGACTTGTTTGTCAAATTTCAATGCTGAGTCAAATATCACGCCAAGGTTTTTGACGTGACGTTTGAGTAGTGGGGTAAGGCTTCCAAGGCTGCCTGCTATCACTTTGATTGAGTCCGAGGGGCCGAGAAGGATGACCTCAGACTTACTCTCATTTAGTTGGAGGAAGTTCTGGGTCATCCAACACTTTATATCCTCGAGGCAGTGGGTAAGGTTAAGCAGATTTGATTGGTTTTTGGGCTTCAGGGGGAGATAGAGTTGGGTATCGTCTGCGTAGCAATGGAAGTATTATTGTTGATTCAATCAGTGTTGGTGGTAATATCTGTTGTTTAAAGGCATAACTATATAACGTTTGTAAGCGTGGGGAGACCAAGTCACTGAATTTTTCATAAAATTCATTGTTCAGGCCTTCGGGGCCAGGGGTCTTTCGGGTTTTAAAGCGATGTAATGGTCTCTTCAATGTCTATCATCATTAGCGTTATTTCTGCACCCAATAATTCTCCCTCTCTCTCGTTTAAACCAGAGAGGTTGCGTTTCTGCAGAAAGGTTTGCATGTTCACAGAACTAGCTGTTGTTTTTGATGAGTATAATGTCTGATAAAATTGCAAAAATCTATTGTTGATGTCCTTGGGTGGTGTAAGCAAGTCTCCCTTGTCTGATCTGATTTTGTAAATTGTGCGTTCGTCTTCTGGTTTGTGAAGTTGACGTGCTAACAATTCCTGTGGTTTGTCTCCAAATTCAAAGTGTGTTTGTTTAGTATGCTGGAAAAGCCAAGATTTGAGCTGAAAGTATATGATTTAACCTATATTTGTGAGCAGCAATTTTATTATGTTTTATAATAGAGTGGGCGATCGCATTTTCTATGTCTAGCTGTTTTATCTGTCTTTCGTGATTCAATTTGTTAATGGGAACACTGGTGTGTTAAAGGACGTACTGGAATTGTGAACTGGAGTTTAGATGCGTTAATAGGAACATGGAACATAGTCCAAATGAGCGGATGCCAAACCACTGAGGTTTCAAATAGTCCAAGGATGGAATTTAGTTTAGTTTAGTTCAGAGATACAGTGTGAAATCAGGACCTTCAGCCCATCGATTCCGTGCTGACCAGCGATCCCTGCACATTAACACTATCCTACACACACTAGGGACAATTTACAATTATACCAAGCCAATTAGCTTACAAACCCGTATGTGTTTGGAGTGTGGGAGGAAACCAGAGATCCCGGAAAAAACCCGTGCAGGTCACAGGGAGAACGTACAAACTCCGTACAGACAGCACCAATGGTCAGGATCGAACCCAGGTCTCTGGCACTGTAAGGCAGCAACTCTACTGCTGCACCACCTTGCCATGGACTATCAATGTTTTATGTAACAATCTCTTTCTATTTCCATAACAGTGACACAGTCCTTCCCTGATTAATCTATTCTGCTGTTGAAACTCCCAACCTTGCTACTGTCCTGATTATCCCTAATCATGAAGGAATTGAAGAATGCAGGTGAACAGAGGGATCTGGGAATAACTGTGCACAGTTCCCTGAAAGTGGAATCTCATGTAGATAGGGTGGTAAAGAAAGCTTTTGGTGTGCTGGCCTTTATAAATCAGAGCATTGAGTATAGAAGTTGGGATGTAATGTTAAAAGTGTACAAGGCATTGGCGAGACCAATTCTGGAGTATTGGTCACCTAATTATAGGAAGGATGTCAACAAAATAGAGAGAGTACAGTGGAGATTTACTAGAATGTTGCCTGGGTTTCAGCAACTAAGTTACAGAGAAAGGTTGAATAAGTTAGGTCTTTATTCTTTGGAGCACAGAAGGTTAAGGGGGGACTTGATAGAGGTCTTTAAAATGATGACAGGGATAGACAGAGTTGACGTGGATAAGCTTTTCCCACTGAGAGTAGGGAAGATTCAAACAAGAGGACATGACTTGAGAATTAAGGGACAGAAGTTTAGGGGTAACATGAGGGGGAACTTCTTTACTCAGAGAGTGGTGGCTGTGTGGAATGAGCTTCCAGTGAAGGTGGTGGAGGCAGGTTCGTTTTTATCATTTTAAAATAAATTGGATAGTTATATGGACGGGAAAGGAATGGAGGGTTATGGTCTGAACGCAGGTATATGGGACTAGGGGAGAATACGTGTTCGGCACGGACTAGAAGGGTCGAGATGGCCTGTTTCCGTGTTGTAATTGTTATGTGGTTATATGGTTATATAATGGTCTACCTCCCTAGCCCATGTCACCCATGCCCAAACTCCCACTTAATCCCATATGTCTATTATTTTTGTGTGTATTAACCTACAGTAACAACTCAGGTTTTAAAACTCTCATCTTTATGTTTTAAACTTACTCATTGCTTGTCCATAATTGTCTATTTCATCTCCTCCAGCCCTACCAGTTTCAAGATGTTTGCACTAGTCTAATTCTAACCTTTTAACAATAAGAAATAACTGAAGTAGGCCATGGACCTTCATACCTGGCTCACTGTTTTGATTAGTAAGGGTATCAGGGCTTATGGAGAGAAGGCAGGAGAATGGGGTTGAGAGGAAAAAGAGATCAGCTATGATTGAATGATGAAGTACACTTGATGGGCCGAATGGCCTAATTCTGCTTCTACGACATGAACTATTCAAGATTGAGGCTGATCATTGACCTCAGCTTTTCATATTCTAACCCATATTGCAGTATAATGTGGATAAATGTGAGGTTATCCATTTTGGTGGCAAAAACGGGAAAGCAGACTATTATCTAAATGGTGGCCGATTGGGAAAGGGGGAGATGCAGTGAGACCTGGGTGTCATGGTACACCAGTCATTGAAGGTAGGCATGCAGGTGCAGCAGGCAGTAAAGAAAGCGAATGGTATGTTAGCTTTCATTGCAAAAGGATTTGAGTATAGGAGCAGGGAGGTTCTACTGCAGTTGTACAGGGTCTTGGTGAGACCACACCTGGAGTATTGCGTACAGTTTTGGTCTCCAAATCTGAGGAAGGACATTATTGCCATAGAGGGAGTGCAGAGACGGTTCACCAGACTGATTCCTGGGATGTCAGGACTGTCTTATGAAGAAAGACTGGATAGACTTGATTTATACTCTCTAGAATTTAGGAGATTGAGAGGGGATCTTATAGAAACTTACAAAATTCTTAAGGGGTTGGACAGGCTAGATGCAGGAAGATTGTTCCCGATGTTAGGGAAGTCCAGGACAAGGGGTCACAGCTTAAGGATAAGGGGGAAATCCTTTAAAACCGAGATGAGAAGAACTTTTATTCACACAGAGAATGGTGAATCTCTGGAACTCTCTGCCACAGAGGGTAGTTGAGGCCAGTTCATTGACTATATTTAAGAGGGAGTTAGATGTGGCCCTTGTGGCTAAGGGGATCAGGGGGTATGGAGAGAAGGCAGGTACGGGATACTGAGTTGGATGATCAGCCATGATAATAGTGAATGGCGGTGCAGGCTCGAAGGGCCGAATGGCCTACTCCTGCACCTAATTTCTATGTTTCTATGTTCATTGATTCTATTAAACTCCAACTTTAACTGCTGCACGACCATTGTCCATGCTCAGTTATCAATATCCCTTTCTAAACACGTTTTACCACTATCTCTTTGAAGCTTGTCCTCTTCTAATCTAGTATCCCCATTGGACTTATTGTTCTCTGAAGTTCCTCGCAGTACTTTATTACATAAAAGCATGACATAAAAATGTTTGCAGTCGTCGTTCATTTTAAATAATATTTTGGAACATATTTCTGTCATGTCCCATTCATCTTCAAACCCGGATGGCAGCCTCCAGCCAGTTCCATTCATCGAGTTGTGTTGCCTTCAACGCAATTCACCTTGATCCTCCTATCTCTGCAGCCAGCTTTTAAATTTAATTATTAAAATATTTTCATCACCTGCAGCTTCGAAGCGTCAACTTAAACTCGGCTTTGGTGTCACTGATGTCTTTGTGGCTCCCAAGACTGCTAAAGTGGAAACAATCAACATCCCAAAAGGAGCGAGGGGTTTTGATTCCACAGTGTTACTAGTGATATTTTGGATTGGTCTTCTAAAACCGCAGCGCTATGTTTTCCCCAAGCGGGATATTTTTCTTTTTTTGCTTCGGTAAGGAGATTTATGATTTAGGATGATGTGAATTTTACCTGATAAGTATAGCCATTTCTACTGGGAAGTAGAGAACTGTAAATCAGTGCTGAGGATGATTGATGATGGCGAGCAGTGTACATGGAGTTTCTGCTAAACTTCCACTCGTGTTACCAAGACCAACAGGGAGAATCAAGAAGCTTACCATTCAAATCTCTAAAACGAAGAAGTCTCTAAATCCGTAAAACAAGTCTCTAAAATTAGGGCGGTCACAGTGGCACAGCGGTAGAGTTACTGCCTTACAGCGAATGCAAGAGACCCGGGTTCGATCCCGACTGTAGGCTGTCTGTACAGAGTTTGTACATCCTCCCCGTGACCTGCGTGGGTTTTCTTTGGTTTGCTCCCACATTCCAAAGACCGACAGATATGTAGCTTAATTGGCTTGGTAAATGTAAAACTTGACCCTAGTGTGTGTAGGATGGTGTTAATATGAGGGGATCGCTGGTCGGCACGGACCCAGTGGGTCGAGGGGCCTATTTTGACATTGTACCTCTAAACTAAACTAAAATAATGAGGTTAGGAAGTATGGATAGATCATCCATGATTGAAAGGCGAAGTAGACGATGGGCCGAATGGCTTAATTCTACTCCTATCCAGAACTAGGGGTCACAGTTTAAGGATAAGGGGGAAATCTTTTAGGACCGAGATGAGAAAAAAAAATTTCACACAGAGAGTGGTGAATCTCTGGAATTCTCTGCCACAGAAGGTAGTTGAGGCCACAGTT
Source organism: Leucoraja erinaceus (assembly GCF_028641065.1). NCBI lineage: Eukaryota > Metazoa > Chordata > Chondrichthyes > Rajiformes > Rajidae > Leucoraja > Leucoraja erinaceus. The sequence goes on along the minus strand of NC_073379.1, from coordinate 110,857,889 downwards.
CATTGGCTATATTTAAGAGGGAGTTAGATGTGGCCCTTGTGGCTAAAGGGATCAGGGGGTATGGAGAGAAGGCAGGTACAGGATACTGAGATGGATGAACAGCCATGGTCATATTGAATGGCGGTGCAGGCTCGAAGGGCCAAATGGCCTACTCCTGCACCTATTTTCTATGTTTCTATGTTTCTATCACTCATGAACTTATGGCCTTACAAAATAAAAAGTCCCAAGTCCGGTCTACATGCTGGATATACTGGAGCACCGCGATCCAGGCGAGCCCCAAGATGCTGCAGGGCCTCTTCCAACGTCCCACTGCTGGCCCGACTGCCTCTGTGTCCCATGGGGCACATCGTGCAGCTGAACTTGCAGGCACTGGAGGCTGTCCCACTCCTCGGATCCGTGGTCACCAGCGGCTCCCTCCTCCTCCACTCTCTGGTCAGCGGCTTCTGAGCTTCCCCAACAGGCAGCGTCTCGCAAGGTCCTTCTTCGTAGCTGCCAATCAGACCTGTGGTCACTGGACATGGCCTGCCGGGTGTTTGCTTGCTGCGGCCACTGGGTCAGCCCTTTGTTCTCAGTGACCCGATGGCGTTTGGAATTCTCTGCCACAGTAGGCAGTGGAGGCCAATTCACTGGATGTTTTCAAGAGAGAGTTAGATATAGAGCTCTAGAGTTTTAGAGATATAGATATAGAGTTTTCAAGAGAGAGTTAATGCGACAAAGGTTCACCTGCATCTCCTCCAACCTCATCTACTGCATCCGCTGCTCTAGGTGTCAGCTGATTTACATCGGGGAGACTAAGCGTAGGTTGGGCGATCGTTTCGCTGAACACCTCCGCTCAGTCCGCAATAACCAACCTGACCTCCCGGTGGCTCAGCACTTCAACTCCCCCTCCCATTCCCAATCCGACCTCTCTGTCCTGGGACTCCTCCATGGCCAGAGTGAGCAACACCGGAAATTGGAGGAACAGCACCTCATATTCCGCCTGGGTTGCTTGCATCCTGATGGCATGAACGTTGAATCCTCCCAATTTTGCTAGCCCTTGCTGTCTCCTCCCCTTCCTTAACCCTCGAGCTGTCTCCTCCCATCCCCCAGCCCTCGGGCTCCTCCTCCTCCCCTTTTTCCTTCCTTCTCCCCTCCCACCCCCCCCATCAGTCTGAAGAAGGGTTTCGGCCTGAAACGTTGCCTATTTTCTTCGCTCCATAGATGCTGCTGCACCCGGTGAGTTTCTCCAGCAATTTTGTGTACCTTAGATATAGAGCTCTTTGGGATATTGGAATCAAGGGATATGGGGAGAAAGCAGTAACGGGACACCGATTCTGGATGATCAGCCATGATCATGTTGAATGGAGCTGCTGGATCAGGACCGAATGGTCTACTCCTGCACCTACTTTCTATGTTTCTATGTTTCTATGTTTGTAATGGCCCTTTGGGTCTGCCTCTGTTCTCCGCAGCCCGCAGGGGCCGTTTTTTTGTTTAGTTCCGTGGCACATCTGGCCAAATTCTGATGGAAGTCATAAGGTCGCATTCAATAAATACTTAAATTTGCCGCAAGCTTCAGAAATATGATAAAGTTATTCCAGAACAGAGATCGAGATTGTGGAAGAGGAAAAAAGTGAATGGTCCAGGGTTAGTAATCACAGGTCATACTCCATCATGCAACAATGAACTGAATTCCAAAATAATCACCTAACCCTGACCCTATAGAAGTTGGGATGTAATGTTAAAATTGTACAAGGCACTTCTGGAGTATGGTGTACAATTTTACTTCGGAGTCACGTGAGTGACTTCGTGAAGAACCCCGCTTCCACGCATGCGTGTCATATCGCTACACGCATTGCAAGAGTCACACAGAGGGGAACGGCGTTCCCCAAGCGGGAGAATTTGAAAGTCGGGAACAGCAGGTAAGCGACTCTGCGTTTTCCCTCTTTTACTACTTACTTTTAGGTGGCTGCGGAAAGCCGGCGGGGAGACCCGTGGAGGGCGAGCAGCCAGCAGCAGCAACAGCACGAGTTTCCCTGGAGGGGAACAACCTGAGCCCGACTTTGCTCCCGCACCGGCAAAATTCACCTCTCGGCCGGGCGGGAAGCAAAGTAAAGAGGTCCGTATGCCAGTCTCAAATGAGACTGACTTGGGACCAGTCGCTAGCAGCCAGCACAGAGGCTGCGGGACAGACAGCTCGGACCAGCGGTACCGGGGCTCGAAACGCTCAGCGAGTGCAGCGGCACTTATGGAGTCGGAACGGGACGTTCGGGCTGAAAACCTTCTTCACAAGGTAAGGGCCAGGGGATCTATAGGAACAGCCGGGGTTACATGCTGCGGAACTGCCGCGAAGGACCAGGCCCGTGAACACCGGGGTCGGTCCAAGCGGCTCGAACCCGACACAGGGAACGACAGTCACCGGCGGGAGAAGGAAAGTCGGGAACAGCAGGTAAGAGACCCTGCGTTTCCTTCAACTTACCTTCTAGGTGCAGACATGGACCGGGTCCATGTAAGCTGCAGAAGGCCGGCGGGAGAACCGCGGAGGAGCGGCAGCAGCGGCAGTCGGCAGCAGCAGGAGCACGGGCAGCTGCAGGAGTTGCGGGCAGCTGCAGGAGTACGGGCAGCAGCAGTGACACTGACAGCTGCAGGAGCGCAGGTTGCGGCAGGAGCTGGCAACGGCAGGAGCTGTAATGGCTAGTTTACACGGGGCGACTTGACGCAAGATGTAGCCAGAGTGGAGTGGTCGTGGTCTAGTACGATATCACACGATATAACGGGGGTAGAGTAAAGAGTTCCCACGGTACTCGGCAATTCTGTCATTTGTGCGAGTGACTTGTCCGTCTCCCGATCTTTCCCGAATGAACATCGTGGACTGTAGTGTAGTTAATCACGTGGCACAAATGATGTTACTTTGTTGTCACACACTCTATTCGTTTTTTTCACCCGAGCTCTTTAATGAGCTGAAGAATAATTTGTGTTTTTAGACAAATGTTGTTTGGTGTGATGCACCTTCTCTCAATATGTGCAAGAAGTCGTCTTTTTATTTTGTCAAATATGAATAAAGACTGTATCTCACATTGACCGTGATTATTGTGTTATTTTATGATCTACTGGGAGGTGAAACTTTCAGTCTGAAGAAACTTTCAGCCCGAAACGCCACCCGTTCCTTCTCTCCAGAGATGCTGCCTGTCCCGCTGAGTTGCTCCAAGCAACTGGTGTCTATCTTCAAAGGACTGACCAGGACTGCCTCTCTCTCTCTCTCTCTCTCTCCCTCTCTCACACACAGGCATGAATGGAGGAACTCCGCGGGCCAGGCAGCATTTACGTTCCTTCTCTCCAGAGATGCTGCCTGTCCCGCTGAGTTGCTCCAAGCAACTGGTGTCTATCTTCAAAGGACTGACCTGCTCTTGCTCTCTCTCTCTCTCTCTCTCTCTCTCTCTCTCTCTCTCTCTCTCTCTCTCTCTCTCTCTCTCTCTCTCTCTCTCTCTCTCTCTCTCTCTCTCTCACACAGGCATGAATGGATGAACTCCGCGGGACAGGCAGCATCTACGGAGAGAAATGAACAGCGACCCATTCTTCAGGCTGCCTTATGTCTCTCTCCCCCCCCCCCCCCCCCTCACCCCAACTCCCACCCACACACGCGAATGCTGGAGAAACTCAGCGGAACGTTGTCTATTTCCTTCGTTCCATAGATGCTGCTGCACCCGCTGAGTTTCTCCAGCATTCGCGTGTGTGGGTGGGAGTTGGGGTGAGGGGGGGGGGGGGGAGAGAGACAGAGGCAGCCTGAAGAATGGGTCGCTGTTCATTTCTCTCCGTAGATGCTGCCTGTCCCGCGGAGTTCCTCCAGTCATGCCTGTGTGAGAGGGAGGGAGGGAGAGAGAGAGAGAGAGAGAGACAGTCCTGGTCAGTCCTTTGAAGATAGACACCAGTTGCTTGGAGCAACTCAGCGGGACAGGCAGCATCTCTGGAGAGAAGGAACGGGTGGCGTTTCGGGTCGAGAGCCTTCTTCACACTCTCCCTCCCTCACTCTCACACAGGCATGAATGGAGGAACTCCGCGGGCCAGGCAGCATTTACGTTCCTTCTCTCCAGAGATGCTGCCTGTCCCGCTGAGTTGCTCCAAGCAACTGGTGTCTATCTTCAAACGCCTGACCAGGACTGCCTCGCTCTCTCTCTCTCTCTCTCTCTCTCTCCCTCCCTCTCTCTCCGTAAATGCTGTCTGGCCCGCGGAGTTCATCCATTCACGCCTGTGTGAGAGGGAGGGAGAGAGAGAGAGAGACGCACACACAAGGTGGATGCGAAATCTTACCTGCCTGTTTCAGTGACAGACACCCACCGCCAGTAAATGAAGACACCCCCATCTTTCAGACAAAAAGAGACACACTGACATTAATGAAATGCTTAGCTAGTTTTATTAGATTTGTATGTAAATAGCAAACTGGCTGGATTCACTCTATCCAACTTCCGGGTTCACCGTTGGCAGGAGTTCCCACGGTGACCGCAAGAGTTACTACCGATATCGCACGGGACACTTCGTTCATAAAATGTTGCAATGCTCAACCACAAGTGCACAAGACACTCTTGGACAAATTCAAACATGTTTGAATTTTCTCCCGAGTACCCAAGGTACACGATTACCTGCCGTTAGCGCCACGGTGGTCCACGAATGCCGTATTGTTACCGCACGAGGTTCCCACGATGTCAAACTCTGGTTACCTCTTGCGTCAAGTCGCACCGTGAAAAGGGGGTTTAACGGCAGGAGCTGGCAACGGCAGGAGCAGCATGGGCACATCGATTCCCGGAGGAGGAAAACACCTGTGCCCAACTTCGCTCCAGCACGGTGAGAAAATTCATTTTCAGCAGCAAAGGACTTGGCAGTTGACTGGCTGCAATCTACTACAAGGGACCAGTATGTGAGTGACCAGGTGTAGTATCTGTTCTTATCAGTTTAATATCTGATACGTCCCTTATCTAGGGACCATATATTAAATAAAATCTATAATAGCTGTTATCATCAGTTTTAATGTCTTATATGTTCCTTAGCTAAGGACCATATAAGTAGGAGTGCCCAGAATTGAGGGCATTAGAGTGGGGTTGACCGGCTGCAACGACCGCAAGGGACCAGTACCGTCAGTACGGGGGTGGGTCCCACAGGTCTAAGATAAAGGAGCAGCCAGGAGCGCTGAGAGCGTTGGAGCCGGGTTAAAGGAATAGATGGAATCAGCTGTGCCAGTTATCCTCCACACCAGCCATATCCACTCCACGGAAGGAAGGACAAGCTGGAGAAGGAGGACCGTGGAACAGGGGGCAGCCAGCAGCAGCCAGCGGCACTTGGATCAACCGTAGTGGGATCAGCTGTGCCCGATGTCGGCCCCGCACCGGCCAGATCCATGCGGCCGAGCGGTAGGCTAGAAACAAATCAAACAAGGTAGTGGACTGAGAAGGGTCCGACTTTGCATAAAACCACCGGCAACCAGCGCCCGAGAGGGCTGGAGCGGGAAGAAGCGGTGTATGGAGCCTTGCTCCAACGTGATAAACCCACAGCAGTACCTCTTTGAGGGCTGCACAATGCTTCTACCCCATCAGAGGGGAGCACTGTGGGTCAGTTCTGGGTTGACTTGCAAGAGGGGTCCGCAGAACAAAAGACAAGTGGGCAGCAGTTAAGCCCCACAGGGGTACCCCGTGCGGGACCCTAGAGATCTCTAACTCTATAAAAAAGAGTAGGCAGGACCCTGATGGGCCAGAGCCTGGTAATACAGCATCCCATGATCCTAACACAGCAGGGACTCTGCTGGACATGGTGGCTGATTACTTTAACCAAGTCAAACATGGGTAGACTTGGATCCAGGATGGCAATAGTATTACTATATGTCTGGCCACAAACGCCAACAGGGAAAAAATTTACAAACACTGGCCAGACATCTGCCACCTGGCAACGGTGAGGCATTACAGGTGCCCAGTGAAAACCAATGCATTTGGCAGCATATGGGGACGAACATCAGGAACCAGGACCTCAAGATCCAGAGAACCTTAAAGGGATTGACGGAAGGCATCATAGAATACACCCGCACCCTGGACTAAACGTAGGTAACCAAAGACCATCTAGACGCACTAGCTCTGTTTAGTAATATGCAATATGACCTGAACTACACATGGAAGGCGGCCATTCAGCCAGCACTGGGACCCCAAAAATGCTACCATTTGCAAACAAAGAACCGTGAGTGGACAAAGCCAAGACACTGGGGCTCATCAAGGCCAGCGCAAGGGCCTATTTTGGAGCATGATACCGGCCACAGGCAACGCCATAAATAATGTGGCTCATACCAGTGGCAGTGCTAGAAATCAATAACCCGCAGGATCCTTTTTTAGGGTATGGCCAGGGCGGCCACCCTGGAAGATGCGGGAACCTCAACCTCCCACACAACCCCGAACAAGAGATATCAAACCAGAACCTCCTTTGTCAAATAACCAAGGAAATAACAAAACCACTGGTAACCATGGAGGTAGGTGGGTGGGGTTTTCTTCTGTTCAAAATAGGGACCTATGATGGTAGGGGAGGTTACAACACTACAGTTATGTATGGTATATAATCACTACAGATTCATATAATCTCAGCAGTATTCAGGGTTATCTGATAAGATTTACTCATTCCAATAACCACAGTACAACATACACCAGAAGGGCATTTTGTCCTTACATAAACCAAACAATCTAAAACCCACATGGTCTACAAAAATTGTACACAAAAGATGTGATTGAGCATACTTTTCATGGAACATTAGAATTGTATCAAACATATTTATTAAAAATAAATAGAGTAGGGTTGCAGGATTATCATTGATTTTAACCCTAAACACATTTGTTCTAGATATTCATTTTAAGATGGATACTCTTTTTTCTTGATAAGACTTGGTGTCAGCTGCGGGTTTTCTATATGGCAGGCATTGACTCAAAAGAGGAACTTTGGCAATAGAGCTTACAATAGGGGCAATCATTAGCTCCAATATTATTTACTAAAATTCTAAAACCAGCTTGGCATTGTTATGTAACAAAGCCATAGGGTGATGTTTTTCCCCCGTTCGGCCCCATCAATGGGGTACTAGGGATAATTCAACTACACTCGGCATCTGGAATTCTCAGAGTTCCGACTGGCCTTCTAAATCATGGTATTCGGTCATACAGGGGATGGTTTAGAACCATGTTCCCTATTGAACATAGCCAAAAAATTATTAATTTTCCAGTGACTGGAGGCTGTCATCCATGCCATAAGACTATGGATTATGGATTTATAGAGGCTAAAGACCCACTGCACAGCATTGGGCTGTCAGACAGGACGATGAATCTCATCTCATCTGCACTAAGACTGTCAACATGGAAGCAGTACCTTTGGACATCAAGAAATGGGGCATATACTGCTTGGACAACAACCTCGACCAAAAGGCCAAGAACATTCTGGCCGTATCGGAATTTTTACAAGCCTCCATTATGATAATCGATGGAGCTACAGTGCCATCAATAGTGCCACAAGTGCACTCTCCAATTACCTATCACAAGGAACGGAGCGGCACACGGTGGGAACGCACCCCTGGTAAGAAAACCAGGTACTCCGAAATCTGGGACATGGGTGTCATTTCTCAACATGCTGAGGAGCTTGTAGCTCATAACAGCGTTGTCACTTCAGTAACAGACCAGGAAGATGGTTATGCTCATGGTGTTATTTACCGCACAACAAGTCCAGCCATTAAGCAAACTGAGCCTGGACTCCCTGATCATCTCACCGAGAAACTGGTGTTGTCATACAGGATTTAATAAAAGAAAACAGATCGGGTTTCCTCAGGTCAAGTGTTTGAATTTATGGTACACCCATATGGCAAACGACGGTGTATAGCAAGACACATCTAACAATATATGGAATATACTAAGAACATTCGAGGTCAGAAAATGGAGTTGTTTATCTCTTAAAAGAAACCGCATGAAAGGGTCACGACTCAAACTATATTAGGTGGCTCAAATAGGTCCTAAAAATGACACTAATGTTTTAACTCTCATTCCACCAGGGCTGCAGCAACATCCGCAGCAAAAATTTGTACAGATACCCACAGACCAAATCCTCAGAATGGCAGGATGGTCATTCAAAAAGGGGTTTTCCACAGGTTTTTATAATAAACCAGTTAAATTTTGGAGCCATCATTTGTATTAAGAAAACATTTTATGTCCAACAAAATAATTGCCCGTAAGGTTACAGGGCTATGATTCTCAAATTTAAAAAATGTTATATAATTTTTTCATTATACCACACAACTCTTTGTATAATTGTGTTTTAAAATTACTAATGATGCTCTCTCCCAATACCCAAGGCAGTTGTGAAGCATGGACTCGTTCCACGGCATGAGGTCACAGAGCTTTGAAATCTTCACGAAGTCACTCATGTGACTCCGAAGTAAAATAGTAAGATTAAACGAGAACTTACCAGTTTGAAGTTTGATCTGTATTTTATGAGGAGTTACGATGAGGGATTTCGTGCCCTCTGCTCCCACCCTCTTATGATCATATCAAAAACTGGTATCTCTTTGATAATCTTACTATGTTAGATCATTATAGGTTCCTGTGACCTCACACCGCTGCTTTGAAGAATGACACGCATGCGTGGAAGCGGGGTTCTTCACGAAATCCCTCATCGTAACTCCTCATAAAATACAGATCAAACTTCAAACTGGTAAGTTCTCGTTTAATCTTACTATTTTGGTTGCCTAATTATAGGAAAGATATCAGCAACATAGAGAGAGTACAGAGGAGATTTACTAGAATGTTGCCTGGGTTTCAGCAACTAAGTTACAGAGAAAGGTTGAACAAGTTAGGTCTTAATTCTTTGGAGCACAGAAGGTTAAGAGGGGACTTGATAGAGGTCTTTAAAATGATGAGAGGGATAGACAGAGTTGATGTGGACAAGCTTTTCCCATTGAGAGTAGGGAAGATTCAAACAAAAGGACATGATTTGAGAATTAAGGGACAGAAGTTTAGGGGTAACATGAGGGGGAACTTCTTTACTCAGAGAGTCGTAGATGTGTGGAATGAGCTTCCAGTGGAAGTGGCGGAGGTAGGTTTGATTTCATCATTTAAAAATAAATTGGATAGTTATATGGACGAGAAAGGAATGGAGGGTTATGGTCTGAGTGCAGGTAGATGGGACTAGGTGAGAGTAAGTGTTCGGCACAGACTAGAAGGGCCGAGATGGTCTGTTTCTGTGCTGTAATTGTTACATGGTTATATGGGACATTTATCTTGGATGTTGGATTAAGCACATTTTATATTTGCAACAATGCCACAGTCCTGATCAGTCTTTCCCTTCCATTAATTTCTACATTTATTCTGTCTTCTCACACCTCAGCCCAGTGGTGCAACTGCTGGTGTAAAGGTGCTGCCTTATAGCGCCAGAGGCTCGGATTCGAACCTGTCTATGTGTGCTGTCTGGACAGAGTATGTATCATCTCTGTGTGACCACATGGGCTTTCTTTGGGTGCTCTGGTTTCCTCCCACATTCCACAGATGTGCAGGTTTGTAGATTAATTGGCTTCTGTAAATTGTATCCTGTGAGTAAGATAGCACTAGTCCTGCTCGGCACGGACTCAGTGGGACGAAGGGCCTGTTTCCACACTGTATCTCTAAACTAAGTAAAACTAATCTAAACTTCATTGATTCGTAGTTGAGATAACAAATGACCACAAATCTTCTTCCATAGAATGATTGATAAACATTTGAGATGTATCCAAAAATTGTTTGGGATTAATAGTTCCCCAACTTGGATGAATGTTCTATGCAAACTAAAAATCGAAAGAATGAATGGCCTACTCCTGCACCTATTTTCTATGTTTCTATCTTCTCCAGAGAATAAAACAGCATCTGCAGTTTCCTTGTTCTTACTACTTGTTCTTATATTAGTACGGGTGCCAGAGGTTATGGGGAGAGGCAGGAGAATGGGTTGGGAAGGAGAAATAGATCAGCCATGATTGAATGGCAGAGTAGACTTGATGGGCCGAATGGCCCAACTCTGCTCCTGTCACTTAGGACCTCATGACCTTGTTCTCCAGAGATACTGCCTGACCTGCTGAGTTACCCCACCACTTTGTTATAAACTAGCATAGAAACATAGAAATTAGGTGCAGGAGTAGGCCATTTGGCCCTTTGAGCCTGCACCGCCATTCAATATGATCATGGCTGATCATCCAACTCAATATCCTGTACCTGCCCTCTCTCCATACCCCCTGATCCCTTTAGCCACAAGGGCCACATCTAACTCCCTCTTAAATATAGCCAATGAACTGGCATCAACTACCTTCTGTGGCAGAGAATTGCACAGATTCACCACTCTCTGTGTGAAAAATGTTTTCCTCATCTCGGTCCTAAAAGATTTCCCCCTTATCCTTAAACTGTGGCCCCTTGTTCTGGACTTCCCCAACATCGGGAACAATCTTCCTGCATCTAGCCTGTCCAACCCCTTAAGAATTTTGTAAGTTTCTATAAGATCCGCCCTCAATCTTCTAAATTCTAGCGAGTACAAACCGAGTCTATCTAGTCTTTCTTCATATGAAAGTCCTGACATCCCAGGAATCAGTCTGGTGAACCTTCTCTGTTCTCTGCATCTGTAGCTTCTTGTGTTTCCAGAGTCTATATAGGTTTACTAAGGTCCAGAGCTGAACTACCACCAGGTGTGCAAGGGCCCAACGCAACAGGGATGTAATGCTGATGTAATGTAACATCGTCTTCATATTCTGAGCCGATAAACAAGTATTTGATATCGAGGGATTATAGAGTCCTAAAGTAAATACTGTTAGCGTGGAATAACCACTTCTGCTAAGGAAGGCACAGTCAATCACACTTTGTCTGAAGAAGGGTCTCGACCCGAAACATCACCCATTCCTTCTTTCCCGAGATGCCGCCTGTCCCACTGAGTTACTCCAGCTTTATGTGTCTATCTTTGGTTTGAACCAGCATCTGCATTTCCTTCCTACACTTTTCCTGTGGATATGTCTACATATACAATGCAAATTATATGGGACCACTTATCAGAATTCTCCCTGGATTGTCATCTTGGTGGGGTGGAGAAGCTTGTGTGGTCCTGAGATGTTTTCAAGAGAGGAGTTGGATATAGCTCTAGGGCTAACGATATAGCTCTCACCTTGTTGGTGGGATGGTTGGTAAAAGCTGGGTTCCCACAGTCTCTGCCTACACCCTTTCCTGGTGATCACCATCTATCTTCTGCCTGTACCTTTGGTGTGACCACTCCAATGTATGATCCTCTCATACTCCCGGACGATTCTGCGTCCATCCAGCTGAAGAACTCCAGTTCCCTCACGCGGTCAGTCAGGAGTTTCGTTTTTTGTTTTAGAGATACAGTCCAAACAAGCCCTTTGGCCCACTGAGTCCATGCCATAGAAACATAGAAACATAGAAATTAGGTGCAGGAGTAGGCCATTCGGCCCTTCGAACATCGGGAGCAATCTTCCTGCATCTAGCCTGTCCAACCCCTTAAGAATTGTGTAAGTTTCTATAAGATCCCCTCTCAATCTCCTAAATTCTAGAGAGTATAAACCAAGTCTATCCAGTCTTTCTTCATAAGACAGTCCTGACATCCCAGGAATCAGTCTGGTGAACCGTCTCTGCACTCCCTCAATGGCAATAATGTCCTTCCTCAGATTTGGAGACCAAAACTGTATGCAATACTGCAGGTGTGGTCTCACCAAGACCCTGTACAACTGCAGTAGAACCTCCCTGCTCCTATACTCAAATCCTTTTGCTATGAAAGCTAACATACCATTCGCTTTCTTCACTGCCTGCTGCACCTGCATGCCTACTTTCAATGACTGGTGTACCATGACACCCAGGTCTCGCTGCATCTCCCCTTTTCCTAGTCGGCCACCATTTAGATAATAGTCTGCTTTCCTGTTTTTGCCACCAAAATGGATAACCTCACATTTATCCACATTATACTGCATCTGCCAAACATTTGCCCACTCACCGAGCCTATCCAAATCACCTTGCAGTCTCCTAGCATCCTCCTCACAGCTAACACTGCCCCCCCCCCCCCCCCAGCTTAGTGTCATCCGCAAACTTGGAGATATTGCCTTCAATTCCCTCATCCAGATCATTAATATATATTGTAAATAGCTGGGGTCCCAGCACTGAGCCTTGCGGTCCCCACTAGTCACTGCCTGTCATTGTGAAAAGGACCCGTTTACTCCTACTCTTTGCTTCCTGTTTGCCAGCCAGTTCTCTATCCACATCAATACTGAACCCCCATAAAGATACAGTGTGGAAACAGCCCCTTCGGCCCACCGAGTCCACGCCGACCAGCGATCCCCGTACACTAACACTATGCTAGGGACAATTTACATTTATAGAAAGCCAATTAACCTACAACCAAAGACAAATCTGTACGTCTTTGGGGTGTGGGAGGAAAGCAGAGCTCTTGGAGAAAACCCCCATGGTCACAGGAAGATAGTACAAACTTCATACAGACAGCACCCGTAGTCGTGATCGAACCCGGGTCTCTGGCACTGAAAGTGCTGTAAGGCAGCAACTCTACCGCTGCACCACCATGCTGACCTATCAAGATGGTCACACTTCCCACAGGTGTAGTTCCTGGCAACATTGGATGTCTCCCTGATTTCCCACATTCTGCAGGAGTAGCAGACCAAGGCCCTGACTGCCATTTTCATTACTGTACCACTAGCATCATATATTGATTGGACAGCCACCTCATATTTTTTTAATAATTTCCACTCAAAGTATTCGCCCGAGGGAATTGCAAAGAACATTACAATGCAATGTGATTTTTGCTTCCATTTGCACCATCCACATTTTTGCTTGATTAATATCAGGAATAGCGGGACCAAGTAAATGATGACTAAGGCTGTCAGCATGCGTTAGTGTTTCATTATAAGCTTTATATTACTTGTTAGTTTTCTACCCTTGGATCGCTAATTTATGTAATTCTCCACATAATACCATTGTGTATATTGATTTGTTGAGTCAGAAAGTACCGCATTTTGCTGAGAATAGGATTTATTTCAGCATCAACGTTTCCCATGGGGTGTACGCACAATAACTTAGCAGGCTTAGGCACAGAGCTGACTTTGGATAAACCAATGCAAAAGGCAAAGAAAGGTAATTTGAGGAAGGACATTCTTGCTACTGAGGGAGTGCAGCGTAGGTTTACAAGGTTAATTCCCGGGATGGCGGGACTGTCATATGCTGAGAGAATGGAGCAGCTGGGCTTGTACATTCTGGAGTTTAGAAGGATGAGAGGGTATCTCATTGAAACATTGTTAAGGGTTTGGACATGCTAGAGGCAGGAAACATGTTCCCGATGTTGGGCGAGTCCAGAACCAGGGGCCACAGTTTAAGAATAAGGAGTAAGCCATTTAGAACGGCGATGAGGAAACGCTTTTTCTCACAGGGAGTGGTGAGTCTGTGGAATTCTCTGCCTCAGGTGGAGGCAGGTTCTCTGGATGCTTTCAAGAGAGAGCTAGATAGGGCTCTTAAAAATAGTGGAGTCAGGGGATATGGAGAGAAGGCAGGAACGGGGTACTGACTGTGGATGATCAGCCATGATCACATTGAATGACGGTGCTGGCTCGAAGGGCCAAATGGCCTACTCCAGCACCTATTGTCCATTGTCCATTGTCTATTGCCTATTGTAATGACTCATGATGTACCAACAACTGAATTAAAACTTATACCTTACATTTGAGAATACTTTTCTGCACAGGACGGCTATTTTACTTATTGATAAGCAGATCAATAAATAAATTCTCTGAAAAATGTCATTTTCACACTGATGGAGCTATGATTACAAAAAGCTGATGCCTTATACGATAACAAACTCCTGCATTGAAAAGCCAATGCCTTAATCCCAATGGTTAATATTCCATCTGCAATTCTTTTTTAAAACGCATTATTGATGACAAATTCAATAAGTTTGTACTGCCTCTTCTGTGTAGCACAAAAGCAAAGTACTACAGATGCTGTAAATATAAAAAAATAAATACATAGATAGATATATTGTTCCCAATTGTGGCAGATATATAATGTACACAGGATTAATCTTCCAGGTTGCCGATCATTCCACAGAGCCTTCCTGATATATGTTAATTGTCCTAAAATGTTAACTCTATTTCTCTCTCCCTCTCTGCAACTACCACCTGACCTGCTCAATCATTTTTTAGAGGTAATACTACAAATATATCTTGAGGGATTCTGTTTAGTTTTTTTTGGTTCAGAGATACAGTGTGGGATTGGGTCCTTCGACCCACCGAGTCCACGCTGATCAGCGATTACCCATACACTAGTTCTATTCTACACACTAGGGACAACCTACAAAACCTGCACGCCTTTGGAATGTGGGAGGAAACCAGAGCGCCCAGAGGAAACCCACATGGTCACAGGGAGAAAAGAAACAAAGAACATAGAAAAATAGGTGCACTAGGCTATTCGACCCTTTGAGCCAGTACCGCCATTCAATATGGCTGAAGGGAATGGAGGGTTATGGTATGAGTGCAGGCAGGCAGGACTAAGGGAAAATAATTGTTCGGCACGGACTTGTAGGGCCGAGTTGGCCTGTTTCCGTGCTGTAATTGTTATATGTTATATGGTTATATCATCTAAAATCAATACCCCACCTGCTTTTTCCCCCATAGCCCTTGATTCCTTGACCCCTAAGAGCTAAATCTAACTCTCTCTTGAAAACATCCAGTGAATTGGTCAAATGAATCATCCTCCCACTACCAGAGAGCAGTCCCGAACTGCTATCTACCTCATTGGTGACCCTCGGACTATCCTTGCTCGGACTTTACTGGCTTTACCTTGTACTAAACGTTATTCTCCAGTGGTCTGATAAACGACTCCTGGGTTTTTCAACGTAACTTTATTCGAAAGTTGAAGTTGTAGCATACAGGTTTAACAGACACGTCTGGCCACATCGGTGGTCAGCGCTGACTGGCACGCGCAGAGGAAAAAACCGCTCGAAAACAACAGCCCCTCCTGAGTCACGTGACCGCGGCTTTCGAACGGCAGGTTCGATATCTGTGTGCGCTAGCAGGTGCCGCTACAATTCCCTTATTACACTGTGCACTGTAAGTGGTTCGATTGTAATCATATATTATCTTTCCACTGACTGGGTAACAGCTTTTCCCTGTACCTCAGTACACGTGACAATAAACTGAACTGAAATTGAACTGATACTACTTAAACTGTGCATGCACTATGGTACCTGCTAGGTTCTGGAACATGCCTGGTAACTGTCAATCAATTTAATATCTAAATGAAATATCTGTAGAAGTGTGATGTTATGCAATTTTTATAATTTCTATAAGGAGTTGGAAGTATATGCAATGCAAAATACAGAATTTTCCAGATGATAAGAGAAGCTATTTTTTTATTCCCAGTGCAGCTGATAGAGATAAATACCATTGACACTGTTCCTTGATATCTGTAGACATTAGCCTCCGGCAAAAGTCCGCATTGATCAGAGGGGCCGGAACCTGCCAGCATATTTTGCAGTTCTACAGAAACAGTCGGGTAGACATAAATGAAATGAGAGAGCAGCCCAAATTATTAGAATTAATAATCAGTTTCTTTCTTTGGCCAGTGTTGTATAGTTAATGTGTGGCCAGAGGTGCCTCAACACTAAAGAGAATCTATTGTGTAGAACATGCATTATAAATGCTAGACATTAAATATAAATCCTGCATGCTTTCTTGTTTTTTCTTGGATGAGATGTAGATGCAGGATATGTAAGGGTGTACTAGCTTAGACATAGCCTATGCTGGAACTGGATCTTTGGTCCCAACTGCTTTGCCTGAGGCTCTGAATGCAACAACAAAATTATCGACTTCTTGCCGTTTGTTCTCCTCCAGCACATAGATAACTAATTGGGCCAGGGTTAGAGTTAGGATTAGGTAAAGAGGGGGGGGGAGAGGTTGAGATGGGATCTGAAGCAAAACCTTTTCATCTCAAGGTGCAACCTGTAATGCACTGCCTGAGGGGATACATTTGTGGAGACAAGACAAACATACTCGAATTGCAATGGCATGAAAGGATATGGACCCAGTGCAGGTAAATGGGATTACTGTAGATAGGTACTTAATGTCCATGGTGGACTGAAAGGTATGTTACTGCGCCGTACGACTATTCAATGGCTCATAACTAACTTTTACTTACCTGATTCTTGCCTTGTCATGTTCATTAACTGAATCAAACTACCAACAACTAGAGAGCGGTCCTGAGCTACTATCTACCTCATTGGAGACCTTGGACTATCTTTGATCGGATGTTACTGGCTTTATTTTATAGACAATAGACAATAGACAATAGATGCAGGAATAAGCCATTTGGCCCTTTGAGCCAGCACTGCCATTCAATGTGATCATGGCTGATCATCCACAATTAGTACCATGTTCCTGCCTTCTCCCCATATCCCTTAACTCTGCCATCCTTAAGAGCTCTATCTAACTCTCTCTTGAAAGCATCCAGAGAACCAGCCTCCACCGCCCTTTGAGGCAGAGAATTCCACACACTCACAACTCTCTGTGTGAAAAGGTTTTTCCTCATCTCCATTCTAAACGACTTACCACTTATTTTTAAACTTTGGCCCCTGGTTCTGGACTACCGCAACATTTGGAACATGTTTCCTGCCTCTAGTGTGTCCAAACCCTTAATAATCTTATGTTTCAATAAGATACCCTCTCATCCTTCTAAATTCCAGATTATACAAGCCCAGCCACTCCATTCTTTCAGCATATGACAGTCCTGCCATCCCTAGAATTAACCCCAAGAACCTATGTACTCCCTCAATAGCAAGAATGTCCTTCCTGAAGTTTGGAGACCAAAGCTGCACACAATACTCCAGGTGTGGTCTCACTAGAGCTTTGTACAACTGCAGAAGGACCTCTTTGCTCCTATACTCAACTCCTCTTATTATGAAGGCCAACATGCCATTCGCTTTCTTCACTGCCTGCAGTACCTGAATGCCTACTTTCAGTGACTGATGAACCTGGACCCCCCAGATCCCGTTGCACTTCCCCTTTTCGCAACTTAACACCATTTAGATAATAATCTGCCTTCCTATTTGTGCCACCAAAGTGGATAACCTCGCTTTTATACACATTAAACTGCATCTGCCATGCTTCTGCCCACTCACCCAACCTGTCCAAGTCACCCTGCATCCTCATAGCATCCTCCTCACAGTTCACACTGCCACCCAGCTTTGTGTCATCTGCAAATTTGCTAATGTTACTTTGAATCCCTTCATCCAAATCATTAATATACATTGTAAATAGCTGCGGTCCCAGCACCGAGCCTTGCGGTAACCCACTAGTCACTGCCTGCCATTTTGAAAGGCACCCGTTAATCCCTACTCTGTTTCCTTTCTGCCAAACAATTTTCTATCCATGTCAGCACTCTACCCCCAATACCATGTGCTCTAAAATTTCCCACTAATCTATGTGGGACCTTATGAAATGCTTTCTGAAAGTCCAGGTACACGATATCCACTGACTCCCTTGTCCATTATCCTGGTAACATTCTCAAAAAATTCCGGAAGATTAGTAAAGCATGATTTCCCCATCGTAAATCCATGCTGACTCGGACCGATCCTGCTACTGCTATCCAAATGTGCGGCTATTTCATCTTTTATTGTTGACTCCAGCATCTTCCCCACCACCAATGTCAGGCTAACTGGTCTATAATTCCCTGTTTTCTCTCTCCCGCCTTTCTTAAAAAGTGGGATAACATTAGCTGCCCTCCAATCCACAGGAACTGATTCTGAATCTATAAAACATTGGAAAATTATCACCAATGCGTCCATGATTTTTACAGCCACTTCCTTAAGTACCCTGGGATGCAGACCATCAGGCCCTAGGGATTTATCAGTCTTCAGTCCCATCAGTCTACCCAAAACCATTTCCTGCCTAATGTGTATCTCCTTCAGTTCCTCCACCACCCCAGATCCTCTGGGCACTAGTACATCATGAAGATTGTTTGTGTCCTCCTTAGTGAAGACGGATCCAAAGTACCTGTTCAACTCATCTGCCATTTCCTTGTTCCCCATAATAAATTCACCCTATTCAGTCTTAAACCTTGGCCTTAACTAGTTTTTTTCTCTTCACATACCTAAAGAAGCTTTTATTATCCTCCTTTATATTCTTGGCTAGCTTACCTTAGTACCTCATCTTTTCTCCCCATATTGTCTTTGTAGTTATTGTTAAAATTTCCCAATCCTCTGACTTCCCGCTCATCTGTGCTATGTTATATTTCTTCTCTTTTATATATATATTATATATACACTGTCCCTGACTCCCCTTGTCAGCCATGGTCGCCCCTTACTCCCCTTGGAATCCTTCTTCCTCTTTGGAATGAACTGATCCTGCACATTCTGTATTATTCCCAGAAATATGTGCCACTGTCATCCCTGCTAGGGTATCTTTCCAGTCAACTTTGGCCAACTTGTCCCTCATGGCTCCGTAGTCCCCTTTGCTCAACTGTAATACCGACACCTCCGATTTACTCTTCTCCCTCTCATATTGTAAATTAAAACATCATATTATGGTCACTACCTCCTTAATGGCTCCTAATGGCCTCGAGTTCCCTTATCAATTCCGGTTCATTGCACAACACTAAATCCAGAATTGCCTTCTCCCGTGTAGGCTCCAGTACAAGCTGCTCTAAGAATCCTTAATCTTGCACTAAATGTTATCACATTATTCCCTTTATCATGTATCTGTACACTGAGGATGGCTTAATTGTAATCATGTATTATCGTTCCGCTGTCTGGTTTAGCACTCAACAAAAGCTTTTCACTGTACCTCAGTACCAGCTCCAGTTCCCTCCCACGTGACAATAAACTAAACTCAAACTTGTTGGGACATTTCATGATGCTAAATAACGTCAGTTGTAATAACCATTCTTTATTTAATTCTGTCAAAACCATTAATAATTTTGAAACCCTTTATCAAACTTCTTACGATATAAAGAGAATGTCCCAGTATCTCCATGAAACAGTCATTGTTTATCCATGTATCTTTTGAATAACCTTCTTCTGTAACCCAGATGACATTCTTGTAAACCTCATCTGTATCCTTTTTTTAAGCCTTAACATATTTACTAGAAGGTGGTGTCAGAAATGAACACTACATCCCAGCTGCAATTTAACTGGTAATTCATAGGGCCAGCATGGTGGTGCAGTTGTAGTGTTACAGCCCCGGAGACCTGGGTTCAATACCGACTACAAGTGTTGTCTGTACGGAATTTGTTCATTCTCCCCGTGGCCTGCAGGGGGTTTTCTCTGGGAGTTGTGGGACCCACACTCCAAAGACGTACAGGTTTGTAGGCTAATTGGCTTGGTAAAATAGTAAATTATCTCTAGTGTGTGCGGGGATCGCTGATCGGCGTGGAACTCGGTGGGCCGAAGGGCCTGTTCCTAGCTGTTTCTCTAAACTAAACTGAATTACTCCAGCACTTTGTGTTTTATGCAAATTTCCAAAATCTGCAGTTCCTTGTATCTAATAATGTTATTATACTTTTACTTCGTGCTGATGGAGCTAAGGATTCCAGTTGTGTTTTTAACAAGCTTCTCAACTTACCCTGCCACTTTATAAAGTATGTATTTACTGTAAATACCCTCAAGACTTCCTACTGCTACAGCCCCTGTCGAATTGTATCATTTCATTCATTTTGCCTGTCCTTGCTCTTCCCACCATAATTCATCATTCACTACGTTCCTGTGTTGAACTACATCCATCATGTGCATATGCAATTTATCAGCTTTCTGTTCCCTCCTCCACTACGTTCCTCATTGCATACCGCACTTCCAAATTTCCTGTCAACTGCAAACGTTGAAATTATACTCAAGGTACACAAATCCACATCATTAATATGTTTTAAAAGAAACAGTGGTATTAGTATTAGTTTAGCGCAAAAACATGCCCTTCGCCACTCCGAGTCCGCACTGTCCAGCGATCCCTGCACATTAACACTATCCTAAACCGACTAGGGACAATTTACATATATATCAAGCCAGTTAACTGATAAACCTGTACATCTTTGGTGGGTGGGAGGAAACCGAAGATCTCAGAGAAAACCCTCGCAGGTCACGGGGAGAACGTACAAACTCCATACAGTCAGCACCCATTGTCAGGATCGAACCCGGGTCTCTGGTGCTGTAATGCAGCAGCTCTACCACTTGGCCACTGTGATGTTTGGTGGGATGGGAGTACCCGTTGCTCCTCCCGTGCAGTAGGTGGCGCTGCACAGGACAATGGGAGATGTCTTGTATATAGTTTATCCCGCCAGTGAACAGTGAGTTGCAGTGATTTTACAGTTGTCTTGCTGCCAGCATTAAAGTAATGTAATAAAGCTTTCTGTTGTACCTTGAAGACTCTCAGGTACTTGTGCAGACTTAGAAGACAAACACGAAAGTGGTGTCAGGAGTGGGATTCTTCCGATTGAGTCCAAAGACCCAGCTAAGAGCCTATTTAAAAAAGAAAATTTTTAATATATATTTTTTGGAGTGAACTCAAACTAATATCTCGGCAATTCCATCGTTTCGATCCCAAGCAAGAAAGGTGGTCACGTATTTAATGCGAACTGAGTTTTATTTTGAAAATATGGCATTCACGACTGACCAGAGGAAGAAGGCTCTCTTGTGTTCGTCGATGTCGCCAGAAACATTTGCACTGCTTCAAAACTAACCTACAGAAGAAGTAACTGAAGCCTCGTATGCTGAAATCACAACGGCTTTGTGACTGCATTTCGAAGAAAGTCGATATTTCCTCACAGCTCGCCTCGATTTTCTTCAGGACGGTGCAACAGGAAGGGCAATCGATTACCGAATTTCTTGCCGAACATCGCACCAAGGCAAAGGCATGTGATTTTAAAACTCAATGCTGAGAAAAGTGCCAAGACAATGCGTTGCGGGATATGCTGGCCATGGGCTACAGGCACGCATTCATCCAGCAGGCGATTCTCAAGGAATCAGACGCATCATTGAACAATGTGCTGCAGTGTGCCAAGATGGCCGAGCTGCTGAGTAAAGAACTGCACAAAATGGCCGGCAAAACGCCGTCAAAGCTCCCTCAGGAAGAAGACTTGTCCGCAACGCCAGAAACATAGAAACATAGAAAATAGGTGCAGGAGTAGGCCATTCGGCCCTTCGAGCCTGCACCGCCATTCAATATGATCATGGCTGATCATCCAAAGAAACCAGTTGATCGACCCACAGGAAATCCGGAGAAGGTGGGACAGTTTCAGAAGAGCCGTTCCCCTGTGGGGGGATGATCGAAACCCTGCTACCGGTGTGGCTCGACTGCTCCTCATCACTGTTAATGCCCGTATATCAAGTCAGTTTGTTATGCCTGTTACTGAAAAGGTCATCTCCAGGCAGTGTGTCAATCCGTAGGACAGCGGAGAAAGGACAAGAAAGCACAAAACACAGTCGACCAAATCGCGGAGACCATTCCTATTGAAGTGCTCGGTGTGTCTACGATCTGCGGGTCTCGAATGTCGACCTACAGTTCCAGGTGAACACTGGTGCGGTTGTATTGCTAGTGGGTCAGGACATCTGGGAGAGGATCAGATCACCGAAACTGAAACCGGCCAACATCCATCTTTTCGGATACGGACGACGGCCCATTCCCATGAAAGGCAAATGCACTGTCACCGTTTCCTGTAATGGTATGACACAGATGTTGCCGCTGATCGTCGTTGGTAAAGAAGGTACATCCCTGTGCGCCATTGACTGGATCCATGCTTTCAAGCTTGACATGAACGCCTTGATCAACAATGGATCAACTATGGCATTATCATCGACCACAGATTGCAACATGGTCAGCAAGTGCGAGAATAACCTGCAAAAACAGGACGTTGAATGGCACTGGTCCAAAGAGTGTGACCATGCATTCACCAGGTTGAAGGAGATGCTCGCCCAGAAGACACTATCACCCATCGAAGCCGATCTCGCTGGCCGCCGATGCATCACCTTATGGTCATGGAGCTGTAATCTCACAAACGGCACTGAACAGCAAGGAAGAACCAATCGCATTCGCATCCAAAACGCTGACAACCGCTGAGAAAAACTACAGTCAAGTGCAGAAAGAACAGCATACAGATAAAGCAAATACTGATATCTCTTCAAAATAGAACTCTGGAAAGAAGGAATGGGTGACATTTCGGGTCAAGACCCTTAGACATATTATACATAAATTCTACAAGAGATTTAAAAAAAAAGCACTGAAGAAAAGACGCTGATGTAGAAATGCATAATTAGAAAACACGTCTACTGCAGTGCAAAAATGATCTGAGTGTTCCATTGCTGAGGTTGCGTTAGGTTTATGTTGGTCAGTTCAAGAACCTGATAGTTGTGTACACTGACAATGACAATTAAAATTGAATCTGAATCTGAATCTGAAAGTAGAAAAGCCTGGTGGTGTAGGACTTGAGGCTCCTGTACATCCTGCTCCACGTAAGCAGTGAGAAGAGGGCATGGTCTGTACGGTGAGATCCTTGATGATAAATGCCAATGACATGAGGCAGATCATCATGCAGATTAGATTAGATTAGATATTACTTTATTAATCCCCTTATTCAGGGGAAATTCAGATGTCCTTGCAGCACACTAATATAAATACAACATAGCATTCAAGAAGAAATTCAACACCAAAACATCCCCCTACAGAGATTCCCACTGTGGGGGAAGGCACAAAGTTCAGTCCCCATCCTCTTGTCCACCCAAAGTCGGGCCTATCGAGGCCTCCACAGTCGCCGCCACGGTGCCTGATGTTCTTGCCGGGTGATGGTGCTCCGGCATCGGGAGAACCCTCAGCGGCTTGGGGTGTCAGGAACGGCCGCCTTCCCACCGGAGCCCGCAGCTTCCAAGCCAACAGACCGCGCCGGACGGAGCTCCACACACTGGCGATCTCGACGAGAGAGCCCAGGCTCCGGGATGTAAAGTTCAACGTCGCAGCTGGCCGCTCCACAGAACCGCGGCTCCACGATGTTATTATCGGCGGTCCCAGCATACTGGAGTTCCAGCGCGGTGACCCAGGAAAGGCATCGCCCGCTCCGCGTCCCAGCGCTGCGCCGCCGCCGCCAAAGCCGATGGTCTGCGCCGCCGCCAGAGCCGATGTTCTGGTCAGGTCCCCTCAGGGAAACGTCGCTCCAGGACCCACTGGTAGGCCGCAAGGACAGGTCGAAGACGCTGCTCGGAGGAAGGCAACCCCTCCGACCAGGTAGGGACTTGAAAAACAATTTCCCCCTTCCCCCCCACCACCCTTCACACATAAAAAGATTTGGCCCCCTGACTGCACACTCAACGTACTAAAAATAATGAAAAAGAAGGGAAAAAAACGGACAGCTGCAGGACAGGCAGCCGTTCAGGACAGCGCCTCCTCCGTTCCCATGTAGATGCTTTCAATGATAGGGAGTGCTGTGCAGGTGATGGACTGGGCTGACACCACCACTGTATACAGCCTCTTGCAATTGCCATGCATCTAACAACCAATCAAGATACTTTCTGCAGGACCTCTGTACAAGTTTGTTTGAGTATTCAATAATATTTAGTTTAGTTTAGTTTAGTTTAGAAATACAGCGCAGAACAGGCCCTATGGGCCACCAGGTCTGCAGCGACCAGTGATCCCAGCACATTAACACTATCCTACACATACTAGGGCCATTTTACAATTTTACCAAGCCAGTTAATCTACAAACCTGTATGTCTTTTGACATGCCAACTCTCTTTAATGAAGTTGAGGTGCAGAGTAGAGTAGAGTACAGTACAGGTGAGTACATTACAGTAAAGTACAGTACAAAGCTACATGTGCCTTCCATGTGATTGCATCTATGTAGCAATGTTACAGACGTTTGAGATTTTAAAAATCAAGTGCAATTTATCCCATCAGATAAAGCATAAAAAGAAGTTTAATTTGACACCTAATTCACTTTCATATCTTCAGTATTAAAAAGGTTATGGCCATTTTCATACTCGGAAATTAGCATCTTGTTCCCTATTGCTTTTTCATTGACAACACAAAAGCTGTGATCGAGAACAGTCAAAAGCCCATAACTTTCTTAAAAATTAAGAGAACTGAAATAAATTTTCAGTTATGATAGATTGAAGCATTCTGAAACAAATATGAAACAATCTTACTTAGATAACTTGAAATTAAAGCATATAAATAGTTAGTTACCTAATTGTAGCTAATTACAAAATTCAATTACTAGATCTAAACATCTATCAATTTCTTAAGAATAGATGAACATTTTTAAATAGCCTAAGTGTCCAAATAACATTCACACAAGAATTCACAATATAACATAATTTTTAAATCTCATTGTCATGGGTTTATAGGCCAAATGGAAGGAATTTAATGTTTAATACCTGTAAATTAATGGCCATTTAAATCAGCTTGCGAGCGTTTTTTTCTGGAACGCGACCATTTGGAACGTTGCGGTTGCAGTGATTTTAGTCCCCCATATCGGCAGCAAATACACTGCCGGTTCTTCGGGGAAAAACATCACCGTTTCGCAACTCAAAATGTGAATTAAATGCAACTTAACAAACACTTTTATACATAAAAATAAACAACTTTCTTTTACCTGTCCCCTACATAAAATCCATCCCCATTGTCGACGTTGACGGCTTCAGAAGCTGATTTTAAAATCATTCCAGCGATTAACTTGTCGGGCAATTTCTTTTTAAATACACACAGAACGGCCGTGGAACGGTTCTTTAGCAAAAGCTTGCACTTCAACAAAATATAATCCAAGACCAGGTCAGAAAAAAAACGTGTTTTAACCCCGCCCCCCCCCTTCAAACGCGCCAAAATCGTGCACACGGCCAGTGGCAGAATTGCAGTGCCGCTGAAGGTAAGTATTGTAACATACCTAATCTATGTGCTGGGCCCAAATATGTCTTAGCCTAAACATTCAGTATTTTCAACATTAATGTGTAGTGAGTGCAATGTGTAACAAATTTAAGGGCCTGTCCCAACAACATGCGATTGCATGCGTCCAGCGTGACCAAACGTGGTCGCTTGAGGCGTACGGCCACGTGGGGCCAGTCCCAATGCGATCGGTGGAGGCGTATGGAATTGTGCGGGGCTGGTCCTGACATCGCGCGGGGCTCCAAAAATCTTGCACTGTCCGATAATTCCGCGCGCCAACGGCCTGTTGGCCCACAGGCGCATTGAGGGCGTATGCAGCGCCTCGACGGCATACGCAGCATCTTGACGTCGTACACAGCGTCTTGACGGCGTACGCCTAGCGTGTGGCCTGGCGTGCCGTCACCGCCCGGCGTGCCGTTGCGTGATGACGTCATGTGCTGAGAAATTAACCATTGCTAGGTCTAAATCCGGCAATTCATTTCCCCAGGAACACTGTGGGAGTATCTTAACCTGAGGGAATGCAGTACTTCGAAAAAGCATTTCTCCACCATTTTCTTTAGGGGAACTATTTATCCGCAATGAATGTTGACCTTGGCAATGGTGCCTGGAATTCAAAAATGATTTTTTTAATTTAATTTTAAAAATGATTACTAATTTAACTACTTTTTTTTTTGTTTTCAATTGACATTGTCAAGGGTGCATTATAATTTTCTACTTATGCATTGTACTTTATTTGAAAAAATTGGCTTATGATCTGCTGTTGTTATCTGTATTTTAGTATCGTAGCTATTACATTGTATCAAAACCCAAATTTCCAATTTTTTAAATACATTTTTGGCTTCTGAACATCCATTGGAAAGACTAGCGTTTATTTGCTATCCCTAAAAGCCGCTGAGAAGGTTGTGGTGAATCACCTTCTTGACCCACTGCTGTCATTCTGGTGAGGATACTTGCACCTATGTTTCAGAACTTGTGGACTTCTGAACTTTTCAAGAATGGTATGTGATGTACAGGGGAACCTACAGTTATCTTGTCCTTCTCTTCTTCTTGGTGATACAAGTCATAGGTTTGGGTGATGCAGCCTGGGCAAGTAACCGCAGTGAATTTGAGCATGGTACAAACTGCAGCCATTGTATGCTGTTGGTAGAAGGAATGAAAGTCCATGGTGGTGGATGGGCTACCAAACACATGGCTGCTTGTCCTGGATGGTGTAAAGATTCTTGAAAGACGGCAGCTAGGACATTACACCAGAGATTAAAAGACTCTTAATTAGTAAGGGTGTTAAAGGTTATGGGGAGAAGGCAGGAGAATGAGGCTGATTGGGAAAAATAGATCGATCATGATTGAATGGACTTGATGGGCTTAATTGCCTAATTCTGCTCCTATGTCTTGCAACCTTATGATCTTCTGGTCTTATTATGGAGAATTGTTGGCACTACATTCACCAAGGCATTTGGTGAGTATTCCAATATATAAACATTGATATATTGATCTGAAACTTGTTGATGGTGGAAAAGCGTTGGGGATGGCGGGAGGAAAATCACTTGCTGTTGGACACCCAGTGAATCACCTGCTGCTTTGACCAGCTCTTTTTGCCAGAATAGCAGCTGGTCCCATTGCGTTTCAGGTCAATGGCGTTCCCAAACGATGTGGATGGGAAGGAAACTCAAGGCTAGATAGTGACATAGCTTTTTGTAACAGTTGGCACTTGTGCAAAATGTACTTTGTTTGTAAGCTGTACTTCACTTGTCACTTTGGTTTGTGTAAAATGGAATACTTGTAACTTTGTTGGTGCCCTTTATATGGTGACTCTTTGCATACCAGGCATGTGTGCAAAACAAAGAATATCACTGTGACTTAACACACGTGACAATAAAGTATCATTGATTGATTGATTCATTCATTCATTCATTCATTCACTCATTAATATCAGCTTATGTCTGAATGCTGTCTGGATCTTGCTGCATATAGTAGGGGCTGCCTCATTTACCAGGGAATGGAGAATGGAACATAACATTTGTCCAATCATCAGATTCAGATTCAATTTTAATTGTCATTGTCAGTGTACAGTACAGAGACAACGAAATGCATTTAGCATCGCCCTGGAAGAGCGACATAGCAAATGATTTGAATAAATAATAATAAGTGTCCGGGGGGGGGGGGGGTGGTGATTGGCAGTCACCGAGGTACGTTGTTGAATAGAGTGACAGCCGTCGGGAAGAAGCTGTTCCTGGACCTGCTGGTTCAGCAACGGAGAGACCTGTAGCGCCTCCCGGATGGTAGGAGGGTAAACAGTCCATGGTTGGGGTGAGAGCAGTCCTTGGCGATGCTGAGCGCCCTCCGCAGACAATCAGTGAAGATGCTCAATCCTATCCTTAAGATGGAGGAAGACAGATTGATATAGCAGGTGAAGGTGGTTGGGACATGGCCCTGAGGAACTCCTGGAGTGATGATCTTGGAATGGAAAGATTCCACAAATGCTGGCTGACCAGCTGAGTTAGTCCACAGCTTGTTTTTTTTGACCCATTATTACAATCAGCTCTCTTTGTGCAAGGTCTGTCTCCTACTACTTGATATGTAAGAAGGAACTGCAGATGCTGGCTTAAACAAAAAGATAGACACAAAAAAATGGAGTAACTCGACGGGACAGGCAGCATCTCTGGAGAGAAGGAATGGGTGACGTTTTGGGTCAAGACCCTTCTTCAGACTGGTTAGGGCGATATTGACATTGCAAATCCATCTGAAGCACTCTAATGATTAGCTCTTTAAAAACAGGCTTTTCCATCATTTAACTCAAATGATGAAGTGGATATCTCCCATCTGCAGACATCATATACATATAACACCCAAAAACAGCAAGATGAAAATCTCTCTAGACGTTGGAAATTACCAGTGACATTTACAACATCGATTGATTAAACCACATCGCTTGTTTCACAGTTTGGCAGTTCAAATATTCACCTGAGGACATTCTGGGTATATGAGGTTAAAGCAGTTTGTCTCTTTGAAGCCTGCGCTGCTGTTTTGACAACAATCGAAAAGTATTCATCTCACAGGTTACTGCTTGGTATTGTCTATAGCACATGAGCACAAAAAGGCTCAACGAAGATTGAATGACTTTTTGTTGGACGACCCTGGATGTCCCTATGATTTGTATGCACCATACACCTCTTTACATCTGCTGTGGTTTTGCTTTGAGTCAGTCGATGACAAATGACTAAAAAATGCAATGGATGTGCAGGCTATGTAGAATTTCACCGTGCCCGCCTGATATTCTGTCATAACAGTGGTAGAAAACCATCTATAAATGTGTAACCTACAGATGCACCGTAGAAAGCAATTTATCGGGACGCATCCAGCATGGTTTGGGAACAACCCCATTCCTGTCCACAGTAAATTACAGCGAGTTGTGGATGTAGCCGAGACCATCATGCAAACCAATCCCCCTTCCATTGACTCCATCTGCACTTCATGCTGCCTCGGCAAGGCCAGCAGCATAATCAAGGACTAGTCTCCCCATGGTCACTCCCTCTTCTCCCCTCTCCCTTCAAGCAAGAGGTACAGAAGTTTGAAAACGCACACCTCCAGATTCAGGAAGAGTTTCTTCCCAGCTGTTATCATGCAACTGAAAGTCCTATCATCAGTGGAGTTTACCTCCTTAAACTATCTTTATTTGACTTTATCTTGCACTAAATTTTGTACCATTTATCCTTCATCAGTGGAGTGCTTAATCCTAATCATGGCTAGCGTTTTTGTTGACTGTATACCATGCAAACAAAATAATTTCACTGTACCTCCGTACATATGACAATAACCAACTAAACAAAATTAAACTAAACAAAATTAAACTAAACTAAACTAAACTAAACTAAACTAATTTTCCACTCTTAGTCACCAGCACTATTTCTCTGTTGTAGAGTTTGGTTTGATATCCTTCTGTCAAAGTCAAAATAGATGATTGGAAGAATGGTGAAAAAATCTTTTCTTGCCAATGCCATTGGCTGTCTTCAATCCCTTCCATATTTTCCCACTCCTTCCTTCTCTTTAGACAGCCCAACCTCCTCCTCCATTCCTTTACCAACTTTTCCCACCTCCCTATCTGCTATTTTCCCAAAGTTTTCAGTGACCACCAGACTTTATTTGCCTCTTCAGCCCCAGTTTAATTTGTATGATGTTCATTCTCCCTCAGTTATTATTGCTGAAGGGTGTAACCTTAGCACTCTTAGTCCGAATTCAAAAGTTTCATTCCGGTCCATAATTAATATCAGCTATTATGCTGGAACATGGAATTCCTTTTCCGAATGTCTGGAGAGTGTCTGAGGATGCGTTGGGAAAATGCACAAGGAAATAAGACGTAGTAACACCTGTGGAGTTTTACCCGCACATGTCTTTGTCACTTACTGATGCAAGGGTATGTTGGAGTAGGCACATCTTCAGTGATATGCTTTCAGGAGGACAGTCAAAGATAGTCTGTTGCATAGAAACATAGAAATTAGGTGCAGGAGTAGGCCATTCAGCCCTTCGAGCCTGCACCGCCATTCAATATGATCATGGCTGATCATCCAACTCAGTATCCCATACCTGCCTTCTGATCCCCTTAGCCACAAGGGTCACATCTAACTCCCTCTTAAATATAGCCAATGAACTGGCCTCGACTACCCTCTGCGGCAGAGAGTTCCAGAGATTCACCACTCTCTGTGTGAAAAAAGTTCTTCTCATCTCGGTTTTAAAGGATTTCCCCCTTATCCTTAAGCTGTAACCCCTTGTCCTGGACTTCCCCAACATCGGGAGCAATCTTCCTGCATCTAGCCTGTCCAACCCCTTAAGAATTTTGTAAGTTTCTATAAGATCCCCTCTCAATCTCCTAAATTCTAGAGAGTATAAACCAAGTCTATCCAGTCTTTCTTCCGTAAATGCCGAATAGAACATATAAAAGACCAGCACAAGAACAGGCCCTTCAGCCCACACTGTCTGTGCTGACTATAATGCCAAGATAAACTAACCTCATTTGCCTGCGCATGACCCATACCCCTCTATGCCCCATGTATCCATGTCCCTATCTTAAGGCCTTTAAGACAACGATTCCACCACCACCACCAGCCCCGGCAGCACCCACCATCCTTTGTGTAAAACAATTGTTCCATACATCTCCTTCAATCTTTGACTCTCTCAACTTAAAGCTCTGCCCCCTAGATGTTGACATTTCTGGCCTGGGAGAAAAGTTCTGACTGTCTACCCTATCTATACCTCTTATTACAATGTTATTACTTCTCTCAGATCTCCTTGCAAGCTCCGACGTTCTAGCAAAAATAATCCAGGTGTGTTCAACTTGTAGCTAATCATCCCTCGTCCAGACAGCTTTCTGATAAACCACTTTGGCAATTTCTCATGTGTCATTGTGCAGCAACTTGTGTCACAGCGGATGGCTCCACTCATGGGCATAAAGGTCAGCCGAGTTTCAGCAATCAGATCCACTTGTGAGACACACTAGACCAATCAGTCACTTGTCTAGCTGATGATAAAGGTCTTGTCATTCAGTTTTAGTTTTTAGTTTCACTTTTAGAGAAACAGCGCGGAAACAGGCCCTTCGGCCCACCGAGCTCACGCCGACCAGCGATCCCCGCAAATTAAGACTATCCTACACACACCAGGGACAATTTACACTTATACCAAGCCAATTAACCTACAGACCTGTAGGTCCTTGGAGTGTGTCAGGAAACCGAAGATCTCAGCAGAATATCCATGCAGTCACAGGGAGAACGTACAAATGCCGTATAGACAGCAACCGTAGTCGGAATCGAACCCGGGTCTCCAGCTGCAAACGTTGAAAGGCAGCAACTCTACCCGCTGCACCATGGTCTGACCATGATGTGGTCTTGCATGTGGTAGTACATAGAAACATAGAAACATAGAAACATAGAAACATAGAAACATAGAAAATAGGTGCAGGAGTAGGCCATTCGGCCCTTCGAGCCTGCACCGCCATTCAATATGATCATGGCTGATCATCCAACTCAGTATCCCGTACCTGCCTTCTCTCCATACCCTCTGATCCCTTAGCCACAAGGGCCACATCTAACTCCCTCTTAAATATAGCCAATGAACTGGCCTCAACTACCCTCTGTGGCAGAGAGTTCCAGAGATTCACCACTCTCTGTGTGAAAAAAGTTCTTCTCATCTCGGTTTTAAAGGATTTCCCCCTTATCCTTAAGCTGTGACCCCTTGTCCTGGACTTCCCAACATCGGGAGCAATCTTCCTGCATCTAGCCTGTCGAACCCCTTAAGAATTTTGTAAGTTTCTATAAGATCACCTCTCAATTTCCTAAATTCTAGAGAGTATAAACCAAGTCTATCCAGTCTTTCTTCATAAGACAGTCCCGACATCCCAGGAATCAGTCTGGTGAACCTTCTCTGCACTCCCTCTATGGCAATAATGTCCTTCCTCAGATTTGGAGACCAAAACTGTACACAATACTCCAGGTGTGGTCGCACCAAGACCCTGTACAACTGCAGTAGAACCTCCCTGCTCCTATACTCAAATCCTTTTGCTATGAAAGCTAACATACCATTCGCTTTCTTCACTGCCTGCTGCACCTGCATGCCTACTTTCAATGACTGGTGTACCATGACACCCAGGTCTCGCTGCATCTCCCCTTTTTCTATTCGGCCACCATTGAGATAATAGTCTGCTTTCCTGTTTTTGCCACCAAAATGGATAACCTCACATTTATACGTTAATGTCTTTCCCTTTCAAACAGAAGCATTGACTCAGCAAGAGGATGAAACATTTTCTAGGTTATTGAGCTTCTAAGAGAGCGGAGAGAGCCATGTAGACAGCTGTACTCTGTAGTCAACTGAGCCGCACTGCTACCTGCTATCACTACGCCAGCACTGCAAAGTTAGGCAGTTCTTTTCTGATCTGCCTCATGCAGCCTGTTAATTTTGTGACATGTAATCATTTGGTCATCTACAAATAATATCATACAGTGTGATAAAATTTCTGTTAATCCCTTATAAAATTGTTAGAATTTATGGATCCTAAAATACAGGAACATAATTTCTAAAAAGAGCCAATGAAAAAAACCAAATTCATTACAGATTGCCTTATAAAAAATGGCATATTATTCAAGGCTAGGGATGAATGCAGGTTGTAATAAACAGGTTTATGGGTACAATCGGAAAGCCTGCCATGGATATGAATAAAGAAAAATGCAGCTTCTAGATATTTGAAATAAAAACATAAAAAATCTGGAAATAATCAGCAGGCACGGCTGTCTGAAGAAGGGTCCCCAATGGAAAACGTCACCTATCCATGTTCTCCAGAGATGCTGCCTGACCTGCTGAGTTACTGTGGCACTTTGGGTCCTTTTAGCAGGCAAGGCAGTCTCTGTGGAAAGAGAAACAGATGATGTTTCAGGTTTGAGAACAGTCTTTGGCACAAAACATAACTCTGTCCCTCTTTTCGAAGATGTTGCCTGATCTGCTGAGCATTTCCCATATTTTCTGTGTATATTACCGCCATCAATTTAGTATTGATGTCAGTTGTACTATTTTTGCTTGCAATCAAAGTGAAAATGGAGCTCACTTCAAAAGTATCATCGTGAAAAAACGCATGCATGATATTTCTTCGGACAGAACATTACTTTTGTTGTTGCTGTAATCTGGATCTACTTTTACACATTTGCTTAACAATGTTTTCCATTTCTTGCCAAAGACCTTTTTTTTTGCTGGTATGGTAATCCAAAAAAGGGATCCATCATTGACTTTCATTCCTCTTTAAATGAGTATAATTTAGAGATACAGAATGGAAACAGGCCCTTCGGCCCACCGCGTACACGTCGACCATCGATCACCAGATCTCCCAATTTCTATCCCACTTCCCACTTATCCCACTTCCTCATCCTCTGTCAACACATTAGGGGCAATTTGAAGAGTCTAATTAACCGACAATGTGGGAGGAAACCAGAGCACCAGGAGGAAACCCACACAGTCACAGGGAGAATGTGCCAACATCATACAGACAGCGCCCTAGGTCAGGTTCGAACCGGGATCCTGATGCAGTGGCTCCAATAGCTGTGCCGCTGTGCTGCCACAGGGTTGTGAAGGAACTATTGTCATCCAATGTTATTGACTGAAAAAATAGAATACGTCAATTCTACAATGCTAATATAATTACATCAATTACATACTGTGGTGGGATTATTTTGTTAGTTTTTAACCCTAATTCATGACAATATCCTCCTTTGCCCAGTGGATTCATAGCACGGAGTGGCCTTTTCCATTTTTTTAATTCAGTGTGGCATTTAATCTGTTGAAACCGCAAAAAAAACAAAGAGCTGTCTGCACTAAACTCATCCGAAAACATACGACAACCCTTATCATTGCCAAAACCCTTATCATTGCCATCCGAATCGCCAGGAATACTTCCAGTGCAACTCAAGTATAAGCGTCGTGCGAAAGGTCAGAATGTTTTTGATAGGATTTGTGTGCAAAATAGTTCATTTAATGCAGGAGAAATGTATTTTTCAAACCTTCTTTATGCAAGAGTGGTATGTTTTGTTGTTTTACTTTGAATTAATCAATCCAGCATTTCTAACCTTCTCCTGCATTAATTCAAGAATGTAGTGGCTTCATGCAAGAAAGATCAAGTAAAGGTCATCTCAAGCTATGATGACAGACAATGTGTTATTCTTCTCTACTTCAAAAATGTTGTTTCAGCTCTAATGACTTTTTTTTATTTTGTTAGTGTTTGCAGTGTTATTCTTTTGTTTGTAGATCGCAGCTTTAGAGTGGTAAATTGGTTTGCCTTTCTTTGTAAATATCGGGGATAAGTTTGAGAATTCATATTCAAATTCCCAAAGTGTTTTTTTGAGTGGGTGAGGCTATGCCCTGGAAGCACACAATCATAAATAGTTTCCATTGTACACAATGTGGAGTTAAACCAGTTTGCTTACAATTACTGTCAGATAAAATAGTAAGATTAAACGAGAACTTACCAGTTCGAAGTTTGATCGTTATTTTATGAGGAGTAACGTTGAGGGAATACGTGAAGAACCCCGCCAGGACGCATGCGTGTCATTCTTCAAAACAGCGGTGTGAAATCACAGATAACGGTAATGACTGAACATAGTAAGATTAGAGAGGAGGATACCAGGTGAACTTTATGATCAAGGGTGGGAGCGGAGGGCACGTAATCCCTCACCGTTACTCCTCATAAAATAATGATCAAACTTCGAACTGGTAAGTTCTCGTTTAATCGTACTGTTTTACTTTGGAGTCACGTGAGTGACTATGTGAAGATTTCAAAGCTCTGTGATTCCATGCCGTGGAAACGAGTCCATGCATCACCTCTGCCTTAATTGACTAATGGAGGAATTGTGTTAACATGTTTAAACATGAATCCGACATTGAAAATCCATGATAAATTTATTAACAACAAATTATAGCCCCTATTTCATGGGGTGAAATCATATTACAGAACTTAAAATTGATTCTGCAAAAGTTCCAGGTTTAACCACTGGTTTATGGTAGAATTGTTGGAACTTTTTTTCCCTTGACCATCCTGCTGTCTCCAGGATTTGGTCCATCGGTACGTCCAACTCCATAGCTGCCGATGTAGCAGCAGCCCTGGTGGAATGAGATTTGAATATGTTAGTGTCCACCCCAGCTGTTGTTAAAACCTGTTTCAGCCATCTGGAAATAGTTTGAACCAACATCTTTTTTGTGGGGTTGCTTGTGGCTGATAAGCAGTGTCATCTCATAGCCTCTGAAATTTTTGTGTTCTCTGTGTATAACTATAAATGTTTTATTATACAGAGACGATCATCTATAGGGTAAGCCCTAAATTCTATTTTGAGGCCCGATGATCCCGGTCTGTTCTGTTTGACTAATTCGTGAATATGAAAAGTTATATTTCTTGTTGAAGAAGTCATATTGTCCAGCCTTAACTTATGTAAAGACTGTACCCTTTGTGCTGTGACCAAAGCCATCAGCATGACTGTTTTATGCGTCAGTTTTTGCAGGGACAGAACTGTTGCTGGAGACCAGCTCCTTAGCAACGTTGGGACAATACTCACATCCCATATTTGAGGGTACCTGGTTCTTGGGGGATTGGTGTTAAAGATTCCCCTTATAATTTTGGTTACCAGGGGGTGAGTCCCAACAGAATGACGCTCTGATCCTCGCCATAGATATGCTGAAAGGGCACTTCTTGCGCAGTTAATGGCACTGTAACTGAGCCCTTCATCATAATGGAGGCCTGCCAGGAATTCCAGAACAGACGTTATGTTCATCGAGCTGTAAGTGATGTTGTTTCTGTGACAATATATCTCCCATATCTTGATGTATACCAGATATTGTTTTTTGGTGGACTGCCTGTGAGCCCGCTGAGATAATGTTCAATGTTCGGTCCATCCCAATGTTCGAATCACAGGGAACCATGGTTGAGTAGGCCAATCAGGCACTACCAAAATACCAGAAGCCGAGTCTTGTTGTATTTTGCGTAATACCTGACTGATGAGGCAGAAAGGAGGGAATGCATAGAAAAACAATTTCCCCCAATGCAGCGAAAAAGCATATATCGCTGATGCCCCAGGGTCTGGTTCCCAAGAAACATAGTTTGGTAACTGGTGATTGAGTCTAGATGCAAATAGATCAATATCTGGTGTTCCATACCGTGCTACAATATCAGCAAATACTTTTTGATCCAACATCCATTCGATGTTTTCATTGAATTTGCGTGACCTGGTGTCTGCCACTGAATTTAGGTTACCTGGTAGGTAAGTAGCTGATATCCAAATATTTCTCTGGATACACCATTGCCAAATTGTATTAGCCAGATTGTCACATGATGTCAATTTGATTCCACCCATATGGTCAATATATGCCACCATGGTGGTATTGTCAATCTGTAGTCTAAGATGCTGGTGATATATTCCAGAACAGTATGACTTTAGGCCATAGAATGCACCCAACATTTCCAGGTAGTTTATGCCAAGTGTCTGTAGTAATGATGCCTCCTGTGCATTCCATCTACCTCCACAGCTAGAGATGGAGTTGATAGCACCCCAACCAAGTGCACTGGCATCAGTTTGTAGCACCGCTGAGGGGTTGCTGATAATGATAGGGCTGGAACAATGCCGAATGTTATCCCTCCACCATTTTAATTCCATAATTGCTTTGATTGGTAGCGTCATTGGTCTGTCGAAATGACCAGCATTAATTTTGAGTGCTTGTATTTTTGCCCTTTGTAAATTTTGATAATACAAAGGTCCAAATTGTGTGGCTGGAAAAGCAGCCACTATTTTGCCAATCACCCTTGCTACCAATCTAATAGATGGTTCACTGATGTCCATGAGGTTTTTGCAGGCCTCAGTTAAGACTGTAGCCTTGTCCTTTGGTAAAGTCACTGACATGTGAACTGAGTCAATAGTGAACCCCAAATAATCCATTATGGTGGAAGGCGTTAGTTTAGATTTAACTGGATGGATGATAAACCCCAGTTTCTCAAACAATTGTTTGGTGGCTGATACAGCTAGTTTGGCTAATTCCAAAGTTTTGCCCACAATCAATATGTCATCTAGATAGGCCATGATCATATGTTTTTGTTTCTGAAGAAACGCTAGGGCTGGTTTCAAGATTTTTGTAAACAGCCTGGGGGCTGATGTTAAACCATTTGGTAGAGCTCTATACTGCCATTGCTGCCTCATCCAGTTGAATTTTAAATAACGTCTGTGGTCAGTCCGTATAGGCACTGAATAGTAAGCAACATTCGGCTCCAGCGCTCACGGTCGCTGGCCGCTCGCGGCTCCTCAAAGTCGGACTCATCAGAGTCAACGGCTCTGTTTGTTTTTCGTTTTGCCTTCCCGCCCGGCCGCAGTGTTGATCTGGCCGTTGCGGGGGCTAAGTCGAGCACAGCTGATCCCATTACGGGTGATTCCTGTGCCGCGGGCCGCTGCTGGCTGCGCCAGCTTTGTCGCAGCTCTAGTTGACTTTTTCGATTTGTCCATCCTTTCCCCACCTGTGAAACTGTATGGGAACAATAATGACCGCAGAGTAACCACTTACCTGTCGGTCCCGGATTTTAAACTTGCCGCTGCGGGGGAACGTCGATCCACCCCGTCTGTCGTTTCGCAATGCGTGTAGCGATATGACACGCATGTGCCCTGGCCGGTTCTTCATGTAGTCACTTACGTGACTCCGAAGTAAAATTGATGTTCTATGGAATACAAGACTTTTTCTGATATTTTGGAAAATGCATTATGTAAATCCTTCAAATTATCAGTGGGACCATAAATTACAATGGGTTACAAAGTGGTTGTTTTGGGTTTTATATCCACACGATTATACAAAGAAAATCAGAAAAATGTGTTTTGATTGAGTTTTTATTGCCCATACGTTCAAATAGTTTTCTCTTTGATAATTGATGTGTGATAATGTTTTATTTATATTTGTAACCATTATGTCAAAATGAGGATATAAACTAACCGTTATCACAAATTAAGCTGATACACATAGAGTCATTGATTTATAGAGTTACAGCGTGGAAACAGGCCCTTTGGCCCAAATTGCCCACACTGGCCAGCATGTCCCATCTACACTAGTCCTACCTGCCTTCGTTTGGGCCATATCCTCCTTTAGTAGGTCCCCCTCGGTCATGACTGACCATGGGTGTCGGATGCAAGCCTGGGCGATCGATGTCATATGGAGGACAGACAGGCTGTTGCCCATGCAGCACGTCCCCCTTCTCCACGTCACTGATCGATCCAAAGGTACCAACATAGAAACATAGAAAATAGGTGCAGGAGTAGGCCATTTGGCCCTTCGAGCCTGCACCGCCATTCAATATGATCATGGCTGATCATCCAACTCAGTATCCTGTTCCTGCCTTCTCTCCATACCCCCTGATCCCTTTAGCCACAAGGGCCACATCTAACTCCCTCTTAAATATAGCCAATGAACTGGCCTCAACTACCTTCTGTGGCAGAGAATTCCACAGATTCACCACTCTCTGTGTGAAAAAAGTTTCCTCATCTCGGTCCTAAAAGATTTCCCCCTTATCCTTAAACTGTGACCCCTTGTTCTGGACTTCCCCAACATCGGGAACAATCTTCCTGCATCTAGCCTGTCCAACCCCTTAAGAATTTTGTAAGTTTCTATAAGATCCCCCCTCAATCTTCTAAATTCTAGCGAGTACAAGCCGAGTCTATCCAGTCTTTCTTCATATGAAAGCCTTGACATCCCTGGAATCAGTCTGGTGAACCTTCTCTGTACTCCCTCTATGGCAAGAATGTCCTTCCTCAGATTTGGAGACCAAAACTGTACGCAATACTCCAGGTGTGGTCTCACCAAGACCCTGTACAACTGCAGTAGAATCTCCCTGCTCCTATACTCAAATCATTTTGCTATGAATGCTAACAAATACACACATCTTTAACCTAACTGCCATCTTACTTTCTTCTGAAAAACTCTTCAAGGCCAGTCTCTTTGTGGCTGCTGCCAGCCTTTGCAGATATTCTTCAGACATTCCACATAACTGTTTTG
Organism: Leucoraja erinaceus; assembly: GCF_028641065.1. NCBI lineage: Eukaryota > Metazoa > Chordata > Chondrichthyes > Rajiformes > Rajidae > Leucoraja > Leucoraja erinaceus. The sequence goes on along the minus strand of NC_073379.1, from coordinate 110,819,440 downwards.
TATGTTTCAATGAAATGTTTTTGGACAATGTACTGTATGAAAGGCACTACATCAATGCAGTTCATTTTTGATACAACTGCAGGGCCAGATGTTTCTATAATGGAGATTTGTTCTTCTAACTTCATTACCATCCATCATGCATTGAAGGACTTTATTGATTCTGACACTGTTTTCTCGCGAGTTATTAGATTTCATCTGTCATGTGTATGTTTTAAAATTATGCAAAAGTCATAAGTTTTCCACAATATTATTTAGTGAACCCCTTCAACAAACAACACGCCATTAGTGTTATTATGGATATTTTACATTTGTGTTTGATCCCCCTGGGGGATGAATAGGCAAAGTGGCAGCACAGTGGCGTGGAGGTACAGTTATTTCCTTACAGCGCCAGAGACCTGGGTTCGATCCTGACTACGAGTGCTGTCTACATGGAGTTTGTACATTCACTGTACCGCGTACAATGGGTGCAATGGCTTGAAGTTGAAAGGCATTACTTACTGCAAATGGTGGCATGAAGTTGAAAGGCACTACTTACTGCAAATGGTGGCTTGGGTGTGGCTTGAAGTTGAAAGACACCACTTACTGCAAATGGTGGCATGAAGTTGAAAGGCACTACTTACTGCAAATGGTGGCTTGGGAGCTTTGACGAAGTTGAAAGGCACTACTTACTGCAAATGGTGGCTTGGGTGTGGCTTGGGTGTGGCTTGAAGTTGAAAGGCACTACTTACTGCAAATTGTGGCTTGAAGTTGAAAGGTACTACTTACAGCAAATTGTAGCTTGGGTGCTTTGGCATTAAGTTGAAAGGCACTACTTACTGCAAATGGTGGCATGAAGTTAAAAGGCACTACTTACTGTAAGTGGTGGCTTGGGAGCTTTGGTTTGAAGTTGAAAGGCACTACTTACTGCAAATGGTGGCTTGGTTGCTTTGGCTTGAAGTTGAAAGGCACTACTTACTGCAAATGGTGGCTTGGGAGCTTTGGCTTGAAGTAGAAAAGGCACTACTTACTGCTAATGGTGGCTTGGGTGCTTTGGCTAGAAGTTAAAAGGCACTACTGTAAATGCACTTACTTCCTGTTTGCACTGTATATTGATTTTAGATAAAACGCTACCAGTTACGGCTGTTATTTTTGGCCATCTTACTCAGTGCCCCTCCGCTGGCCAGATGCAGATAATTCTTCCCATCAATGAAAAATAAAAGTGTTATTAGTTTAAAAAAAATGTTGAGAATCTTTCTCCTGTCAATCACTCCATGAAAGCCACACCTTTTCCAGTGGGGGGGGAGGGGTTATAAAACCCAGAAATGTGGGTGTGGCTCAGTCTCTGCTAGATGGAGGAGGGAGAGGTCACGACTCGCTGTCTTTAGTGGCTTTGCACCCTTCTTCAAATGGTATGAAACTGCACTTGAATTTGGTGGCCTTATACCCTGCTTGAAATAGAATTTCAAGGATTAGCCGTGAGTCAACTACCAGCCGTGAGTGAGTGAGTTGCCAGCACAACAGGCTTGATTGACTGAGACGCCAGCCCAAGAATCCATTTGGCGCACGATTTGCATACTAGCCCTCTGGAAACCAGTCCCTTCAGCCCACAACACCCATACTGGTGCTCCAGAAAGCTCCCCCCCCCCCCACCCCCACCAACTGGCCACCAATATTAGAATTGGTGGAGAGGTGGAATATTACGTTGGATGACCAGCCCTCCTGTGTGATGCTGGGACCCAACGGGTCCCACTTAGTCTAGTATTAAATATAGCCAATTAATTGGCCTCAACTACTTTCTGTGGCAGAGAATTCCACAGATTCACCACTCGGTGTGAAATTTTTTGTTCTCATCTCGGTCCTAAAATACTTCCCCCTTATCCTTAAACTGTGACCCCTTGTTCTGGACTTCCCCAACATTGGGAACAATCTTCTTACATCTAGTCTGTCCAACCCCTTAAGTTTCAATAAGATCCCCCCTCAATCTTCTAAATTCTCGCGAGTACAAGCCGAGTAGAATGAGCTGTGAGAGGAAGTGTTAAAGGGGGTGATGAATACAACATTTAAAAGATGCTTAAATAGAAACTTGGATAAGAAAAGTTTGGAAGGATATGGGCCGGGCACAGACAAGCGGCTGGGGAGGTAGATGGAATGAGCTGCCAGGGGAGGTAGTTGTGGCAGAAACTATAACAATATTTAACAGACATTTGGACAGGTATATGGGTAGGAAAGGTTTCGAGGGATATGGGCCAATTGCAGGCAGGTGGGACCTACTGTAGATGGGACACCTTGGTCAGCATGGGCAAGTTGAGCCGAAGGACCTGTTTCTGTACTCTATGACTCTATGAGCTCAGGTAAGTAACTTGGTCGGCATGGGTGAGTTGGGCTGAAGGGCCTGTTTCCTGGCTGTGTAACTATGACTCTATGACTCAATGTATTTACAAATGTTGAAGAACTCTTTTCTTTATTTTTGCAGGATTTTATAGACGTGATTTTATTTTTCCAACACGTTGTCTGGTCACAGGTGATAGCTCTGAGTCAGAAGATAAATCATAGATAAATAAAGCATGTGGCAGATGCTAAGAGCTACATGGGGCAACAGTGTCATTGTTTTTGTGACAGAAAATAATTTTCATTGGATAGTTGTGCTGCCAAATGCCCAGGATGTTGAAGATATAACCATCAGGACAGCTAAAGTTAGCTTCAGTGCAGTTACAAGATGACATATATCTGACAAAGTGGAACCCTGCCAGGTCTGTCCATTTTACTAAAAGCAGGATCAATCCAATCAAGCCAATTATAGTCCCATCGACACTGAATCATGAGCAAAGTGAGAGACAGTTTTTTACACTGATGGTTTCAAGAAAACCCACTCCCCAGTAACTTCTGGCCGACTTCGGGACTGTGGTTGCGGTGCGACCCAACTTCCTACCCGACTTTGGAGCCTCGGAGGCTCTGCCGCGGGCCCAGTGGACGACATCATCGGGAACTCGCAGGTCACAGGTTGGTGACCTGTTTTTCCGGAGCTCCCGTAACTACAGCTGCGTCCGCTGGACTGGAGGGCGGCAGCTTCGACCACCCCGGGCCGCGGAGTTTGAACCGGCCCGTTTGCGGAGCACGGATTCAGCCGCGGGACTTACTTACCGTCACCCGGCGGGGTCACAACATCGGAGGCTTGGATTGCCTCAGCGCAGAGGGAGAGCAAGGAGGGAAGAGACAATGACTTTGGGACTTTAAACTGTGTTGAGTGTTTGTTATTTATTCTATGTTATGACTGCAGGCTAAACCATTTCGTTGCACTGAAAAATGCAATGACAATAAATTGAATCCAATCCAATTCTGACTAATGTTCACTTTGGATTTAGGCAAGGCCACATAGCTGAAGAGTTCATAGTTCATTTTCATGGAGCAGGAGAAGGCCATTCAGCCCATCAAGTCTAATCCGCCGTTCCATTATGGCTCGTCGATCTTTCTCTCTCAACCCCTTTCTCCTGCCTTCTCCCCATAACCTCTGACTCCTGTACTAATCAAGAATCTATCTATCTCTGCCTTAAAAAATATCCACTGACTTGGCCTCCACAGGCAAAGAATTCCACAGATATTTCAGAGCACCTGCTGTCCTTGCCCTCCATGGTGGTAGAGTTTTAGTTGTAGTTTATTGTCACGTGTACCGAGGAACAATGTACCGAGTACGGAGTTTTTGTTGGGTGCTAACCAGTCAGCAGAAAGGCAATACGTGGTTACAATCTGCCATCCACAGTGTACAGACACATAAAAGGAATAACGTGAATAATGTTTAGTGCAAGATAAAGCCAGTAAAGTCCGATCAAAGATAGTCCGAAGGTCTCCAATGAGGTAGATAGTAGATTCAGGATTTATATTCTTTTAGAAACATAGACATACATAGAAATTAGGTGCAGGAGTAGGCCATTCGGCCCTTCGAGCCTGCACCGCCATTCAATATGATCATGGCTGATCATCCAACTCAGTATCCCGTACCTGCCTTCTCTCCATACCCTCTGATCCCCTTAGCCACAAGGGCCACATCTAACTCCCTCTTAAATATAGCCAATGAACTGGCCTCAACTACCCTCTGTGGCAGAGAGTTCCAGAGATTCACCACTCTCTGCGTGAAAAAAGTTATTCTCATCTCGGTTTTAAAGGATTTCCCCCTTATCCTTAAGCTGTGACCCCTTGTCCTGGGCTTCCCCAACATCGGGAACAATCTTCCTGCATCTAGCCTGTCCAACCCCTTAAGAATTTTGTACGTTTCTATAAGATCCCCTCTCAATCTCCTAAATTCTAGAGAGTATAAACCAAGTCTATCCAGTCTTTCTTCATAAGGCAGTCCTGACATCCCAGGAATCAGTCTGGTGAACCTTCTCTGCACTCCCTCTATGGCAATAATGTCCTTCCTCAGATTTGGAGACCAAAACTGTACGCAATACTCCAGGTGTGGTCTCACCAAGACCCTGTACAACTGCAGTAGAACCTCCCTGCTCCTATACTCAAATCCTTTTGCAATGAAAGCTAACATACCATTCGCTTTCTTTACTGCCTGCTGCACCTGCATGCCTACCTTCAATGACTGGTGTACCATGACACCCAGGTCTCGCTGCATCTCCCCCTTTCCCAATCAGCCACCATTTAGATAATAGTCTGCTTTCCTGTTTTTGCCACCAAAATGGATAACCTCACATTTAACCACATTATACTGCATCTGCCAAACATTTGCCCACTCACCCAGCCTATCCAAGTCACCCTGCAGTCTCCTAGCATCCTCCTCACAGCTAACACTGCCCCCCAGCTTAGTGTCATCCGCAAACTTGGAGATATTGCCTTCAATTCCCTCATCCAGATCATTAATATATATTGTAAATAGCTGGGGTCCCAGTACTGAGCCTTGGGGTACCCCACTAGTCACTGCCTGCCATTGTGAAAAGGACCCGTTTACTCCTACTCTTTGCTTCCTGTTTGCCAGCCAGTTCTCTATCCACATCAATACTGAACCCCCAATGCCTTGTGCTTTAAGTTTGTATACTAATCTCTTATGTGGGACCTTGTCGAAAGCCTTCTGGAAGTCCAGATACACCACATCCACTGGTTCTCCCCTATCCACGCTACTGGTTACATCCTTGAAAAATTCTATAAGATTCGTCAGACATGATTTACCTTTCGTAAATCCATGCTGACTTTGTCCAATGATTTCACCACTTTCCAAATGTGCTGCTATCCCATCTTTAATAACTGACTCTAGCAGTTTCCCCACTACCGATGTTAGACTAACTGGTCTGTAATTCCCCATTTTCTCTCTCCCTCCTTTCTTTAAAAGTGGGGTTACGTTTGCTACCCGCCAATCTTCAGGAACTACTCCAGAATCTAAAGAGTTTTGAAAGATTATTACTAATGCATCCACTATTTCTGGAGCTACTTCCTTAAGTACTCTGGGATGCAGCCTATCTGGCCCTGGGGATTTATCGGCCTTTAATCCATTCAATTTACCCAACACCACTTCCCGGCTAACCTGGATTTCACTCAATTCCTCCAATTCCTTTGACCCGCGGTCCCCTGCTATTTCCGGCAAATTATTTATGTCTTCCTTAGTGAAGACAGAACCAAAGTGGTTATTCAATTGGTCCGCCATATCCTTGTTCCCCATGATCAACTCACCTGTTTCTGACTGCAAGGGACCTACATTTGTTTTAACTAATCTCTTTCTTTTCACATATCTATAAAAACTTTTGCAGTCAGTTTTTATGTTCCCTGCCAGTTTTCTTTCATAATCTATTTTTCCTTTCCTAATTAAGCCCTTTGTCCTCCTCTGCTGGTCTTTGAATTTCTCCCAGTCCTCCGGTATGCTGCTTTTTCTGGCTAATTTGTACGCATCATCCTTCGCTTTGATACTATCCCTGATTTCCCTTGTTATCCATGGATGTACTACCTTCCCTGATTTATTCTTTTGCCAAACTGGGATGAACAATTTTTGTAGTTCATCCATGCAGTCTTTAATATTGGGGTGACAAGTCTTTTATATTGGGGTGACAAGTACTGTATACAATATTCTAAATGCACCCTTACCAAAGTATTACGTTTCCGGGGATGATTGTGTTAATGTATGAGGAGCGTTTGAAGGCTCTGGGCCTGCAATTACTAGGATTTAGGAAGGTGAGGGGAGGTCTCATTGAAACCTACCAGATAATGAAAGGCCCAGATAGCGTGGACATGGAAAGGATGTTTCCAGTAATGGGAGAGTCTACAAACTGAGGAAACAGCTTCAGAGTAAAAGGATGTACCTTTAGAACGGAGATGAGGAGAAATCTATTTGCGCATAGGTTGGTGAATCTGTGGAATTCATTGCCACAGAAGGCTGTGGAGGTTAAGACATCAGGTATTTTAAATGCGGAGATTGATAGGTTTTTGATTTGGAAGGGCATCAATGGTTACGGGGTAGAAGGCAAAAGAATGAGGTTGAGAGGGAATAATAGATCAGACATGATTGAATGGTGGAGTATATTTGATAGGCAGAACGGCCTAATTCTATTCCTATGTCTTATGGTTTTATGGTCTTATAAAACCATTTGGAACACCACTGGTCACAGAACTCTCACCAGAATAACACTGTTGTGCGATTAGCCTTGATCTTCTTTGGGCAAGAAAGATCTGAATCCTAAAGGGCCTGTCCCACTTGCATGCAACTGCATGCATTTGGCGCGACCAAACGGAAGCGGAGTTCACGCAAAGTACGCGCTAAGTACGCGCTAAGTTCGCGCGTGACGTCATTTGCGTCATACTTACCAATCAGCTGGGCAGGAGGCGGGCCGACTGAATTTGGGCGTCGTACGGCGTCGGGCGGTGACATCATCACGCAACGCCACGCTGGGTGGTGATGTCATCGCGCAACACCACGTGCTAGGCGTACGCCGTCAAGACGTTGCGTACGCCATCAAGATGCTGTGTACGACCGCAATGCGCCTGCATGTCGATAGACCGATGGTGCGCGAAGATTTCGGACACTATCAGATTTTCGGAGCTCCGCGCAATTTCGGGACCAGCCCCGCACAACTCCGCGCTTCAAAGTGGGACCGGCCCCGCGCAGCCATACGGTGCCCGTACGCCTCAAGCAACCACGTTTGGTCGCGCCAAACGCATGCAATCGCACGCAAATGGGTCAGGCCCTTTACTATCAAGTCATGCATCTTATCTAATAGATCAGCCCGCCTTGAGGGACCTTGTCAGATTTTCCTTGAAGACTCCCCCAGATCTATCCTTGACAATGTACAATTCTTTCCGCTCTTCCAGAGGAAATTGAAAGGAATACAAATTCCAGCTTTGCAGTGGAAACTGGGAATGGATAGCTGAAAGTGTTTGTCTGACACAATCGTTGTGCATTGGGTTCTGTCCTACAAATTCCCACCTTCCAGAGGAAAATTGCCTTTAATCCCTTTCTAACCTGGTAATTCCAGCTTCATTATCACTGGCCTGCACAATGTTTACCCAAGAGGATCATCAAGGGCAGAGAAGGGGCAAGAGAATGATATGAATTAAGGGCAGGATTAGACATCTGATCCCTAAAGCCTGTGCCATTTAGGAATACTTTATTGTCACGTGTAACTAGGTACAGTGAGATTCTTTGCTTGTATACCCAATATATACAAATAGCAGCCACGTATGGTGCTGACGAATTTACACAGCACTCTGGCCCCCTTTTGTCCCCCCCCCCCCCCCAGCAAGTCCTCCATTGTTCTTTCCCTCCCCCCCCTCACGGTGGTCCTCCACACTCTCATCGACCATCGACCGTGGGTCGACCAGCGAGGGATCGCTGCCGCTGCGAGGCTTCACCACCGCCGAGGCCCCATCGTCGCGAGGCTTCACCGCTGTTGATGCCCCACCCACTTCACGCCTCCGTGGTGCCGACCCGTGCCCCAGCCGCGGGCTGCATCGGCCGCTTCACTCGACCCGGGCTTCTACCCGCGAGACCCAGTCCGAGCCCCGACACGACATAGGATATAGCCAGTCTGAATGTAACGCCAACTCTTTATCCCATTAAGCTCATAAATTATAGGAGCAGAATTAGGCCATTTGGCCCATTAAGTCTACTCCCCCATTCACTCGTGGCTGGCCTATCTTTTTCTCTCAACCCCATACTCCTGCCCTATTTCCTTGCTCCGTTTAAAAAAATCTATTACCCTTTGAAGGAGAGAGTTCTAAAGACAGCACACCAAGAGAAATAATCTGGTCTCTCTGTCTTAATGTCTTATGTTTAAACAATGTCCCCTAGTTCAACAATCTCCCATCGTAAGAATCATCTTTTACGTATAACCATATATCCATATAACAATTACAGCACGGAAACAGGCCATCTCGGCCCTTCTAGTCCGTGCCGAACACTTATTTTCCCCTAGTCCCATCTACCTACACAGACCATAACCCCCCATTCCTTTCTCGTCCATATACCCATCCAATTTATTTTTAAATGATAAAATCGAACCTGCCTCCACCACTTCCACTGGTAGCTCATTCCACTACCCGATTTTACATATTTCAACCAAGTCTCCTCTGATATTTACAAAACTCCAGCAGTTACAAGTGCAGTTTGCCCAACTTTCCTCTCTAGGCAATCTGTGTGCTCCATGTATTAGAATAGAAAACCTCTGAACTGCTTCCAATGCAATGACATCTTTCCTTAAATAAGAAGACTGGTATTGTACACAGCAGTCCAGATATAGTTTCGCTAATGTCCTGCATGAATGAAGCATAACATCCCTCCTTTCATATTCAATTATCCCAGCAGTAGACACTTGAATTCTATTAGGTTTCTTTAGAGCTCTTAATCTCTTAGAAAATGTCTCAAATCAGAACATGATAAAGAACAAAGCACTGTTTAAAATGGGACACAAGAGATAAAGTGTAAAAACCTGAAAAGTATTTCCCAAACTAATGCACTGCTGATGCCAGGTGCAGGTTTATTTAGCAGTTCCATTTTTATAGGTCTTATGCAGGCCATCTTTTTGTGAATCAAGCCAGTAACTGAATTTTTTGGAAGAACTGTTTGTCAAAGTGCTAGCACTTAGCGTTATGGATCTTTTTTACAACCTATATTTACACGTGTTGTGAAAATTGTGAGTTCATTGTTCTTTACACTGACATCCTTCCTATAGCAGGGTAACTAAAGCTGAACAAAGTACTATAGATATAGCCTCACCAACGTCTTCTAAAATGGTAACTTAATGTTCCAACTTCTGTACCCAATAACCTGAATGATGAAAGCCTTCCCTGTCTATCAGGGCTCTCCTCAATCCCTCTGCTCTATAACATTCATTGGGGGCCTGCATTCACTGTGAAGGTCCCATCCCGGGTTGACATCGCTAAATGCAACAACTTGCACTTATCTGAGGGAGGCATGGTGGCGCAGTGGTAGAGTTGGTGCCTTACAATACCAGAGATCCAGTTTCAATCCAGACTACAGGTGCAGTCTGTACGGAGTTTGTATGTTGTCCATATGACACCGTACGTTTTCCCCAGGTGCTCCGGTTTTCTCCCACATTCCAAAAGTCTGCAAGTTAATTTGGTTTTGGTAAAATTTGTAAATTGTCCCTAGCATGTAGGACAGTGCTAGTGTATGGGAATCGCTGGTTGGCTTGGACTCAATGGGCCAAAGGGCCTGTTTCCCTGCTGTATCTCTAAACTAATCTGCATTAAACTCTATTAGTCAATCCTCAGCCACTTGCCCAGCTGGTCAAGATCCTGCTGTAACTCTTGATAACATCTTGTTTATAATACCGCCTGAATCCATGGTATCTGCAAGCTGACTAATCATGCCATGTAATTGCTGATATACATCACAAATACCAATGTGCTCAGTACCAAGTAGAGGAACACCACCTGAGATTCCACATGGGGAGCTTGCAACCGAACACAATGAATATTGAATTCTCCAATTTTAGGTAACTAACCAATAATACCTTCCACATTTCCTCCCCTCTCTTCTCTGTGCCCCATTTGTATGCACATCTATTTCTCCTATTAGCTCTTCCCTTGCCCGTTCTGCCATCCACCCATATCCCTTCCTCTGGCTTCAAATGTTGCGTCTCCTCTCCTTATCTCACAGCCTTTTATCTTCTCCACATCTCTGGTCTTTGTCCATCCATCTGCGAATTGGCACTCTCGCCCCCCCCCCCCCCCCCCATCCCCCCATCCCCCCACCCCCACCCACCTCAACTGTATCCACCTTTAATTTAGCTTAGTTTAGTTTAGTTTAGTTTAGAGATACAGCATGGAAACAGGCCCTTCGGCCCACCGAGTCTGCACTAACCAGTGATCCCAGAACATTAACACTATCCTACACACACTAGGGACAATTTACAGAAGCCAATTAACCTACGAACCTGTACGTCTATGGAGTACCCAGAGGCGGAGCACCTGGGGAAAACCCTACATGGTCACGGGGAGAACGTACAAACTCCTCCGTGCAGGCAGCACCTGTAAGCGGTAGCGAACCCGGGTCACTGGCGCTGCAAGGCAGCAACTCTATCACTGTGTCACTGTGCCGACTGATGATGATATGCCACGGATATGCTGCCCCACCTGTCACTTACCTTGCTATGTCCAGCCCCATCTCTCTTCCAGCTTTCTCCTCCCAACCACGATCTGTCTGAAAGAGGGTTCTGACCTGAAATGTCACCTACACATGTTCTCCATAGATGCTGCCTGGCCCGCTGTTCTGTGTCTCTCTAGATCCCATACGATCTAACGTTTCAGAGCAGAATATGACATGGAACCTGATCATAGGCCTTGCTGAAGCTCATATAGACATCATCTATGGCCTTGCCCTCGTCAAAGCTTTTTGGTTACGTCTTCAATCAAATTCATAAGACACAATCATAAGACATGTACAAAACCATGCTGACTATCCCCAATCAGCCTCTGTCTATGCAAAGGCACATAGAAACATAGAAAATAGGTGCAGGAGTAGGCCATTTGGCCCTTCGAGCCTGCACCGCCATTCAATATGATCATGGCTGGTCATCCAACTCAGTATCCTGTACCTGCCTTTTCTCCATACCCCCTGATCCCTTTAGCCACAAGGGCCACATCTAACTCCCTCTTAAATATAGCCAATGAACTGGCCTCAACTACCTTCTGTGGCAGAGAATTCCACAGATTCACCACTCTCTGTGTGATTCTCATCTCGGTCCTAAAAGGCATCCCCCTTATCCTTAAACTGTGACACCTTGTTCTGGTTTTCTTGGATATCAGGGCACGTGTTGCAATGTTGGTTTCCCCTGAGAAACGCTGTTTGAATACAATGTATTAGCCACTGTATTATTGGGTTAGGATGTCTGTCATGTTAATCGATATCTGTAATTGGATTGTAAAGAGACCACCCCATGAGGTTCGGCTCCTCAAGGTCCGGGGACATATAAAAGTCCGCTGCCACAATATCCTGTGTCGATCTTCTGGGAGAGCACTTGGGGCTGTGTGGCCTTCTGGAGTGTCTCTGTTTGAGCAAGGCCTAGAGGGCTTGATCAGGCCGATATGATGATCGAGCCCGCGGTGGTTATGTACAGTAGTGGGAAATGTAATTGTGTTTTGTCCAAATAAAGATTAGATGCGCAATTGCTTGACTCAGTGATTCCTGACTGAAACTAGACTGGGGGGAAGCTTAGATTCAGATCAGATTCAATTTAATTGTCATTGTCAGTGTACAGCACAGAGACAACGAAATGCATTGTTGCATTAGAACGAGCAATTTACATAGGGACAGGTGTCGCATCTCCCGTGGCTGCAGGGGAAGGTACCTGGGGAGGGGGTGATGTGGGTGGGAAGGGATGAGTTAACCAGGGAGTTGTGGAGGGAACGGTCTCTGCAGGAGGCAGAAAGGAATGGAGATGGGAAGATGGGAAGATATGACCAGTGGTGGGATCCCGTTTGAGGTGGCAAAAAGTTGGAGGATTATGTGTTGTGTACGATGGCTGATGGGGTGAAAGGTAAGGGGGGGGGTGGGGGGGGGGGGGGGGGGCAAGGATAGGGGGACCAGTGGAGACAGGATCCAAGACTGTTATATTGACGAAACTTTGGAATGTAAATTCCTTCACTGTCATAGTTGGATCTGAATGTATCTTCCCATATCAATGATCTAGGCCTCTGCAAAACTATCTAGTCACAACCTAAATGGCATTCAATGGCATTTTCTGCTCAGTTTTGGGTATGGAGTTAAAAGGGAGAATAGTTATAGACTATTTTCTTGAAATAAGGTGGGTCGTCAGTCTCCTGTTATGCTTTTTTGTTTCTGATTTTGCCATTGAATGGATGTAATGGCATATGTGAGTAAAAGCAATGAGTTCAGGTGAACTGCACATAACGTGTGCACAATTTAAGCTGAAACGCAATTAGCTTATAGTTCTTTTTCCTGCTATTTTCCAGGCATGAGGTTGCAATCTTGATTGCCCGTGCTTGAGGCTTGAAACCTAAGTAATTCACTACAAGCCTTGCAGCTCAGCTTAATCCCCTATCTTCAGAGCCCAAATCCCTTTTACGATCAGTCAGTGTCTCTTTAGAGCAAATTACAGCTATTTACTCAGAGGCTGGCAAAAAAAACATCAGACAATGATATCTGGCTTCAGTATACCTTGGGCAACATACCTGTATGTTTTGCATGGTTCCACATCCACAGTGGTTGCATTGATCTGAAGTTCAAAGGGTGCTGGATCTAGTGAACTATTTTCAGAATGGAACATCCGAGTTTCCCAATGCATTTGATTAGTACGGGTGTCAGGGGTTATGGGGAGAAGGCAGGATAATGGGGTTAGGAGGGAGAGATAGATTAGCCATGATTGAATGACGGAGTAGACTCGATGGGCCGAATGGCCTAATTCTGCTCCTAACACAATGTGTTCAGGGATAAAACAACAAATATTCTGACATTTTGAAAACTTTCCAATATGATGATATTTTACTGAGATCGTTAGAGTAAGATTTTATCATCGTTGATGGTCGCATTTTTTTATATAAAATGAGTAATTAAATAATTGTCCACAAGTTATGAGTAATAGAGCTTCATCTAATAATATATAAAATATACCATATAAAATATAAACATATAACATTATAAAAGGACTGGACAAGCTAGATGCAGGAAAAATGTTCCCAATGTTGGGTGAGTCCAGAACCAGGGGCCACAGTCTTAGAATAAAGGGGAGGCCATTTAAGACTGAGGTGAGAAAAAACTTTTTCACCCCGAGAGTTGTGAATTTATGGAATTCCCTGCCACAGAGGGCAGTGGAGGCCAAGTCACTGGATGGATTTAAGAGAGAGTTAGATAGAGCTCTAGGGGCTAGTGGAGTCAAGGGATATGGGGAGAAGGCAGGCACGGGTTATTACATAGAAACATAGAAATTAGGTGCAGGAGTAGGCCATTCGACCCTTCGAGCCTGCACCACCCTTCAATATGATCATGGCTGATCATCCAACTCAGTATCCCGTACCGGTCTTCTCTCCATACCCCCTGATCCCCTTAGCCACAAGGGCCACATCTAACTCCCTCTTAAATATAGCCAATGAACTGGCCTCGACTACCCTCTGCGGCAGAGAGTTCCAGAGATTCACCACTCTCTGTGTGAAAAAAGTTCTTCTCATCTCGGTTTAAAGGAATTCCCCCTTATCCTTAAGCTGTGACCCCTTGTCCTGGACTTCCCCAACATCGGGAGCAATCTTCCTGCATCTAGCCTGTCCAACCCCTTAAGAATTTTGTAAGTTTCTATAAGATCCCCTCTCAATCTCCTAAATTCTAGAGAGTTTATTGATAGGGAATGATCAGCCATGATCACAATGAATGGCGGTGCTGGCTCGAAGGGCCGAATGGCCTGCTCCTGCACCTATTTTCTATGTTTCTATGTTTCTATCTGCTACCATGCTTGATAGCAAAATAGTTCTCCAGAATTCATGGCTATCTCTGATTCCCATAGAAATATGCATCAGATTTTTTTGTTAGTTTGGTTTTGAGATAGTGCATGGAAACAGGCCCTTCGGCCTGCTAAGTCCACACTGAACAGTGATCCCTGCACATTAATACTATCCTACACACACTAGGAACTATTTACATTTATACCAAATCTGTACATCTTTGGAGTGCGGGAGGAAACCAAAGATCTTGGATAAAACCCACGCAGTCTCGGGGAGAACGTACAAACTCTGTACAGACAACATCTGTAGTCGGGATTGAACCCGGGTCTCTGGCACTGTAAGCACTGTAAAGACAGCAACTCTACCGCTGCGCCACCGTGCCCAACAAAGATCAGATGACCTTTTGATCTGTGAATATTTGTTTTGGATATTTTCTCACCGGGCAGCAGATTACTGTAAGAACATGAATCTTTCCTCATCATTCCAGCAGATTTAACAGTCCCATTGTGGTTGAAAGTGACACGGATACGTTCTGAACAAATTTACAGATGTTGCTATTTCAAGACTTGAAATTTGACTGAAATGTCTTGAACAAAGTGTGTCGGCAAGTTAGCATTTTCTTTACAGACAGTAATAGCAGCAACAACAACAACTTCCCTCTATATGGCATAGGCATAAATAGTGTAAGATGGAACTGTATACGCTGGTTTACACCGAAAATAGACACAAAATGCTGGATTAACTCAACGGGTCCGACACAATTTCTGGAGAAAAGGGTTCGGGTCGAGACTGATCATCAGTAAGAGTCAGGGAGGGGGATACTAGAAGTATGGGAAGGTACTGAACAAAGTAGAGCCTGCATTGATGACTCAGGTAAGATGGAGCCCACAATGGTCCATTGTTGGCTGGGGCTGAGGTGATACAAATGGTAAAATTAGTAAAAAGACTAGGGAGGGGGAGAGTCGGAGAGAGGGGGGAATGCAAAGGTTACTTGAAGTTGGAGAAATCAATATTCATGCCAGCTGGCCTACCATAAATAGGGTCGATAGTCAGAATCTTTTTCCCAAAACCAAATACTAGAGGTCATAGGTTTAAGGTTAGAGGGCAAGGTTTAAAGGAGATGTGTGGGGCATGTTTTTTGACACAAAGGGTGGTGAGTGCTTGGATGTGCTGCTGGGGGTGGTAGTGAAGGCAGCTATAATAGTGGCCAAATTCAAGGGACTTTTGGATATGCAGTGAATGGAGGGATATGGATCACATACTTTTTTTTTTTTTATTCAATTTCAATTTTATTTTTATATGTTTCATTATTTATTTATTTATTTATTTATTTATTTATTTATTTAAAAAAAAAAAATTTTTTAATGATACTGCCTGTAAGGGAAATTCATTTTGTTGTCTCAAATTGAGACAATGACAATAAATTTGAATACAATACAATACAATGCAGGCAGATAAGAGTAGGTCTTGGCATCATGTTGCACACAGGCATTGGGGGCTGAAGGGTCTATTCCTGTGCTGTACTGTTTTATCTAAGTTTTATCGTTAACATAGCTAAAATGTCCCATGGCATCTCACAACAGTATTATAAAACAATGAGCTATTTGGGAAGCATGTAATCGAAGCATAGCCACCAAGATAGCCACCAAGTGGTCACAGAAGTGGAAGGCAACCTCATCTCCATTACACAGCTACTTCTCTTCACCAGATAAAAGCTATCCAGGGTCTGACCTCCCCAGAGGAGCATGGGTGAAGCTCAACAGACTTGGTGCTGGAGTTGGGCGTTTCAATGCCAGCGTGTGGAGATGGGGGCTCCCTCCGTCAGAGCCCAGCCTGTGAATGTGGAGCAGAGCAACAGACAGCCAACCATGTCATCTCAGGGTGCCTGCTCTACCACCCACCAAATGGAGCTGTGTCAAGACCTGGCAGACATTGACGCCAACAGAGCCAACAACCTGGCTGCTCAACACCCAGCTTGTCATCTAACTATTCCCTTGGTTTATGTTTTATTCGCAAGAAGAAGAAGAAGACAGAGCATTGAGAGTGTCTCAAATGAATGCAGATATTCCATACAGCGGCGTTCCGGCTTTGTTGTTGAGCCTGGCCGGCTGCCTGGCCGACACAAAGAGCTGGAGAACCTGACAAGGGAAGGGTGGCATTATGGAGTGATGGTGGGAGGAGTGATGGTGGATGGGGAAAGTAAGAGCGTTACACTTGTACCATCTGCAGCTGCCAATGGTGTGATCCGAGTCTACAATTATGACATTGTTGCCCAGCCAGTGGGCATCTTTCCAATGTTTGCTGAATCCTCAGATTGGGAATGTAGAAGTGTAATATGAACAGGAAGAGCAGGTGAGAGTGTATCACCCCTTTCAGTGGTCAGTGTCTATGTAGGCTATACATCATGTAATGTCAGGCCATCTATGTATTTCACGTTTATCTTTTGTAAATACAGCTGGTTAAGTACTATCTCTTAGAGTCATACAGCCATATGACATGGAAATAGCCCAAAGTGCCTCACCAACCAACATGTCCCATCTACACAGGTGCCACCTGCTGTGTTTGGCCTATGCCCTTCCAAACCTGTCCTATCCATGTACCTGTCCAAATGTCTTATAAACGTTATGATTAGGTATGTTGCAAAACTTACCTTCAGCGACGCTGCAGATCTGTCGCTGCCCGCGTGCACGATTTTGGCGCCTTTCAGAGAGGGGGGCGGGTTTAAAACGCGATTTTCTCTCGGCTATTCAAATCGAGGTTGTTCAGCCTACTTAGTTGCTGACGAAAAATCGCTGCGACATTAGTTTGCTGCAGCTATTTTTAAACTAAATTGGTATATTTAATTGTTATAGTAGGTTAAAAATCATCCTCTAAACCCGCAACCTCCGCCAACGGGACGGATCTCATGCAGGGGACAACGCAAGGTAGGCTGTTTATTTTTACATTAAAAAGCGCTTCTTAAGATCCCTTTACACAAAATTTTATGTTGCGAGTAGCTGATTTGGGGGCCCATTAAATCCTGCAGTATTTGTCTAGGCATATGGGGTACAAATTCACCGCAATGGGAATGTTCCAAATGATCGCGTTCCACAGGATCCCACTCGAAAGCTGAATTAAATGGCCATTAATTTACAGCAATTGAACACTACATTCCTGCCATTTGGCCTATAAATTAATGTCAATGAGATTTAAAAATCATGTTTATTGTGAATTCTTGTCTGAATGTTCTTTGGACACTTAGGCTATTTAAAAATGTTAATCTTTCCTTAAGAAATGGATAGATGTTTAGATCTAGTAATTGAATTTTGGAATTAGGTACAATTGGGTAACTAACTAATTATATGCTTTAATTTCAGGTCATCCAAGTAAGATTGTTTAATATTTGTTTCAGAATGTTTCAATCTATAATAACTGAAAATTTCTTTCAGTTCTCTTAATTTTTAATAAAGTTATGGCCATTTCACTGTCCTCGATCACAGCTTTTGTGTTAAGTCAATGGAAAAGCAATAGGGAACAAGATGGTAATTTCCGAGTATGAAAATGGTCATAACTTTTTAAATACTGAAGATATGAAAGTGAATTAGGTGTCAAAGTAAACTTCTTTTTGTGCTTTATCTGATGGAATAAATTGCAGACTTGATTTTTTAAATCTCAAAATGTTGTAACATTGCTATTATGATAGAACCACCTCCTCCGGCAGCTCGTTCCATACACCCATCACACTGTGTGTAAAACGTCGCTCACCAGATTCCTATTAGGTTGCCCATACAGTCTATGCTGAACATGATGCCCAGACCACCTCTTATCTACCTGCACATAATTCATGTCCCTTATTTCCCTGCATATCCATATGCTAATCCAAGTTTCAAAAACTGGCTATTTAAAACTAAGGTAGGTACAGGGTAATGCATCTCTGGAGTTCTCCAGAGGGTGGTGAATCTGTGGAAGTCAATTGATACCTGCCGGTGGCTCAGCACTTCAACTCCCCCTCCCATTCCCCATCCGACCTCTCTGCCCTGGGTCTCCTCCATGGCCAGAGTGAGCACCACTGGACATTGGAGGAACAGCACCGCATATTCCGCTTGGGGAGTCTGCATCCTGGGGGCATGAACATTGAATTCTCCCAATTTTGTTAGCCCTTGCTGTCTCCTCCCCTTCCCCAGCCCTCGGGCTCCTCGTCCTCCTTTTTCCTTTCTTCTCCCCGCCACTCCCCATCAGTCTGAAGAAGGGTTTCGGCCTGAAACGTTACCTATTTCCTTCGCTCCATCGATGCTGCTGCACCCGCTGAGTTTCCCCAGCATTTTTGTGTAACTTTGAAGTCAATGGATATATTGAAAGCAGAGATAGATAGATTCTAGATTAGTACGGGTGTCAGTATTTATGAGAAGAAGGCAGGAGAATGGGGTTAGGAGGGAGAGATAGATCAGCCATGATTGAATGGCGGAGTAGACTTGTTGGTCCGAATGGCCTTAGTCTGCACCTATCATGTATGACCTTATGACCTTGTGACCCCAGTGAGTTGCAGAATCAAGCACATTTGAAATACTTAAATCATAATCATAATAGTATTTTATTACCCAAGTATGTTTTGCAACTTACGAAAAATTTGGTTTGCCGTACAGCCATACCGAAAAAGCACCAAGACACACAACTACATGAAAATTTGACATAAACATCCACCACAGTGGCTCCCCCGCTTCCCCACTGTGATGGAAGAAAATAAAGTCTTATCTTCTTTCCTCCTTTCCTCCCGCTGTTGGGGGAATCGAACCATTTGCAGCCAGCGATCGAGCTCCCACATCGGGGGGGGGGGGGGGGGGGTCTAAGCTCCCACATTGGGACGGTTGAAACTCCTGCGGCTTGTTCCCAAAATTGGTCCCTAACCAGGTCTGTCCCACCGTCCAGGGCAGATGAGTCATGATCATATTGAACGGTGGGGCAGACCTGAGGTGCCAAATGGCCTTCTGCTCCTATTTTCTGATGCTCTTCTATAAGGGACAGTCCACGGCATAGAGCATGATTCAATGCAGCAAACTGCTTCCACCTCTGCTTTTTCATCTGCCTTGAGGGTAGAAGACCTTGTTCCTCCTGTGTATCTCATCTACCAAGACCTCCAGCGCTGCATCTGAACATCCCACTCATTTGCAATCAGTAGGTTTCTGGCAAGCGACTAAGAACTTGGGAATGAATTCCACCACCAATTCCAACCACAAAGTACGACATCTTCATTATTATTGCCCTGAAGCAACCATCACTAGCAACAGCTCATGCTAGATGCTCTTTGAAATCATTTTTAACGAGGAGTAACCTGAATCTTTTATGTGTCGTGCACTGTTTCAAACAGCGGTAGGTAAATCGCACCTTGTGTTTGCAGTGCCTGCTTCTTGATGCCATCCCAACGGAGTCTAAACCTGGAAAAGATAACCAGAAACGGATACCCACAGAATGTGATACAACGATTGAAAAATACAGACGAGTGTGTAAAAACATAAGACAGACAGGAAAATTAAAAAGCATACAACTTTTGTAAATGGCTAGCAATAATAAGATGCAAAACTAATATTTCGGAGGATGGGAATTTGATTGGCACTAATTAACATTAACCATGTCATTAAAATTGCATTTTCTTCAAAATATATCATCCTTTACATCCTGTCCAGTTTAATGGCTAATCAATGGGCTAGTGGCGCATCTTCATGTTCTTATATCAAGAGGTGATTAGTTTGTTGATTAAAGAGCATTATAAATAAGGGGTAATTAGGGATTGATTTTAAGTTCAAGGTAACAGTATGATCAATGCCTTGACCACTTTATAATAGAAATGTTCAGCAAGTAACAATGGAAATCTGATACTTGGGAAATGGTGTGTAGTCTAAACTCTTCTTCAGTTAGGAGTGTGAATTTAGGCAACAAAACATTATTAAAATGAAAGACAAAGAAACAATTAACTGGTCAAGTCTGTGTGCAGAATACATATCGGCAGCTGCAAGCTTTTCAGCTATAACAGGATGAGAGATCTTTAAAATGATATCTCAGCCTGAGAGAGAAACTTTATTGTT
The DNA here is from genome assembly GCF_028641065.1 of Leucoraja erinaceus. Lineage (NCBI taxonomy): Eukaryota > Metazoa > Chordata > Chondrichthyes > Rajiformes > Rajidae > Leucoraja > Leucoraja erinaceus. The sequence goes on along the minus strand of NC_073379.1, from coordinate 110,799,503 downwards.
TGCAATGGATAATAAAATCTCAAAGTTGTACATTTTTTCCATTGGTATAAAGTAACTACGCATGCATGTTGGAAAGTGTTTAGAATTCCACAAGAAAACCAAAAAGATGGAAATTGATAAGAGACGGGGAGTTGATTCTACGTAAAATATGCTGGGATAGAAACATAGAAAATAGGTGCAGGAGTAGGTCATTCGGCCCTTCGAGCCTGCACCACCATTGAATCAGGGTGTATGGAGAGAAGGCAGGTACAGGATACTGAGTTGGATGATCAGCCATGATCATATTGAATGGCGGTGCAGCCTCGAAGGGCCGAATGACCTACTCCTGCACCTATTTTCTATGTTTCTATGAATATGATCATGGCTGATCATCCAACTCAGTATCCTGCACCTGCCTTCTCTCCATACCCCCTGATCCCTTTGGCCACAAGGGCCGCATCTAACTCCCTCTTAAATATAGCCAATGAACTGGCCTCAACTACCTTCTGTGGCAGAGAATTCCACAGTCAATTGCAGATTGCTGTTGTTGTAAGCTGGAGCAAGAAAACAAAATGCTGGAGGAACTCAACGGGTCAGGCAGCATCTGTGGAAGCTGAGGGCTCATCAGCTGGAGACCTGTGTCAGGACTGGTGGTCAATATAAAATCAGAGAGGGGGCAGTGAGGCAGTGGCTGGAGGAAGGAACTGCAGATGCTGGTTTACGTCGAAGATAGACACAAACTGCTGGAGTAACTCAGCGGGCCAGGCAGCATCTCTGGATAGAGGGAATGGGTGATGTGAAGAAGGGTCTCGACTCTAACCATTTCCACGCCGCCCTGACCAGCGATCTCCACCCTCTAAAGGGCATGTCCCACTTGGGAGACCTCCACCGTGACCTCTGGCGACCTTAAGCGGCTAAAAAAAAAAAATCAAGTTTGTGGTGACCTACGACCTTCCACAACTATGTGTACGACTTCCTACAACTATGGTGAAGACCTCCTTCGACTATGAAGAAGACCTCCTTCAACCTCCTTCCACTTTGTTGAAGACTGGCTTCGACCATGTACGTTTTACTCGAGGATGGTCTCTGACAAATTGGTCCGTGAATGAGCACGACCCCCTTCCACCGCAGAGGACCACACCGAAAACCAACAACGACCAGTGACGAGTGTCTACGGCTCAAACGATCACCTGATAATATGATGTCATGTCTGCATTGTTTTCTCACTAAAAAATGCCTCCCAGGTTTTTTTTTTAATCATTCTGAACCATGCAAGCAGGGAAGGAACTAGTTTGGAGGATGTTAGTAAAAATACATCTACTGCTGTTTGCAGTAGCCCTTTTGTTTCAGCAGCCTTTTAAGAAAGGCAGATGGGGAAGAGCAAGGGTGAAGAGGGAGCACAAGAAGAGGTGTCAATGGGTGAATGGAGATGATGTGATGGACTGTCCCAGTACACCAGATGACTGGGAGAGAGTGGGGCTGGGCTTTGACAAATGATGCAACTTTAAGCACACATGTGGGGCAGTGGATGGCAAGGGTGCCATTCTTGTCCTTGTCCCTGTACCCCTCATTTTGAATTTTCCTTTTCGTACAGGATGGCATTCTGCTGGAACCATTCCTCAAGGTCCCCCTCCTGCTGCCTGGTGAAGGTGTAGGGCATAACCTTCCTCCAGCCCTCCCTCACCACCAATGGGGCATCAGCCTCTGATGCTGTGTCAGACACAGGAGAAAGGGCTGCTTTGCTGCCTTCAAATGAGGCAGTGAAGGATGGGGTGGTGGTGGGGACATGTACTACCACCCTGGTCTCCTCCTCCAGGGGTCTCTCATGCAGGGCTACCTCCTCCTGCACCATCACCTCCTGTGGCATCACCTCCTGCACTATCACCTCCTGCACCATCACCTCCTGTGGCATCACCTCCTGTGGCATCACCTCCTGTGGCATCACCCCCTGTGGCATCACCCCCTGCACCATCACCCCCTGCACCATCATCACCCCCTGCACCATCACCCCCTGCACCATCACCCCCTGTGGCATCACCCCCTGTGGCATCACCTCCTGCACCATCACCCCCTGCACTATCACCTCCTGTGGCATCACCCCCTGTGGCATCACCCCCTGTGGCATCACCTCCTGTGGCATCACCCCCTGTGGCATCACCCCCTGCGCCATCACCTCCTGTACCATCACCCCCTGCACCATCACCTCCTGCACCATCACCCCCTGTGGCATCACCTCCTGCACCATCACCCCCTGCACCATCACCCCCTGTGGCATCACCTCCTGTGGCATCACCCCCTGCACCATCATCCCCTGTGGCATCACCCCCTGTGGCATCACCTCCTGTGGCATCACCTCCTGCACCATCACCTCCTGCACCATCACCTCCTGCACCATCACCCCCTGTGGCATCACCCCCCTGCACCATCACCCCCTGCACCATCACCTCCTGCACCATCACCTCCTGCACCATCACCTCCTGTGGCATCACCTCCTGCACCATCACCTCCTGCACCATCACCTCCTGCACCATCACCCCCTGTGGCATCACCCCCTGCACCATCACCCCCTGCACCATCACCCCCTGCACCATCACCTCCTGCACCATCACCTCCTGCACCATCACCTCCTGTGGCATCACCTCCTGCACCATCACCCCCTGCACCATCACCTGTGGCATCACCTCCTGTGCACCATCACCCCCTGCACCATCACCCCCTGCACCATCACCCCCTGCACCATCACCTCCTGCACCATCACCTCCTGCACCATCACCCCCTGTGGCATCACCCCCTGTGGCATCACCTCCTGCACTATCACCTCCTGCACCATCACCTCCTGTGGCATCACCTCCTGTGGCATCAACTCCTGCCACTCCTCCTCCTGGGTGGGCAACACCCCCTGCACTACCCCCTCCTGCACCATCACCCCCTGCACCATCACCTCCTGCCACTCCTCCTCCTGGGTGGGCAACACCTACATGGCAGGTTTTTTTAGGGTTGTGCCCTCCCCCTGCGCTGCTGCCTTTTTGGTGCCATCTCTAAAACACAAGTCTCCTCTCCAATAACTCTCCAGCTATGAATGAACATGTCTTGGAGTGACAGAGGTGACGTTCTGCTGTTTAAATTACCTTTTTTTCCACACCTTTTTTTCACCTCGGAGCTATTACCTTCATCTACTTTTGAACACCTTCGACTACCTACGACTAGCATCACAACCTACTACGACCGGCTTCGACTAGACCTACGACTAAAATAATATCGATTTTTCCCACGGCAACCTATTTTTAGTCACGGTCAATTTTTAACATTTTGAAAAATACGCCGCAACCCAGCTGAAGCCTCAACTACGCGGAGACCACTCTCGACCACGAAGGAGAGTGACGAAGACCTCCTACGACCTTGTGGCGATCTTGCCGCGATTGTGGGTCGTGGGGAAACTCGCCAGAGGTCACGGTGGAGGTCGCCCAAGTGGGACATGGGTTTAACCACTATCCTACACATGTGGGGACAATTGTCTACATTTTACACCAAGCCAATTAGCCTACAAGCTTTTCAAGAAAGAACTGCAGATGCTGGAAAATCGAAGGTACACAAAAATGCTGGAGAAACTCAGCGGGTGCAGCAGCATCTATGGAGCGAAGGAAATAGGCAAAGTTTCGGGCTGAAACCCTTCAGTCTGAAGAAGGCTTTCGGCCCGAAACGTTGCCTATTTCCTTCGCTCCATAGATGCTGCTGCACCCGCTGAGTTTCTCCAGCATTTTTGTGTAGCCAACAAACTTGTACGTCTTTGGATGGTGAGAGGAAACCGAAGATCTTGGAGAAAACCCACGCGGTCATGGGGAGTAAGTACAGACTCCGTACCGACTGCACCAGTAGTCAGGATCGAACCCGGGTCTCCGGCGCTGTAAGGCAGAAGCTCTACTGCTACGCCACCATTGCGTCATTGAAGTTGAAGCTCCATGCACAAGTGGAGACAGCCAGGACGGGCTATCACCTACCCAGGGCCCTAAATGCTGGTGAGATGCTTGCAAGAGTCCAAAGTTATAACACTGCTATTGTAACAGAGGTGCTGAAGAGTAAACTTGCACCATTTTACCACCATTGCAGATTTCCCTCCCCACGTCTCCAGCATGAGAAGCTTGTTCTTGTTTAAATGGTACGAAAGAGAAGATGAAAAGATCAACTGTTTTGCAGAATTGCAACTTTAAGTGGTATAAACATTTTCGCCTAAGGCTGTGATGTACTGGATGGTAGAGGGCCACTGTGAATTCAAGCCTGGGTCAGCAGAATCAGGGTAGTCAAAAAGAAAAGCTATGAATAATGCATCCTGGCACAATCACCGACAGTTTAGCCCAAAGATACTAGAGCAAGAATCTTCTATGATCTTTGGTTTAGCCTGACATGATCTGGGATTACTGCATTTGCCTTTACATTGTATCCGCTTTGCTTTAATGTTTTGACATAGAATTGTTATGTTGGTTGAATAAAGTGATTGCAAAGCTTGATGCAACCGAGTTAACATGCAAATCTCAAAGCCCTGTCCCACGGTACGAGTTCATTCCAAGAGCTCTCAACAGCCAACAGTCCCTGCAGTGAAGATGTGGATCACAAACATGTCCGAGACACTACATTTGGAAAACATTAGGCTTGTCTTGGTGGAAAAACCAGATCAATTTCTCAAGACATGGACACCTTTCACCGAATTGTTACAAGAATAGCATGGTGCAACACAAATTTAAATTCGATGCCGGGTTGGGCGAGGTGAGCGGGGGAGGGGGGGACGGGGGGGGGGGGGGAGAGGGGGGGGGGGGGGGGTGGGGGACGAGGGGCAAGGTATATCTTATCACTCTGGAACACCCTGCCGTTGCACATCAGACAGGCCCCCTCACTGTCCATCTTCAAATCCAGTGTTAAAACGCATTTGTACTCCCTGGCTTTTGACCATGCCTGAGGCTTTGCTTCTGTTTGTGGTGTTTTTGATGTTTCTTTATTTTACATGTCTTTTCCTACTATTTCTTTTGATTGTTATTATTGTTGTGTATTCACTTTTTTGTCAATGATTAGTGATGTACAGCACTTTGTTGCAGCTATGTTTGTTTTTAAAGTGCTCTATAAATAAAATTATTATTATTATTATTATCTCCACCTTTCTATATTCTTTTGGCCACTGGTAGTTTAGGTGTCTTTCCTTTGTTCTTTTTCAAGCTATCTTTTCACTTTTCACTTTGTCCCTCTCTTGTTTTCTTTTTCATTTTTAAGTTATAAGGTTAAACGTGAAGCTGTACAATAATTGTATCATATTAGATGCTGAATGTTTTATCTTGGTACAATTGCTTCTAATAAAAATAATAATAAAAAAAAAAAGATACAGCACGGAAACAGGCCCTTCGGCCCACCGAGTCCGCACTGACCACTGCGGTGTTCCGACAGCAGCGGCCACCCCGCCTTGGAGCTGGGGCAGTGTACCGGCGGCAGTGGCCACCCGACCCGACCGAGGGCCCAGTGTCGGGAGCTCGCAGATCCTGTTCTCCGGAGCTCCCGCAACAACAGCTGGACTGGAGGGCGGCAGCTTCCGCAGCTTCGACCATCCCGGGCTGCGGAGTTGAACCGGCCCGTTTGCAGAGCTCGGATTCAGCCGCGGGACTGACATTACTTACCATCACCCGGCGGGGTCACAACATTCGAAGCCTGGATCGCCTCAGCGCAGAGGGAGAACAAGAAGGGAAGAGACAAGGACTTAAGACTTAAGACTTTTGCCGTCCATCACAGTGAGGAGGTGCCTAATGAACTCACTGTGGTGGATGTTAATTTGTGTTTATTGTGTGTTTTTGTCATTTTTGTACTATATGTACAAAAGACATCTAAAAGACAGGCAACTAAATTTCATTCAGACCGCAAGTTCTGAATGACAATAAAGGCTACTTTGACTTTGACTTTGACTTTGACCAGCAATCCCCGCACATTAAACACAAACCTACACACATTCGGGACAATTTACATTTATACCAAGCCAATTAACCAACAAACCTGTTTGTCTTTGGGGTGTGGGAAACCGAAGATTTCCGACAAAACCCATGCGGTCACGGGAAAATATAGAAACTCAGTACAGATAGATAGATAGATAGATAGATAGATAGATAGATAGATAGATAGATAGATAGATAGATAGATAGATAGATAGATAGATAGATAGATAGATAGATAGATAGATAGATAGATAGATAGATAGATCCTTTATTGTCATTCAGGCCTTTCGGTCTGAACGAAACGATGTTGCCTGCAGTGATACACAGAATCAATAAAAACAAACGATACAATAAACACAAATTAAACATCCACCACAGTGAGTTCACCAAGCACATCCTCACTGTGATGAAGGCAAAAGTCTTAGTCTCCTTCTCTTCCCTCCTTGTTCTCCCTCTGCGCTGAGGCGATCGATCCAGGCCGAAGATGCCGCTCTCCAGTCCAGCGGACCTCCGTGGTGATGTCGCCGCCGCCGAAAGCCGGAACGCCGTCTCTGCTCCGAGACGGCCTGCCACAGCATCAGCTCCGGGCAGCCACCCCAGCTCCGGGTCCCGCAGTCTCCGCTCCGGGCCACCGCCCCAGCTCCGGGTCCCGCAGTCTCCGCTCCGAGCCCCGCTGCATCAGCTGCAGGCCGCCGCCGAAAGACAGAACGCCGCACCAGCAAGTCGGGCCACCGCTGCCTCAGCCCCGAAGATGGCCAGCCTCTCGTTGGTGAGTCCTGGCTGGCTCTGCCTCCGGAGCCTCGAGGTCGGTCGCAGGTTGGAGGCCGCCAGCTCCGCCATTAGGCCTCAGCGCAGACGGAGGCAGAGAAGGGGGATACGACACGAAAAAGTCGCATTCCCCCGAAGGAAGAGACCGAGAACATGTTTCACCCCCTCTAACACAACCCAACAAACTAAAACTTAACCAAAACAAGACAAAAAAAACAACGGAAAAAGTAAAGACAGACGGACTGCAGGCGAGCCGCAGCTGTTAACAGCGCAGCCACTTCTGTAGTCAGGATCTAAGCCGGTCTCTGGCGCTGCAAGCGCTGTAAGGCAGCAACTCTACCGCTGCGCCACCGTGATTATGTTTGCTGCATTCATGAAGCAGCTTGAAATGGAGATGGAATCGATGGTGGATAGATTGGTTTGTGAGATGGAGGCTGGCTGCGGGCTGCATCCAAGTCTTTCTGCAGTTTATTGCGGTCTTGTGCAGAAAGGTTGCCACACTGAGCTGCGATGCATCCAGATTGGATGTTTTCTGTGGTGCAAATGTAATAGATGGTAAAACTCATTGGGCACATGTTGAATTTAGTTTTTGTGTGGAAGTTGAGGCGTTGGTGTGTTTGCTTGGTTGCATCATCAATGTGGTTGGACCAGGTCAAATTGCTGGTAATATTTCACCTAGGAACTCAAAGATCTTGACCATCTCCACTTCAGCACCATTAATGCAGACTGGGGTGTGTTTTCCACCCTATTACCATAGGTTGCTGTATGAAGTAACTGCAGGTACAATACAATACAACAATACAATTTATTTGCCATTTGAACCCCATTGAGGCTCAAATGAAATGTTGTTTCTACAGTCATACACTCAAGAAAGAACCAAGACACAACACAATTTACACAGACATCCATCACAGCGCATCTCCTCCTCGCTGTGATGGGAGGCAAAGACTTATCTCTCCCCTGCACTTCCCATTCCCCTCCTAATGTCAGAGTTAAAGTCAAATCCCCCGGCGGGCGATGGCAATTGTCCCGCGGCCATTAACGCCGCGCCGGGTGATGCAAGGCCACGCTCCGGGTCTTGGTCTTGGAGCCCCCGGCGTGCGCTAGCAAAATCCCGCAGCCGTTCCAAGCCGTGCCGGGCGATGATGTAAAGCCCCGCTCCAGGTGCTCTTCAACCCCGCAACTCGGGCGGGTGAAGTCGCCGTTGCGGAAGTCCCGAAAAGCGGTCTCCCAGCAGGGACCCGCGGGCTCCCGGTGTTCCTGTCTGCCAGACCTGCGGTTGGAGCCTCCGAATCCCCGGGGGTCGGGTTGCAGCAGCGCGCCACCACCGCTCCTCCCGCTCCGAACTCGGCCAGCTCCGCGATGGTGAGTAGGTCCGCAGGCTCCGCGACTGGAGCCCCAGGTCGTTCCTGCTGGAGGCCGCTCCACGGTGCTCGGCCCCAACGACAACGGAGACCCGACAGAGAAAAGGTCAGGTTCTCCGTGCAGGGGATAGATTATAAAAGTTTCCCCCCCACCCCCCGCCCCCCACACACACATACCCACCACACACACACACACACACACACACACACATACCCACACACATACACACAAAAAATAAATAAAAACTACATACAAACGAGACAAAAAACAACAAAAAGACATACGGACTGCAGAGGCCGCTGCGACGTGAGTCACGCTGCCCACCGGACTGTTTACACTGAAGATAGACACAAAAATGCTGGAGTAACTCAGCAGGACAGGCAGCATCCCTGGAGAAAAGGAATAGGTGATGTTTCAGGTCGAGACAAGACCGAACAATATTGCAGATCGAGACTCTTCATCAAACTGAGCCATTCTTACACATCAGAATTTGCTGAGCAGCTCCATTGTTTTGCTGTGTTTGTGCGAGAGGTTGATCTTGTGCGATCCTTCTCACTATGTTGATGTCATAGATAGAGCCATAGTCATAGATGAATACATTGTGCAAACAGGCCCTTCAGCCCAACATTCCCACACAGGCCAACAATGTCCCATCTACCTTGGTCCCACTTGCCTGTGCTTGGTCCATATCCCTCCAAACCTATCCTATCCATCTACCTGTCCAACTGTTTCTTAAACGATGGGATAGTCCCAGCCTCAACTACCTCCTCTGGCAGCTTGTTCCATACACCCACCACCTTCTGTGTGAAAAAGTTACCTCCCAGATTCCTGTTAAATCTTTTCCTCTTCTCCTTGAGCCTATGTCCTTTGGTCCTCAATTTCCCTCCTCAGGGTAAAAGACTATGTGCATCTCAGTCATCTGCTAACTTGTGGATTGTGGCCACACAATTGTGAGAGTATTGGAGTATAGTGGAGGGCTTAGGACACAGCCGTGCAGGGTACTGGATTTGAAAATGACTGTGGAGGACGATATGTCACCTGGCCTCATTGGTTACGGTCTATGGGTTAGATAGTTAAGGATCCAATAGCAGAGGGAGGTGCTGACTGCAAGCTCCAGGCATTTGAAGGTGCGTTTGGTTAGAATTATGATGTTGAAGGCAGAGCTATAGTCAATAAATAAGATGTGTAGGAAGGAACTGTAGATGCTGGTTCCACCGAAGATAGGCACAAAATGCTGGAGTAACTCAGCGGGTCAGGCAGCATCTGTGGAGAAAAGGAATAGGTGACATTTTGGGCTGAGACCCTTCTTCGGACCTCAAACGGGAAGGCAGGAGAATGGGGTTGAGAGGGAAAAATAAATCAGCCATGATTGAATAGCAGAATGGCCGGGTGGTGATCAGGTTCGGGACCCTTCCTTCTCGCCTCCCCAGCGGGTGAGTCCCCACAGACGGCTGCCAGGTGAGGCCCGTGTCCCGCACCCACACACACGGGCGCTGCCACAGAGAGCCCGGGCAGGAGCCGGGACACGGGGCAGTGCGGCCGGAGATATAGAGACACTGTTGCGGAGTCGTAGGGACACAGAGTCAGAATTTCAGAGAGTCGTAGAGTTGTACAGCCATTCCTTTCTCTTGAAAGTTGTAATTGTCTCCCACTTGTATAGCTTCCTCTGATGGGTCGGGTACCCCACAGCGGTGCTGAAATGGCGGCGCCGAAACAGTGGCGCCAAATGGTACCATTCCGTAGCAGAGTAGACTCGATAGGCCGAATGGCCCAATTCTGCCCTGTCTTATGGTCTTATCAAGGGAATCCATCTGGGCAAAACACTTGTCATGGGTTGACTCTCAAATTGACTTAAGTGACGTGTGTGACTGTTACTGTGGATGAAATATTAGCTATTAGAACTGTCCATTTGCTAACATAGAAACATAGAAACAGAAATTAGGTGCAGGAGTAGGCCATTCGGCCCTTCGAGCCTGCACCGCCATTCAATATGATCATGGCTGATCATCCAACTCAATATCCCGTACCTGCCTTCTCTCCATACCCCCTGATCCCCTTAGCCACAAGGGCCACATCTAACTCCCTCTTAAATATAGCCATGTGTAGGAAGGAAGTGCAGATGCTGGTTTACACTGAAGATAGACTCAAAATACTGGGATAACTCAGATTCTCAGACCCGAAATGTCACCCATTCCTTCTCTCCAAGTCAAGTCAAGTCAAGTCAAGTTTATTTGTCACATACACATACGAGATGTGCAGTGAAATGAAAGTGGAGATGCCGCCTGTCCCGCTGAGTTACTCCAGCATTTTGTGTCCATCTTCAGATTGTAAGTTGTAAATCTTTATTGTCATTTCCTGAGTATTCGCATACTCAGAGGAAACAAAAAAACGTTTCTCAACCAGTGTCCATTCAGTTTTCGTTACAAAATAAATAGCAATTAAAATTAAAATACATGTCATGAACAATTTAACCCTCTAATCACATTCAATAACATTCAACAGCCGTTCCGACCGGCAGCGGCACAACAGTGGCTCTGCTGCAGTGTGGGGGGTTTGTGCGCGATACTTGGCAGGGGGCAAAGTCCATTTAACAGTCTTATAGCCTGTGGGAAGAAGCTGAGGAGCATCCTGCTGGTTTTGCAGCTAATGCTCCTGTACCTCTTCCCAGATGGGAGGATGGTGAAAAAGTCATGCGATGGGTGGTAGGGGTCTTTGATGATGGAGATGGCTCTGTTGATGCATCTCTTCTTGTATATGTCCAGCAGGAAGGGGAGTGGAGCACCAATAATCCTGCTTGCGGTCTTCACTATCCTGTCCAGTTGGTGCCGTTCGTACGCCTTGAAGCTCCCGAACCAGGAAGTGATGCCGTATGTCAGTGTGCTCTCGACAGTCCCCCTATAAAAAGTCCGTAGGTGTGTGGTGGGGAGGCCTGCTTTCCGTAGTCTTCGGAGAGGGTGAAGTCGCTGCTGGGCTCTCTTGACCAGAGCTGTGGTGTTGGCCGTGGACGTCAGGTCATCAGACAGATGTAGTCCTAAGAACTTCATGCTGCTGACCCTTTCCACATCTGCTCCGTCGATGTGCAGAGGCGTATGGTGTTGTTTCCCCGCCCTCCTGAAGTCAACCACCATCTCCTTAGTTTTTCCCACGTTAAGAATGAGGTTGTGGGATTTGCACCAACCTGTGAGCAGCTCCACCTCCATCCTGTACGCCGATTCATCGTTGTCACTGATGAGACCCACCACTGTTGTGTCATCAGCGAACTTGCTGATGAAGTTGTTATTGAGTCTGGCAGTACAGTCGTGTGTCAGCAGACTAAACAGAAGGGGGCTTAGGACACAGCCTTGGGGTGAGCCAGTGCTCACGGCTATGGTTTTTGATGTCCTACTGCCCACCCTGACTGTCTGCTGCCGCTGCGACAGGAAGTTCAGGACCCAGTTGCATGTGCCAGCATCAACCCCCAACAGCTCCAACTTCTCCACCAGCTGCTGCGGTTCAGATTCAGATTCAATTTTAATTGTCATTGTCAGTGTACGGTACAGAGACAACGAAATGCATTTAGCATCTCCATTGAAGAGCGACATAGCAAACGATTTGAATAAATATAATAAGTAAGTGGGGGGGGGGGGGGGGGGGGGGGGGTGATTGGCAGTCACCGAGGTACGTTGTTGAGTAGAGTGACAGCCGCCGGAAAGAAGCTGTTCCTCGACCTGCTGGTTCGGCAACGGAGAGACCTGTAGCGCCTCCCGGATGGTAGGAGGGTAAACAGTCCATGGTTGGGGTGAGAGCAGTCCTTGGCGATGCTGAGCGCCCTCCGCAGACAGCGCTTGCTTTGGACAGACTCAATGGAGGGGAGCGAGGAACCGGTGATGCGTTGGGCAATTTTCACCACCCTCTGCAATGCCTTCCGGTCGGAGACAGAGCAGTTGCCATACCATACTGTGATGCAGTTGGTAAGGATGCTCTCGATGGTGCAGCGGTAGAAGTTCACCAGGATCTGAGGAGACAGATGGACCTTCTTCAGTCTCCTCAGGAAGAAGAGATGCTGATGAGCCTTCTTGATCAGATTAGAGGTATTGTGGGTCCAAGAGAGGTCATCGGAGATGTTGACCCCCAGGAACCTGAAGCTAGAAACACGTTCCACCTCCGTCCCGTTAATGTGGATGGGGGTGTGCGTGCCGCCTCTGGACTTCCTGAAGTCTACAATGAGCTCCTTGGTCTTCTTGGAGTTAAGGGCCAGGTTGTTGTCAGCGCACCATGCTGCTAAGTGCTGGACCTCCTCCCTGTAGGCCAGCTCATCGTTGTTGCTGATGAGGCCAATCACCGTTGTATCATCTGCATACTTGATGATGGTGTTAGTACCATGTACAGGTGTGCAGTCATAGGTGAAGAGGGAGTAGAGGAGGGGGCTCAGCACACAGCCCTGAGGAACGCCGGTGTTCAGGGTGAGGGTTGAAGAGGTGTGCTTGTCTAACCTCACAGACTGGGGTCTGTTGGTTAGAAAGTCCAGTATCCAGTTGCAGAGGGAGGGGTCGATGCCCAGGTTACCGAGTTTGGTGATCAGTTTTGATGGTATAATGGTGTTGAATGCTGAGCTGTAATCGATGAACAGCATTCTTACGTAAGTGTCTCTGTTGTCGAGGTGGGAGAGGGCGGAGTGAAGTGCCGTTGAGATGGCATCCTCCGTACTCCTGTTCTTGCGGTAGGCAAACTGATAGGGATCCAGTGTGGGGGGTAGGCAGCTTTTGAGGTGTGCCAGGACCAGCCTCTCGAAGCACTTGGTGATGATGGGGGTAAGTGCAACTGGGCGGAAGTCGTTGAGGCTCGCCGCAGTGGAGTGTTTTGGCACTGGCACGATGGAGGTGGTTTTAAGGCAAGTGGGGACAACTGCTTGGGCAAGTGACAGGTTGAAGATGTTCATTTCTTCATTTGCTAACCATGTTATCCTGAGCACAGATCAATGTGTACATGCACACATAAAGCATCAAAACCACATTCATTCAACCAGGATGTATACTGCGGATTGAAACCAGCAACGTCTTGAAAGGTTTACAAAGGCTTTGAATGCCTGATTTATACAATGAAACACGTGTGCAGATACAAAGGCCACATGAACAAGGTTAAAGCTTTCTCATTGATAGCTTGTGTTTAACATGAGTGCCATGTATCAGATCCTCTCGTAATAACATTTATCTAACTACCACATTAGTCACTAAATCTAAATGTAATAAATGGGCGACTTGAAAATAGTTTCCCCACTGATGGAGATAACCAAAAAGTACAATTTACATTCACTTCCTCGGGCAGGTATTATCGATTTGTTTTACTGAGGGCAACATTTGTTGCTCTTTGCAAGTCATTTGAATTCTGTTGCAATCTTTAACCATAGTTTATGCGGTTTGGTAAATTGAAGAGCTGCGTAAACTAAGGTGACTATATTTTTTATATTATCTGAGAATAATATCGTTGAATACAGATTCTATTTTCAGCAGTCGGGGAGAGATGTCAGGGTGTTTGGTGTTTAATTAAAACTATCTTAATTGATCTGCACCTGTGTTTTTTCTCAGTTAAATGGATCATGTTAGAAGTGAAGCCCCACAAATGAAGAGCTTTTGTTGTTTTAACTGGTCTCGATTGAACAGATAGAATGAATTATGCCTCCAGAAATGGACTGCAAGTGAAGATACCTTAATTGCTAATTCCAGAAAATGGATGATTTAAATTGGATGAATGACTCTATTTACATGATAATATGTTTGTCAACTGGTTCTAACCTTGTTGACAAAATAAATGGTGCGAGGCATTCAACCGCTGCAGGGAAATTCCTGCCAGACGGGGTTGACTGGTTTTATTCATCGCCAGCCTAAGCATGGAAGCTTTGATGAAAAGTAAAGGGCCTGTCCCACTTGGCCGTAATTTGCGCCTCATTTACACGTCATATGTAAAATAGGTCGACGTGTTGTAATGCGCGACATCGCGTGCAAATCACGCTTCATCATGCATCAGCACAGTCGTCTGGTGCGCGTGTCATCATTAGAATACCCTGCGGCACCCGGCAGGACGTTGACACAAGGACGTAAGGACATTGACGCACGGTGACGTAACCACGCATCACCACGTGATACACGGGACGCCAGCGTACGACCCCAATGCGGCAGAGTGCGTACGCGATACGTCACGCAGGTGGCGCGCGAGGATTTTGTTCCTGTACCAAATCCTGGACCGCCGCGCGATACCAAATCAAGTCAAGTTAAGTCAAGTTTATTCGGCGCATACACATACGAGATGTGCAGTGAAATGAAAGTGGCAATTTTCAAAGTGGCAATACCGCGCGCCACCGCATACGATTCCACGCCTCACCATCCGCAATGCATGCGCACCCCACGCGTTACGACGCGTCGACCTAATTTACATATAACGCGTAAATGAGGTGCTAACGACGGCCAAGTGGGACAGGCCCTTAAAGTAACAGCAATAAATCTAAATAAGAATTAGTTGATTTCTTAAGATAGACACAAGGTGCCAAAGTAACTCGGAGTATCAGGCAGCGTCTCTGGAGAAAAAGGATGGCTTATATTTTTAGGGTCGAGACCCTCCTTCTATCTGGGTCCGAACTGGTAGGTTGGCGTAACTCAGCGGGACAGGCAGCGTCTCAGGATAGAAGGTATGGGTGACATTTCAGGTCGAGACCCTTCTTCATTTTGTGTCCATCTAACCTTCTTCACACTGAGGTACAGATGGAATGACAATGACAAACAGTAGTCAAGAAATTCATGAGCATACATGCAATTTTAATTTTCAGTCAAAAAAAGGATCTTAACCCGAAACGCCACCCATCCTTTTTTTCCAAAGATGCTGCCTGACCCAGTGAATTACTCCAGCACTTTATGTCTATCTTCGGTCTATACCAGCATCTGCTGTTCCTTTCTACACATTTAGTTGATTTCTTGTTGTAATGAACCACAGTCTGTTTAAATGGGGCATTTTATTTAAGAATATAAATGCCAGATTTTCCTGGGGAATGCAGACATTTAACCCCAGATGTCTCGGCAAGTTTCAGATTTCCGTGATTATTTATGATTTTCTTGATGGCTG
Source organism: Leucoraja erinaceus (assembly GCF_028641065.1). Lineage (NCBI taxonomy): Eukaryota > Metazoa > Chordata > Chondrichthyes > Rajiformes > Rajidae > Leucoraja > Leucoraja erinaceus. Next base: position 110,784,333 of record NC_073379.1, on the reverse strand, counting down.
TTTGTCGTTGCCATTCCATCTATGCATCCGTCATCGCAGGGAGTCCAGCAAAGTCCCTGCAATTCTGCAGTGTTTCTTCACCTAACATCCAAACACACTTCCTCAAGATGGGAAATATCAGTATTTACAGAACTTACAATATGTGCCTGGTCTGGGTAGATCTGGTGCAAGGACAATATCTTGATTGATCTCATGTTCATAAGTAACAGGAGCAGAAATCTTAGAAAGCTGGTTAGAGAGGAGATTACCGCAATGGAAAGGAAGGACATTAGCTTGGAGGATGTGGAATCGATATGGGTAGAGCTGCGAAACACTAAGGGGCAGAAAACGCTAGTGGGAGTTGTGTACAGGCCACCTAACAGTATTAGTGGAGTTGGGGATGGCATCAAACAGGAAATTAGAAATGCGTGCAATAAAGGTAAAACAGTTATAATGGGTGACTTCAATCTACATATAGATTGGGTGAATCAAATTGGCAAGGGTGCTGAGGAAGAGGATTTCTTGGAATGTATGCGGGATAGTTTTCTAAACCAACATGTAGAGGAACCAACGAGAGAGCAGGTTATTCTAGACTGGGTATTGAGTAATGAGGAAGGGTTAGTTAGCAGTCTTGTTGTGCGTGGCCCCTTGGGCAAGAGTGACCATAATATGGTTGAGTTCTTCATTAGGATGGAGAGTGACATTGTTAATTCAGAAACAAGCGTCCTGAACTTAAAAGGATATGAGACGTGAATTGGCCAAGATAGACTGGCAATTGATTCTTAAACGTTTGACGATGGATATGCAATGGAAGGCATTTAAAAACTGCATGGATGAACTACAACAATAGTTCATCCCAGTTTGGCAAAAGAATAAATCAGGGAAGGTAGTGCATCCGTGGATAACAAGGGAAATCAGGGATAGTATTAAAACAAATGATGAAATGTACAAATTAGCCTAAAAAAGCAACGAGGCCTGGGTGTCATGGTACACCAGTCATTGAAAGTAGGCATGCAGGTGCAGCAGGCAGTGAAGTAAGCAAATGGTATGTTAGCATTCATAGCAAAATAATTTGAGTATAAGAGCAGGGAGGTTCTACTGCAGTTGTACAGGGTCTTGGTGAGACCACACCTGAAGTATTGCGTACAGTTTTGGTCTCCTAATCTGAGGAAATACATTCTTGCCATAGAGGGAGTACAGAGTAGGTTCACCAGACTGATTCCTGGGATGGCAGGACTTTCATATGAAGAAAGACTGGATAGACTCGGCTTGTACTCGCTAGAATTTAGAAGATTGAGGGGGGGGTTTGTAGAAACTTACAAAATTCATAAGGGGTTAGACAGGCTAGATGCAGGAAGATTGTTCCCGATGTTGGGGAAGTCCAGAACTAGGGGTCACAGTTTAAGGATAAGAGGGAAGTCTTTTAGGACCAAGATGAGAAAATAATTTTTTATACAGAGAGTGGTGAATCTGTGGAATTCTCTGCCACAGAAGGTAGTTGAGGCCAGTTCATTGGCTATATTTAAGAGGGAGTTAGATGTGGCCCTCGTGGCTAAAGGGATCAGGGGGTATGGAGAGAAGGCAGGGATGGGATACTGAGTTGGATGATCAGCCATGATCATATTGAATGGCAGTGCAGGCTCGAAGGGCCGAATGGCCTACTCCTGCACCTAATTTCTATGTTTCTATGTTTCTAAATAGGCCATTCAGTCCATCAAGTCTACTCTGCCATTCAATAATGGGTGAGATATCTTTCCCTCTCAACCCCATTCTCCTGCCTTCTCCACATAACCCCTGACACCCGCACTTTTCAAGAATCTATCATTCTCTGCATTAGAAAGTACTCCTTGACTTGGCCTCCACGGCCTTCTGTGGCAATGAATTCCACAGATTTACTACCCTCTAAAGGAATTCTTCCTCATCTCCTTCTTAAAGGTACGTCCTTTTATTCTGAGGCTACGGCCTCTGGTCCGGGATTCTCTGCTAGTGGAAACATCCTCTCCACATCCACTCTACCCAACCCTTCAATGGAATGAAATGGGTATAAAGAATGGTCTGCAGAAGGGTCCCAACACGAAAGTCACCTATCCATGTTCTCCAGAGATGCTGGCTGATCAGCTAAATTACATATTGTGTATTAACCAGCATCTACAGTTCTTTGTTTCTGCAGAAGGGACTTGAACAATTGGTAGTGACTTAAATTTTGAATTATAGATTTTGGTTATGTGTTTGTAAATTTGAACATTTGTTTTTACATTTAAAATATTTGTGCCATTTCAATCGTTTTATTATTTTTCATAATTATTAGCCGCTTATTAGTATGACTTAAAATGATTGTAATATTTTAATATTTGCAATATTTTATTCAAATCGTTCGAAACAGCAGCAGGACCTTTTCCGGCAACATTAACTCTTTGTCATTCCACTGATGCTGCCAAGGACTTTTGAGATTAGAAACAGTCTTCAGACTGATAAAAATAGAAATCTCTTCATTTTAATTACAACCATTGCTCCTAGTTTTTTTTTCCTCAAATTATTGTGCCTCCTTCAAAGGTGCAGCATCTCCCTATTCCTGTAAGCAATTTAAAATACAGGTGCACAACCTTTTATCCGAAAGCCTTGGGACCAGACACTTGTCGGATTTCGGACATTTTCGGATTTCAGAATGGAAGATTTTTAGCGTAGATTAGGTAGGTAGCGCGGGCGGCTTGAAAAGTCTGGAGTGGCTGCCTCCTCCCGGGTGACCGGGAGAATCATTGCATAAATGTTAGTTAGTTAGTTTGGAGGGATTTTATTTGGTGGTGGTGGAGTCGGGGTGAAGGGGGAAACTTTAATTCTTAGTCCCCTACCTACCTGGTCGGCGACTCCCAACCTCGCGGAGCTGGGGGCTCCGTCCGGCCGCGGGCGGCGCTGGTTGTAGCTCCGACCCCGGCAACTCTACCCCTGGCTGCGCGGCTCCAAATCCAGCGACGCTCCGCGATGTTGTGTGTCGGCGGCCACAGCGCTCCGGAGCTTGCCGCTGCGACGCCGCCGACTCCCGACATTTGTGGAGCTGGGGCGTCAGGCCGCGGGCGGCGCTGGATTTGGAGCGCCTCGCAGCCAGGGGTAGAGTTGCCGGGGTCGGAGCTACAACCAGCGCCGCCCACAGCCCCACCGGCCACAGCGCTGCGGAGCTTACTGCACAGCGACCCGGTAAGGCATTGACCGCTCCCCGCCTCTCCGACCAGGTAGGGGACTAAGAATTAAAGTTTACCCCTTCACCCCCCTTCACATAAAAGCCCTCCAAACTAACTGACTAACATTTAAGCAATGATTTACAGATGTTTAAGCGTCTCCCGGTCTCCAGGGAGGAGGCAGCCGCTACAGTAGTACAGACCTGGGTTGACCGTGGGTCGTTTTGGGTCAAGTTTGGCGCCAAACGCGAGCTTTGGTGCGCAGACGACATCTGGAAAAAATGGCCGGTTTTCGGAGCTTTTCGGTTTCTGGAACACCGGATAAAAGGTTGTGCACCTGTAGTAAGATTAAACGAGAACTTACCAGTTTGAGGTTTGATCTGTATTTTATGATGAGTTACGATGAGGGATTACGTGAAGAGCCCGCTCAGCACGCATGCGCGGCATACTTCAAAGCAGCGGTGTGGAATCACAGGTAGACACAGTTATTGAAATAAACATAGTAAAGAAAAGGCGACATCAGTTATCAGTTTGACCCATATTATTGAGGGTGGGAGCAGAGGGCACGTAATCCCTCATCGTAACTCCTCATAAAATACAGATCAAACTTCAAACTGGTAAGTTCTCGTTTAATCGTACTATTTTAGTGTATTTCAGTCTGGTGTGTTTTAAAGCTGTGATTTCAAACCATGTACCAGTTATTACTTCACTCACTGCCGAAGTCCTTGAGGGAGGAAGTGGGTTATCGTAATCAACCAATGAATCTGTTTGTAGAAAAACACAATGGTATTTTTTAACTATAACAACAAAGAAATTAAATTGCTCCCCTGGGCTTAAATTAAATATTTGCAGTCTGTAAAAAAAAATCTGCAAATAAAGCAGGTTTTGCCAATGGCTTATTATTAAAAAATTCTGAACGGTCTTTCCCCTGACCATCCTGCTGTAGCCAGGATGTTGTCTATAGGCACGTCCATTCTTTTGGCCGTCGACGTGGATGCTGCCCTGGTGGAGTGAGATTTGTACATGTTAATGTTTATCCCAGCAACTATTAGTACCTGCTTGAGCCATCTTGAAATGGTTTCGCTCGTCACCTGACCATCAGGTTTTTTATGACTGACCCACAAGGCTTTTCCTCTCCCTTGAATATTATTGGTTGTGTCTATGCAGGACAGTAGGTGGGTCATGGCACATAACTGTGGTTCTGACGGGTAAGCCCGGAATTCCATGACTGGACTGCTTCCTGGTCTGCTCTGTTTCGTCATTCACTGGATAATGACAAAGAGATGGTCTGGAGCTGTGAGCATGCTGTCCAGTCGCAATTGGTGTAGTGACTGGACCCTCTGTGCAGATACAAGTGCCATCAACATGAGTGTTTTGAGCATAGATTGTTCCAGGTTGAGGGATCTGTCTGGTGGGCATCCCCTGAGCTATGTCAGGACCATACTGACATCCCATATATGGGTGTACCTTGGTCTAGGGGGTTAGAGTTGTAAATACCGTTGATTAGTTTGACCACCAGCTGGTGGGACCCCATGGCCTGTTGTCCTGGAGCTGGTTTTAAATAGACAGACAGGGCAATTCTAGCTGTGTTGATGGCTCTGTAGCTGAGTCCTTCATCATGGTGAAGGTTCGCCAGGAATTCCAGTACGTTGGTAACTGTAGCGGTTGAGTAGGTGGTCTCTGTATCCAAGCAGTACTTCTCCCATTTTTTGATGCTGGACAAGTGCTGTTTTTAGTGGATGTTCGGAGGGATGCTGACATGGTGTCGACGGTTTGTTCTGATAATGCCAGTCCCAGAAGTGGTTTGTGCAGACTCTGCAACCCAGGATTTTGATTTTTTCATGGCACGGGTGGCTTGTGCCCGACACTGGGTGTTAATAACTCTGGGTCACTGGGGAATACCATCGGAGTTTCAACAACCATGTCATGGAGTATTGGGAACCATGGCTGTGTAGGCCAGTCGGGTACTATCAAAATACCTGAAGCAGAGTCCATTTGTATTGTGCGTAGTCCCCGACTGATGAGGCAGAAGGGAGGAAATGCATAGAAGAAGAATTTCCCCAATCCAGCGCGAACGCATCTACCGCTGCTGCCTCAGGGTCTGGTTCCCAAGCGACATACATAGGTACCTGGTGATTTAGCCTTGATGCAAATAAATCGATACCTGGCGTGCCATATTGCTTGATAACTTCTGCAAATTTTTTGGGGTTTAACATCTATTCGATGTTGTCATTAAATTTACGTGTCCTGGTGTCTGCCACTGTATTTAGCTTACCTGGCAGGTAAGTTGCTGATAGCTAAATATGTCTTTCGACATACCATTGCCAAATTGTGTTGACCAACTTGTCGCATGATAACGTTTTTATGCCACCCATATGGTTAAGATTCAAACAAGAGGACATGATTTGAGAAGTAATGGACATATGTTTAGGGGTAACATGAGGGGGAACCTCTTTACTGAGAGAGTGGTAGCTGTGTGGAATGAGCTTCCAGTGGAAGTGGTGGAGGCAGGTTCGGACTAGAAGGGCTGAGATGGCCTGTTTCCGTGCTGTATATGGTTATATGGTTTAAATCTTCTCCCCTTCACCTTAAATCAATGTATGCTGGTTCTCGACTTCCCAACTCTGGCCAATTCTTCCCAACTCTATGCGTCTACCCGATCTATTTTCTCATGTTTTTGTACACCCCTATCAGATCACCCCTCATCCTCCTGCGCTCCAAGGAATAGAGTCCTAACCAGCTCAACCTCCCCCGATAGCTCAGGCCCTCAATTCCTGGCAACATCCGAATAAATCTTCTCTGCACCTTTTGCAGCTTGACAACATCTGCCCTGTGTCTGCCCACTTCATCAATTTAAGTTCTCCTGCAGCCTGTCCACTGGTTACCATATTTCCATTTTCTTTCCTCTTCAAACTTTAAAACTTAAAATCTATGCCCTATACACCTATGGCCAGGTTGTTAATAAAATGACCCAGTCCTAATCCGCGTGGCAAACCAAAGTATAATTCCCTTCATTCTGAACAAAAAGTTCCTCTTCTCTCTGTCCCTTATTAAATGTTATCTCCATACAGCCATTGACAACTTCATATTGGCACTTCCCCAAGAACTTGTTCAAAGTCATGGCATGTACAGTGCAAACTCTGCAATGCAAATTTTAATGCAGCAGTGAATCAGTTGCCTCATCTCATCAATCTCACCCAATTTTCAATTCAAATGGAGAAAGTAGAACACACAATTTGTAAACTCTGCATTTTAATAGTCACTAATGGAGATTAATGGGCAGTGGAACATGGTGGCGTAGCGGTTAAAGCAAGAGTCTGGAGTATTGACCTGGAGATGAGTTCATATCCCACAATGTAGGCAGGAACATTTAAATTTAAGTAATTAAATAAAGCTGGGATGAAGGGCTGGTATTTATAATGATCGCCGTGAAACGACCAGATTGTAAGAGCCCATCTGGTCCTCTGATGTCCTAAAGGGAAGGAAATCTTAACATCCTTAGCTGGTCTGGCTCCAGATCCACCATTGTGACTGATGCTAACTAGACTTTGAAACAGCTTAACATCTGCTATGTGGATGGATAACAAATGGGGCCCTTGCCAATGGTGTCTGAATACTAAGGTTGCACTAATTATTGGGGTTGAGAGTGGAAGGAGTTGAGAAAGATGGAACAAGCAACTCACTCTCGTTTCAAACAGAGAGGAATGTGAGAAAATACTCAGTGTGTAAGGAGGAACTGCAGATGTGTTCAAGAAGGAACTGCAGATGCTGGAAGATCGAAGGTAGACAAAAATGCTGGAGAAACTCAGCGGGTACAGCAGCATCTATGGAGCGAAGAAAATAGACGCTGTTTCGTGCCAAAACCCTTCTTCAGACTGATGGAACTGCAGATGCTGGTTTACACCAAAGATAGACACAGCATAAAAGGAATAGGTGATGTTTCGGGTCGAGATCCATCTTCAGACTGATGGGTCTCGACCTGAAACATTGCCTATTCCTTTTCTTCAGAGATGCTGCCTGACCCGCTGAGGTACGCCAATGTTTTGTGTCTATCTTTGGTGAGAAAGTACTTATCAGTTAGAATAATGATGAATAAGCAGATTATTTATTGGTAAAAGACTACAGATGTTGGTCTATTTCTGCCGGAGGAGAACCTGAAACACTACTATCATAACCTAATCATGAATCAATTCAATGATTCCATTATATATATTTTTCACATGTACCCAGATACAATGATATTCATTGTTTTTGATTACAATGCACAAAGTATGCAAGGAGTCGCCACTTATCTGGCTCCGAAAACAGGAATCATCTGCACAAAATGGCTGGGCTGTCAGCTAATTTCAATTTCCGAGTTGACTGTGCCTGAACCCCTCTGTCAGTGGATCACCAGCTTCCTGACAGACAGGAAGCAGCATGTGAGGCTGGGAAAGCACATCTCGTACCCACAGACTCTCAACATCGGAGCACAGCAAGGCTGCATACTCTGTCCTCTCCTTTACTCTCTCTACACCAACGACTGCACCTCCACTGACTCCTCTGTCAAGCTTCTCAAGTTTGCGGACGACACAACCCTGATTGGACTGATCCAGGATGGGGAAGAATCTGCCTACAGACAGGAAGTGACACAGCTGGCGTCCTGGTGCCATAGCAACAACCTGGAGCTCAATGCTCTTAAGACAGTGGAATTGATTGTAGACTTTAGGAGAGCTCCCCCTCCCCTCTCCCCACTCACCATCAATAACACCACAGTCACATCTGTGGAGTCTTTTAAGTTCCTGGGCACCATCACCTTCAAGGACCTTAAATGGGGGGCTACCCTCGACACCATAGTCAAAAAGGACTGCTCTCACCCCAACCATGGACTGTTTACCCTCCTACCATCCGGGAGGCGCTACAGGTCTCTCCGTTGCCGAACCAGCAGGTCGAGGAACAGCTTCTTTCCGGCGGCTGTCACTCTACTCAACAACGTACCTCGGTGACTGCCAATCACCACCCCCCCCCCCCGGACACTTATTATTATTTATTCAAATCGTTTGCTATGTCGCTCTTCAAGGGAGATGCTAAATGTATTTCGTTGTCTCTGTACTGTACACTGACAATGACAATTAAATTGAATCTGAATCTGAATCTGAATCTGAAAAAGCCACAACAGAGGATGTACTTCCTGCGGCAGCTGAGGAAGCACAATCTGCCTCAGGCAATGATGGTCCAATTCTACACGGCCATCGTAGAGTCTGTTCTCACCTTCTCCATCATGGTCTGGTTTGGCTCAACCATCAAGCACGACATTCGGAGGCTGCAGCGAATCGTCCGATCAGCTGAGAAGATTATTGGCTGCAACCTTCCCTCCATTGATGAACTGTACACTGCAAGGGCCAGGAAGCGAGTGGGCAAGATCATCTCTGACCCCTCTCACCCTGGCCACAAACTCTTTGAATCACTTCCCTCTGGAAGGCGACTCCGGACCGTCAAAGCAGCCACAGCCAGACATAACAACAGCTTTTTTCCATTGGCTATATTTAAGAGGGAGTTAGATGTGGCCCTTGTGGCCAAAGGGATCAGGGGGTATGGAGAGAAGGCAGGTACAGGATACTGAGTTGGATGATCAGCCATGATCATATTGAATGGCGGTGCAGTCTCGAAGGGCCGAATGGCCTACTCCTCACCTATTTTCTATGTTTCTATGTTTCTAAGTAGTAGCTCTACTCAATAATCAAAAATCTGTAGCCTCCCTTTGCTCTGGTATTTTAGTTAATTCACTTGTTTAATCGATAATGTTTTATTATTAATGTTTAATGTTTTATGTGTCATTTCTAACTGTCACTGTATGTCATGTTGTCACTTGCGGGCTGAGCATCAAGGCAAATACTTGGCCAATAAACTTATTTATTGATTCATTCATTCATTCATTCATGTATGTGAATCTTTGTCAGATTGTATCCATTTGGATTGAACGTTCTTCCTCAGGGGCTTATTTTCTGGGCAACATTCTGAGATTCATTCTCAATTTAACAGTAAATGAACATTACTAAATTTTGGGTAGACATAAATGCTGGAGAAACTCAGCGGGTGCAGCAGCATCTATGGAGCGAAGGAAATATGCAACGTTTCGGGCCGAAACCCTTCTTCAGACTGATGGGGGGTGGGGGGAGAATGAAGGAAAAAGGAGGAGGAGGAGCCCGAGGGCTGAGGGAGAGCTAGGAAGGGGAGGAGACAGCAAGGGCTAACAGAATTGGGAGAATTCAATGTTCATGCCCCCAGGATGCAGACTCCCCAAGCGGAATATGAGATGCTGCTCCTCCAATCTCCGGTGTTGCTCGCTCTGGCCATGGAGGAGGCCCAGGACAGAGAGGTCGGATATGGAATGGGAGGGGGAGTTGAGGTGCTGAGCCACCGGGAGGTCAGGTTGGTTAATGCGGACCGAGCGGAGATGTTCGGCGAAACGATCGCCAAGCCTTCGCTTGGTCTCACCGATGTAGTTCAGCTAAATTTTGCCAGCTTTATTGTATTTATTGGATACGCCATTTTCTGCAACTAAATATGAAGCTTCCCTATTTTGATTAGATTTTATTGGCAATTTTAAAGGAGTGGCAATAAATTTACTGCAAGGAGAAAACGCTCCACAAAACGCATTCAGCTGCTTTCAAGTTTGCATGTATAACTCACTTGTGATTTTCTACAGGTCCACCACCGATTTTCTGGCAATTCGCGGTCTGGACCTCCTAGGATGGCGACAAAATTACGAAAGTGCATTTGAAATCCTCCTCGAAAATATGGTGCCTAGGCTGGGTGAGGCGGCCAATCTTGACCTGATCTGGACTTCCGTGGCCAATTGGCAGGTCGAATTTGCCCCAAGCAGCCTGGACTCTGGAAATCCGGTTTGGCCAGACCACAGGAAGGAGACAATGAGGAATTTCTCTAGTTTGAGGGTTGTGAATCTGTGGAATTCTTTGCCACAGAGGGCTGTCTAGGCCAAGGCAGTGGATATTTTTAAGGCAGGCTTTGACACTTTCTTGATTATTACGGTGTTGGGGGAAATGGGAAGAAAGCAGGAGAATGGGGTTAGGATGGTGAGATAGATCAACCATGATTGAATGGCGGAGTAGACTTGATGGGCCGAATAGCCTTATTTTACTCCTATCATTTATGACCTTTTGAACATGACTTTATGACTTTCGGTACAGAGCCCTAGTGAGACCACACCTGGAGTATTGTGTGCAGTTTTGGTCCCCTAATTTGGGAAGGATATTCTTGCTAATTCCCGGGATGGCGGGACTGTCGTGAGATGGTGAGAGAATGGAGTTAAATGAGAGGATATCTCATTGAAACATAAGGTTGTTAAGGGCTTGGACACGCTAGAGGCAGGAAACATGTTCCCGATGTTGGAGGAGTCCAGAACCAGGGGCCACAGTTTAAGAATAAGGAGTAAGCCATTTAGAACGGAGACGGGGAAACACTTTTTATCACAGAGAGTTGTGAGTCTGTGCAATTCTCTGCCTCAGGGGGCGGTGGAGGCAGGTTCTCTGGATGCTTTCAAGAGAGAGCTAGATAGGGCTCTTAAAAATAGCAGAGTCAGGGGATGTGGGGAGAAGGCAGGAACGGGGTACTGATTGGGGATGATCAGCCACGATCACATTGAATGGCGGTACTGGCGCACAGGGTCGAATGTCCTACTCCTGCACCTATTGTCTATTGTCTATTGTCTATTGTTCCGTTCCCATAGTCGACTTCTGGGTCCGATTGACGGGTCAAATTTGTCCTCTGTGGCTGGGATTCTGGATTTTTGGCCTACTGAGTCCACGCCGACCAACAATCACCCCATATATTAGTTCTATCTTACATCTCCAGGGACATTTTACAGAAGCCAATTATCCTACAAACCCGCACGTCTTGGAATGTTGGAGGAAACCCATGCGGTCGGAGGGAGAACGTGCGAACACCGTACAGATATCACCCGTCATCAGGATGGAACGCGCGTCTCTGGCGCTGTAAGGCAGCAACTCTACTGCTGCACCACCGTGCCGCATTACATTACTTTAACGTCTTTAATGTTGCACCTATCAGCGACATTAAAGATGGTAAAAGTAATCCAAACACATTTATTCCACAGGAATATTGACTCCAATTTGATGAATGTCTTTGTTGTCCATTTGCCGATCTTCCTCCCTTCAGAGTGTCAAGAGTCAAGAGAGCCAAGAGTGTTTTATTGCCATATATCCCAGATAGAACAATTACATTCTTACTTGCAGCAGCGCAACAGAATATGTACACTATATGTACATAGTACACTGTAGACAACATAATAAATATAAATGTATGTATGTGTGTGTATATATATACATATGTATATATATATATATATATATATATATATATGCACACACATATACGCCACATGCGTACACACATAAAGCAGACAATAGTAGTGTAATAATCATATTAATAATAATAATAATAATAATAGTCTATTGTAGTTCAGAGCTTATTTGAGGTTAGAGGGTTTAATAGCCTGATGGCTGCAGGGAAGAAGTTGTTCCTGAACCTTGACGTCACCGTTTTCAGGCTCCTGTACTTTCTTCTCAGTGGCAGGGGTGAAATGAGTGTGTGGCCAGGGTCTCAGATGATTTTGGCTGCCTTTTTGAGGCAGCGACTCCGGTAAATCCCTTTGATGGTGGGGAGGTGGGCCGGTGATGGACTGGGCAGTGTTTACTACTTTTTACAGTCTTTTCCGCTACTGGACGTTGAAGTTGCTGAACCAGGCCATGGTGCCACTAGTCAGCACGCTCTCTACTGTACACCTGTAGAAGTTCAAGGGAATCCTCTCTGACATACAGAATCTCCCTAATCTTTTCAGGAAGTAGAGGCGTTGATGTGCATCAGTGTGCTGGGTCCAGGAAAGATCTTCGGAAATATGCACGTCCAGGATTTTTTACGTTTTTGACCCTCTCCACCATTGTGCCGTTGATATGATAAGGATTGTGAGTCCTCATCCGTCCTCTTCCAAAGGCCACAATCAGTTCATTGGTTTTACTGATATTGAGAGCCAGGTTGTTGTGGTCGGATGGCCATCTTGACCAGGCCCAGGAGTAACCCAACCAGGACATCCTCGGCCCTACCCTCTCCCCTCCGCACATGGTTTCCAAAGATGAGGATGGTGGGTGAGAAATGCAGTCAGAAGGCAAGGAGCAGCCCCATTAGATAATGGGACAGTGGCCAGGGCCTCACGCACTCCATGTACACGTGGTACACAGACTCTTCCAGCCCGCAACAGTGGCAGGCGGCTGGCGAGTCTGTGAACCGCGAGAGAAACAGGTTGCAGGGAACTCCTCGGTGCAATACCCTCCGCCCCAGGTCCCCAATGTAGAGGGGGAGCATCCCTGCGTAGAGGGACCCCCACCGGGGACCCCCCTCACGACCGGAAGGCAACACCGACCGCCACTTGGTGACTGGACAGTGGACCAGGGCGAGGAAGTGCAGGGTGTGGAGGAGGAGCCCATACAGGACACGCCTCCCTGCATCTTGGAGAGAGGGGGGCGGGTTTAAAATGCTATTTCCCCTAGGCTGTTAAAATCGAGGATGTTCAGCCTAGTTAATTATCAACGAAAAATCGCTGGAAGATTCTGTCGCTTTAGCTATTATTACTTTTAAGGGCTTTATCTAGTTGTTATAGTAGTTTAAAAATTAACCTCTAAACCCCTAAGACAAACAAATATACTAAACTATTAAACAACTATATTGCAATCCTTGTCCAGGGTATATTCAACCCACCTCAGTGCCCAGCGGTCCTGGAAATCCCCCATGTGCCCGCGGACAGGGCGTAGTCCCTCTCATCATCACCAAGGGCGTTAGTGCCACGATCGATAGTCGTTGTGGCTCGCCACCTTCCTCTTCTTGGGCACCAGTATTATTGATGCCTTCTTGAAGCAGGTGGGAACCTCAGATCTCAGTAACGAGAGGTTGAAAATGTCCGCAAAAACTCCATCCAGTTGTTCTGCACAAGTGTTGAGAAATTGGCCGGGTATACCAATGTCGAGTATACCAGGTATATCCATGTCAAATCAGAACATTGAGTATAGAAGTTGGGATGTAATGTTAAAATTGTACAAGGCATTGGTGAGGCCAATTCTGGAGTATGGTGTACAATTTTGGTCGCCCAATTACAGGAAGGATGTCAACAAAATAGAGAGAGTACAGAGGAGATTTACTAGAATGTTGCCTGGGTTTCAGCAACTAAGTTACAGAGAAAGGTTGAACAAGTTAGGTCTTTATTCTTTGGAGTGCAGAAGGTTAAGGGGGGACTTGATAGAGGTCTTTAAAATGATGAGAGGGATAGACAGAGTTGACGTGGATAAGCTTTTCCCATTGAGAGTAGGGAAGATTCAAACAAGAGGACATGATTTGAGAATTAAGGGACAGAAGTTTAGGGGTAACATGAGGGGGAACTTCTTTACTCAGAGAGTGGTAGCTGTGTGGAATGAGCTTCCAGTGGAAGTGGTGGAGGTAGGTTTGATTTCATCATTTAAAAATAAATTGGATAGGTATATGGACGGGAAAGGAATGGAGGGTTATGGTCTGAGTGCAGGTAGATGGGACTAGGGGAGAATAAGTTTAGCACGGACTAGAAGGGCCGAGATGGCCTGTTTCTCTGCTGTAATTGTTATATGGTTATATGGTTATACCAGCAGGTCACTGCTCCAGTGCTGGGACACCATAGTGAGACTCTGCTAGTGGAGCAGAAGGTTTCACCCACCAGCATCTGACCACCAGTCCCTCTTGCAATCCTGTGCTTCTCTTACTACATGTAGAAGTTCAACATGTGCCGAGGCTTCAAAGGACCGAGTGCCTGGAGGTCCCCTACGGAGCTGCCAGCTGACTCAACCTGTTGCTGGCCTTTGGATTGGAAAGATTTATGAAACTTAACTGAGATAGACCAGCCGGATGTAGCATTCCACCACATTTGTCAGTGCAAACAAGCTGTTTGTCACGATCACTAAAGTATAAAAGAACGTACAGAGATATTATAACTTAAAGGCATCAGGGTAATAATTCTCTTGACACAGCATCCCTTTATTAAGAATTAGATTGATGTTTCACTTGAAAGACATTGATTAATCCTGTTCAACTGCAGCGACTGCACTTCAAAGTGACCTATTTATTGCAGAAGCACTTTTAAAACAACCCTGAAAATCTGTGAAGGATTAGTGTCATTCTTCTCGATGCTGAAGTCAGTGATGGCTTACTGACTGATAATGGCACAATGACAGAGAACATCAGGCCTCAAATGTTTAATTATGGAGGAGATTTTCAGGTCACGGAAATATGGTCTTTACATTTTAGAGCCCGGAGTTTAATTTGAAGTTTGATTACAAGTGGCTTAATGGAAATAAGTTGCTTTCTTGACTGGATGAGAGAACTCGTCAATGTCAATGTGCAACACTTTTACTGTTTTTTGTAACAACGTGCTTTACATTCCATTGGAGCATTAAGAGCGATGGCAGCCTGGTTTTAATACAGATGTAATACTTAGTTTAATACAAATACATTGGAGAGGTTACGAAGAATAAGGTCAAGTGGCATTCTGCACAATTAACTTGTCGATTGGCTTAGTGTGAAAATATTAGATGGGGTGGAATTGTTAAAATTTATCAAGGAGTGTTTTTTGTGCCAATATACAGTTAGTCCATAAAATCAGACTGAAGAAGGGTCCCAACCCAAGACATCACCCATTCATTCCTTCCATAGATGCTGCCTGACCTGCTGAATTCCTCCAGCACAGGGCATGCATGGTGACACAGCCGTGCAGTTGCTGCCTCACAGCACCAGAGAGCCAGGTTCGATCCTGACCACAGGTGCTGTCTCTGTACAGAGTTTGGACTTTCTTCCCGTAACCACGTGGGTTTTCATTGGTTGTTCCCACACGTCCCAAAGATTTACAGGTTTGTAGGTTAATTGGTTTCTGCAGGGCCGGCGTTAAGCCGATTGGACCAATTGCTCCCAATTGGGCCCCGCTCCTGAGGGGGCCCCGTGTTATTTTTCCATCTTGCGTATGGAAATACGAATTCGCGTTGTTAAATATAGATTTAAAAAAAAAAAATTTGCCTTGTTAAAAACGAACATGGATAAAAACCACGGATATCAGACAAAAACAATTTGTTAACTACCATTGTTAGCACTTGTTAACAGCCAGTAGTTAACATGTAATTATACAATGTGCCATCAATGCATCGATCCACATTCCTCAGTAAATGTAATTGTGTTTTGACCAAGTATTAATGACGCCGCATTCCTTTGAATAAAATTCACGGGACTCGGCAGAGATTCACAGTGTATAATCCATAGCACCTTAGTGTACAATTTCATAATGTATACTATGGGATACTGAGTTGGATGATCAGCCATGATCATATTGAATGGCGGTGCAGGCTCGAAGGGCCGAATGGCCTACTCCTGCACCTAATTTCTATGTTTCTACTAAATAACAGAGCTGACAAACCTTGGCTGGGAACCTGGGGCTCACCAAAATTGTTCCCAATTGGGCCCCGCACCTCCTAAGGCCAGTCCTGGTTTCTGTAAATTGTGAAATAGAACTAGAATATGGGTGATCATTGGTTGGCATAGACTCGGTTGAGCAAAGGGCCTGTTTCCACGCTGTATCTCGAAACTAAAGTAAACTAAACTAAACACTTGTGTGTAGGAAGGAACTACCGTACTGGTTTATACCAAAGATAGATACAAAATGCTGGAATTACTCGGCGGGTCAGGCAGCATCTCTGGAGAAACGGAATGGGTGATATTTCGGGTTGGAACCATTCCTGAGATCTTGACATGTGTGAGGAAGGACACCAACCCATAGACTCACCTGTTCCTTTCCTCCAGATGTGCTGCCGGACTCACTGAGTTACTCCAGCATTTTGTGTCTATCTAAACTAAACACTTTGTGTTTTGTTCAAGATCCCTGCACCTGCGGTTGCTTGAGCCTCCATGCAGAATATCCTACTCAGGATGAGACTCTCCTGGACCTAATTCATGAAATGAAGCCAAGCAACTGGGTGAACACCTTGGGGATAGTGACCATAACTTGGTACATTCCAATGTTGTTCTGAAGTGGGATAAGGATAATCCAGTAATTAAATTCTGAACAAAGGGAAGGCTGATTGCAAAACCATTGGACGGGAGTAAGACTGGGACCAGCTACTTGCAGGTGACTCTGCATTCAGGAAAGTGAAGTCTTTTAGAAGTTTAAGTGTGGGACGTTTTGCTAAAATTAGCATTAGCAAACTTGCAGATGACACAAAGCTGGGTGGCAGTGTGAACTATGAGGAGGATGCTATGCAGGGTGACTTGCACAGGTTGGGTGAGTGGGCAGATGCATGGCAGGTGCAGTATAATGTGGAGAAATGTGAGGTTATCCACTTTGGTGGCAAAACAGGAAGGCAGACTATTATCTATATGGTGTCAAGTTAGGAAAAGGGGAAGTACAACGGGACCTGGATGTCCTTGTTCATCAGTCACTGAAAGTAAGCATGCAGGTACAGTAGGCAGTGAAGAAAGCGAATGGCATGTTGGCCTTCATAACAAGAGGAGTTGACTATAGGATCTATAGAACTATAGGACTATAGGACTATAGGGTCAATGGTTGAAAGGGTCAAGAACTTCAAATTCCTGGGCGTGCACATCTCTGAAGATCTTTCCTGGCCCGAGAACACTAACGCAATTATCAAAAAAGCTCCTCAGCGCCTCTACTTCCTGAGAAGATTACGGAGAGTCGGTTTGTCAAGGAAGACTCTCTCTAACTTCTACAGGTGCACAGTAGAGAGCATGCTGACCAGTTGCATCGTGGCTTGGTTCGGCAACTTGAGCGCCCTGGAGAGGAAAAGACTACAATAAGTAGTAAACACTGCCCAGTCCATCATCGGCTCTGACCTTCCTTCCATCGAGGGGATTTATCGCAGTCGCTGCCTCAAAAAGGCTGGCAGTTTCATCAAAGACCCACACCATCCTGGCCACACACTCATCTCCCTGCTACCTTCAGGTAGAAGGTACAGGAGCCTGAAGACTGCAACAACCAGGTTCAGGAATAGCTACTTCCCCACAGCCATCAGGCTATTAAACCTGGCTCGGTCAAAACTCTGATTATTAATAACCACTTTCTGCTATTTGCACTTTACCAGTTTATTTATTCATGTGTGTATATATTTATATCATGGTATATGGACACATTTATCTGTTTTGTAGTAAATGCCTACTATGTTCTGTGTGCTTAAGCAAAGCAAGAATTTCATTGTCCTATACATGGACACATGACAATAAACTCACTTGAACTCACTTGAACTTGAACTCGAGGAGCAAAGAGGTCCTCCTGCAGTTGTACAGGGCTCTAGTGAGACCACACCTGGAGTATTGTGTGCAGTTTTGGCTCCAAACTTGAGGAAAGACATTCTTGCTATTGAGGGAGTGCAGCGTAGGTTCACAAAGTTAATTCCCGGGATGGCGGGACTGTCATATGTTGATAGAATGGAGCGGCTGGGCTTGTATACTCTGGAATTTAGAAGGCTGAGAGGGAATCTTATTGAAACATATAAGATTATTAAGGGTTTGGACGCGCTAGAGGCAGGAAACATGTTCCAAATGTTGGGGGAGTCCAGAACCAGGGGCCACAGTTTAAGAATAATTGGTAAGCCATTTAGAACAAAGATGAGGAAAAACATTTTTACACAGAGAGTTGTGAGTCTGTGGAATTCTCTGCCTCAGAGGGTGGTGGAGGCTGGTTCTCTGGATGCTTTCAAGAGAGAGTTAGATAGAGCTCTTAGTGTTAGTGGAGTTAAGGGACATGGATAGAAGGCAGGAACGGGGTACTGATTGTGGATGATCAGCCATGACTACATTGAAAGGCGCTGCTGGCTCGATGGGCCGAATGGCCTACTCCTGCACCTATTGTCTATTGAAGTGTGGCTGCATGTGTCAAGGGCAAGGATGGATTGTCCAGCGAACCCTCATGTCAAGGGATATCCAAGGCTTGATGAAGATAAAAGTGAGCTTGTTGTTTGTTTAGAGGACTGAAAATGGGGGTAGGATTTTCAGGAATATGGAGAGGGTACAAAAGAAATGAGTAGGGCAAAGAGGGGCTGCTAAATGCTACTAGCTGATAAGATTAAGGGAAAGTCCAAGGCATTTAATATTAAAAGCAAGGGGGTAAACAGGAAAAGGTGAGGCCCAATCAGTATGCAGATTCTGGGGGTGGCACTGTGGCGCAGTGGTAGAAATCCTGACCTCAGATTCTGTCTGAGTTTGAAGGTTCTCCCTGTGACTGCGTGGGTTTTCTCCGGGTGTTCTGGTTTCCTCTCACATGCCAAAGACGTGCTGGTTTGTAGGTTAAATGGCTTCTGTGAACTGTCCCTAGTGTGTAGGATAGAACTAATGTACAGTCAGCATGGATTTGGTGGGCCGAAGGGCCTGTTTCCACAATATATCTCTCTAAACTAAACTAAAACTAAAAACTTTGGTGAGGTCTTATATTAATACTTTACATCTATGTTCACTGAAGAGAAAGAAAACTGTAGTTGGAGATTTCCTACCCCAGGCAACGCCCTGGTCAATCTCCTCTGCATTCTCTCCGGTGTAATTATCTCTTTTCTTTAGACAGCAGCTGTTTCACCAAAACAGCACACAATATTCCAGCAGTGCCCTAACTGCCTAACGCGCTGCCTCATAGAGGGGCGAGTGGGCCACTGTAGGCCCTGCAGCTGCCGGGGGCTTGACGGGACCGGGCGCCGCACCACGAGGCCAAGCACGTGGACCGGACATGGGTGGAGCAGCGGCGGAGGACACCATGGCTACACTTGGCCAGGATGGCCCTTCAACACCACCAGGACAGCAGACCTTCATGGTCAAGATCTCTGCGACTCTGTATAATGTCCCAGAGTACTACTGCTATGCACTGGTACTGTATCTGTGATACTTATCCAATATGTATCTAAGTGCTTATGTACAGTGATACGTGTACTGAACTGTATACAAAAATTAATTTCACTGAGTTTAAGAAGGAACTGCAGATGCTGGAAAATTGAAGGTTGAAATGCTGGAGAAACTCAGCGGGTGCAGCAGCATCTATGGAGCGAAGGAAATAGGCGACGTTTCT
Organism: Leucoraja erinaceus; assembly: GCF_028641065.1. Classification (NCBI taxonomy): domain Eukaryota; kingdom Metazoa; phylum Chordata; class Chondrichthyes; order Rajiformes; family Rajidae; genus Leucoraja; species Leucoraja erinaceus. The sequence goes on along the minus strand of NC_073379.1, from coordinate 110,765,037 downwards.
TCAGACCCTTCACTGTACCTCGGTACACGTGAGAAATAAAGTATCATACCATACCAGGTTTGAAAATTCATATCTCCAGATACATGGACAGTTTCTTCCCAGCTACCATCAGGCAACTGAACCCACTTCTTACCAACTGAAGAGCAATCCTGACCTATCTACCTCATTGGAGATCATCAAACTATCTTTAATTGGACTTGATTAGACTTCATCTTGCACCCTTTATTCTGTATCTATACACTGGGCGGTTTGATTGTAATCATGTATTGTCATAGAAACATAGAAAATAGGTGCAGGAGTAGGCCATTCGGCCCTTCGAGCCTGCACCGCCATTCAATATGATCATGGCTGATCATCCAACTCAGTATGCTGTACCTGCCTTCTCTCCATACCCCCTGATCCCTTTAGCCACAAGGGCCACATCTAACTCCCTCTTAAATATAGCCAATGAACTGGCCTCAACTACCTTCTGTGGCAGAGAATTCCACAGATTCACCTCTCTCTGTGTGAAAAAATGTTTTTCTCATCTCGGTCCTAAAAGATTTCCCCCTTATCCTTAAACTGTGACCCCTTGTTCTGGACTTCCCCAACATCGGGAACAATCTTCCTGCATCTAGCCTGTTCAACCCCTTAAGAATTTTGTAAGTTTCTATAAGATCTCCCATCAATCTTCTAAATTCTAGCGAGTACAAGCCAAGTCTATCCAGTCTTTCTTCATATGAAAGTCCTGACCTGACCATAGAGTCAAACTCAATCATACAGCATGGTAAAAGGCCCACGCCCACACCGACCAACATGCTGATGATCTCCAATGGGGTAGATCGGAGGTCGGGACCACTCTTTAGTTAGTAAGAAGGGTGGTTCAGTTCCCTGATAACTGGGAAGAAACTGTCTCTGAATCTGGAGGTACGCATTTTCATACTCCTGTACCTCTTGCCTAGTGGGAAGAGGGAGTGGTCGGGGTGAGACTGGTCCATGGTTATGCTGGTGGCCTTGCCGAGGCAGCGAGTTAGGCAGTTAAGCCACTGCTGGAATATTATACGCTGTTTTGGTCACCGTTCTAAAGGAAAGACATAATTGCATTGGAGAGAGTGCAGAGGAGATTCACCTGGGACAGGATGTATCAGTTATGAGGCATGATTGAATTGGCCTAACCGGCTGAGTTACTCCAGCATTTTGCTTCTTTCTTTAGCATAAACCAGCATCTGCTGTTCCTTGTTATTGCATTAGAGATTGAATAGGTTGGATTTGTAATCCTTGGAGCAGAGGCAGCCGAGAGGGAAGCTGATGGAGGTAGACAAAATTATGAAAGGCATATTATGGGTGGAGCAGTGATATAGTTGTTGCCCTACAGCGCCAGAGACCCGGGCTCAACCCTGATCACGGGTGCTGTCTGTACGGAGTTTGTACATTCTCTGTGACTACGCTTTCTCCAGTTTCCTCCCACACTCCAAAGATGTAAAGGTTTGTAAGTTAATTGGAAATTGTCCCAATGAGTGCAGGATGGAACTAGCCGGTGCCGACACTGTATCTCTAAAGTTAAAAGCATAGACAGGGCAGATGATAAAACTGTTTGTTTGTATGACAGGGGTGTCTACAATCAGAGGATAGAGGTTTCAGGTGAGGGGCAAGAGGTGTAGAAGGAATCTAAAGACTTTTTTCCTTCAGAGGGCATTTACAATTGGCAAGCACTGCTGGAAAAGGTGACAGAGGCAGATACTATAGCAACATTTAAGAAGTCTTGAATAACCAAAGTATAGACGACTACATACTGAAGGCTGGTAACATAGACAATAGGTGCAGGAGTAGGCCATTCGGCCCTTCGAGCCTGCACCGCCATTCAATATGATCATGGCTGATCATCCAACTCAGTATCCCGTACCTGCCTTCTCTCCATACCCCCTGATCCCTTTAGCCACATCCAACTCCCTCTTAAATATAGCCAATGAACTGGCCTCAACTACATTCTGTGGCAGAGCATTCTAGAGATTTACCACTCTCTGTGTGAAAAATGTTTTTCTCCTCTCGGTCCTAAAAGATTTCCCATTTATCCTTAAACTGTGACCCCTTGTTCTGGACTTCCCCAACATCGGGAACAATCTTCCTGGATCTAGCCTGTCCAATCCCTTAAGAATTTTGTAAGTTTCTATAAGATCCCCACTCAATCTTCTAAATTCTAGCGAGTACAAGCTGAGTCTATCCAGTCTTTCTTCATATGAAAGTCCTGACCTCCCAGGAATCAGTCTGGTGGACCTTCTCTGTACTCCCTCTATAGCAAGAATGTCCTTAGATTAGGAGACCAAAACTGTACGCAATACTCCAGGTGTGGTAAAATGGTAAATTGAATTAGCATACATAGAATTCGATGGTCAGCCTAGATATGTTGGGCTGAAGGATCTTTTCCTATACTGTACGATTCTGTGCTATCACTTCAGGTGTTGCTATGCAGAGTTCACTGATCAGAGTTTATTCTTCTCATCCTTGGCATATATAATAAGATTACAAGTATAATCCAGTGTCTATGAATCAATGTAAAACGTATTTTCTGAAATGTGGATGTTTCAAAGTTTTATTGTTAATCTGAAGAACATACAAGCTTGTACTGATTTTGCATTAACCATCAGATTTGGAGTCTAATACAAAAACAAGAGTATTAATACACAGTTGCTAAGGTAGCAGTGGTTATTTCATCCCCATTACATCATTTATGCATTTTAAATTACTGACCGATCTTAAGCCACATTTCTCAGATATAATTGTCGCTTTAGACAATAATAAAACAAGCCCATCAACTCTTTGAAGTTGAAATCTTACTTCAGATCTTACTGCATTGCCCTCAAAGGGAAAGTCAACCTGCTAATGGGATTTGTCTTAACCGAGTCAAATTTAAACATGTGTCAGTATTTCCCAAGGAATGAATCGGAGTACACTAATAAATCTGGATATTTTGCCCAAATTACTTATTCAGGTTGGCAATAACTTCAAGGTATTGCATAACCACGGTGGGGGAACCCGATAGATATCCTGAAACAATTCACAAGAGATTTTTTAATCTGCATGTGCATATATTCTTTCTAGAGTCTGCAAAGTGCTTTGCAAAACTGCTTTTTCTCCATTTTCAGGAAAAGATTAAAGTTCTTCGACATGACACCATCACTTATGTTTCTCTCTCCTAACTTCCTAACCTGCTGAGTGCTACAAGCAATTCCTACTGTATTTCAGGCTTCCAGTATCTGAGTTTTTTTGGGGATTTTTAGTTCAAGAGGTTTGATTGCAGATACATGCATTTCACCGAACGGCTCCGTGCTAGCATGCTGTCAGTGATTTTCATCAGAGTTCTGCCAATGATCCAGCGAGATTAATGGAAGCCTGTGATAAATGGCCTAAATGTTACTGAGGTTTCCACCAAAATCACAATTTTAAATGAATCATGCTCATCAGAAAAGTATAACCCTAAATTTCCTTCAGTAGCAGAACTTGTCTAATTATTCCTTAATTTTAAGCATCTTAATTATTTCTTGATGTGAAGGGGATGTTTCCACCAGTGGGAGAGTCTAGGACCAGAGGTCACAGCCTAAGAATAAAAGGCTATTTCTTTAGGAAGGAGATGAGGAGGAATTTCTTTAGTCAGACGGTGGTGAATCTGTGGAATTCATTGCCACAGAAGGCTGTGGAGGCCAAGTCGATGGATATTTTTAAGGCAGAGATGGATAGATTCTTGATTAGTATGGGTGTCATGGGTTATGAGGATGGCAGAATGGGATTAGGAGGGAGAGATAGATCAGCCATGATTGAATGGTGGAGTAGACTTGATGGGCCGAATGGCCTAATTATGTTCCTACAACTTATGAACCTATGAAAAGAGTTGTGCCCTGAACTACCAAGCCTGTAGTTCTTCCCAAGATTTGATTTATAATCATACTATAATCTGACAAAAGGAAAAAATTCTGAGACATTTGGGAAGAGTAAACTAATTCCACCGGCCAGTGAGTCAAACATCAGAGGGCAGAGATTTAAAGGGAAATTAGTGGGCAAGCAGCAGGCTCCTCAACCCATTATGGCCAAATATTTCTGAATGGAACAAGAGATGTATCGTTATTTATGCAATGAGTCGATATGATGTGCAATAAATTACCTGTTATTTTGTTAAGGGAGTCGGGATGTATATTCGAAAAGGAAAAACATACTCTTGGTTCTGAAACATGACAAGAGTGATGCTAATTAGAATGTACACAAAAATGCTGGAGAAACTCAGCAGCATCTATGGAGCGAAGGAAATAGGCAATTTTACAAGCCAAAACCCTTCTTCCTAATTAGGATGTTCTTTCTAAGCGTGGTACAGCCACAATGGACCAAGTGGCCCGAGACGTTAGATTCTATCAGCTGTTTCATTTCTGCATTTTCATGTTGGATTTGGAATATACTCGTTTCCTTCTATTCAGATAAAATACTCTTGAGGTGACAGTAATGCAGATAGTTGTGCATTTTGTAATGTGCCACCCTTTTAAAATCTCTTCTTGCTCCTTTCCAAGCGTTATTAGAAAGAATATTCTTCGTTAAAGCCCAGCATCCAAACAATCTATGTAAAGGATAGCTAGCACTTGATACATTTCTCATATCTTTGTTGACGTATAACCAGGGGCCTGTTTCTGATGAATAATGTGTTGAAGAAATTGGATTCTCTCAATTATCGCAAACGGTGTTCCTTTCCTTCGTGTCTGCTTTGATGTTTCCACCCGTGGTCCTTTAAAGTGGTGGTACCAGGGTAAAGTGGATGTGGATATGCAGAAGCATCACTTTTGAACAGCCATTTGCAGCCTTGTATGAACCTATATGGGCTGACCTCACTGTGTGTCAGTTGCTGAAGCACATAGCCTTGCATATGGTTTCAGCAGACTATTTCCCACATGGAGCGGCATAATAATGTCCATAATGCCTGTAAAACAAAAATAAACAAGCTGGGGATATAACTTTGAGGTTTGCTGAAAGGCAGTGAGAATAAGACTGCCCTGGATCCAGATGGCAGATAAGATGTAATTGAGTGATGTAAATGACTCAGTAATTAAGTGCACTGTGCAATTAATTAATTACCACTCAATAGATTTATTTTGGGGGAAATTTTGACTTCATTGAAAATGGCTGTTACTTAACCAAAAGGCCGGTAGCACTAAAAAGCATCTTCAAAAGGCATCAACATGCTTGAAGCAAAATGTAATCCCGAGTTAATATGAGCATTGTATCACTTACATTAATTGGCCAAAAATATCAATTGAGAAGAGTTGCAATGTAACATTAAACTACATTTTACATTGTGAAAATGGTCCCTTCAAGTAATTAATAACATTGACTTCAATGGGATGAGTTTCAGAAGCAGAAAACAATGTGCTAATGTGTTAACATTGTGCGTTTTAACACTACTGGGTGGGGATGTATTTCCAACGTTTTTGTAATGGTTGACTTTCCCTTTAATTCCATACACAAACCAATACATTCTTAAGTCACTCAGTGCATACAAGGGTTAGGAATTCTGCACAGTCACAGACATGCTAACAGTCTAATGATTTGAATAGCTTGCAGTAAGATTAGTTTCTCAATTCTTTTCTTCATAGCTCCAAAATGTTACAACACGCCTTCTGTTGTCCGTCACAGAGCCAATTGTAAAAGTGTTACATCACTGGAAAAACAACTGCCTTGAACCTAAATCCAGTTCACTTTCCTTTTGGGAAGATGCAACTTCCCCAATGAAATTAGATCATGTTAACTTCTTCCTTCTCAACATAACAAATGAGTATATATGTAGCTTTAAAAATGCCAGACTACATCTTGGTACTTGAGTTGCTGAATCCAAATTGATTTTGGTGTTGGGTATTTTGTGGAATTATTCTAGATTACCATAAAAGCATTGAAAACAGGTTCACAAATGTATCTGTCATGCAGCATCCTAAGTAATTCTAAAGAACAGACATCAATTATCCCCACTGAATTTGATCTGTTGGAACTCAGTTATTGGATACAAATCATTTTCAACATTAAGAAAACATATTGCCTTTGGAGGCACAATAAAAAGGACTCGACAATTCTTGAGGGACTCATAAAAGTAGAAAAGAACCAAAGTAATTTGTACTAGCTCGTGTAAAAATTAATTGATTTGTAAAGCTGCTCTGGTTAAATCCAAGAATTGGTATCCTTACCAGATTTATGGCAGTGGAAATGAAACTTTCCCCTCTAAATTATGGAAATAATAGGATTGACAAACCTGTGTAAAATTTTCATACTGACGTGGCTTAGTAATGACCAGCCAAAAACATATACATGGGTACGTCACAACACAGGTCAAAAACTCTTCATTTTCCAATCAAAGATAAAAAGAATCACCGTGCATTAGGGCCGAAAGTTGACGGTTCAGTTTGCTGACTACTGACTCTCACTGTTATTCAAACTTTGGAGCTTCCCCACTTTATCCAGGAAATACTATTGTTGCAGGACATTAAAAGGGGGGGGGGGGGGGGGGGGGGAATTACACTGGGTGACACTTCCAATCTGATATTTTTGCAAGCTTAGTTACAGTTCCGTGCGCATACAGTATGGAAGCAATAAAAGACAGCACCACATGTGAAAACCTTTCTTCATAGACAGAGGCAACAACTAACAGAGCTAACATGGGTTACATCAGCTTACAACAGAATAATGCACATTGAAAATGGTCAGTGATGTTATTAATATTGCCCACACAGTATAAAGACATATGTCGTGAATGGTTGATGGATCTCAGAGAAAATGGATTATAATTTCATCTTTCAATATGCAATACCATCTATTAGCCTCAGTACACGCTGGGCTTCAGTGAATTTGGTAGTGGCATTGAGTCTTAGTGAGAAATAAAAGTGCTTTAAACAAGAGGACGTTAATATGTGAAAGCAGGGATTATCTTTGATGAGGCAGTGGTGGATTTGAACCATGGGTAGGTCAATTCTGACAGTGACTGTTTATCACTGTTAAATTACATGGCTTTGAATCTTGCATGACCTTTGCTGTGTTGAGAATATAAGCACTGAGGCAAAATTGACAAAACCACCTGTGTACATCAAGTCACAAAACAAAGGGACGACTTGAAATGCGTGACTTACAATGGCATCATATTATGTATTCATTGATATACAGAGGTCACTTCACATTCATCTGAATCAGAAGAAAACTACATGGATCAGAACAGAGCAAACGGCTTGTGTCTAAAACAAATCCACATTTCGTAATAATCACAAGAGCATTCCTTTCTCCTCCTATTTCTGTGCCATGATAGCATGTCTTTTTTATTTAAAAAATAAAATTAGCAGCAGAATAACTTAGGTTGGAAATGAAAACATGCTGTACAAAAATGAAAACATGTGGAATCATTGAATGTGCTCCAAGAAAAGACTGATGTGTGTACACATATGAACTTATTAATTATATTATATGTTCATGTTCAGGGATTTATTTATTTTCTTGTGTATTCTGGGATCATAAATTTTATTGCCGAATTATTTTGATATATTGCAGTAACCTAATATGCCATTCTGGGTTCCTTTTTCAGCATATTAAGCATAAGCCCCATATATAGAATCACACATTACTGTTTTTAAGTATGAAGGTATGTGAGTATATTATAAAGCATCCAGGGGGAAAAAGACAACTTAAAAGAAATCTTCAGTGTCTGATAACAAATGTAAGACAGGAACATTTTGTTGAATGAAAGCTTTATCCGTGCTCAATTGCTTTAATGCCTGACTGTAATGACAAAGTGAAACCGAAACAAGACATTTCATTCTTAGGAGCCAAAGAGAGAGAAAAAAATAGACACTTTAAAAAGTTTACAATAAATAAGATACAATACTGGTACCTGGAAGAATATTAGAAATATTAGTTTTTAAGAGAAAAGGGGGGGGGGGGGGGGGGATGGGCAAAAGTTTTTAATTACACAAATTTATTTCATTATGTACAAATTAACAAAACACAAGAAAATAAACTTCTAAGGAAGAAAAATCATCGTATGAAAGTCTGACTAAGGGCAGGCTGAGACCACCTAACTTCATTCATGCCTATCACAAACTGAACACTTGTTCATGAAAACCCTTCAATATCTTACAGGTTTGTGCAGTTTTTGTTGAGTAATAGTAGGACAGTGATAACGTTCTTGTCAGTAACCACCATTCATTGTCACTCTTCCGTGCATCCCAGTAACTCCGTCCGCAGAGTGATTCGGCCATACCACGACCAGGGCAAGATTCTAATATATTGTGCGTGGATTGGAGGATCTATTACATTTTTCCTGTGTGTATCATTGTCAAAATTACCTTGGAAAACCTGCCAAGAGAGAAAAAAAAACATTATTACTAAAGGGACTGTAAAATACAACACAGGCGCGGCACGATGGCGCAGCGATAGAGCTGCTGCCTTGAAGCCCCTGTCCCACGGTGTGAGTTTACGCAAGAGCTCTCCAGAGTTTAAAAAAAACCTCAAACTCGTGGTAAGTACATAGCGGCTACATCGGAGCTCGTGGACGTCTCGTAGCGGCTCGTAACGCTAACAGCAGGTACTCGGGAAACGCGGTAACTCGTGAAGTTTTTTCAACAGTGTGAAAAATGTCCAAGAGTAAAAAAATACTCGTGATGAAGTTTCGCGAGTTTGATTTTTTTTTAATAAATCGGGAGAGCTCTTGGGTAAACTCGCATCGTGGGACAGGGGCTTTACAGCGCCACAGACCCAGGTTCGATCCTGACTTCGGGTGCAGTCTGTAGATAGATGGTACATTCTCCCCGTGACCGCAAGGGTTTGCTCCACTTTCCTCCCACACGCCAAAATCGTACAGGTTTGTGGCTGAGAAAACCAACGCAATCACAGGGAAAACGTACAAACAGCACCGGCAGTCAGGGTCGAACCGGGTCTCTGGCGCTGTAAGGCAGCAACTCTACCGCTGCGCCATCGTGTCATCCAATAACATTTGATTGGCCCACAAGGAGAGAACAGGACAGGAGACAAAATCTTGCTCAAATAAAATTGGTGGTTCAAATGCCTTAAAGAAGGTATGGGGCTAACAGAGGAAATTGCACAATTGTTGGACTAGGTACCTGTAGGATGGTGGCACAATTAAAATCATTGATCTCTAAGATCTCGGCTTCCTTGGCGGGTTCTCCATAAGATACGATAGTGGCATTCACGAGACGTTTGGAAAGACATATGGATATATGCCGTGAATGGAGTTAAGGGCAAGGCTGCTTTATCAAAGGGAGCTGAGGGAATGCTCTGTGTTCTGTTTCACAAAGACATGGCTCACCCCCAGCTCCCCAGACTCAGCGGTCCAGCCTGAAGGGTTCTCCATCCACCGTATGGACCGTACACTGGCATATTCATGTGTGTATATATTTATATAATGGTATATGGACACACTGATCTGTTCTGTATTCATGCCTACTATATTCCGTTGTGCTGAAGCAAAGCAAGAATTTCATTGTCCTATCAGGGACACCTGACAATAAATTCTCTTGAACTCTTGGAGGGATATGGATTATCTACAGACAGATGAGAGTTGAACTTGGTTTCATAGAAACATAGAAACATAGAAATTAGGTGCAGGAGTAGGCCATTCGGCCCTTCGAGCCTGCAACGCCATTCAATATGATCATGGCTGATCATCCAACTCAGTATCCCGTACCTGCCTTCTCTTCATACCCTCTGATCCCCTTAGCCACAAGGACCACATCTAACTCCCTCTTAAATATAGCCAATGAACTGGCCTCGACTACCCTCTGTGGCAGAGAGTTCCAGAGATTCACCACTCTCTGTTTGAAAAAAGTTCTTCTCATCTCGGTTTTAAAGGATTTCCCCCTTATCCTTAAGCTGTGACCCCTTGTCCTGGACTTCCCCAACATTGGGAACAACCTTCCTGCATCTAGACTGTCCAACCCCTTAAGAATTTTGTAAGTTTCTATAAGATCCCCTCCCAATCTCCTAAATTCTAGAGTATAAACCAAGTCTATCCAGTCTTTCTTCATAAGACAGTCCTGACATCCCAGAAATCAGTCTGGTGAACCTTCTCTGCACTCCCTCTATGGCAATATTGTCCTTCCTCAGATTAGGAGACCAAAACTGTACGCAATACTCCAGGTGTGGTCTCACCAAGACCCTGTACAACTGCAGTAGAACCTCCCTGCTCCTATACTCAAATCCTTTTGCTATGTGAGCACATACATTGTGACCCCTCATCCTGTGCTGTATTGTTCTATGTTATCAGCTCTGGAGAAGGTTATCAGCTTCAGGGACCAGTGAGGCTATGAGAGGTTTACTGAGTATTTTGTTAAATAGGTCTTACTCAACCAAGAGGTAATGACAGTAAACAAACATAAGGGCTTGAGTGAATGTGAATTCATGTGACGTGGGGCAAGTGCAGCCGAATTTCCGTACTGGAAATTTACCAAGGAGGATTCGTCAGGCAAGCATTGGATATTTCAAAACGTAAGATAATGAAGGTATGCATAAGAGGGTTCTAGTGGCTGATAATTTGGGACAAGGATAGGGCTGTGCAGAGTGATGAATAGAAAGAATGGGATGGCAAAAAGTTGTTAATCCATGGGATGTCGGCATGCTGTCAAGGTCATCGTTTAATACCCATCCCTTATAGCTTTAGGGAAGGTGGTGGTGAATCTATCTTCTTGAACTGGGGCAGATTGGTGCCAAGATCTTTGTTTGTTGTGAGTAGGAGGTCCCTAGACATGGGCCCATTAAAATGCAGACAAAGTGGAAGACTGCCACAACAGTTGGACGACAGAAAAGGAGAGAGCTAATTATATTTGTTATGTGTTCGTTGCCATTATTCCACTTGGTGGCAGAGGTCATGTGTTATGGAGGCTGGTGAAGAGGTTTTTGGAAGAACTACAATGCATTTTGTAGATAGCATACATGCAGTCACAATGCACTGGTGGTTCAATATGCATGCAACTTCAATGAGTTTTAAATCACGTAGGCTGCTTTGTCTGGATTGTATCTAGCCCTTTTGCAAATAGAAGAACAGACAGAGCCAGACAAATGAGCAGTGTTGTATCACCCTCCTGACTTACGCCTTGTGAATTCATAAGAGGTTAGTTTGTAAAATTAAAACCCATGGGACTGGGGCTAACACACAGGCATCAGTTGACAGATAAGTATAATCGTCAGTATAATCAAGTCTTTTTCTACACGCAGGCATTGACTATGGGATGTGGCAGGAATTGATGCCTTTGCTCCAGCTATTCACAACATTAGTCTTGGTTTATTATAATCAAGTGTACAGAGATACAGAGAAAAGCTTTGTTTGGGTGCTAACCAGTCAAATCATGCAATACACGAGGTACAATCACACCATACATAAGTAGAACAGGGAGAAAAATACCAGAAGGCAGAGTGTTACAGCTACAGAGAAAATGTGGATAAATAAGTGTAAGGGCTGCATTGATGTAGAAATATGAGGTGAAGACTACACCCTCAGCTTTTGACAGGTCCATTCCATAGTCCATTAACAGTGGGTAAGAAGCGTAGGTTCTCGAGATTGATCCCTGGGATGGCGGGACTGTCATATGTGGAAAGATTGAAAAGACTAGGCTTGCATTCACTGGAGTTTAGAAGGATGAAGGGGATTCTTATAGAAACATATAAAATTATAAAATAACTTGACAAGCTAGATGCAGGAAAAATGTTCCCAATGTTGGGCGAGTCCAGAACCAGCGGCCACAGTCTTAGAATAAAGGGGAGGTCATTTAGACTGAGGTGAGAAAAAAAACTTTTTCACCCAGAGAGTTGTGAATTTATGGAATTCCCTGCCACAGAGGGTTGAGGGAGGCCAATCACTGGATGGATTTAAGAGAGAGTTAGATAGAACTCTAGGGGCTAGTGGAGTCAAGGGATATGGGGAGAAGGCAGGCACGGGTTATTGATGGGGGGCGATCATCCAATGAATTGCGGTGCTGGCTCGAAGGGCCGAATGGCCTCCTCCTGCACCTATTTTCTATGTTTCTATTTTTTTATATTCCTGAATGATTTAACGGTTCAATAGTTCTTTATTATCACGTGCAATTCTGTTTTTGCATACAGTTCAGTAAGATTATTGCCATACATAAATACAATCGCCAACTAAGTACAGAGTGTATAGAAACAGCTGAATGTGATGGACTGAGCAGCATTCACAAATCTCTGCAATTTCTTGTAGTCGTGGACTGAACAGTTGCCAGACAGTTTAGTTTAGAGATTCAGCGCGGAAATGGGGACCTTCTCCCACCGAGTCCGCACCGACCAGTGATCCCGCACATTAACACTATCCTACACACACTAGGGACCAGTTACATTTATACACTGCCAATCAACCTACAAACCTGTACGTCTTTGGAGTGTGGGAGGAAACGGAAGATCTCGGAGAAAACCCACTCGGTCACGTAAAAACTCCGTACAGACAGCACCCGCAGTCGGGATCGAACCCGGGTTTCCGGTGCTGCAAGAGCTGCAAGGCGGCAACTCTACCGCTACGCCACCGTGACGCCCCAAGTTGTAATACATCCCCGTAAGATGCTTTATATGATGCCTCTAGAGGAATCGGTAAGAGATTTTGGAGATATGCCAATGGAGACACGTTCCTGAAACGTTACCCCATTTCCTTCGCTCCATAGATGCTGCTGCACCCTCTGAGTTTCTCCAGCACTTTTGTCTACCTTCGATTTTCCAGCATTTGCAGTTCTTTCTTAAACACTTAAGCTCAGGACCGCTCTCTAGTTGTTGGTGGGATGGTTCAGTTGCCTGATCGAATATGAAGGATATATACACCTGGATGTATACAAAGAATCTGATACGAGGGCCTTTGTTGGTGTTTGTTTGATATTTCTGGTAATGAGCATTGTGTCAGGCAGCTTTTTCACACAAAGGGTGGAGGGTGTGTGGAACGAGGTGCTAGAGGAGGTAGTTGTGGCAGGGAATAGTTGTTGAAAGGATGGTTTGGATACCAGATCACAGCTGGGAAAAACACCATTGGAGGTACTTTGAGCTGGTGGGCAGAAGGCCAGGTGTGGCAGCAATGAAGCAAATAGTTGAGTTTGTCCTCGTGCAGTTGCCCAGGTGAGAAATGAGGGCAAGAGTTAAGGAAACGTTCTGACATGGGGTGGCCATGCTGAAAGGAAAATTCTGTTTTCCATTCCACACTTGCCAGCTGACCTGCTGAATGTTCCCAGCATTTAAAATATATATATATTTTAGCTGAATTTGTGGTAAGGGCAAAAAGGAAAAATCTCCTCATTCACAGTTGTTAGGATATGGAAGTGGTTATGGCAAAAAGAAATGTTTATGTGCCTTCCGAAGTAGATGGGGAAAAAAGGTCAGGTAATTATGTTAGATTTGGTGGGAGTTGTTTGTGTAAATAAATACTAGCAGCGAATATTTGGTTGAAATGGTACATTTGTGCTATACATGCTCCACGTAATTTCATGTTCCACTCTTCTCTCTCCCATCAGGCAAAAAGGTATAGAAGTGTGAAACATGGGGCTAGGGGAAGATAGATCAGCCATGATTGAATGGTGGTATAGACTTCATGGCCCAAGTTTCACATTTCTATACCTTTTGCCTGATGGGAGAGAGAAGAGAGAGTGGAACATGAAATTACATGGAGCATATATAGCACAAATGTACCATTTCAACCAAATGATCTTATGACCACCAGATTCAGGGATAGTTTCTGCCCAGATCTCATCAGGCAACTGAATCATCCTACCACAACTAGAGAGCAGTCCTGAACTCTCGGACTATCTTTGATTGGACTTTACTGGCTTTACCTTGCACTAAACGTTATTCCCATACCATGTATCTATACACTGTAAATGGCTCAATTGTAATCATGTATTGTCTTTCCCCTGACTGGTTAGCATGCAACAGAAGCTTTTCACTGTACCTCGGTACACGTGACAATAAACTACACTGAAATGAACTGAATTCTATAAGATAACATGATTGAAATTATTTTTTAAAACTGTTCTCGTCTCTTGCCACTTCACTTAAAATTCAGTTCTTTCCTTCCATCATCTTAAGGGGTTGGACAGGCTAGATGCAGGAAGATTGCTCCCAATGTTGGGGAAGTCCAGGACAAGGGGTAACAGCTTAAGGATAAGGGGGAAATCCTTTAAAACCGAGATGAGAAGAACTTTTTTCACACAGAGAGTGGTGAATCTCTGGAACTCTCTGCCACAGAGGGTAGTCGAGGCCAGTTCATTGGCTATATTTAAGAGGGAGTTAGATGTGGCCCTTGTGGCTAAGGGGATCAGAGGGTATGGAGAGAAGGCAGGTACAGGATACTGAGTTGGATGATTAGCCATGATCATATTGAATGGCGGTGCAGGCTCGAAGGGCCGAATGGCCTACTCCTGCACCTAATTTCTATGTTTCTATGTTTCTATCTGTAAAACACCCATGAGAGGCTGATCCCCTTTAAATCCCCCGGGATATCAACAATTCACTACAGTTCTTTATCCTTGTTTATTTTTACAGCCCTTTTACCGTTTAAATAATTGTTCTTTTGTCTAAATTTATAGGCAATTAGAATCAAATAGAACATTTCTTACACCACTAAAACTAAATGGAGACACTAAATTGGTAACAATCAAAAGACTATTGTATTCTAATGGTAGCTGATTCAAAACCTCTCCTTAGGGAATAGACAGACATTATGGGAACTGCTGTCAATGCCTATTGATTTAGCAGCGTAACTGTAAAAGGTCTGAACGCCTTTATAGATATTTTCTCCAGAGGGAGACAAGATGAGATGGTTCTAAGTGCTAATCTAAACTTTTTGTGTCTTGGTTTCTGAAACTCTTCAATCACAAGACAAAGGAATAGACTTTCCCCCTCCCGAAAAAGTACCAGTTTCCGACTCTGGATACAAAGTGCTGAAGTAACTCAGCGGGTCAGGCAGCATCGTTGGAGAATATGGATAGGTGACCCGCTGAGTTACTCCAGCACTTTGTGTTCAGATGCCGTGGAGGCCAAGTCAGTGGATATTTCTAAGGCAAAGATAGATAGATTCTCGATTAGTACGGGTGTCAGAGGTTACGGGGAGATGGCAGGAGAACGTGGATAAGCTTTTTCCACTGAGAGTTGCGAAGATTCAAACAAGAGGACATGATTTGAGAATTAAGGGACAAAAGTTTAGGGGGAACTTCTTTACTCAGAGAGTGGTAGCTGTGTGGAATGAGCTTCCAGTGGAAGTGGTTGAGGCAAGTTCGATTTTATCATTTAAAAATAAATTGGATAGGTATATGGACGGGAAAGGAATGGAGGGTTATGGTCTGAGTGCAGGTAGATGGGACTAGGTGAGTGTAAGTGTTCGTCACGGACTAGAAGGCTCGAGATGGCCTGTTTCCGTGCTGTAATTGTTATATGGTTATATGGATAATAGGATTAGGAGAGATAGATCAGCCATGATTAAATGGCGGACTAGACTTGTTGGGCCAACTGGCCTAATTCCACTCCTATCGCTTATGACCTTATGCTGCCTGACCTGTTGCGTTACTGCATCACTTTATGCATCTGCAGTTCCAGCACTTGTGCATCCGCAGTTCCTTGTGTTGCGTTTCGAACTGGGGCATTGATTAACATTGGTTGTGGCATCTTCCACACTGCTGACCCCCATGGGAGTCAATGGAGACAGTATGACCTTCTGTGGGCCTCCTAACCCTCAGGCTGGGAAATACACTTTGTTTAAGAAGGAACTGCAGATGCTGGAAAATCGAAGGTAGACAAAAGTTCTGGAGAAACTCAGCGGGTGCAGCAGCATCTATGGAGCGATGGAAATAGGCAACGTTTCGGGACGAAACGTTGCCTATTTCCTTCGCTCCATAGATGCTGCTGCACCCGCGGAGTTTCTCCAGCACTTTTGTCTACCTGGGAAATACACTGCTGGTTAGTGCCAGATTAATTCATTTTTTAATTTTTTAATTCAGTTTCAATTTTATTTTTAATATGTTTTATTATTTATTTATTATTATTAATTTTTTTTAATGATTTTTTTTATTTTTATGATACTGCCTGTAAGGGAAATTCATTTTGTTGTCTCAAATTGAGACAATGACAATGAATTTGAATACAATACAATACAATACAATTAAACAGGTCATCAACACAACAGTGCCCATTCAACTGAATGGGAGATGGTGGCTCCTTGGAAAAGAGTAAGATTTTATGCTTTGATCATTTATTTAAGTTTGATTAATTTTAATTTATTTTTAACGTGTGAATGTTATTTTTAACTTCTTCAAAAATTAACATATCCCATGTATAAAATGTCTGTGAAAGTACAAAACATTCAATAGCCCCAATCACACTGACTAGGTTTGGAGCCTCACTGGCTGATATTGGATTCTGTGACACTCATCTCCTGGAAACATAGAACATAGGTGCAGGAGTAGGCCATTCGGCCCTTCGAGCCTGCACCGCCATTCAATATGATCATCCAACTCAGTATCCTGTACCTGCCTTCTCTCCATACACCCTGATCCCTTTAGCCACAAGGGCCACATCTAACTCCCTCTTAAATATAGCCAATGAACTGGCCTCAACTATCTTCTGTGGCAGAGAATTCCAGAGATTCACCACTCTCTGTGTAAAAACTGTTTTTCTCATCTCGGTCCTAAAAGACTTCCCCCTTATCCTTAGTCTGTGACCCCTTGTTCTGGACTTCACCAACATCGGGAACAATCTTCCTGCATCTAGCCTGTCCAACCCCTTAAGAATTTTGTAAGTTTCTATAAGATTCCCCCTCAATCTTCTAAATTCTAGCGAGTACAAGCCGAGTCTATCCAGTCTTTCTTCATATGAAAGTCCTGACATCCCAGGAATCAGTCTGGTGAACCTTCTCTGCACTCCCTCTATGGCAAGAATGACCCTCCTCAGATTAGGAGACCAAAACTGCACTGCAAACAAACACATAGGCAGACGGCCAATTACTATGGGTAACAAAAGATCTGTCCGAATGGTTCTGGAGCTGACATATTTAGCTGATACTGCTGACACTGGAGATACAAGGAACTGCAGATGCTGGAATCTTGAGTAAAATGCAAAGTGCTGGAGTAACTCAGCGGACCAAGCAGCATCTGTGGAGGGAATGGATTGGTGGCATTTTGAGATAGAGTTCTAGTCATACTGCATGGAAACAGGCCCCTTGACCTATGCTGACCAAGATGACCCGTCTATGCTAGTCCCATCCTCCCGTGTTTGGCCCTTCTTCAGGATGAGATCCTTCTTCAGCACCAGTCTGAAAAGCGGTCCTAATTGGAAACTTCGACTATTCATTCCCTACAGAGATGCTACCTGGCCCGCTGAGTTACTCCATCACTTTGTGTTTACTAGAGGTGACACTGCTGATTTATTTTTTACATTGTCCATATAAATGCATGTCTAGCCCAGTTGCAAAAACCAATCAGCTTAATCACTGAGATCTCAATTGAAATGGAAAAAAGTCCTTTTAAATTGTGTACGAAGGAACTGCAGATGCTGGTTTAAACCGAAGATAGACATGTAAAGCTGGAGTAACTCAGCGGGATAGGCAGTATCTCTGGAGAGAAGGAATGGATGAAGTTTCGTGTCCAGAACGCTTCTTCAGTACCTTAGCTGGGCACTTGGACGGGCTGGGGAAGTTGGGCCCTTGGGCCTGTTTCCATGCTGTGTTACTCTATGTATAAGCTCCTCTGGTGAATCATACCAATTTGCTAACGGGAAATCTTGTTGTTGCCAAACTCACCTTATCCTTTTGTTGTTTGTCATCTTTATAAACGAACCATTTCTTTCCATCGTTGCTGTAGGCCACCTTGTACGAGCCGACAAACTGTATGTGACCAAAATCTTTAGCGCCTTGGGTGATTACACCGGTCACTTTTGTAGGAATAAGTAGATCAATCTGAAACAGGAAAATATGTAAAATATAAAACAGTTCCACGGATTAAAAAAAAAAATATATATATATCACATTCTTTGAAGTTTGAGGCAAAAATAAATGTTGTCCAAAATATCTCATATGTTTCATGTAAAATGTTCCTGTCTTCAATCTGTCAAATATTTTGCTTATCAAAGTAGCTTCCGTATATATTGGGCCCTTGTATCATCTGCATCTTTCATAAATAATACATTATACGTCATGCTATCAATATTCCTGCTGTGCTGTAAAGCACAAGATAGAAATGAAGAGACATGAGGTGAGTCGTTAAGATTCTCTTCTATTTCTATAAAATAGTTTTTATGTTGTTGCAGAGTTGCTAATAAAAGTATAAGTAATTGTGTACATCAGTAAACAAGAAGGGTTTCGGCCCGAAACGTTGCCTATTTCCTTCGCTCCATAGATGCTGCTGCACCCGCTGAGTTTCTCCAGCATTTTTGTGTACCTTCGATTTTCCAGCATCTGCAGTTCCTTCTTAAAAACAATGTATAATCCGGCTGTAAGCTTGGTATATTGAAGAGAAATTGCAAAGAATGAAGCCGATACATAATATTCCTTGTCAGTGACTAATTTTCAAACTAGGCAGCCCTTTAAAACATTTTGCAAAAATGTGATATTTAACCTGTAATTAATCATTCCATGCAATGTAAATGTTTGATCACATTCTGGAAAATTACACAATCTCCAAATCTAATCATTACTTGAATATGTTTTTTATTCTTTAGTTTTTAGTTTCAGATATACAGGGCGGAAACACCGAGTCTGAGCAGACCAGCGATCCCGGTCTACTAACACTATCCAACACACTAGGAACAATTTACAATTTTTATCAAAGCCAAATTAACCTACAAACCTGTACGTCTTTTGAGTGTGGGAGGAAACCGGAGCACACTGGAAAGCCCCGCAAGGTCACAGGGAGAACGTGCAAACTCCCTACAGACAGCACCCATTGTCGGGATCAAATCAAATGGTATGTTGGCATTCATAGCAAGAGGCTTTGAGTATAGGAGCAGGGAGGTTCTACTGCAGTTGTACAGGGTCTTGGTGAGACCACACCTGGAGTATTGCGTACAGTTTTGGTCTCCTAATCTGAGGAAAGACTTTCTTGCCATAGAGGGTAAACGCCTATCTCACCAGGGACTAACTCTACAGAACGTTTTTCCTTCTATTATTTATTATGTAAAAGAATATGTGTGTTATGATTGTGTTTATAATTTGTTTGGTTGTTTTGTTGTTTGTCTTTTGCACAAAAGTCCGCGAGCATTGCCACTTTCATTTCACTGCACATCTCGTATGTGTATGTGACAAATAAACTTGACTTGACTTGACTTGAGGGAGTACAGAGAAAGTTCACCAGACTGATTACTGGGATGGCAGGACTTTCATATGAAGAAAGGCTGGATAGACTCGGCTTGTACTTGCTAGAATTTAGAAGATTGAGGGGGGATCTTATAGAAACTTACAAAATTCTTAAGGGGTTGGACAGGCTCGATGCAGGAAGATTGTTCCCAATGTTGGGGAAGTCCAGAACAAGGGGTCACAGTTTAAGGATAAGGGGGAAGTCTTTTAGGACTGAGATGAGAAAAACATTTTTTACACAGAGAGTGGTGAATCTGTGGAATTCTCTGCCACAGAGGGTAGTTGAGGCCAGTTCATTGGCTATATTTAAGAGGGAGTTAGATGTGGCCCTTGTGGCTAAAGGGATCAGGGGGTAGGGAGATAAGGCAGGTACAGGATACTGAGTTGGATGATCAGCCATGATCATATTGAATGGCGGTGCAAGATCGAAGGGCTGAATGGCCTACTCCTGCACCTATTTTCTATGTTTCTATGTTTCAAACCCTCGTCTTTGGCGCTGCACGGCAGCAACTCGACCACTGCGTCACCGTGCCGACCCTTTCTTTAAACAAATATCCTACACCCTTTATCATTTGTACAGATATTCCATTGACTAGAAATCCCATTACACACAAGATCATATACATGTGCAAATTTGTTCTCCAGCCAGTAGTACAACAACATGTATGGCCACAACACCTTATAAGTTCATTACGTTCAGTGGAATGAATTGCAGAGGCAGAATATAATGCAATGAGATTCAAACTATTGATACGGGATGAGTTTCCCCGTGGTCTTGACTTTTGACCTATGATGATAAAATACAATATCAGGAATTTCTACACATGAACATTTGTACTTCCTCCTACAAACAATAATTAAGGAAGAAAATGCATAGTATTAAGATGCATACAGACTTCTTTGTCACTAATACAAATACCTTCTATTCAATTGCCTCTGCAACTCCCACTCCTTCCTTCAGCCTCTTTTCATGAGCACGACAACACACTGAAGATCAAAGGTGGAATCTCCAATCTTCACTTGTTAGTCATCAACAAAAAAAACCAAGGAGCAAACTCCAGAGAGGATGATGAAAGATGCTTGAATGAACGGGTCCCTAGATTTGCTCACAGCACTTGCAGATTCAACTTTATGTGTTCAATGAAAAGTACAAGGATGACTGTGTGCTACCCTTGATGAATGCAGCATTTCATGCTGTGCAGTCATTGCCAGGATAATCAGTCCATGCCTCGTAGTGGCATGGAATCCCTTGTAGCGTACAAAGCAATGAGGGCAGGTATGATGACTGCTTAGCGAGGGGGACACACGGAGATTTGCCATTTCTTCCCATGCCACCACCGTTCCATGGCATCCTTTTAACTGTGGTACAGAAAGGGCATAGAACCACTACCTATGACTCATTGAGGTCATGCCAATCACCACTTTACACTCATCCCAGTTGATTCCCACCGCGTACAAACAGTTCCCATCAATATACCATTGTTTATAAGTTATCACACACACCCACGCCCTTGGGGAAACTTCCAATGGCCAATTAACCTTCCAACCTGCATATCTGAGGCATGTGGGAAGAAACCAGAGCATTCCTTAAGTCTGAGGATAGCAAGCAACGATATGGCAGCAGTGATTTCTACATGCAGCTGTTGTCGGAAACTGTGCAGATAAATTTGTAGCTTAGTTTAGTTCAGCTTAAAGCCCTGTCGCACGGTGCGAGTTCATTCCAAGAGTTCTCCCGAGTTTGCCCCGATTCGAACTCGGAGATTTATGGTAATGGCCGCTTGTCGGTGCTCGGGGCTCTCGTGGACATTTTTCAACATGTTGAAAAATCTTCAGGAGTCACCCCGAGCTTACCTGCCGTCAGCGAGTCTTCCCGAGTACCTGCCGTTAGCGTTATGAGCCGCTAAGAGACATCCCCGAGCTCTGACGTACCCGCTACGTTCATTCTCCGTGCTTACCACGAGTTTGATTTTTGTTTTAACTCGGGGGAGGTCTTGGGATGAACTCATACAGTGGGACAGGGTAGTTAGTTTTATGTCATGTGTACCGTCAGGTAAAGTGAAATGCTCTTTTTTCTCACACATGGCACAGTATAATGATCAGTGAAGGGTGTAAAACATATTAATGATATTTTAACAGTATTTTTATTCCCAATTTTCTGATATGTTTGTAGGTTACCCGACTATACATCAGTAGATCACACTGCATTAGCCAATCGTATTTAGCATTCTAAAAGGAGGTGAATGTGAGGTGACCCAAAACATTAGGAGTTTGTCTAACCACATAGACTACCTGAACTGCTGAGTTTTTTTCTAGCAGTTTCTGTTTTAGTCTCTGCCACCTTGTCTTGCTGAAATTGAGCTTGATGATGTTGTAAGCGTCATGCTGCTTTTATGAGTCATAAGATTTCCTTTCAAAACAAAATTATCACTATCCTCAGACAATTCCTCTCACCCACTTTTAGATGCCATTATCCCCCTTTCCATAAAAACGGTAATTTTAGTTTAGTTTAGAGATACAGTGCGGAAAACAGGCCCTTCAGCTCACCGGGTCCACGCCGACCAGTGATCCCCACATATTAACACTATCTTACACATATTAGGACCAATTTTTACATTTACCAAGGCAATTAACCTACAAATCTGTTCGCCTTTGAAGTGTAAGAGCAAGCCGTAGATCTTGGAGAAAGTCCGCGCGATCGTGGGAAAAACGTACAAACTCCATGCAGACAGCACTCATAGCCGGGATCGAACCTGGGTTTCCGGCACTGCAAGCGCTGTACGGCAGTAACTCCACCGCTGCGCCACCATGCCGCCCATTTGTGTCACTTTTCTGATAACACTTTTGACTTGAATTTCCAATGTATCTAGGCCCTGCCTCAAAACTGAAATAAGAGCAGAAATCTAAGGTGAGAGGCAAGAGATTTAATAAGAACCTGAGGAGCAACTTTTTTTCACACAGAACGAGCTGCCAGAGGATGTATTTGAGGCAGGTACTATAACAACTTTTAAAAGACATTTGGACAGGTACATGGATAGGAAGGGTTTAGAGGGATATGGTCCTAACACAAGGTGGAACAATTATAGATAGATCATCTTGGTCAGCATGGGCAAGTTGGGCCAAAGGGCTTGTTTCCATGCTGTAGGACTCCATGACACTAGGAGCAGCTTCCAAATAACATAGCATCTCCTTCAGAAAAAAATGATTTCTTCTCGAGTGCCATTGTCTAATTCATGGCCCAATGGCCTTCAGATTGGATTATGCTGCTGTATGAGTGAGTGGTCTCCTGATTCCTACCCTCAATTCATCCAATAAACTGTCACCCATCCTACACTATCCTACACCATTCTGCTCCCCATCATCTATTGCCACCAGATTACATCTGCTTATGGTCTCTAACTCTATATATTTTTTTTCATTGAGCCAGGTAAATTAAACCTTCCAAACTACACTAGCCTCTGTTGATAGGAAAACTCAATTGAACCCAATGATGGCCAATCATCCAATTTGGTGCCCTGTTTCCTCTGTGCATTAATTGCCTCATATTGTGTTTTGTATTGAATTCTGTCTTTACTTTGTGTACTAGTCATGTCTCTACTGTTTATTTCATCCCCCTTACATGTTTTTCCTCTACCTGCTAAATTTTTGTAAGGTGTCCTTGAGACTCTTGAAAGGCACCCATAAATAAAATTTATTATTATTATTATTATTATTCCCATATGCCTTGACCTCTTTCTGACATTAAATGTTCCCACTTCCTTAGAGTCAAAGAGCCATACAGCACGACAACAGGCCCTTCAGCCCAAGATGCCCCTGCTACACGAGTACCACCTGCCTGCGTTTGGCCCATATCCCTCTAAACTTTTCCTGTCCATGCATCCTTCTTGAACATATTTAACAACACAACTTCCACCATAGAATTGTTGAGGCCATCCTTTATACAAGACATGGCTGCAGCACTAGTTTACTAAAGGGCCTGTCCCACTTGCATGCAATTGCATGCGTTTGGCGCGACAAACTACGCGCTAAGTACGCGCGTGAGGTCATACTTACCAATCAGCTCGGTAGGTGGCGGGCTGACTGAATTTGGGCGTTGGACGGCGTTGGCCGGTAATGTCATCACGCAACGCCACGCCGTCAATACGCTGCGTACGACCGCTGCGTACGACCGCAATGCGCCTGCGTGCCGACAGCGAACTGCGTGCGAAGATTTCGGACGCTGTCAGAATTTCGGAGCACCGCGCGATGTATGGATCAGGCCTTCACAACTCCGCGCTTCTAAGTGGGATCGGCCCCGCGCGGCCATACGGTGCCCGTACGCCTCAAGCGACCACGTTTGGTCGCGCCGAACGCATGCAATCTCATGCAAGTGGGACAGGCCCTTAAGTTTAAAGATACACCATTGAAACATGCTCACTGACCATTGAATACCCATTCACACCAGTTCTATCTTATCCCACATTTTTTCATCCAGTCCCAACACACCAGGGCCAATTTTACAGGTGCTAATTAACCTACAAACCTGCAATTCTTTGCGATGTGGGAAGAAACCGGAGCACTCAAAGGAAACCCGCGCAGCCACAGGGAGAACGTGCAAACTCCACATGGGCAGCACCCAACGTCAGGATCAACCCTGGGTGTCTGGTGCTGCGAGACAGCAGCTTTAGACTTAGACTTAGATGATACAGCGTGGAAACTGGTCCTTCAGCCCACCGAGTTCACGGTGACCAGCCAACCACCTCATCATTAGTACTATCCTACACACACTAGGGACAATTGACAATTAACCTACAAACCTATATGTCTTTGGAGTATGGGAGCAGTCCCACGCGATCCCAGGGAGAATGTACGTACTGTACTGCATATAGACAGCAACCATAGTCTAGATCTCTGAACCTGGAACTCTACCGCTGCGCCACCGTGCCGCCCAAACACAGCACAGCATAGCACAAACAAGTGAGTCACATCTTGTGATTTAGGAGAACCAGTGGCCACCCACTCAGAAGCACACTTTCCAAGTGTTCTATTTATTGCAAGTGCCTAAACTAAATGACAGCACCCCCTCTTGTTACTTTTGCAATCTGCTGCGGCATTTGCTGATGTCTGCCTGGTGATACATGAGCTGCAGGGCATCAACACCACGAGATGGACTGGCATTGCTCCAGCTATTACTTCTGTGCTCCATCTGCACCTGCAATGGTTGTGCTGGGCGCTCTCCAGATACAGCTGCAAGGACAAGCATTAGAACAGCCCAAGGCATGAACTTCAGGCTGAACCAGGTTCTAGCTCTGGAAGTGATCACAATGACACTTGACCTGCAACTGGCTCTTGTTTTCTCCTCTTGTCTCTCCCTCTCAGATAACACACCCCCTGCACTTTTCAGTTGAGTTCAGTTTATTGTCACGTGTACAGTGGCAATAGTGTATTATCCAAGGTACAGTGAAACTGTACTAGGGCTTTATGCATAAAGGTGCCATTTCTATTCCATATAATGTAGGTTCTTGGTTCTTGGTTTCTTGGTCCTCCAAAATATTCCAAATGGAATTTAAACTGGAGGTGGTGAAGGGAGGACTTAAGCCAGAAAGGGGTATTGGTCACAGTTTAAGGATAAGGGGGAAATCTATGGGGGAAAATAGGTGACTTTTAGGACCGAGATGAGGAAGGGATCAGGGGGTATGGAGAGAAGGCAGGTACGGGATAATCAGTCGTGAGTTGGATGATCAGTCATGATCACATTGAATGGCGGTGCAGGCTCGAAGGGCCGAATGGCCTACTCCTGCACCTATTTTCTATGTTTCTATGTTTAAATTTAGTTGCATCTGGTTGGGTAACTATAGTTCGGTGGAGATTATTCCATGCTTTAATTGTGCGGATGAAGAACAAATTGTTGTAGGGGCTTGCACCAAAGTGCCAAGAGTGGAAATAAAGACACATCATAATGCAGTATTAAGAAAGCAAATGGTATGTTAGCATTCATAGCGTAAAGGATTGGTGAGTATAGGAGCATCTTGGGAGGTTTTACAGAGAAGGTTGTACAGGGTCCTGGGATGGTGAGACCACACCTGGAGTATTGCGTACAGTTTTGGTCTCCTAGAAATCTGAGGAAAGACTAGAAACTTGCCATTAGAGGGAGTACAGAGAAGGTTCACCATGACTGATTCCTGGGAGTTTCAGGACTTTCATAGGACCGAGAAAGACTAAAATAGACTCAGAGAGTGGTGGTTTGTACTCGCTAGAATTTGAGAAGAGTTCAGGGGGCATCTTTAGAAACTTACAAAATTCTTGCAGGAGTAGGGTCGGAGCCTGGCATTTAATAGATCATGGGATCAGATTGTTCCCGATGCCTTGGGGAAGTCCCCAGAACAAGGGGTCTAACAGTTTATAGGATAACTGGCCTCAAGTACCCTTTTAGGACCAGAGATGAGAAAATGAAAAAAGTTCTTCATCACAGAGAGTGGTGAATCTGTGGACCCCTTTCTCTTCCCCACAGAAGGTCTTTGCAGGCCCCTTAAGATTGGTAATTTATATTTATTTATGAGGGAGTTAGATGTGGCCCTTGTGGCTAAAGGGATCAGGGGGTATGGAGAGAAGGCAGGTACAGGATACTGAGTTGGATGATCAGCCATGATCATATTGAATGGCGGTGCAGGCTCGAAGGGCCGAATGGCCTACCCCTGCACCTATTTTCTATGTTTCTATGTTTCTATTCATGCTATATTAAAACTCCAGCCAAACCATTTAAAGATTTAGATAGCTTGGTTGTCATGCCAATTAGTCTAAGTAGAAACCTGAAACACGTGACCTTTAATTAATATGGTGAGGTAATAAATTGTATTTGAACAAAATATCTTAAGCCTTCCTTGACAAACAGTTTCCATGTGTGAGATTAGAGCAGATATTGTAAATGTGAAATGTGAGTTTGTTATGTGGAGCCAAGATAACATGGTTATGATGACCTATTGAAGATATTGTCTAATATAAATCTTACATAACGAAGATTGTGTTATTTGTTTTGTCCAATAACATCAGGAAAAAAGTTTCGTGATTTCTTAAAAATCTTGATCATTCTAAATGCTGTGGTTGACTATGGAAAATTCTTGAGAGCCAAATGGCGGCATAGTTTAGAAGGATGAGAGGAGATCTTATAGAAACATATACAATTATAAAAGGACCGGACAAGCTAGATGCAGGAAAAATGTTCCCAATGTTGGGCGAGTCCAGAACCAGGGACCACAGTCTTTGAATAAAGGGGAGGTTATTTAAGACTGAGGTGAGAAAAAACCTTTGCACCCAGAGATTTGTGAATTTGTGGAATTCCCTGCCACAGAGGGCAGTGGAGGCCAAGTCACTGGATGGATTTAAGAGAGAGTTAGATAGAGCTCTAGGGGCTAGTGGAGTTTAAGGGATATGGGGAGAAGGCAGGCACGGGTTATTGATAGGGGACGATCAGCCATGATCACAATGAATGGCGGTGCTGGTTCGAAGGGCCGAATGGCCTCCTCCTGCACCTATTTTCTATCTTTCCATGTTTCCATAGTGATGGAGAGGTAGAGATGCTGCCTCGCAGTGCCAGAGACACTGTTGTCCGTACGGAGTTTGTACATTCCCCAAAAACGTACACTCCAAAACCGTACAGGTTTATAGGTGAGTTGGCTTTGGTAAAATTGCAAATTGTCTTTAGTATGTAGGATAGTGCTAGTGTATGGGGTGATCGCCGGCCAGCGTGGAGCGGCCTGATTCCACGCTGTATCTCTGAAGTCTAAAGTGGAGTGGTTTATCCGCTTAGCAACAGTTAACTAATGAAAATAAAAATAAAGCTATTTGCCTGCTTTAAGGCCACTTGATCTCTTGAGGTCTTACTTCATTTCCTGCCCAAACACATCATGACTTTTGTGTTATATTCAAGACACCCTAAAGCTATGGGTTTGAGGCATGTTCATGAGGCACAGTAAACATTAAGTGCAGTCGAATGAGAGTTGAAAGATGAGAAACATAGAAACATAGAAAATAGGTGCAGGATTAGGGCATTCGGCCCTTCGAGCCAACACTGCCATTCAATATGATCATGGCTATTCATCCAAAATCAGTACCCCGTTCCTGCTTTTTCCCCATACCCCTTGATTCCATTAGCCCTAAGACCTATATCTGATTCTCTCTTGAATACATCCAGTGAATTGGCCTCCACTGCCTTCTGTGGCAGACAATTCCACAGATTCAAAACTCTCTGGGTGAAGACGATTTTCCTCATCTCAGTCCTAAATGGCCTACCCCTTATTCTTAAACTGTGACCACTGGTTCTGGACTCCCCCAACATTTCTCCTGCATCTAGCCTGTCCAATCCCTTAAGAATTTTACATGTTTCTATAAGATATCCTCTCATCCTTCTAAATTCTAGTGAATATGTTATTTTGTGAGACCCTCACAAGATCTATCAACATCATTATATTGTTTAAGAAGGAACTGCAGATGCTGGAAAATGGAAGGTACACAAAAATGCTGGAGAAACTCAGCGGGTGCAGCAGCATCTATGGTGCGAAGGAAATAGGCAACGTTTCGGGCCAAAACCCTTCTTCAGACTGATGTAGGGTGGGGTGAAGAAAGGAAAAAAGAAGAGGAGGAGCCCGAGGGCTGAGGGAGAGCTGAAAAGGAGAGGAGACAGTAAGGCTACCGGAAATTGGAGAATTCAATGTTTATGCTGCTAGGGTGCAGACTGCCCAAGCGGAATATGAGGTTCTGCTCCTCCCATTTCCGAAACGATCGCCAAGCCTACGCTTGGTCTCACCAATGTAGATCACCTCCGCCTCAAAAATCACCCCTTCACCTCACAAGTTATCCTAAGTCTCAACTACATAAATGTTGCCTACAGTACACGATGGCTAATTTTCCTTCCCTCAGGTCCAAGTACAGGGGAGAGAACAAGGAAGATGTATAAAAGGTTCATAAATTATAGGCGAAGAATTGGCCCATTTGGCCCATCATGTCTACTCCGCACTTCAACCATGGCAGATGTTTATTTCCCTCTCGTCCCCATTCTCCTGCCTTCTCCCCATAACCTCGCACACCCTTACTAATCAAGAATCTGTCAATCTCCACCCTAAAAATATCCATTGACCGTGGGAATGAATTCCGCACATTCACCAGCCTCTGACTAAACAAATTCCTACTCATCTCCTTTCTAAAGGAACGTCCTATTATTCTGAGGTCATGGCCTCAGGTCAGTGAACCGGATTACCACTTCATTTAGCTCTTAGGGCTAAAGGGCAGGAAGATTGTTCCCGATTGTTGGGGAAGTCCAGAACAAGGGGTCATAGTTTAAGGATAAGGGGGAAATCTTTTAGGGCTGAGATGAGAAAAACATTTTTTTCACAGAGAGTGATGAATCTCTGGAATTCTCTGCCACGGGAATGTAGTTGAGGCCAATTCATTGACTATATTTAAGAGGGAGTTAGATGTGGCCCTTGTGGTTTAAGGGATCAGGGGGTATATGGATGAGAAGAGAATGGAGGGTTATGGTATGAGTGCAGGCAGGTGGGCTAAGGGAAAAAAAGTTGTTCGGCACGGACTTGTAGGGCCGAGATGGCCTGTTTCCGTGCTGTAATTGTTATATGGTTACATGGTTATATGGTATGGAGAGAAAGCAGGTACGGGATACTGAGTTGGATGATCAGCCATGATCATATTGAATGGCGGTGCAGGCTCGAAGGGCCGAATGGCCTACTCCTGCACCTATTTTCTATGTTTCTATGTTTTGTATGTAAATGAATCAAGGGATATGGGGAAAAAACAGGAACGGGGTACTGATTTTAAATGGCAGCCATGAGCTGGCCTGAAGGGCCGAATGGCCTACTCCTTCGCCTATTTTCCAATATTTACAAATGGATGAAGGGAGTGAAGCTTACCGAGACTGGACACAGAATATCTTAATAAGACAGATGGGTGACCTCCCTCACTCAGGTTTCATCATTTAAAGGTGCTATGAAGAACACAGCCTTGGGCTCTTGGCCTGGACTTTTTCACAGATTCCAAAACGATAGCAAGGAGGTGGAATGCATTATCAGTGACTAGTTCTGTGGCCTGAGGCCTGCTCAATGCTACACGCAGGAAATAACAGGAACATTCTCACAGCCAGGCCGTCCAAAAATCTCCAAAAGCTCCACTGTACTTTAGGAAATGATCCGCTGTACTTTCTGAATTTTTATTTGGTTCTGGCATCATGTACTATTTGCCTGAATAACACGGGGTATTGATAAAATAAAGAAATGCTGCCGGCATGACAGAAATAGCTGGATTTTACCCCTGTTCATTTTGGATCAAGGCTGCATCTTGTTCACTCGCGGAACTGTTCACTTCCAAGGAGGTAAATGTTATAACAATCTGAATATTTATGTGCAGTCAACCATTTTGAGCTTGAGTTATGCCCTTTGTGCATTAGGGGTGGTTTACAAGGATTTGTTTCAGGTTAGCTGCGGCTGTTACCAGATCGGAATCAATAAAATCATCAAATGTGCACAAGAGCCACAGATAGTACCTGTGGAGCAACAACATAGTTACTGCCCTATAACTATCACATTTCCACTAAGGTTAAAATAAATCTACTCTGTTTATAACGGTTTCGATTCACATGAAATGTAGTGAATTTTAATGTTTCCATTTACCTAATCTTTGATTGATGTTAAACAGCATGAAATTATTTATTCCCAATGAGAAAAATTGCTTAAAATTACCATGACTGGGACATTAATAAACACACACTTCATCGGCCATGACCAAGGCTGCAACGCGTATAATAAAGTGGTGGTTAAGGCTGCATCTGCTGAAGTGCTTGAAATGCCAACATATTTTGCAACACAGTTTTGTGCTGAGGTTAAGCGAAATAATTAATCTTTGTTCTCTTGAGATAACGATCATAATTACTATTTGTTCCTGGCTGTTAACAATTATTTAGCTTTCAAAATTTAGATGCAAGAAACAGGTCAACAAATCCTGTGAAGGATAAATCTTTGCCTTTAAACAAATGAGTGCTTTGAAGTATTTAAGGAAATCATTAGTTTAAGCCTTTCAAACAAATGTTTTTCATTTAAAAAGTGTATTTCAGAAAGGGGTTTCTGAATAGAACTACACAATTCAAAAGCTGAGCCAATGCCTGCCACATAAGGTCATTTATAATAAAGCTTTACGGTATAAGAGGAATTTTGTAACAGCTTAAATGTACTTGGGTGGCCATAGTCAGAATGTTGCAGCTCATAATAATACAGCAATATAACTCAAACTGCATCATATTTATTTCTCATCGTTTCTTATGGCATAGAGTGAGTCTATTTGGCCCATTGAGTCTATGCTGGGACTCAGTGCGTCCATTATTGGCCTTGTCTTATTCTGTGGTGAATCTGTGGAATTCATTGCCACAAACAACTGTGGAAGCCAAGTCGATGGATATTTTTAAGGAGGAAATTAATAGATTATTGATTAGTACAGGTGTCAGGGGTTATGGGGAGAAGGCAGGAGAATGGGGCTGAGAGTGAGAGATAGATCGGATGCCAGAGGAGACTTGATGGGCCAAATGGCCTAATTCCACCCCTTGAACTTATGATTCTTTGTCAGATGCCAATCAACTGCATCCTATCCACGTACAATATGAAAGTTTTACAATAGGTGATAATTTGACAAATAATATTTGGATGGGGGAGGACAATGGGGCATGGAGGGGAAGCCCACACAGTCACAGGGAGAATGTGTAAATACCATTCACTTATTTTAATAAAAAACATTTGTTCCACAGGCCAAAACTAATGATTCCATTAAATATTTCAAAGCACTCATTTGTTTAAATGCAAAGATGCAATACAACAAATTCCATTGGGCAATATTTGTGCAAGTGGGATCGGAGATCAGGCAATGAACATATTGTGAAAGAAAGACTGGGCTTATATTCACCGGAATTTAGAAGGATGAGAGGATATTTTATAGAAACATATAAAATTCTTAAGGGATTGGACAGGCTAGATGCAGGAAAAATGTTCCCCATTTTGGGGGAATCCAGAACCAGGGGTCGCAAGATTAAGAATAAGGGATAGGCCATTTAGGACTGAAATGAGGAAAAACTTTTTCAGACATAGAGTTGTGAATCTGTGGAATTCTCTGCCACAGAAGGCAGTGGAGGCCGATTCACTGGATGTTTTCAAGAGAGAGTTAGATATAGCTCTTAGGGGCCTGTCCCACCAGCATGCGATTCCATGTGACGAGCGTAACCTAACGTGGTCGCTTGAGCCGTACGGCCTCGCGGGGCCGGTTCCACTTGGATCGCTGGAGCTGTATGGAGTTGTGTGGAGCTGGTGGTCCCGACATCGTCGTGCCGTTGCGCCATGACGTCACCGTTGCGTGATGACGTCACCGTTCCGCCCGACGCCGTGCGACGTCCAAATTCAGTCGGCCCGCCTCCTGCCCGGCTGATTGGTGAGTATGATGTCGGGACCAGCCCCGCACAACTCCAGACGGCTCCACGGTTGGAAGTGGGACCGGCCCCGCGAGGCCGTACGCCTCAAGCCACCACGTTTGGTCGCGCTAGACGCATGCAATCGCATGCTGGTGGGACAGGCCCTTTAGCGCTAACGGAATCAAGGGATATGGGGAAGAAAGGAGGAACAGGGTACAAAGGAGTTCAGCACCCGCAGAATGTTTTTGAAAGTGGGGGGGGGGGGGGGGGGGGGCTGAGCAATCACCGATCACCGGCCACGGGGGTACCCGGTGAGGGAGCGGGGGGAGGGTGTGTGGGAAGGTGGCACAATTATTATATTTTGTTGCTGCTCGACCTCCAAGAACTGGGGGATAATACAGGCCATCATCCCCCAACTCAAACAATGGTGGGATATATCCCCCATCTCACCCCCCCCCCCCCCCTCCCCCCCCCCGACTCTCTCCCTCTCAGGAGCTCTCTCTCTCTCGGGGCCCACCCTCTCTCTCTCCTCCCTCCCTTCCTTCCTTCCTTCCTTCCGCTCAGCGGCTAATCACAGCGCTTCGTTCACTGTCCCATACCTTGACTGTGAACCGCGCTGCGATGGGCAGTTGAACGGAGGGGAGGGAGGGTTTCAGGGGGGCAGTCGGTTTCCGAAATGGCTGGTCGTGGTTTTTCCGCTCTCGCTGTACGCTTGTTCTGAGATTCTGGATGTCGGAGTTCCTCAGAAGAAGAGAAAAATATGCCTGCGGGCCAGATAATTTCGGGTTATGAAGCATATCTTGCCAAGACACCCCCCACCTCCCGGTTCCGCGGCCCATGTTGTTTCTGGATGAGCAGCCGTGATCATATTGTATGGCGGTGCTGGATATTTTCTATGTTTCTAACCGGGGCGGTGAGGGATACGGATGTGGGTCAGGATGGTTATGAAATGGATGATTGCAAGGTTGTGGACCTCAGCTGACTGGACTGGTAGGTTATGTGACAGTGTGGGAGGCCGGGGTTGAGGTTGGGAAACATGCATCGATGACTGGGCTTGGCAGGGGTGATACAAGAAAGATAAGCCTCTATCCAGGTCTGTGGTCTGACAAAAGAACAAAGAACATAGAACCACACCGAGAATTTCTTTACGTGAATTATCTTTACGAGAATTTCCCCAGGAAGTGGTGGGTTAATATATGATGAGCATTTGACGACAATACTTCAAAGTACTCGCTGGAGTTAGGATGAGGGGAGACCTCATTGAAACTTACCAAATAGTGAAAGGCATAGATAGAGTGGACGTGGAGATGATGTTTCCACTTGTGGGAGAGTCTAGGACCAGAGGGCACAGCCCCAGAATAAAAGGACGTATCTTTAGAAAGAAGGTGTGGAGGAATTTCTTTAGTCAAAGGGTGGTGAATCTGCGGAATTCATTGCAGCAGATAGCTGTGGAGGCTAAGTCAATTGATATTTTTACAGTGGAGATTGATAAGATTCATGATTAATAACAAAAGGATTTGTGTATAGGAGCAGGGAGGTTCTACTGCAGTTGTACAGGGTCTTGATGAGACCACACCTGGAGTATTGCGTACAGTTTTGGTCTCCTAATCTGAGGAAAGACATTCTTGCCATAGAGAGAGTACAGAGAAGGTTCACCAGACTGATTCCTGGGATGTCAGGACTTTCATATGAAGAAAGACTGGATAGACTCGGCTTGTACTCGCTAGAATTTAGAAGATTGAGGGGGGATCTTATAGAAACTTACAAAATTCTTAAGGGGTTGGACAGGCTAGATGCAGGAAGATTGTTCCCAATGTTGGGGAAGTCCAGGACAAGGGGTCACAGTTTAAAGATAAAGGGGAAATCCTTTAGGACCGAGATGAGAAAAACATTTTTCACACAGAGAGTGGTGAATCTGTGGAATTCTCTGCCACAGAAGGTAGTTGAGGTCAGTTCATTGGCTACATTTAAGAGGGAGTTAGATGTGGCCCTTGTGGCTAAAGGGATCAGGGGGTATGGAGAGAAGGCAGGTACAGGATACTGAGTTGCATGATCAGCCATGATCATATTGAATGGCGGTGCAGGCTCGAAGGGCCGAATGGCCTACTCCTGCATCTATTTTCTATATTTCTATTAATAAGGGTGTCAGGAGTTATGGGGGGAAGGTTGGAGAGCGGGGTTGAGAGGAAAAGGTAGATCAGCCATGATTGAATGACGGGGCAGACTTGATGGACCGAATGGCCTAATTCTGCTCCTACAACTCATGAACTTATGAAAAGCGTTATCTCTTGACTACGTAGCTGTGGCTGTTTTCAAGAGAACCCAGTGTAATTCTCCTCTACCTGCAACCAAGTCGGGAGGTACATGGAGAATGGCAACACCCTGTGCACCACTGATGTGAACATCAGGCATAGATGTGAACATCAGGCATAGATAGAATGCCTGCAAGTGACTGATGGTTTTTTACAATCTGCCTGTAAATGGTCACATTTGGAAATAAATGTTTCTCAAACACATTGCATTCAATAATCGTTTGACCTTTCCCTCTGAAAATGCTCAGAATTCACATTCCATTACTGATCCTATAGGTTGCCCCAAATCATCGATTCATAGAACAAGATCAAATGTCAACATTCAAATCTCAACTCGATTTTTACCAACTTTCCTAATTGCTATTGATAGTCTCCCTTCTCATCAATAGACGTGCAATTGAAATTCTTCTGCTCTTTTCCATGCAAATGTCATCATACTTGAATTAGATCGAATTGAATTGAAAGACACAGCTTGGGAAACAGGCCCTTCGGCCCACCGAGTCTACGTTGACCATCGATCACCCGTTCACACTCGTTCTACCTTATCCCACTTTCGCATCCACTCCCTACACGCTAGGGGCAATTAGCAGAGCCCAATTAACCCTCAAATCCGCACGTGTCGGGATGTGGGAGGAAATAGAGCACGCAGAAAAATCAAATGCGGTCACAGGTGGAACTTATACACTTCACACAGACCTCACCCGAGATCTAAATGATCACCCCTCATCCTTCTACACTCCATGGAATAGAGACCCAGCCTACTCAGTCTGAAGAAGGGTTTCGGCCCGAAACGTTGCCTATCTCCTTCGCTCCATTAGATGCTGCTGCACCCGCTGAGTTTCTCCAACTGTTTTGTGTACCCAGCCTACTCAACCTCTCCCTATAGCTCACACCCTCTAGTCCCTAATTCTTAATCATCCTGGACTTAATAATAATGATAATAATAATATATTTTATTGTCATTGCACATAAGTTCAACGAGATTTGGGTAAGCAGCTTCCATCCGACATTATAACTTAAGTAACTACAAAAATGTAGGTTTAGATACCCCGAGAGCATGGTTTGTACAAAGAACATTACAACAGTAAAATAGTCAAAACAGACTAAAGTGCAGATGTGTCTGTGTGATGTGACCATCCGAGGGAGACAGTTCGTGGGGGTGGGGAGCACTCAGCAGGGCCGGTTCAGAGCAGCTATAGCTCTGGGAATGAAGCTGTTCCTGAGTCTGGAGGTGCGGGCGTAGAAGGCCTTGTAACGCCTGCCGGAGGGAAGTAGTTCGAACAGCCCGTTACAGGGGTGTAATCATCAAAATCCGCATTCTTCTCCTCTAGTGGATAATTCCTAACTAATGTTCTCATTGATTCTAGTCTCTTTTTAATCATGTGGGAACCAGCCACTTTGCTCATCTAGTTTCCAATATTCTTAATTGAAAGTCCCCAAAGGCCATGGGGCACCAATTGTCCAAAACACACGTACAATATTTTCCACTAATGCTCTGAAGAATGAATTAACCAAAAGCCACTTCTGTTAATTTAAAATTGTAAATACATTTGAATTCTCACCATAGGCTGTCATGTCAGACATAGAAGCTAATGGGCCACTTTAAAAGAAAAATAGTGTAATCGCTCAGAAAAACTGTTTTCTTCTGGCACTGAGTCATTGCAAATGTGGACATTCATCTAACTACGCGGCCAAAACAAATTAATGCAACAAGAGCGGTTGTTATTAAGTTTAACGTGAATTCCAATGTCAATACCAGAATGGTTCATGAAAAGAATCACTTAGAAACCACAATGGTGCATTAATACTGAGCTGGGAAGGAAAACTGCTATCTTCACACAGCCTGGGCTGTATGTATTTCTCATGCTGTAACTCTATGAAGTGGAGTTAGTAGTCAATTCAGTTGCATCACTTCAATGCACAGCCGATGGATTGAGAAGATAGCCCCACTTCCACCAACAGTTCCTATGTTCTGATTGTCCTCAGTTGCAACACAAGCCCAAGGACATCAGGCTCAAGTTCTGTTCCAAGTTTTCAGAATTAATCTTCTGCTACAAGTTATCTATAAATTCTTCTGCATCTTCCTCCCGTTTATCTGATATCCCTGGCACCATCACCTAGAGAGTTAAAACCCATTCCTGGGATGTCAGGACTTTCATATGAAGAAAGACTGGATAGACTCGGCTTGTACTCACTAGAATTTAGGAGATTGAGGGGGGATCTTATAGAAATGTACAACATTCTTAAGGGGCTAGATCCAAGAAGATTGTTCCCGATGTTGGGGAAGTCCAGGACAAGGGGTCACAGTTTAAGGGTAAAGGGGAAATCTTTTAGGACCGAGATGAGAAAAACATTTTTCACACAGAGAGTGGTGAATCTGTGAAATTCTCGGCCACAGAAGGTAGTTGAGGCCAGTTCATTGGCTATATTTAAGAGTTAGATGTGGCCCTTGTGGCTAAAGGGATCAGGGGGTATGGAGAGAAGGCAGGTACAGGATATTGAGTTGGATGATCAGCCATGATCATATTGAATGGCGGTGCAGGCTCGAAGGGCCGAATGGCCTACTTCTGCACCTAATTTCTATGTTTCTATGTCTATGTTTCTATTCATCATTTATATTATACACACACCATTTAGCATCTACCCCTACGTGTTAGACTGCTTCCTTTTCCTTCGAGACGCTGTATACTTTCACTGGTCCCTTACATCTTGGATGTATATAAAAGTCCTTACTGTTTCCCTTTACATTAGGTATGTTTATGTGAGGAAATGCTAGCAATTTCCAACATATCTGTGGACATTTTCCAATGTTCCAATGCAACTTACTGTGATTTGGGGATTTCACTGTGATGGCCAAAGCATCAAAGTTGCTGTCAAGTGTATTGCTCTGATACTGGTCTCCATGTGAAACCGGTTGATATTGGGCAACAGAACCAGCCTACTGTAACTGGAGAGCAGTCCTAACTACTATCTACCTCATTGGTGACCCTCAGACTATGCTTGTTCGGTCTTTACTGGCTTTACCTTGCTCTAACTGTTATTGCCTTATCATGTATCTCTACACTGTGGATGGCTTGACTGTAATCATGTATTGTCTTTCCGCGGATCTTTAAATATAGCCAATGAACTGTGGCCTCAACTACCTTCTGTGGCAGAGAATTCCAGAGAGTCACCACTCTCTGTGTTAAAAATGTTTTTCCTCATCTCGTTCCTAATAAAAGCTCACACGGTCAGTTTATTGGTCACCCTACCATCGAGATGGGTTGCACGTGCCATGCAAGCAGTTCTTTCTCCCATTTATCCTTAATCCCCCTGCTGACCCCTTGTCCTGACTTTCTCCTAACCTATTTGGGGACCACCGGAATCTTGTCAGTGTTCTCTCACGCTTCCAGTGTCCCAACCCCTCACATCCGTACGACATGATTCTGCTAATTTTCTGTGTAAGCATGTCCCCCTCATCTTCTAACTTCTAGCGAGTACACAGGCCAGAGTCCTTATTCACAGTCTTTCCTTCATATGAAGCTCCCCCTGCTTCGTTCCCTTGTTATGCCTCCCCGTGTTTTTTTTTTATCACTGTCTGGAACCTTCTCTGTATTCCTCTCTTATGACAAGAAAGGTTGTCTTCACGTCCTCAATTCGGAAACCAACAACATCCTGTATCGCCAATACTCTCGCAAGGTGTGGTCCCCATCTATCGTGCATCCCTAGACAACTGCAGTAGAACCCTCCCTGCTCCTACACTCACCTTCCTTTTTGCTATCGAATGTTAACTACAACCTGCAATCCTACTTTCACTGACTGGTGTACCTGATACCTAGGTTCTCGTTGCTCATCCCCTTTTTCCTAATGGGTCGGCCACCATCAGATCAACCAAACGCTTTTCACTGTTACCTCGGTACACTTGACAATAACCTAACACTGAACTCATAAACGCCCACTTGTGACCTAGTTTTGTGTACTCTGCCCACATGTGAGGCTATTCCAAATTTCCCTACTCTATGCTTCAAACTCTTGCCATTATAAAGCCAGTCTTTGATATCGCGGCCTTCTCTCATAGAGGAGTCATGAGGATATCCATTGCCCTTGTTAAATGGGTAGATCTATATGGACCTGTGAGAACCCAAGGGCAATGTTAATTTTGTCGGATGTTCTTGAGGATGATTATATTTACAAAGTTCAATATATTGAAGGTAGACACAAAATGCGTGAGAAGAAGTCTTCCACGTGTGCGTGATCGGCAGTCGTACTCAGATGGATTATGTACGCAATGCTATCATAGGCAACGTTTCGACCAGCAACGTTGCTGACTTTTCCTTCTCATCCATAGATGCTGCTGCCTCACCCGCTGAGTTTCTCCAGCCACCCTTTTGTCGCCCTTCGATTTTCCAGCTCTGTTGTTCTCTTCTTAACTTCATTGCCAAAATCCTTCGAATCCGATTACATTGATTATCTGAAGGATACAGCATGTCAACCTCATAACCCTCTGGGTGCACGACCATCTCTGACGTGTCCAACCTGTTTTCCACAAACTTGTACAATGTGTGTTTTTCCACTCCCACATTTACATTGACTCCTGAACCGATCCAGAGCATTTACAGAGGAGATGTAAACTGTCGACACCTCACCATGCTCATCTTATTGGATGTCTTTGGAAACCGGAGCTCCCAAACGCATCCGACAATCCACATCGGACCGACACTTGAAAAAAACAGTGCTACAGTCTTTCACCCATACAGCATCCTACACAGATATTGGGATGTTTTACACAAGCCGATTAAGCCAACGACCACTACGTGCTTTGACATGTGCTTCATGGTAATGGGAGAAACCTGTGAGACCACGCCACATAGTCTTATCGAACGGGATCCTGCATGGAGCTACCGAGCAGCAGCTATTTGTGCAGACGTGCCGCATATTGGTATAGTTCCAATCGTAATTGTGTGATTGGGTAATAGGGCCTGTCCCACGAGCATAGGATCGACTCCATGCGGTGATCGCTCACCTACACGTGTCGTTTGAGCCTTACGGTCCATCAGCTGGGCCGGTCGCTCATTCGAATCACCGACCGGTATGGAGTTGTGCTATAACTGGTCCCGGTACCTCGCGCGGCCATTGCTCCGAAAAACTATCGTGTTCAAAAATTCTGCGCGGCACAGTGGGCCTGCAAGGGCCTGTAATTGAGCCATCCGCACCATATCGACGCTGTACCCGCAGCGTCTTGACGGCCTACCGCCTAGCGCGAACTTCCTCGAAAGCTTCACTTCCACTCGTACGCATCCTCGACCAGCCGCGCGCAACGCACGCTACCGGTTATGATGTTACCGCATGTTGCCGCCTATGTAGGTCGTTCATGCATTCATGGACCAGATCCCTTACGTCCCTTACTCAAGCCATTGGTATGCTTCATCATGAATGGATTTGGTGTTGGAAATATCTGACTACAGCACAGCAAAGGTGGACAAGGATTCTATACAATCCCGTGAGGGCATAACCTTGCTACTTTTGTCTAAGTGGACATTGCCATCAATCTGTTGACATCAACCACAACGTGGACAGATAGATGCAAAAAGTACCCATCGGGCACAATATTCAGCATCTCTGCTCCCTTCCACAGGGTCCCGTTTTACGGTCGAGACCCTGCTTCAACTGGTAACATGAGTCTGAAGATATTTATTTTCAAACATCCTAATAGTACACTGTGTGGTGGGCATATCCCCCATTGGGCTGCACAATGCCTCCAAAATGAACTGCATTACAATGGCTCTACCTATTTTAATCCAGTTTTTTGCATTTTAAGCTGTCGCTTCCTTAAGCCAGAGACGTTTCCATTTTAATTCCTGTAAATATTCCACATAAGCATATTTTTTATAATCGCTCGAAATTAAGATGGCACCTTTCAATACTATAACATTTCTAATAGGCACCCTATCCGTATCAGGAGTTAGAGTTACGTCTTCAAGTAGCCCCCACGTCCCAATTTCTCCCGTTTTTTAATCACGTTTGCCAAGTCTCGAGAAACAGCTCTGAGTTAGCCTCAGATCTCCCGTATGATCTCGAAGTCTGGATCCATATTTGTAATATACTTATGGAGAGTCGCTTGACAGAGGGCACAGCTGTCAGTCCTAAAAGTCATTCCCTTGGTAGACTGGATCTTCAGGGGAAGTGTGAAATGAGGTTATGAATCTGTGGAATTGGTTGCAACAGATGGTGGTGGAGGCCAAGCCATTATTCTTCTTCTTTTTCTTAAGCCCTTTGCTCCTCCAGGAAGCATAGGACAATGACA
This sequence comes from Leucoraja erinaceus, assembly GCF_028641065.1. Lineage (NCBI taxonomy): Eukaryota > Metazoa > Chordata > Chondrichthyes > Rajiformes > Rajidae > Leucoraja > Leucoraja erinaceus. Next base: position 110,724,682 of record NC_073379.1, on the reverse strand, counting down.
AATGTCCTCCACACTCAGTCATTGGCAGTTCTTTCGAGTTATCCCCAGTTGAGCCCACTCTCAAATATTCTGGTCAAGTTTGCATCTTTAAGAGGGAGTTGATGGTTGCCGCTTTTAATGGCAGGAGACAGCAGGGTCTTGGAGAGAAGGCAGGTACGGTCAAGTTACTGAGCGGGATGTATTCACCGCTGATCCTATTGACTGGTGGTTCAGGCTCCGAAGGTGAGTACCTCGAACTGCGATACTTTCCTGCACCTAAACCTTCTCCATGTTTCTTCTAATGTTTCTGAGTGTAAGCCATTGGGTATTCGCATTATAAGGTGAGATTGACTTATGTTCTTGATACGTAAGGCGATGAAATGCAATTACACTGGATTACTATCGGCTAAGAAAATAGCTTAAAGAGAACAATAATTCTGTTTCCCCACTTTCCACGATTGGTACTAGACAATCAAGCCGTGTCCAATGTCACATTGCACTTGTTAAAATATTACACATACATCACGACCATCCCGTTATCCTTCTATGAATTAAGCTCCCTTCAGGACAGAGTCCTTAGCCTGTACCGCGGCCAAAGTTATTTTTTTATCAGAATAAGCAATCGTATGAAGCTTTCTGTGTGTGGGACTTAGAAACTGAATTGGCAGAACTGTTATCCTACATCCCCACCCAACGTTCCACTCTGGGTTAATGCTGTTGGAATAGCCCGGACTATTTTCATGCTTACTCTAATAGGTGAGCGGACCAAATAGCACAATACAGCTTGTTGTACCTTTGGCAAGCCCTGAATGATGCAGTGATTCCAGCAGTACAGCAACATGCCAGGGAACACTTGAAGTGAGGAACAGATGTGCACAATCAATTGCGAAGCATCAACGGCACAAATTCAAACAATTTTAATTATTGACCTGCACTGAGCTCTTCTAAGATATTTTCTGAGGATGTGCATTTGAGGCCAATACCAGTTTGTCATTTTCCTGCTCCTTATCGTAGAGAGGGCGCCGGTACATAGTTAGTAAGGGCGACAAATGTTACGTGGAGAAGGCAAGAAAATAGGCTTAAGAGGGAAAAATAGATGGGCCACGATTGTATAATGAGAATGTAAATGTACAACAGGCCTTGCAATATTAAATATCAGGCATTGTTATCTTATCTGAAATTAAGCTCCCTTCAAGGAAATCTGCTGGAAATTCAAAGTATTTTTTATCAAGAATATAAAATGTATAGAAGCATTTCTGTTGTGTGGGACATTAGAATACTGAATAGGCAGAAACTGTTATCCTACATTCCCACCCACATTCCACTCTGGGTTAATGCTGTTGGAATAAGGCCGGACATATTTTTCAGGCTTACTCTAATTAGGTGGCGAGACCAAACAGCACCATACAGTTTGTACCTTTGGCAAAGCCTGAATATGCAGAAATCCAGCAGTACAGGCAACATGCCAGGGAACACTTAAGTGAGGAAAACGGAGTGCCAAATCAATTGCGAATTCATCAATGCACAAATTCAAACAATTTTATTATTGACTCTGCACTGAGCTCTGCTACGAGTATTTTCTGGAGGCATTTGAAGCCAATACCAGTTGTCATTTCCTGCTCCTTAGAGAGTGCAAGGTACATACCCAGAGGTCATTCAGGAGGCTGAACTTCCTAAGTTCATAAGCTACGGGAACAGAATTAGGCCATTCGGACCACCACGCCTACTCCGACATTCAATCATGGCTGATCTATCTTTCTCTCTCAACCCCATTCTCCTGCTTTCTCCCCATAACCCCTGGCAGTTGTACTAATCAAGAATCTGTCAACCTGCACCTTAAAAATACCCAATGGCTTGGCCTCCACAGCTGTCTGTGGCAATGAATTCCAGATTCAACACCCTCTGACAAATGTGACGTGCCAACCCTCTGAAAAAGTAATTGAGTTACACCCATTCCTAGTACTTTTCCCTGTGCAGCTACAATTCTTCCTCAATATAATTTCAATTAGCAAGGAATCTCTAGCATCAGTTTATCATTTCACCTACAGTAGGTTATTTTTTATCTAATAGAAATGTTGTAACAGCTGGAGTTATTACTGTGATTTAGTTCATCTTCTGTCCTCTCCCTTCTTCCCCCACCTCTAAGCTATCCCTTTCTTTAGCAAATATGGACCCCACCCGCTGTCATAGATGGATCCCTCATCCGAGTCATGTTTGCATCCCTTAGTCATGCTCTCGCTCCCCCTCACCCCAGATGAAACAAGGATAGCATTCCCCTGGTCCTCAAATTTCACCCCACCAGCCACCGCATCCAACACATCATCCTCTGACATTTCCAACACCTCCAAAGTGATCCCACCACATAGAAACATAGAAAATAGGTGCAGGAGTAGGCCATTCAGCCCTTCAAGCCTGCACCGCCATTCAATATGATCATGGCTGATCATCCAACTCAGTATCCTGCACCTGCCTTCTCTCCATACCCCCAGATCCCTTTAGCCACAAGGGCCACATCTAACTCCCTCTTAAATATAGTAAATGAACTGGCCTCAACTACCTTCTGTGGCAGAGAATTCCACAGATTCACCACTCTTATAAAGGTGCTTTACCTCTGCTATATAAGTTACCACTGCTATAAAAGCACTAAATGTGGCCGCCAAGGAACGCAGGGGCGATACAGACTAAGGGACTGTGGTAACGGTGAAATCGACAGAAGGATGGAGGGTTGGGTGTGTATGCGTGCTTTGTCTGTGATTTTTATTTATTTGCTTATCTTTATTATTTTACCGTGGATGTTTCGTTAGCTTTAGAAATGTTTGAATGCTGCACTGACTGGCTGACATTTTAAATTTCGTTGTACATGGCCCATGTTACAATGACAATAAAGAAACTATTCTATTCTATTCTATTCTCTGTGTGAAAAATGTTTTTCTCATCTCAGTCCTAAAAGATTTCCCCCTTATCCTTAAACTGTGACCCCTGGACTTGTCCATGTCTCTTCACAGTGCCAGACTAGAGTCAAGCTCAACAGGGTCTTCTTTCCCCGCTGATTCTGCCAAGCCCGTTCCCTTGGCTGTGGTTTCGCTAGATAGTAGGTAGGGACAGTGGGAATCTCGTTCATCCATTCATGCGCGTCACTAATTAGATGACGAGGCATTTGGCTATTTGGTAACACTCTTGGGGCGCCCCCATTAAGCGAGTGTATTTTTCGAGTCTTTACGTGGCTCGTCCACGGAGTAATTCCCACCAGTAGCAAAAACCACAGGACCAAGGATTGGGCCCGCAGTCTGGGCAGGCTCGATCTTATAGCTGACTCGATCGTGATGAGTCAGTATGAATAGGACAATTTGGAAATTTATCGCTCACCAAGCATGGAAGACCACCACCGCAAGGGTGACGGAACTGAGCCGACCATTCGAGAGGCTAGTGGCTAGTGTGTTTTTGTCCAGGTAGCCGTCTTTGTAACATCATCTGATGTGTCATTGTGCCCTCCAACTGTTAGTGTTTTTGTTAGTAATTTTTTTTTTTTTTTTTTTTTTTTTTTTTTTTTTTTTTTTTTTTTTTTCCGACAGTATGCCCATTATTGATCATTGAAGATCCTCAAAATGTCCAACGTAAGAGCAATGGTGAGATCCGACAAATTTTTGGAAAATGATTTGTATTTTTCAATTTTCAGGTATGCCATCAGGGTGTCGTTCCAGTCGTGCCATTTTCCTCGAGCACCCATTACAAATCCAAAGAACTTGATTGATGTCCCTTTGGTCACTTCGGCAATCTGTCCCCTCAGATGCTCATATTTATCAGTCTTCTCCTTCCACGCACGCTCCAATTCCATATTGTTGCTCTCGTATCTCACTGTCACATCGACCACTGCCACTTCCTGTTCTTTGACAAAGATCAAGTCGGGCTTCCATAGTCTTCCGTCCGCTGTTCTGAACCTCGGTTCGATGTGAACAGTCCATCCATGCTTTGCAACCTGCACCTTCAGTTTGTCCAAGATCTTATTATGGCGCTTAATCCGTGCGTTTTTGACCGCGAGACATTGTCCTGAGATATGTGCCAATGTTTCGTTGGCCATTGCACATCTCCTGCACAGTTTGGCCATGTTGGGGCGGCCGTATGAAATGGTGCATCTTGTGGGGTATAAGTTGCACCTCAGTAGCAGTCTCTTGATGAATAGAGACTGTTTCATTTTATGATGCCCATACAGCCATGCGTTGGATGTTGGGTCGTTCTGGTAGTAGTGGATGCCGGGGCCCTGGGCCAAAAGCTTGGTCCATTTTTCGAACTCCCATTTGCGCCATTCCGCATATTTGTTTATGGGTTTGGCGGTTCCTTCAGTTTCCAGCAGACTTTCTTCCATTTCCAAAATGGTTGAGAGGCCCGCCTCTTCGTTGTCATTTGGTTGAGCGGGTTGGAGAAATTCTTCGATTTCTCGTAGCACTTTGAGGTTTCTCAGTTTGTTAATGTGCTCCACGTTGTTACTCCCACGGAACTGAAATGATGCCGAGATGACTGCATCTTGTGATCTTTCTAGGGACTCGAGTTTCCGGATAATTGCAGATGGGATTTGCACCTCAAGTTTTGGTATTCCAAGGCCGCCGTCCTTGTTTTTGGAATATAGGATTCCGTCGGTGGTGTCAGCAGGAAGATGCAGTATTTCCTTCACTGCCTTCTTAATGATATTGTCCAGTTTTACGACACTGCCCTCTGGAAGGCGCTATAGGTGCATCAAATCCAGGACAAACAGACTCAGGAATAGCTGCTTCCCGAGAATTATATCTACTATAAATTCAAATCCACACATGCACTGACTACACCGCCCAACACGGACTTCCATCTGTATATATGTATATATGTATGTAGCGCCGTAGAATTTGTGCACCTATTCCCCCCCCCCCATCTCCCTTCTGTTTTGTTTTTATGTTTCTTGTTTTTTGTGTAAAATTGTATGTATGCACTGAGTACGAGCAGCTTTCAGTTTCACTGTACATGTATAGTGACAATAAATGGCATATCTATCTATATCTATATCTGTCCAACATCGGGAACAATCTTCCTGCATCTAGCCTGTCCAACCCCTTAAGAATTTTGTAAGTTTCTATAAGATCCCCCCTCAATCTTCTAAATTCTAGCAAGTACAAGCCGAGTCTATCCAGTCTTTCTTCATATGGAAGTCCTGACATCCCAGGAATCAGTCTGGTGAACCTTCTCTGTCCATGGAAACAGTCCCATCGTTCTCTCTCCACCACCACCAGAGATCGCACCCACCACAACTCCTTGATCACTCACCCCTTCCCATCCTCCCCAGGTACTTTCCCTTACAACCACAGGAGATGCAACACCTTCCTTCCCCTATATCTCCTCCCTTGCCACCATCCAGGGACCCCAGCAGTCCTTCCAGGTGCAAAGGAGGTTCACATGGCTCTCCTTTGACATCATCTACCTCATCCAGTGTTCCTGATGTGGCCTCCTGTATATTGGCAAGGTCAAGCATAGAATCGGAGACTATATTGCTGAATGCTGGCACTTGGAACGTCAATCCTATCGGATCTCTTGATTGGCGATCATTTAAAGTCCTCTTTCCATTCTCATACTGACCTATATGTCATGTGCCTCCTCCATTGGCAGACTAAAGCCCACAACGCAAACTGGAGGAACAGCACCCCTTATCTAGTTCACAACCCAACGGTAGGAACATTGGATTCTCAAATTTTAGGTAACTACAACTCCCCTCCCCACCTTCACCCCCTCACTAGGACACCCATCTAATTCTCCCCTCACCTTCCACCTACATTCCTTCCTCCAGCTTCACATTTTAAAACTCTTCAATCCTCTTGTCTCACACCTTCTGTCTTTCATCTCTGGCCTTTGTCCGCTTATTGGCCCCAACTCCCAAATCCACCTGCTGTTTCTTTCTTAATAAAGCTCTCTTTCAACCCCCCACCCCCCCTGCACCTCCCCAAACCAGTCTGAAGAAGGGTCCTGACTGAAACGTCACCTACCCATTTTCTCCAGAGATGTTGCCTGACCCACTGAGTTACTTCAGCACTTTGTGTCTTTTTTTCTAACTTGGACAGTTCTTCTTATTTTCTTCTTCATGCCCCCCCACCCCACCCTGCATCACTCTGAAGAAGGGTTTCGGCCTGAAACATTGCCTATTTCCTTCGTTCCATAGATGCTGCTGCACTCGCTGAGTTTCTCCAGCAATCTTGTCTATCTTCTTATTGCCTGCAGTGACTTGGGTCATGAAAGTTAGGGGATCCCTACAAATACAATGACCAACTGTAGTAACTATCAGAATGACTGTGGACAGAAAAACATAATCTTTCTGACTACAGTAGTAACGGAACAATGCATAAAATCCGGGTGCTCTGGTTTCTCCGGGTGCTCTGGTTTCCTCCCAGATTCCAAAGTCCTGTGTTTGTATGTTAATTGGGCTTCTGTAAATTGTCCCTAGTGTGTATGATGAGAAACTGGGATAACATGGAACTAGTGTACGTAGTATTGTTGGGCGGTGCAGACTCCATGGGCTGGAGGGCCCATTTCTACACTGTATCTCAAAACTCAACGAAACAGAAGATTTTGAAGACTTGTAGTTCTTGTAGGAAGGAGATGAGGAGAAATGTATTTAGTCAGAGAGTGGTGAATCTGTGGAATTCTTTACCACAGAAGGTTGTGGAGGCCAAGTCAGTGGATATTTTTAAGGCAGAGATAAGACAGGTTCTCAATTAATACAGGTGTCGGAGGTTATGGGCAGAAGGCAGGAGAATGGGGTTAGGAGGGAGAGATAGATCAGCCATGATTGAATGGAAGAATAGACTTGATGGGCCGAATGGCCTAATACTACTGCTTTTCCTTATGACCTTATGAAGCGATAGTGAGGTCATGGGTCAGGAAGATAGCAACTGACTGTGATTGATGAGGATGAAGGGAAGGACATGATTTACAAGGGAGTGCCAGGGTTTCTGGTGGAGTCCGTCTGAGCCTTTAGGGGATCAGGAAGCCTACATCTATCTCCAAATGATATCCCCTGGACATCTCAGGCAAGGTTCTGGTTCTTACAGGCTTTGGCAGGATTCAGTTTGAGATTTCATATCTGACGACATCATTTGACCTCATCTACAAGGTCAAGGATTGAACCTTTTTTTTCGCCCTCTAGGTGTCCTGCTTGCTTGTTCATTTGGGAGAGGTTAGCGAGGGAATGAGACAATTACTCACAGTAAACCTTTTTAGAATTCTTGTCCCCGGTTGTGTAGGATGAGAAACTGGGATAACATGGAAACAGTGTACGTGTTATCCTTGATCGGTGTGGACCACGTGGGTCGGGGGTGGGGGGGGTGAAATGTAAGTTAATTGAAGTGTAGGGCGAATAATATGGCATAAGTGTAGGGTGAGTGTAGGTTGGTGTTTGATAGTTGGAGGAGAACCAGTACGCTGTGAAGAAAGGGTCTCGACCTGAAACGTCACCCATTCCTTCTCTGCAGAGATGCTGCCTGAACCGCTGAGTTACTCCCGCTTTTTAGAAACATAGAAAATAGGTGCAGGAGGAGGCCATTCGGCCCTTCAAGCCAACACCGCCATTCATTGTGATCATTGCTGATCGTCCCCTATCAATAACCCGTGCCTGCCTTCTCCCCATATCCCTTGACTCCACTAGCCCCTAGAGCTCTATCTAACTCTCTCTTAAATCCATTAAATTTGTGTCTATCTACGGACAATTTTAATGGTATGTGACTCTGGGGAACTATTGTCTTTCATCACAAATTGATATGGGATGACTTGGAAATAAATTAAGTTTTTTAAAATAGCACCATTCAGTTAGAATTAGTCCAAGTAATATTTCCATTTCCTCAAATCAGAAGAAACAAACAGAAGATTACCTCCACTTCCTATTTTGCTTTACTTAAGGGCCTGTCCCACTTGGGCAACCTAATCCGCGAGTTGAGGCGAGTTTGCCCTCGACTCATACCAGCAGCATGGTCAACACGAGGTCATAGGAGATCTTCGTAACTCTCCTTCATGCTCGAGAGTGGTGCTCGAGGCCTCAGCTAGGTTGTGACATTTTTTTCAATGTGTTAAAAAGAGATAAAAGAGTAAAGCCAGGGTCAATTGCGAGCGGTGTGAGGGGGGACGTGAATACGGATATCAAAGTGTTGTCTATGAATGCGCAAAGTATAAGAAATAAAGTGGACGAGCTTGAGGCTCAGTTAGAAATTGGCAAGTATGATGTTGTGGGAATTACAGAGACATGGCTGCAAGAGGGCCAGGGCTGGGAGCTGAATATTCAAGGGTATACGTCCTATCGAAAAGACAGACAGGTGGGCAGAGGGGGTGGGGTAGCTCTGTTGGTGAGGAATGAAATTCAGTTCCTTGCAAGGGGTGACATTGAAACAGGAGATGAGGAGTCCGTATGGATAAAACTAAGGAATTGTAAGGGTAAAAAGACCCTAATGGGACTAATCTACAGGCCCCCAAACAGTAGCCTGGACATAGCGTGCGTTGAATCAGGAGTTAAAATTGGCATGTAGCAAAGGTAATGCTGTGGTGGTTAAGGGAGATTTCAACACGCAGATAGACTGGGAAAATCAGGTTGGTACTGGACCCCAGGAAAGCCACTTTGTAGAATGCCTGTGTGATGGATTCTTAGAGCAGCTTGTATTGGAGCCTACCAGGGAGAAGGCAATTCTGGATTTAGTGTTATGTAATGAACCGGATTTGATAAAGGAACTTAGAAACATAGAAACATAGAAAGTTAGGTGCAGGAGTAGGCCATTCGGCCCTTCGAGCCTGCACCGCCATTCAATATGATCATCCAACTCAATATCCCGTACCTGACTTCTCTCCATACCCCTGATCCCTTTAGCCACAAGGGCCACATCTAACTCCCTCTTAAATATAGGCAATGAACTGGCCTCGAGGTTAATGAGCCATTTGGGGGTTGTGACCATAATATGGTCAGGTTTAATCTACAATTGGAGAGGGAGAAGAGTAGATCGGAGGTGTCGGTGATGCAGTTGAATAAAGGAGACTAAGTGGCCATGAGGGCTTCACCTATTGTCTATTAAAAAATGCCCACGAGTAAAAGAGGGTCGCCATGGAAAAAAATCGATACTTTTTTTACTCGTAGGTTTAGTTGTAGTAGGTCGTAGTAGGTCATAGTAGGTCGGCATGTTAGTCGCAGGTAATCGAGGGTAGTCGAAGGTTGTTGGTGAAGATAATCTTCATCATAGTTGAAGGGAGGTCGAAGGAGATCGTCTTCACTCTCCACTATTCGGTGTCCAATTTTCCCGAAGTTAGTCGTAGCTAGTCGAAGTTGGTCTTCAACATAGTAGCATAGTCGAAGTTGGTCTTCAACATAGTCGAAGGAGGTCTTCAACATCATTTTTTCAAACTCTTCTAAACTTGCCAATTACGTTGCCCAAGTGGGACAGCCCCTGTAGTCCCTTTGTTGTAAAGCCCTCACAATTTAAAGCATTTAACATATTATCTAATGGGAACATTTTACACAAGCGTTGCAAGTTGATCATTTCCAACATGCTCAACATTGGAAGGCCATATTCTCTTTCCAAGGATAATACATTATTTTCCCAAGAAACAGTGACGAGTGAAGGAGTTCAGATGAGACTGAACTTTGGGTGGCACAGTAGCTGCTGGTTACAGAACCAGAGACCTGGGTTCGATCCTGACCATGGGTGCGGTCTGTAAGATTGTCTGCTTCCTCCCACACTGATTAGACGTACATGCTTGTAGGGTAATTGGCTTTGATATCATTATATATTGTCCCTAGTGTGTAGGATAGTGCTAGTATTCGGGATGATTGCAGGTCGACGCAGACTCGGTGGGCTGAAGGGCCTGTTTCAGCGCTGTATCTCTAAAGTCTAAAACGGCTGGTGCTGAAAGTTTACGAGCCCTGGATTATATGGGTGACTGCAAGGCGAGGGAAGGCTAAGGAGAAAAAGCTGCTTCATACTGTAAGTGAATGACAATAGGAAAAAAAAACATCAAATTAAGTTATTCACCACTACACAAATAGATTTGAATCATTTCTTTTATCGTCAGAGTTCACTTGCTTTATCACTAGTCCCTACTCTCTTTCCCAAGTTCAGGATTCTAGTTGCCTTGCATCCCACTTTAGTCACCCCAGACCGATTAGTTTCATGAACATGAAACTGGAAAGCACCAAATCTTCGCGCTGTGGTCAATCATCTGTTTAATTAACCTTATAAATAGTTATCAGACATTTTGATCACAAGGGACTTCAGCCCATCTGTCAACTTCGAAGCCTGCAGGAATGCGAGCACCAGCCAACTGTTAAGAGTGTAAATAAATCAGCCTCTGCACCTTCCCTTAATGAACAGAGGGAAATCAACACTTAACATAACATCTGCACTGACTTTGGTGAGGGGAATGCTAACCACATACACAATATTCCTAATGGGTTTGGTAAACAGTCAGTGCAGTGCAATTGAATTATTCTCTCTCCTCTGATTAGGTAATTAATGTATGAGATTAAAAAAATCAATCTTGATTGTTATCTGAATCATTGTTGCACAATATTTCCAGAACGCAGCCGCCCGACTCATCACCCACACCAAATCCTGGCATCACATCACTCCAGTCCTCGAACAACTTCACTGGCTTCCCATCTCCCACCAGATCACCTACAAAATCCTGGTCCTCACCTACAAAGCCTTCCATCATCTGGCCCCCCCATATCTCACTGACCTCCTCTCCCCCTACCAACCCTCACGGTCCCTCAGATCCACATCAGCCGGTCTCCTCTCCATCCACAAGTCCAACCTCCGCAGTTTTGGGGACAGAGCCTTCTCCAGGGCAGCTCCCAGGCTCTGGAACTCCCTCCCCCAACTGATCCGCAATTCCGAGTCCCTCACCATCTTCCAGTCCTGCCTCAAGACCCATCTCTTCACCTCTGCCTATCCTTAGCCCCACGTGCCCCTCCCTTTTCATCTGTGCATTAATTGCCTCATATTGTGTTTTGTATTGAATTCTGTCTTTACTTTGTGTACTAGTCATGTCTCTACTATTTATTTCACTCCCCTTACATATTTTTCCTCTACTTGCTAAATTTTTGTAAGGTGTCCTTGAGACTCTTGAAAGACACCCATAAATAAAATGTATTATTATTATTATTATTATTAATATTTTGCACTTTATGCTAATTACACACCAGTCTGCTTTACATAAAGATAGATTTTGTAAATGACACACTTTGCATTTGCTGAATTGATTACCTTGTTAGGGGAAATTGAATATATTGAACTACTTACATTCTATTTATCTGGTTTACTAGTTATCTATTATATTCCTTATTCTCATCTTTCCTTAACAAGGAAAGTAAGTTGAAAAACAACAAACACAGGGTAATAAGAGCATTTTGTGGCCTCTGATATTTATCAAGGTCTTAGAGGCATCAAAGTCTAATTGGACTTTTAAAAATTTCTCAAGAATAAAATCAACTATACACATAGGGCAACAGCGTGGCACCGTGGTAGAGTTGTTGCCTTAAGGGCCTGTCCCACTTGGACAACCTAATCCACGAGTTTAGAAGGCCCCAGACGAGTTGAGAAAAATGTCAAGGTCATGTTGACTCAACAAAGTAAGAGACCTCCCACGGCAATGTCTACGACCTCCTATGACCCCCCTCGACCTCTCGTCTTCCACTCCCAAGACCAACTATGACTGCGCTACGAGTGGAAAATGATCACATGATAAAATGATGTCATGTCTGCATTTTTTTTCTCGGGCCAGTTACCGATCTACAACTATCATCACGACCTACCTATGAGTAAAAAGTATCAATATTCTTCCATGTCGTCCTTTTTTTTTGCTCGTGGACATTTTTCATCAAGCGGGAAGCGACCGACTTGAGGCCACGAGTACGCGGAGACCACTCACGAGCATGAGGAAGAGTTACGAAGACCTCCTACGACCTTGTGGCGACCATGCTGCGAATATGAGTCAAGGGCAAACTCGGCAGAGGTCGCCAATTAGGTCGTGAAAGTGGGACAGGGCTTTACAGAGCCAGAGACTCGGGTTTGATCCTGACTACAGATGCTGTCTGTACGGAGTTTGTACGTTCTCCCCGTGACAGTGTGAGTCGTCTCCCGGTGTTAACTCTAAATGCCTAAAGTCTATATTCTCAAACAGCACGTTGATGAATTTATTTTGATTTTAGTGCCATGTCCAGTAAACTTTGCCCCACAATCAGGACTGCATCTGTGTAATCTGTGTGTGCCACTGGGATGTGTAGAATCAGATTGTTCATATGTAGGACTTATTTTCAAATTTTCTGTTTTAAGTTGATCTTTTTCAGGAATATACTTTTCAAAATGTACTTATCTTTCCACGGACCTCATAAGGCATAAGAAAGATTAAATGTAAGCTTTAAGACCAATTAAAAGGGAAATGTTTTCAGGATAATGGCTGTAGCAAGAAGGACATCTATTTTTCTATGGAAAATTATCTAAGCATCATATAATGATTCCCAACTTGCTCAGATAAAGATCCAAAGACAGTTCCATATGTTGAAGTGACTACATGAATACTTATATGAATCAACAACTGAATCTGCACATTGCCTCCAACCTCCCTTGTTTTCACAATTCCCACTCACAGAATTTGCTGGATTTAACCTTATCAAAAATAAATTGTGCGAATATATTCAGTAGAGCCAGCAGCATCAGTTCAGAGAGACAGGTTTGTGATATTGATGATAGGGTATTGACCTAAGACTTTAACCCTATTCTCAGTTTTAGTTTAGTTTCTTGTCACGTGTATCGAGGTACAGTGAAATGCTTTTATTGTGTGCTAACCAGTCAGCGGAAAGGCAAAACATGATTACTATCAAGCCATTTACAGTGTATAGATATATGCTAAAGGACTAACATTTAGTGCAAGTAAAGCCAGCAAAGTCCGATCAAGGATAGTCTGAGGGTTGATAAGGTAGATAGTAGTGGTAGGATGATTCAGTTGCCTGATAACATGGAAGAAACTGTCCCTGAATCTGGAGGTGTGCGTTTTCACACTTCTATACTTGTTGCTTGAGATCTCTGCGCTGATGTTAGTTCCAACTTTGTTTGTGTTTCTGATTTCCAAGACACAGAGACTTTCATTTGATCGTTAAGTCCTACATACTATTTTACAGCTAAGCAGATATTGGTTAGACATCCGACAGTGCAAACTCTCTGAACTGTTGCAATGATCAGGTATTTAGTACACTTTTCACACATAGATAATCTTATCTCGCAACCTTATCCATCTATTTTGATTTTCACTCTCCAATGATATTTCAACCCTCGGCTTTACCTCTGGTCTGGTTTCTATAAGCAAACGTAAATTTACAGACACATTTATCCCTAAAGGGCCTGTCCCACGAGCATGCGACTCCATGCGGCAAGCACGACTTAACGTGGTCGCTTGAGCCGTACGGCCTCGTGGGGCCGGTCCCACTTCGATTGCCGGAGCCGTATGGAGTTGTGCGGAGCTGGTCCCGACATCGCGCGGGGCTCCGAAAAACTGACCATGTTCAAAAATTCCGCGCGGGAACGGCCTGCCGGCCCGCAGCCGCCTCGATCCACCGCCTCGACGGGCGTGCGCAGCATCTCGACCCCGTACGCAGCGTCTTGACTCCGTACGTCACGCGCGAACTTCCCGCGGACTTCGCTCGAACTTCACGTCATTCACTCGACCTCCGCATGGCCTCCGCTTCCGGTTTGGTCGCGCTCGCCGCATGCAGTCGCATGCTGGTGGAATCGGCCCTGTACGGTGATCACCCGACCTCCGCGCGGGCCCCACTTCTGGTTTGCTCGCTCTCGCCGCATGCACGTCGCATGCTCGTGGGACCGGCCCTTAACAAGCAGTACTTCTTTTGTAGATCAAAGGTTGACACAATACTATGGGTTGCTGTACATCATCCCAGCATTTAATTTATTTGAGCTGTGCCGTCACAACAAAGCACAGTTAATAAGCAATATTGATCAAAACTAGAGAAATTTGAATCTTTTTTTACCTCAGTCATACAGCATGGAAAGAGGCCCTTCGGCCCAACTTGCCCCTACCGGCCAAGATGCTCCATCTATACTAGTCCCACCTTACCACATTTGGTTAAACCTTTACTATCCATGTACTTGTCCAAATGTCTATGAAATGTTGTTACAGTAGCTGGCTCACCTATCTCCTACGTACATGGTAAATGGTAGGGAATTGAAGAATACAGTTGAACAGAGGGATCTGGGTATAACCGTGCATAGTTCCTTGAAGGTGGAATCTCATATAGATAGGGTGGTAAAGAAAGCTTTTGGTATGCTAGCCTTTATAAATCAGAGCATTGAGTATAGAAGCTGGGATGTAATGTCAAAATTGTACAAGGCATTGGTGAGACCAAATCTAGAGTATGGTGTACAATTTTGGTCGCCCAATTATAGGAAGGATGTCAACAAAATAGAGAGAGTACAGAGGAGATTTACTAGAATGTTGCCTGGGTTTCAACAACTAAGTTACAGAGATAGGTTGAATAAGTTAGGTCTTTGTTGTATTGTATTGTATTGTATATCTTTATTGTCATTTCCTGAGTATTCGCATACCCAGAGGAAACAAAAAAACGTTGCTCAACCAGTGTCCATTCAGTGTGCATGAAAAAAATAAATAGAAATGAAAAAAAAAAAAATACATGTCATGAACAAATTTAACACTCTACTAAACATTCAACAGCCGTTCCGACCGGCAGCGGCACAACAGTGGCTCTGCTGCAGTGTGGGGGGTTTGTGCGCGATACTTGGCAGGGGGCAAAGTCCATTTAACAGTCTTATAGCCTGTGGGAAGAAGCTGAGGAGCATCCTGCTGGTTTTGCAGCTAAAGCTCCTGTACCTCTTCCCAGATGGCAGGATGGAGAAAATGTCATGCGATGGGTGGTAAGGGTCTTTGATGATGGAGATGGCTCTGTTGATACATCTCTTCCTGTATATGTCCAGCAGGAAGGGGAGTGGAGCACCAATAATCCTGCTTGCGGTCTTCACTATCCTGTCCAGTTGGTGCCGTTCGTACGCCTTGCAGCTCCCGAACCAGGAAGTGATGCCGTATGTCAGTGTGCTCTCGACAGTCCCCCTATAAAAAGTCCATAGGTGTGTGGTGGGGAGGCCTGCTTTATTCTCTGGAGCGCAGAAGGTTAAGGGGGGACTTGATAGAGGTCTTTAAAATGATGAGAGGGATAGACAGAGTTGATGTGGACAAGCTTTTCCCTTTGAGAATAGTGAAGATTCAGACAAGAGGACATGACTTGAGAATTAAGGGACAGAAGTTTAGGGGTAACATGAGGGGGAACTTCTTTACTCAGAGAGTGGTAGCAGTGTAGAATGAGCTTCCAGTGGAAGTGGTGGAGGCAGGTTCATTGGTATCATTTAAAAATAAATTGGATGAGAAGGGAATGGAGGGCTATGGCAAGAGTGCAGGCAGGTGGGACTAAGGGAAAAAAGTTATTCGGCACGGACTTGTAGGGCCGAGATGGCCTGTTTCCGTGCGGTAATTGTTATATGGTTATATGGTTATATGGCAGTTTCGATCCAGAGGTGGTTGCCAATAAAACAACACCGACTTTAGGATACTCTGCTCATTTGCAGACACACACACATTCGTGAAATACAATATAACACCACCTGGGGGACAATGGGAATGCAATTTTTAACAGGAGCAGGAATGAGTTGGGCCGAGTGACATATCTCCATGCTGTGTAACTCTAAGAAATTGCTGTGGCCGTGGCAGAGAAAATTCCTTCATCTTTAGGGCTGCGCTGTGGCATAGCGTTAGCGTTGCTGCCTTTTGCCCCCGTCCCACTTGGGAAACCTGAACGGAAACCTCTGGAGACTTTGCGCCCCACTCAAGGTTTCCGTGCGGTTCCCGGAGGTTGCAGGTGGTTGCCGGAGGTTGCAGGTAGTGGAAGCACGTAGGGAGACTGACAAAAACCCTCCGGGCACCTCCGGGAACCGCACGGAAACCTTGGGTGGGGTGCAAAGTCACCAGAGGTTTCCGTTCAGATTACCGTTCAGTGGGACAGGGGGCATTACAGTATCAGAGACCTGGGTTAAAAACGCCCCTCATTATGGGTGCTGTCTGTACGGAGTTTGTACATTGTTCCAATGAAGGCGTGGGTTTTAACCAGGTGCTCCAGCTTCCTCCTACATTCCAAAGAGGTTCAGGTTTGTAGGTTAATTGGCTTTGGTGGCATTATATAATTGTGCCCAGTGTGTAGACTAGTGCTTGTGTACTGGGATCGCTGGTCGGCAAGGCCCGTTTCCATGCTTTATCTCGAAACTAAACTAAACTTTAGCTGCAGGTGAGGTACTGGAAGACTAGGAGGGTAGCTAGTCTTTGGAGATACAGCGTGGGAATAGGCCCCTCAGCGTGCTGAGGCCACACCAATCAGCAATCACTCCATACACTGGCACTATCCTACACACGAGTTATAATTTTACAGAAACTGGAGCACCTGGACAAAACCATGCAGCCACAGGAATAACATAAAAACTCTGTACAGATGGCACCCCAAGTCAGGATCAAACCCAGGTCACTGGCAACAACGCTACCTCTCTGCCACTGTGGTGTGGTGCCCTATAGGCTAATGGACTTTGCCTATGGAATCTATTATCTACAATGCTGGGAACTATATTCTGTACTCCGTACCTTTCCTTTTACTCTATCTAATGTCCTTGAATTTGACGATCATATACATGTATAGCAATACCTGATTTGACAATAGCATGCAAAACAAAGCTGATCGTATTACTTTGGTACATATGATAATAATATACCTGAACCTAATTTGTAGAGAAGGGGTACATTTACAATGCTTTAGTTATTTAGATACATGGCTAGGAAAGTTTCAAAAGGATATTTATAAAAACACAGGCAGATGGGAGGAGCACAGATAGATAACATGGTCAGAGGTATACAAAAAAATGCTGGAGAAACTCAGCGGGTGCAGCAGCATCTATGGAGCGAAGGAAATAGGCGACGTTTCGGGCCGAAACCCTTCTTCAGACTGATGGGGGGTGGGGGGGAAAAGGAAGGAAAAAGGGAGGAGGAGGAGCCCGAGGGCGGGCAGATGGGAGGAGACAGCTCAAGGGTTAAGGAAGGGGAGGAGACAACAAGGGGTAGCAAAACTGGGATAATTCAATGTTCATGCCATCTGGACGCAAGCAACCCAGGCGGAATATGAGGTGCTGTTCCTGCAATTTCCGGTGTTGCTCACTCTGGCAATGGAGGAGACCCAGGACAGAGAGGTCGGATTGGGAATGGGAGGGGGAGTTGAAGTGCTGAGCCACCGGGAGGTCAGGTAGGTTATTGCGGACTGGGCGGAGGTGTTCGGCGAAACGATCGCCTAACCTCCGCTTAGTCTCCCCGATGTAAATCAGCTGACACCTAGAGCAGAGGATGCAGTAGATGAGGTTGGAGGAGATACAGGTGAACCTTTGTCGCACCTGGAACGACTGCTTGGATAACATGGTCAGCATCGACAATCTGGGCTAAAGGACCTGTTTACATTCTCCATGGGGGCGGCGGGGAGGACCTGTTTCCCCCAAGTTTTGAGAGGTGAGGACAACCCCCCCCCCCCCATGTTTTGTGACCTGTGTGCTCCAACATGTCCCAGGTCGGCTCGCTTGCCCCAGGTCGTCTGTGTGCCCCGGGACTGGCTGTAGCACCCAGGTCAGCTTGCCTGCCCCACACTCCAAAGACGTGCAGGTTTGTAGGTTAAGTGCTTCGGAAAATTGTAAATTGTCCCTAGTGCGTTGGATGGTGCTAGTGTACGGGGTGATTCCCAGGTTGCCTGCACCGGGACTGGCTGTAGCGCCCAGGTCAGCTGGCCGGTCTGGCTATAGTGCCCAGGTCAGCTGCGGGCCCCGGGACTGGCTGTAGCGCCCAGGTCACGAAAACGAATAGAAAAAAAAATACGCCTGCGGGCAGATTATTTTGGGTTACGTGCCAGATCTGGGTTGCCGACCCCTGTCCCAGGTGTCAGGCCTCATTGTGCACCACCCCCCCCCCCCCATGTTTTAAAAGTGATTTCCGCCCACTAGAAGGGCCTGCTTCTGTGCAGCATCTCTAAACTAAACTAAACTAAACTAAACTAAATATATACTCTGTGCCATTTTTGGTTTGTAACCAATCTATCCCCCGCTTTAATATATTCGTTGACTTAAGTCAACGTTAAGTCCTCACTCCCATCCACCCTGGATCAGCATCAGTTTGCGTATAGAGCTAATAGGTCAACGGAGGATGCCATCAACATAGCTCTACATTCTGCACTGGCACATCTGGAGCGTCCTGGCTCATATGTGAGGATGTTATTTGTAGATTTTAGTTGTGCATTTAATACCATCATCCCCAGCAGAATGGTGGACAAACTGTCTGATCTGGATGTTAATGCAAACGCATGCGGATGGATTAAGGACTTTTTAACAGACCGCCCACAGACTGTCAGGATGGGGTCCAATTACTCCCCAGTCCTGACGCTCAGCACAGGAGCGCCACAAGGTTGTGTGCTGAGTCCCATCTTGTATACAATATACACTTATGACTGCACACCAACACGCTGCACAAACAGGATCATCAAGTTTGCGGACGACACAACTGTGGTGGGACTGATAAACAACAACGACGAGTCTGCCTACAGAGATGAAGCCCAAAAACTGACTGTCTGGTGTACCAAAAACAACCTGGTACTCAACCCATCAAAGACAAAAGAACTGGTCGTTGACTTCAGGAGGAAGAGGAGAGAGGAACCTGCTCCTTTATACATCAAAGGAGACATGGTGGAGAGAGTCACTGGCTTTAAGTTCCTGGGAATAAACATCTCCCAGGACCTCAAATGGCAAATGAACACCGTCATTCTCGTGAAGAAGTCACAGCAGCGGCTGTATTTCCTGAGGTCTCTGCGGAGAGCAAACGTCTCACAGCCGCTGCTGCTGTCCTTCTACCGATGCGCCGTGGAAAGTATCCTCTCCTATGGAATCCTGGTGTGTGGTTTGCTAGCTGTACTGTGGCTGAGAGGAGGGCGCTGCAGGGAATTATAAAAACTGCACAGAGCATTACAAACGCTCAACTGCCCTCCTTGGATGACATATACAGGGCCCGATGCTTGCCCCGGGCCACAAACATCAAGCAGGACACATCACACCCTGCCAACCACCTTTTCACTCTGCTACCCTCTGGGAGGCGACAGTGGTCTCTGAAGGCTCGCACTGGTAGACTAAAAAATAGTTTCTACCCATGTGCTATAAAAGAGCGTAATTCCAACAGAGAACACTGGGGAAGCACAATGTAATTCCAAGAAATGCCGCCAAATTCTTTTAAATTCTTTTTAAATCCTTATTTATTATTTTACTAATAAGTGTACAGATGTGTCAATGGTTGGCGTGTTTGGATTTTTTTAACTGGAGGAGATGTAACGGAATTTTTGTTGCACAGTTTTGTGCAATGACAAACGTATTCATTCATTAACCTCAACAGCCTTTTGTCATTGGAAATAACAGGTTCAGTGCTCATGTGAAGATATTTCTCCTTATCTCAGTCCTAAATGTCTTACTTCCTCTCCTGAGACTATGACCTTTGGTTCCATACCTCCCAGTTAACAGAACCATCCTCTCTGCAGGTCGTGACTAAATTGTGAAATATAGCTATAGCATGACTTGGAAACAAAATGGTTCTGTTTTCAGTGGAAACAGCAAAGAACATGGTAAACCATGATGAAGATTTCAAAATGTAATGTAACGAGTAGCGAAAAATAGAATGTTTCCAGTGATTGAAGACAAGCAGATCATGTACAAACCTGAAGATTAACGATTCAGGAGATAAGGCAACGGAACTATTTTATATGGGGCAAGTGAGGCTGGAGAATGCCACGTTTCACCATTGTAAATGCAAACTAAAATGATGGAATGCTTGACGTTTAACATTTCCCCACATCCCAAAGGATTCCAATAATAGGGCAACTGTTTAGGATTTCAAGAACATATAACGAAGAAATGAGCAAAGGCATTGCAATATTCATTAAAAGCATGGATCAAGATTCATTAGGGGACAAAGCATAACTTGCGAATTTCAATATTTGTGACTAAATATTCATTAAAAGACATTTTCTAGATCATCAGAGCCAAGAGTTCATTACTGTGTTAAATGTGATATGTTTTAATTTGAGGTCTTTTACATGATTGATTCGTAGCAGAGGCATAAGAAGGTGTTAAGCCATGCATGGTTCATGGAAGCTGAAATACCTGCAACCACTGTGATTGATCACTGCGCCCTGATGTCCAAGCATTAATCTTTCCCTGTTTATCCAGGCGAGCTTTCGAGGATTCCCATGTAAACATGTCCATGTTTAAGGTCCTAAAGGTGTTGGAAGCGGTAATCTGGTAATCCTGGATATGTCCTGATTTCATCCCCAGAGGTTCTGAACAGCCTACAAGAAAAGAACAGCTTTAAAATAGAATGACAAATTACCTTTCGTAACCCAGTGCAATAATTCACTAGACTTACATTTAAAGTGCGATCATCACAGTGATGTGAATGTTTTATACTAGACCTGTACAAAGCTATGCTGTGACCACATTTGGCACAGTCAGCAGTTTTTGGGTACAGCGCTTGGAAAGGATATATTGGTCTCGAGCAAGTGCAAGATATATTTACCAGAAAAAAACATCCCTTTAAAATTCTGAACTGAAATTTTTGAAATCTTCACAAAACTATTTAAAATAAAATTGATACCAAAAACAGAATGGATTATCTTTGGAACAATGGAAGGTAGCCCTGAACTAAATGTGTTTCAAAAGAATCTATTTAATTACGGGTTAATAACGGGAAATAAGCTTATACTTAAATTCTGGAAAAACGCTCCTATACCAACAATAAATATGTGGATTTCAAATATGTTTGAAACATTACACCTGGAAGATATGAGACTCCTTCTTGCAGGCAAATCGACCACTTCCAAAATACGTGGTCTGCATTTATCGGCTTACGAGAAGGGAATAGAGGGTTATGGTATGAGTGCAGGCAGGTGGGACTAAGGGAAAAAAGTTGTTCGGCACGGACTTGTAGGGCCGAGATGGCCTGTTTCCGTGCTGTAATTGTTATATGGTTATATGGTTATACTACAAGTATAAGGTGCAACGGTACTTTAAAAAGAAATGGTGTCAGGATCTGGTAAGGGGGGATGAAAAATATGAAGTTTTTATGCGGTTTTCATAATAGAGGTTTTGTTTCTTTTTCTTTCTTTATTTTCTATGGCCCATTTCTTAACTTTTTTCCCTAACTCTTTGTTTAAGGGTTTTTTCTTTTTGATCACTCTTTCACACTAACACGACTCTCTCTCACTTTCTTTACTTTCTTTATTTCTATCTATTTTTAAAGCTTAAAAAATGAAGTGGTACAATAAATGTAATAAGATATATATGGCTTGTACTATTGTAATGTACTGTACTTCGAATAAATAAAATTATTTAAAAAATTAAATTAAAAAAAAACATCCCTTTACAAGCGGAAATTAGCCAACTCGCCTTGTGTTCTGCGAAAATTAAAAGGTTTAGCGGTTGACTCGATGGAGGTTTTCAAGATGATACTTCATTCCTGAAGCAGGGAATAACTACACGAGACATTTGCTCCAGACTGCCTTCCAGCCCATGGCCAATATAAGCCAATAGGTGCTTAGAGAGGCCTATCAGTAAATGGACAACTACATCAAGAACTGTTCTTGGGTGAACTGTAGGCTGGATTACCGACAGTTTGAAGAAGGGTCTCGACCTGAAACATCACCCAATTCCTTCTCTCCAGAGATGCTGCCTGTCCCGCTGAGTTACTCCAGCATCTTGTGTCTATCTTCGGTTTAAACCAGCATCAGCAGTTCCTTCTGACACAGGCTAGATTGGATTTCAGGAACCAATCAAGCATTAATTTTAAAAATGGAAAGAATTTTAACCCTCTGTGCCTGACATGGTGTTTACATTCACACCAAGAATGGTGTTCACAGTCTATTTACTAAATGGACAGCAGCTGATTTATACTATGTACTATTTTAGCCTGCACTCTTTCTGTTCTGCACAAGTCCTGTTGATGTCGCCGGAATTGGACTGCAATGTTAATTTATTCCCTAGAAATGAAACTCGTGCGTTGTTGCAGACTGAATCAGGTCAGCATAGGATCAACCCTGGAAGACGGTGTACATGTCTGAAGAAAGGGTTTCGGCCCGAAACGTTGCCTATTTCCTTCGCTCCATAGATGCTGCTGCACCCGCTGAGTTTCTCCAGCTTTTTTGTGTAACAGACGGTGTACACTGTTTGACCAGATGCAGCGACACTAAATTGTAGGGTCCCTTCTGAAAAGTTCATGTCACTCTTGCCATTGATGCTTTTCTATTCCTGAATGTAAGATCTGTGAGACTCTCGCTTTGTGTTTCTGAGCTCTCCTCATTTTTCTCTTACGTGCAACTGAGCCCTCAAAGTGGTTGCTTTGTATATTCTGCAGAAACACGGAACTGTAGATGCTGGTTGACACAAAACGACACAAAGCGTGTTGTGGATATTAATAGAAATAACATTCAAAAGTCCAGAGAACTGCCAGTCACGTACCACCAAAGCTCCGCACATGCTTGATTATCAGAGTTTTACTGCAGGTAGGGATGGGTGGTTAAATGTGGGAGAGAGATGGATGGCTAGTGTAATGCCAAATTGTTATATCATTTCAAGGATTTAGTCCTTTAGTCATTTTAATTGAAGACAGTGGGTCAGATGATAATCGATAGGCAAACATGAGCTCTCCACGAGACATTCAATGCCGTCTAAAGATGAACCTGCCAAACACAGTCTCTTGATTAATAGTTTCTTTATTGTAGTAGTTTCAATTCATTTCACTTAAATCATGGTTAAATCGGGGCTCAGCACTTCAACTCCACCTCCCATTCCAAATCCAACCTTTCTGTCCTGGGACTTGTCATTGGCCAGAGTGAGGCCCACCGTAAATTGGAGGAGCAGAACCTCATATTTCGCTTGGGCAGTTTGCACCCCAGTGGTATGAACATTGACTTCTCCAATTTCAGGTAGTCCCTGCTTTCTCCTCCCCTACTCAGCTCTCCCTCAGCCCTCTGTCTCCGCCTCTTCCTTTCTTCTTCCCGCCCCCCCCCCACCCTAACATCAGTCTGAAGAAGGGTCTCGGCCCGAAACGTTGCCTATTTCCTTCGCTCCATAGATGCTGCCTCACCCATTGAGTTTCTCCAGCATTTTTGTCTACCTTCGGTTTTCCAGCATCTGCAGTTCCTTCTTAAACGTTCCGATAAGTAGGTCGACACAGAATTTATTTTAGGTATCTTGACATCCTTCAGGTAAGGCCATTGTTTCAAGTCCTCATGTCTGGGT
The DNA here is from genome assembly GCF_028641065.1 of Leucoraja erinaceus. Classification (NCBI taxonomy): domain Eukaryota; kingdom Metazoa; phylum Chordata; class Chondrichthyes; order Rajiformes; family Rajidae; genus Leucoraja; species Leucoraja erinaceus. The sequence goes on along the minus strand of NC_073379.1, from coordinate 110,701,283 downwards.
ATATTTTGATGACAAACAGGCATGGTCTCATGTGCAAACACCTCAGATATTGGTATAAAATTGTCTTCATCCAGACTAGACATTTCCATACTTGTCATGGAATGACTCGTGCACTCCTTCTCTTCATTCATGGTACGCAATAGAATCTTAGTCTTTTCTCCTGTGTTGTCCAGCCTTCTCATCAAGCTTTCTGTACAAGTAGCCGTATTTCCATGATCCAATAATGCATATGTTTGCAAGACTGTATTCATCTTGCTATTCCTTACCTGTACTGGTAAGATAGAGAAGATACAGGTTTCTACCCTGGCCCCAATATGGGCAGTTATCTGGGGTGAGGTGACAGCATCACTAGTAGCTGGCTTCTCCTTTGGTTCTATTTGCTCCGGCTTCTTCTGCTCAATGTGAAGTGCTTCACGATGATCTTGCTTGCACTTATCACAAGTTATAGGACTCTTACAGTCTTTAACCATGTGTCCTTTTATCAAATATCCAAAACTTCCCTTCTACTTTAAGAAATCCATCTTTCCAGGACAAGGGGTCACATTTTAAGGATAAGGGGGAAATCTTTTAGGACTGAGATGAGAAAAACATTTTTCACACAGAGAGTGGTGAATCTCTAGAACTCTCTGCCACAGAAGGTAGTTGAGGCCAGTTCATTGGCTATATTTAAGAGGGAGTTAGATGTGGCCCTTGTGGCTAAGGGGATCAGGGGGTATGGAGAGAAGGCAGGTACAGGATACTGAGGTGGATGATCAGCCATGATCATATTGAATGGCGGTGCAGGCTCAAAGGGCCGAATGGCCTACTCCTGCACCTATTTTCTATGTTTCTCTGTTTCTATGCTTTCTTTATATTCCTTCTTCTTGAATTTCCGGCACCTCCTTATGGTGTGACCACTTTTAAAACAAGACTGAAAACTTTGATGTTTACTTTAGCTTTCAGCTAAATCTTAACTACATTGCACTTTTAACTTTTGCACTTTGTATAATGCATTTTTAACTTTGCTTTTATTTTCTTTTAATTCTTCTATTTCAATTCATTTTATTATTTCATTTTATTGTATGACGTGTTTTTATGTGAAGCACTTTGAGTCTGCCTCGTGTATGAAATGTGCTCTATAAATAAAGTTGCCTTGCCTTGCCTTGTGACCAACTTCGTTATATGACAAGCAGAACCATCTGGGCTTAACAGTAGATGTATCTCCTTTCTTTTCGTCTTTTGTTTCTGCAGGTATTACATCAGTAGCAAAACTACTTCCCTTAGGTCCGGGTCTTCCTCTTGTTTTAGCAAAGGTAGAACCTTTGACGTTCGCTGGTTTTAGATCTTGAATATTCCCATAGCGTTAATTTGACGTAAGTCCAGTCTTACTAACTTCTTGGCTGCTTACCAAAATGTAGTCCTTTAATCACTTTAATTGAAGACAGTGGATCAGAAGATAATCGATACGCACCCATGAGCTCTCCACGAGACTTTCAAAGCCGTCTAAAGATGAATCTTCCAAACACAGTCTCTTGATTAATAGTTTCTTCATTGTAGTAGTAAAAACAGTAAGATATTCGTCCCAACCTCTTCTTGTATAAGTACATTTCAATTAAATCGTGGTCCCACTCGTGCATGGTCGAATGCTGTGACCTCTCCCCCATTCTTCTTCAAACTAAACTCATTACTAGGGAGTCTGCGCGAGAATCCCAGCCGCAAACACGCCTCAGACTACGTATAAATCCCACCCTCATAATTACAGGCACAGATAACATTTAAAGGTAACTGGTTATAGTTACAACATTCTGAGTTCAGCTACTACAGTTAGTGTGTGGGAGAGATGGGTGGTTAGTGTGGAGGAGTGGGTCAGAGTGGATCAGTGGTCAGGCAGTGTGTTGGGACTGAGTTCCCACGAACCCTTTCTGATAATTGGAGCCCTGGTGCGTGCACTTTCTTTAAACGCATCAAGCATCGATCCTTGTGGTCTCTTTAAAATGACAGTCCTGTTACTCACACTCCCTTTCAACTCCAGGCCCACTGTAAATTTTTTTGCAATACCACGTAAAATCTAATTGAAAGGTGTTGTGGTATTAATAGAAATAACATTCAAAAGTCTAGAGATCTTCCAGTCTGGTACCACAAAGTCCCACACATGCTTGATTATCAGAGTTGTACTGCAAGTGCAGCTGAACTAAGCTCAGCTAATGGAACCGTTGAAGGTGTGGATAGCACTGAGGAGTAAGCCATGATCAGAGTGAATGGCGGTGCTGGCTCGAAGGGCCGAATGGCCTACTCCTGCACCTATTGTCTATTGTCTAAAAGGTGGCTGAAAGGCTTCTGTACGAAAATCTCTATTTATAGTTGGGATTGGAAAGGTAACTGAACAGATGGAGAAAACAGGCCAACCAAGAGGCTGAAAGAATTAGCATTAGCTCATTTGCACTATGTTGCATCTTTTCAGTGCTTCTCACAAAGGGAGAATTCAAGGCGAATTCAAAGGCCGAGCTGCAATCTTTTGCCATAATGATCGGTTTCTGAAACAAATTAACTCTGCAAGGTTCCTTATACCAGTTACGTACCATGCCAATTTTTGCCCTGTAATTCAAACAGGAGACATTTTATCTGCGTGGCCTCTCGCCACGAAACCAACAAATTTACATCTTGATTCCATAAACTCTCACTTAAACCTGTGAAATAACTACTTGTGCGATGAATGTGCACGACTAGTTATTAATCACATCTGCTAATCCCACAAGCCTGAAACCATGACATCAATTGGAACAAGCCCACTCCTGTAAAGCTAATGTATCATTCATGGCTTTAACAAAATCAATCCTTTTGCAGCAAACCTTTTGAAATCAATAATCTAATGCCAAAAAGGGCCCAGAATGCATGAATTTAAGATTACCTGACATCTCACAGCCAAGCAGCTCCATCCTCAGCGTACAATGTCTCCTGCACACCTGGGGATATAGTCGTATGAACTGCGCCTTGACAGGAGGATTAAATGAATTTACGTGTGGGGTGTTGTTGTCGACATTTCCACGGAAAACCTGCAGTAATTTAGAAAGAAAATGCAATCAATTCATTTTTATTTTTTTCGACTTGTATTTTAATGTTGCATTTTTTACCTGCACTTTTTAAAAACTATTCGTACTGATTTTATCAGGAACTGGATTGTTTTTATTTATGCGTGAAATGTTTAACTTTTTATGTGCGATGCTCCGGTATTTCCTGAGAAGCGTCTTCTCATTTTGCACTGTACAATTGTTGCTTTGCATGATGACAATAAAAGGATGATATTGATGTAGCAAGTCCATTAAAACTCGACTTTAACTACAGTGAGAGATACCCACCCAGCCTATCCAAGTCACCTTGCCACCTCCTAGCATCCTCCTCACAGCTAACACTGCACCCCCAGCTTCGTGTCATCTGCAAACTTGGAAATGTTGCATTCAATTCCCTCGTCCAAATCATTAATATATATTGTAAATAGCTGGGGTCCCAACACTGAGCCTTGCGGTACCCCACTAGTCACTGCCTGCCATTGTGAAAAGGACCCGTTTACTCCTATTCTTTGCTTCCTGTCTGCCAGCCAGTTCTCTATCCACAACAATACTAAACCCTCAATACCGTGTGCTTTAAGTTTGTATACTAATCTCTTATGTTGGACCTTGTCAAAAGCCTTCTGAAAGTCCAGATATAACACATCCACTGGTTCTCCCTTATCCACTCTACTAGTTACATCCTCAAAAAATTCTATAAGATTCGTCAGGCATGATTTACCTTTCGTAAATCCATGCCATTTAAGAGGCTTTTAAATAGGCACTTGGAAGTGCAGGGATTACAGATATGGATCTTATGCAGGCAGATGATATCAGTTTAACTTGGCATCATGTTCGGTACAAACATTGCGGGCCGTTCAATGCTGTACTGTTCCACCCTCTTTCCTCTAATTCTATCACTCGATCCAAACAAGCTTGTAATTAACAATCTGTACATTTCATTATCACTGAGGTGTTTACATTAAATAGTCACAGACACCTTCCAAAACATGTTATGAGGGGCAATTTTTTATAAAGTGTCGCAAAAATATTCAGATGAAAGTCAGAACCAAATAACTATGTCTTTAATGTTTTGAGTTTAGAAAGAACGCTATCAATATCAATGGCTAGATCAGTTCGTACAAAGAAACATTATATGTGTTTCTATTCAACATTGGCAGATCTTTCTAGTCACAACTTGAATCTTGTTAGCATTAATTATCCATCCAATTAGGCGCAATTTGCATGAAGCATAAGGGTGGTCACGGTGGGGCAGCGGTAGAGTTGCTGCCTTACAGCGAATGCAGCGCCGGAGACCCGGGTTCGATACCGAATACGGGTGCTGTCTGTATATAGTTTGTACGTTCTCCCCGTGACCTGCGTGGGTTTTCTCCGAGATCTTCCATTTCCTCCCACACTCCAAAGACGTACAGGTTTGTAGGTTAATTGGCTTGGCAAATGTATAAATTGTCCCTAGTGGGTGTAGGATAGTGATAATGTGCAGGGATCGCTGGTTGGTTGCCGACCCGGTGGGCCAAAAGGGCCTGTTTCTGCTCTGTATCCATAAAACTAAAACTAAACTAAAGCGGAACATACATAAACCTCTCTGTTAGAAGTTCCTTGAATTACTGAGGTTAATTGAATGCCACAGACTAAGAATAACCACTCTGAATTACAACCAACTATTGAGGGTGTTGACATAGAATTATAGCACAAGACAGGAAATTAAAGATACTGGATCTTATAATTTAACTAAAGTATCTCAACCCACCTATTCAGTTCAATTGAGTAAATGGAAACACATGAAAGGAGTGTATGGGCTAAATGCAAGAGCAAGTGGGACTGGTGCGAATGGGACATGTTGGTTGATGTGTGCAAGTTGGGCCAAAGGGCCTGATTCCACACTGTGTGACTGGATCTCAATGAAACTAGGTGGAAAGGAATTGATTTACTCATAAACATTTTAAAATGATCTATCTTTCTGAGGTACTGACATTACACTGTGTTTGGTGTTGATTTACACAAAGCAGAATCAATTAGCCACTCTGTCTAAGGAGAGAGCTGGTTCACACCAGTGATTGGAGCACCAAACTTGTCAACAACAAGAATAAAGGACATTGTTTGCCTTGACAATGAATCTATCAGTGCTCACTGTCACGTGAATCTGCGGAATTCTTTGCCACAGAAGGCTGTGGAGGCTGAGTCAGTGGAACATTTTTAAGGTAGAGATAAATAGATTCTTGATAAGTACGGGTGTCAGAGGTTATGGGGAGAAGGCAGCAGAATGGGCTTAGGAGAGATAGACCAGCCATGATTGAATGGCAGAGTAGGCTTGATGGGCCAAACGGCCTTATTCTCCTCCTATCCCTTATGACCTTATGTCACCACATCGTGAAACTGGCAAGTTTGGGGCTATTGAGCACACAGTTTAACATAAAACTCCCAGTCACTGCCAGAAACGCAGTCCTCCTTCAGAGGCTGCCTGCCACAGCTTGTCGTCCTCTGTACACAACTAGCTGAAACCATAAGCAGTTTAAGCTCTTTAAGTGATTGCCTTGAAGTCAAATATCCACAAAATCTAACATTTGTTGCATGAAGTCTAATTTTAAATTTTGGCAAAGCAAATGCTGGCCCAAACACAACCCTAATTTTAAACATATGGATGATGATTCATGTCGATAAATATTTTAATTAAATAATGGATATGAACATAATAGGAAAAAAGATTTGTCTAGAAATTAGTTCGGCACTAGTAAAGGCAAATCATATTATTGACTTAGAAGCCAGCTGCATAATACAGGCCTACTGTGATTACTGACTATCATACCAATCTACATTTTAAAGCATTGTTCTTCTTGCATCTTCATCAATTCCTCTTTACATCATGGATTCTCCTGTCTTCCATCTATCCATTAGGAACTATTAGTATAGTTTACTTCAGAGATACAGCGTAGAAACAGACCCTTTGGCCCCCGAGTCAGCGCCGACCCCACACATTAACGCTATCCCACATACACTAGGGACAATTTACACATGTACCAAACCAATTAACCCACAAACCTGTACGTCTTTGGAGTGTGGGAGGAAACCGAAGAACTCAGAGAAGAAAACCCACGCGGTCACGGGGAGAATGTACAAACTCCGTACAGACAGCACCCGTAGTCGGGATCGAACCCGGGTGTCCGGCGCTGCAAGCTCTGTAAGGCAGCAACTCTACCGCTGCGCCACCGTGCCGCTGTATTACAGATTATCCAAACAACTTGTGACAGGTCAGCACAATGGGAGAGCGGTGGAGTTGCTGCCTTGGGGTACTGATTGTGGATGATCAGCCATGGTCATATTGAATGGCGGTGCTGGCTTGAAGGGCCGAATGGCCTACTCCTGTACCTATTGTCTGTGAGTCAGGATTCTTTTGATTGAAAGATGCAGCATGGAAACAGTCCCATCGGCCTACCGAGTCCTTGCCGACCATCGATCATCCATTCACACTGGTGTTATGTTATGCCACTTACACATCCACTTCCTAAACACACGGGTCAATTTACAGAGGCCAGTTCACCAGCAAACTCACAAGTCTTTGGGATAGAACATCATCAAATCATAGAAATATAGATACATAGACAAGAGGTGCAGGAGTAGGCCATTCGGCCCTTCGAGCCTGCACCGCCATTCAATATGATCAGTATCCTGTACCTGCCTTCTCTCCATACCCCCTGATACCTTTAGCCACAAGGGCCACTTCTAACTCCCTCTTAAATATAGCCAATTAACTGTGGCCTCAACTACCTTCTGAGGCAGAGAATTCCAGAGATTCACCACTCTCTGTGTGAATTATTTTTTCTCATCTCGGTCCTAAAAGATTTCCCCCTTATCCTTAAACTGTGACCCCTTGTCCTGGACTTCCCCAACATCGGGAACAATCTTCCTGCATCTAGCCTGTCCAACCCCTTAAGAATTTTGTAAGTTTCTATAAGATCCCCCCTCAATCTTCTGAATTCTAGCGAGTACAAGCCGAGTCTATCCAGTCTTTCGTCATAAGACAGTCCTGACATCCCAGGAATGAGTCTGGTGAACCTTCTCTGTACTCCCTCAATGGCAAGAATGTCTTTCCTCAGATTTGGAGACCAAAACTGTACGCAATACTCCAGGTGTGGTCTCACCAAGACCCTGTACAACTGCAGTAGAACCTCCCTGCTCCTATACTCAAATCCTTTTGCTATGAATCATAAGTGATAGGAGCAGAATTAGGCCATTCGACCCATTAAGTCTACTCTGCCTTTCAATCAAACATTGACCATAGAACTGTACAACATAAGAACAGGTCCTTCAGCCCACTAGGCCTGTGCCGAACATGATGCCAGCACCTTATCTACCTGCACATATCCATACCCCTCTATTCCCCGCACATCCATATGCCTAGCCTCTTAAATGCCACTATTGTGTCTGCCTCAACCACCATCCCTGGCAGTGCGTTCCAGGTGTAGGAGGAAACCAGAGAAGCTGGAGGAAACGCACGGGATCAAAGGAAGAAAGTGCAAACTCTACACAGCCAGAATCCCAGGTCAGGATAATCCCTGGGCCTTTAATGTTGTGAGGCAGCATCTCTATCAGGTTTGCCACTGTGCTGCCTAGAAGAACAGAGTTGAACTGACAACTGACTGAAACCTAAGTCGGGAAAGGTGAAGCCCATGCCACAGAAATAGTGAGATCTTTGCAGGCAGCTTTGTTTGAGTTCAGGACAAGCACAATCTCGTTGTTACTAAATTTAAAAGGCTGGACAATTATTCAGCATTTCACAGCAAAGCAGATTGGGGCGAAATATTTCCATAGTACAAATGCAATAGAATTCCATGGGATGAGTCATAGTATTCCCAGCTGGGCAGGGTGAAAATGGAAGTCAACTAGAACTCCAGATCATTGTCCAGTGGCCTGCTTTGGATGTGATGGGAATGACCTGGGTTTAAACCATTGCTAGAATGTTACAGCATGGAAACGGACCCTTCGATCAACACTGGCCATCGACCATATTCACAGTAGTTCTGTTATCCCATTTTCGCATCCAGTCCCTACACATTGGGGGCAATTTGCAGAGGCCCAATTAATCTACAAACCTGTACGTCTTTGAGATGTGGGAAGTAATCGGAGCGCCTGAGGAAACCCATGCGGTCACAGGAAGAAAGTGCAAACTCCACACAGAGAGCACCGGAAGTGATCGATAAATCCCGGGTCTCTGGCGCTATGATACAACAGGTCTAACGGCTGCACCACTGTGCCACCCAACATCGATGGCTCGGTAAACCTGTTTAAATAGCCACCGCTTGGTGCAAGTAATGGAAGTGTCCTTCGATGAATCCCTATATCCCGACATAAATTGTCATAAGAGAATCGTAGATAAGAGATCTTGGGCAGAACATTGGTGCAGTGATAGAGTTGCTGAATTACATGGCCAGGCGCCCATGTTCCATCCTGACTACGGGTGCTGTCTGTACGGAGTATGTTCTCTACTGTGACCCGCGTGGCTTTTCTCCGGATGCTGCGGTTTGCTCCCACACTCCAAAGACGTGCAGGTCTGTAGGTTAATAGGCTCCTGTAACAGTGTCCCTAGTGTGTAGGGTACTGCTGGCGTATGGGGTGATCGCTGGTCATCATGGACTCAATGGGCCCTAAAGTCTAAATTCTCAAGAAGAACAAAGATAGAATAGAAACATAGAAACATAGAAATTAGGTGCAGGAGTAGGCCATTCGGCCCTTCGAGCCTGCACCGCCATTCAATATGATCATGGCTGATCATCCAACTCAGTATCCCGTACCTGCCTTCTCTCCATACCCCCTGATCCCCTTAGCCACAAGGGCCACATCTAACTCCCTCTTAAATATAGCCAATGAACTGGCCTCAACTACCCTCTGTGGCAGAGAAGTTCCAGAGATTCACCACTCTCTGTGTGAAAAAAGTTCTTCTCATCTCGGTATTAAAGGATTTCCCCCTTATCCTTAAGCTGTGACCCCTTGTCCTGGACTTCCCTAACATCGGGAGCAATCTTCCTGCATCTAGCCTGTCCAACCCCTTAAGAATTTTGTAAGTTTCTATAAGATCCCCTCTCAATCTCCTAAATTCTAGAGAGTATAAGCCAAGTCTATCCAGTCTTTCTTCATAAGACAGTCCTGCCATCCCAGGAATCAGTCCGGTGAACCGTCTCTGCACTCCCTCTATGGCAAATTTAGGCACAAAAAGTACGAACCATATTTCTGCAAATCCTGGTATATGTTATTGATGGTGTTTATATAAAAGCATATGGACAAAATGTATTTCTAATGTCTCCAGCTTACCATATCTTCATAGGAGCCTTTTACTTTGTAAGTAGTCCAGGTTTTGCCATCACCACTGTAAGCAATCTTGTACGATTTTACATATTCGGGGCTGCCAAGTCTCTTAGCCCCCTGACTAATCAATCCTGTGATTCTCATTGTGCGTTGCAGGTTAATCTGAAAGAGAAAAAAAAAAATCAACAATTATAGCAATATGCTTTGTGTCCTTAAGACTCTACAGGGTTTCTGACACAGAATGAGGGTCACAGTATAAAAATGCTACACGATGTCTTGTGCCCCAGTCTTTTAAAGAAATAATGTAATGTGTTAACATTTACAGCAGACACTTGGGAGAACACTATTACAGTTCCTAGTTAATGTGTAATTCCTTCTTTCATACAGCATCAAAATCCAGAAACTACATCCAATGTCACTTTGCTAGTGTTTGCTCCCATTTTCTCAAGGACTGTTAGCTTAGTTGAGAGAAACAGCGTGAAAACATAGAAACATAGAAAATAGGTGCAGGAGTAGGCCATTCGGCCCTTCGAGCCTGCACCGCCATTCAATATGATCATGGCTGATCATCCAACTCAGTATCCTGTACCTGCCTTCTCTCCATACCCCCTGATACCTTTAGCCAAAAGGGCCACATCTAACTCCCTCTTAAATATAGCCAATGAACTGTGGCCTCAACTACCTTCTGTGGCAGAGAATTCCAGAGATTCACCACTCTCTGTGTAAAAAATGTTTTCCTCATCTCGGTCCTAAAAGATTTTCATCTTATCCTTAAACTGTGACCCCTTGTTCTGGACTTCCCCAACATCGGGAACAATCGTCCTGCATCTAGCCTGTCCAACCCCTTAAGAATTTTGTAAGTTTCTATAAGATCCCCCCTCAATCTTCTAAATTCTAGCGAGTATAAGCCGAGTCTATCCAGTCTTTCTTCATATGAGAGTCCTGACATCCCAGGAATCAGTCTGGTGAACCTTCTCTGTACTCCCTCTGTGGCAAGAATGTCTTTCCTCAGGAGACCAAAACTGTACGCAATACTCCAGGTGTGGTCTCACCAAGACCCTGTACAACTGCAGTAGAACCTCCCTGCTCTTATACTCAAATCCTTTTGCTATGAATGCTAGCATACCATTTGCTTTCTACACTGCCTGCTGCATTGGGAACATTGGGAACATTTTTCCTGCATCTAGCTTGTCCAGTCCTTTTATAATTTTATATGTTTCAATAAGATACCCCCTCATCCTTCTAAACTCCGGTGAATACAAGCCTAGTCTTTTCAATCTCCTCATATGACAGTCCCGCCATCCCAGGGATCAATCTCGTGAACCTACGCTGAACTGCCTCAATCACAAGGATGTCCTTAAATTAGGAAACCAAAACTGTACACAATACTCCAGATGTGGTCTCACCAGAGCCCTATACAACTGCAGTAGAACCTCTTTACTCCTATACTGAAATCCTCTTGTTATATCCAAGATGGTAGATAAAAATGCTGGAGAAACTCAGCAGGTGCAGCAGCATCTATGGAGCGAAGGAAATAGGCAACGTTTCGTCCCGAAACGTTGCCTATTTCCTTCGCTCCATAGATGCTGCTGCACCCGCTGAGTTTCTCCAGCATTTTTGTCTCCCTTCGATTTTCCAGCATCTGCAGTTCCTTCTTAAACAAGTTGTACAATACAATACAATACAATACAATGTATTTGTTGTCATTTGAACCCAGAGGTTCAAACAAAATTTGGTTTCTGCAGTCATACAAACAAGGAGAAGAACCAAGACACAACACAATTTGCACAAACATCCATCACAGTGAATCTCCTCCTCACTGTGATGGAAGGCAAAGCCTTATCTCAAAAGATGATACAATTCACATTGGACAGGGTTCCTGTAAATTATGGGCAGTCACTTAACTGCACAAGTTGTGTGTGATCAAGGATGTTAAGTCTTAAACCTCTAAGATTCAATTCAATTCAATTCAATTCAATTCAATTCAACTTTAATGTCATTGCACAGATACAAGTATGGGTACAACGAAATGCAGTTTAGCGTCAGCCCATAGTAATAGTGCAATATAGAATAGAAATAAAAATACAGAATAAGCAAACAATGTGGACGGAGAGACTGGAGAAGTCTATCAGCGGGACTCCGAGTTCAGCAGTGTGATGGTATTATTATAGAAGCTGTTCCTCATCCTACTTGTACGAGACCTGAGGCTCCTGTAACTCCTCCCTGATGGGAGGAGGGCAAACAGTCCATGGTTGGGGTGGGAGGGGTCTTTGATGATCTTCCCGGCCCGTCTCAGACACCGTTTTCGGTGGAGGGCATCCATGGTAGGGAGCGGGGCACCGATGATGTGCTGCGCGGTTTTCACCACCCGTTGTAGTCCCTTCCTGTCCGCTACGGTGCAACTGCTGTACCATACCGTGAAGCAGGTGGTCAGGATACTCTCTATGGTACAACGGTAAAAGTTGGTCAGGATCTGGGGGGACAGGTGGGCTTTCTTGAGCCTCCTCAGGAAGTAAAGGCGCTGCTGTGCCTTTTTGATCAGCTTGGAGGTGTTGAGGAACCAGGATCAGACTGTCATTCATATAGAGGGTGGAAACAACCTAAAGGAGAAGCACATTAACCCTGCCATCAGAGGATCAATATCTTATTGTTCCAGGAAATCACGCTGCCATCCCTGGGACGAGAGGGATTAACTCACCCATTTTGTTCGTAGAGACAAGGTCACACACCTGCTTGGTAAACATTGCTAACTATTACCGTACAGACCATCTGCTCAATATTCTGCTCACCGTGACAGTTTCTAAGCAGGTTGCTTTGAGAGTCATTTCCCAGGCTCATCGTGATCCCAACCACAGTTCGGGAATCAGCAGTTCTCCGAATGCTGAAACACTATCTGATATTTACAGCTACCCCTTGACAACAGACAACAGACAATAGACACAGGAGTAGGCCATACGGCCCTTCAAGCCAGCACCACCATTCAATATGATCATGGCTGATCATCCCCAATCAGTAGGTCTTTATTCTCTGGAGTGCAGAAGGTTAAGGGGGGACTTGATAGAGGTCTTTAAAATGATGAGAGGGATAGACAGAGTTGATGTGGGCAAGCTTTTCCCTTTGAGAATAGGGAAGATTCAAACAAGAGGACATGACTTCAGAATTAAGGGACAGAAGTTTAGGGGTAATATGAGGGGGAACTTCTTTACTCAGAGAGTGGTAGCGGTGTGGAATGAGCTTCCAGTGGAAGTGGTGGAGGCAGGTTCATTGGTATCATTTAAAAATAAATTGAATAGGCATATGGATGAGTAGGGAATGGAGGGTTATGGTATGAGTGCAGGCAGGTGGGACTAAGGGGAAAAAAAGTTGTTCGGCACGGACTTGTAGGGCCGAGATGGCCTGTTTCCGTGCTGTAATTGTTATATGGTTATATGGTTACCCTGTTCCTGCCTCCTCCCCATATCCTCCGTTATCTTCAAGAGCCCTATCTAACTCTTTCTCTAAGGTTTCCAGAGAATCGGCCTCCACTGTCCTCTGAGGCAGAGAATTCCATCATCTCATTAATTCACTGTATACTATTCAAATTAACCCTGCATCTTTATTCCTTATTTTTTTGTATGGTTGATGTAGGAATTCATTTTGGTCCAAGTCAAGAAACAAGCTTGGAAGTCAATAAAGAACTACAAATGCAGGAGTTGATGTCCGAACTGATGTCTGATGTCGGGGCGGCACGGTGGCACAGAGGTAGAGTTGCTGCCTCACAGCGCCAGCAACGCGGGTTCGATCCCGACTACAGGTGCTGCCTGTACGGACAGTACAACATATCAACTCTTGCCTTAGTACGCACTTGAACCCCCTACAATTTACCTACCGCAACAACAGATGCTCACCCCCCCCCCCCCCCCCCCCCCACTCTGCAGTGGACCACTCGGCCAACAAGACGACATTCATCAGGCTGTTGTGCATAGACTACAGTTTGGGGTTCAACACCATCCTCCCCCTCTATAATTATCATCACACTCAGATGCTTATCCCAATGCAATTCATCATCGACACACCTTAATCAGTACATAGAAACATAGAAACATAGAAATTAGGTGCAGGAGTAGGCCATTCGGCCCTTCGAGCCTGCACCGCCATTCAATATGATCATGGCTGATCATCCAACTCAGTATCCCGTACCTGCCTTCTCTCCATACCCTCTGATCCCCTTAGCCACAAGGGCCACATCTAACTCCCTCTTAAATCTTGCCAATGAACTGGCCTCGACTACCCTCTGTGGCAGAGAGTTCCAGAGATTCACCGCTCTCTGTGTGAAAAAAGTTCTTCTCATCTCGGTTTTAAAGGATTTCCCCCTTATCCTTAAGCTGTGACCCCTTGTCGTGTACTTCCCCAACATCGGGAGCAATCTTCCTGCATCTAGCCTGACCAACCCCTTAAGAATTTTGTAAGTTTCTATAAGATCCCCTCTCAATCTCCTAAATTCTAGAGAGTATAAACCAAGTCTATCCAGTCTTTCTTCATATGAAAGTCCTGACATCCCAGGAATCAGTCTGGTGAACCTTCTCTGCACTCCCTCTATGGCAATAATGTCCTTCCTCAGATTTGGAGACCAAAACTGTACGCAATACTCCAGGTGTGGTCTCACCAAGACCCTGTACAACTGCAGTAGAACCTCCCTGCTCCTATACTCAAATCTTTTTGCTATGAAATCCTATACTCAAATCCTTTTGCTATCATCACACTCAGATGCTTATCCCAATGCAATTCATCATCGACACACCTTAATCAGTACAAAATTGACGACAACAGCTTTTCCTCACAGGGGCACGGCAAGGCTGTGTGCTCGGTCTCCAGCTCCATGGTGGATACATGGGCCAAGCTGCCAGTAATGATACAGGTGAATCCATTTATGGCATTTAAAACACACTTGGACAGGTAGAGATAGGAAAGGTTTGGAGGGATATAGGTCAGTGCAGGCAAATGAGTCTAGCACAGCTATGACCCCGTCCCACTTAGGAGACCTGAACGGAGTCCTCTGGAGACTTTGCGCCCCACCCAAGGTTTCCGTGCGGTTCCCAGAGGTTGCAGGTGGTTGCCAGAGGTTGCAGGTAGTGGAAGCAGGTAGAGAGACTGACAAAAACCTCCGGGAACCGCACGGAAACGTTGGGTGGGGCGCAAAGTCTCCAGAGGTTTCCGTTCAGATTTCCTAAGTGGGACAGGGGCATAAGGTAACTTGGTCGGCTTGGATGAGATGGGTCTAAGGGTGTGTTTCTGTACTGTATAGATCTATGTCCCAATCAAGAACGGACAATCAATTGCAGCTCATTAAACTAGATTTATGGACCTTTCTCTCCTAGATTTAAGGTGTGACAAATCCCAGATCATTTCTATAATAATAGAGTTAATACTCTTGGACAATTACTGTTTGGTACTGGGCCATACCTGCTATTGGCTTATATGTGTTAAGCAGAAAAATGCCAAGATCATACGTTCTCCCCGTGACCTGCGTGGGTTTTCTCCCAAATCATCGGTTTCCTTCCACACTCCAAAGACGTACAGGTTTGTAGGTTAATTAGCTTGGTATAAGTGTAAATTGTCCCTAGTGTGTGTCGGGTAGTGTTATTGTGCAGGGATCGCTGGCCGGTGGGGACTCGGGTTGGCCGATGGGCCTGTTTCTACGTTGTATCGCTAAACTAAACTAAAATGAGTCTTCCCATTACATTTGATTCAAATGTACCAAACATTTCAAGAAAAAAATAAGGGTACTAAAACAGAGAATGGAAATTACAATGTCAAAACAAATTTAACTGAAAGAAATAGCTACGAAAGGGAAGTCACAGGGGCAGTCGATCAGATTACATGAACATTTCAAGTGATTTAAAACAACAGTGAGAGCTTTATTGAAAATAAATAGTCATATTTTGTTCCTAAATAGGAAGGTGTGGCGGCTCCTAAGGGTCGTGCCATTATACTGCCGAACCCCTTATTAAAAGGAATTAAAAGGAAGACATTTTCCCACAAAGTTCTCTGAAGACCACTCCAATACAAAACCTTGATTGAGATCTCCATTGAAAAGATGGCTGAAGTAAAACTCAGTTAAGGAACACTTATATTCCCCATATCTGAGGAAGGGTGTTCTGGCATTGGAGAGGGTCCAGAGGAGTTTTACGAGAATAATCCCAGGAATTATTGGGTTAACATATGATGAGCGTTTGAAGGCACTGGGCCCGGACTCACTGGACTTTAGAAGGACCTCATTGAAAATAATGAACAGCCTGGGTAGATAATTGTGGAAAGGATATTTCCACTAGTGGGAGAGTTTAGGACCAGAGGCCATAGCCTCAGAATAAAAGGGCCTACCTTTAGAAAGGAGATGAGGAGAAATTTAATCTGTGGAATTCATTGCCACAGTTGGTTCTGGAGACCAAATCAATGTATATTTTTAAGTCAGAGATTGACAGATTATGGTTATGGGGAGAAGGCAGGAGAATGGGGTTGAGAGGGAAAGATAGATCAGCCACGATTGAATGGCAGTAGACTTGATGGGCTAAATAGCCTAATTGTGTTGCTATCATTTATGAGCTTATAGCCTGCTCCACCACTCATAACACAGTGAATACCTGGGTTGCCTGGGTTTCAGCACCTAAGTTACAGAGAAAGGTTGAACAAGTTAGGTCTTTATTCTCTGGAGCGCAGAAGGTTAAGGGGGGACTTGATAGAGGTCTTTAAAATGATGAGAGGGATAGACAGAGTTGACATGGATAAGCTTTTCCCATTGAGAGTAGGGAAGATTCAAACAAGAGGATATGATTTGAGAATTAAGGGACAGAAGTTTAGTGGTAACATGAGGGGGAACTTCTTTACTCAGAGAGTGGTAGCTGTGTGGAATGAGCTTCCAGTGGAAGTGGTGGAGGCAGGTTCGATTTTATCATTTAAAAATAAATTGGATAGGTATATGGACGGGAAAGGAATGGAGGGTTATGGTCTGAGTGCAGGTAGATGGGACTAGGTGAGAGTAAGTGTTCGGCACGGACTAGAAGGGCCGAGATGGCCTGTTTCCGTGCTGTAATTGTTATATGGTTATATGGAATACCATTTGAATGGAACTATTCAAGTAAGTAAAAACTGGGAGATTAGCCATTTATTAAATTTCATTAGTTGTAGTTTCAACGAAGTAGTAATTCCACAACCTTTGCAAACGTGTCACATTTCCACAGAAGAAATAAGTGCTGGCAGCAATGAATCTTACACCTATCACCTCTAAACCTTGTGCACCATTATCCTCAACAAGGGAAGCCTGCTGAATCTCAGAGGATGCGAGTGACTTTTATCAGAACTGATGTTGCAGTGACCAGATTTTCCCTGCCTGTAAGTACCCTTTAACAAAGAACGACAGTTAATATCTGTGCTGAATATTCTTCACTTCCATTTTACCGCCGCTGATCTATCAATCGTATCATCGGGTGTTTGCATCAGAAATTGAAACACGGTGAGAGGAAATTCAATTAACAATCTGACTGGTTCAATGTAACAACTAGTTTCAGATAAGCTTGAGTCTTGGCCCTGCATCGTTTATCAATGTGACACAGGAGCTGGCTTGGTGTCGACCAACTGTTCAATGTCATGGTAAGATTTACCCTTCAACAGCTTTAGCTAAAGTGTGTGATCTTGACTCTCACGTACTCTCTGTCTGTTATAGCCTGTGTTGATATAAATGGCTAGATCTGTAACAACTGATGTGGTGGCACGGTGGCGCAACGGTAGAGTTGCTGCCTTACAGTGCCAGGCCTGTACGGAGTTTGTACATTCTCCCCGTGACCTGTGTGGGTTTTCTCTGAGATCTTCGGTTTCCTCCCGCACTCCAAAGACGTACAGATTTGTAGGTTAATAGGCTTGGTATAAATGTAAATTGTCCCTAATATGTGTCGGACAGTGTTATTGTGCGGGGATCGCTGGTCAAGTCGAGTCAGTTTTATTCGTCACGTGCACATAAAGTGCAGTGAAATGAATTTGCCAGCAGCGGTACAATAAAAAAGAACACACAATACACAATACAAATTTAACACAAACATCCACCACAGCATTCATCAATGTGGTGGAAGGCGTAAAGTTTGGTCAGTTCTCCTCCATTTTAGCCCGTGGTCGGGTCCACAACCCTCCACAGTCGCCGTTGCGGGCGGCTAGATGTGCAGACAAGGTAAGCCCCGAATCGGTGCTTCCCCACCGAAGTCCGCGGCTTCAAGATGATGTAGGCCGCGGGCCGGCGGTCGAAGATCTAAAGTCCCCGCCGCGCCGCAGTTAGAAGCACCGCAGACCGCATGGCCGGCGGTCAGATCTCCAGGGATCCCCGGCGAGGGACCCCGCTCTGGCTGGTAAGTCATCGCCGCGCCCACAGTTAGAAGTAGGCCACGTGCTGGCGGTCGGAGCTCTTCTCCTCCCGGGGTCCCCAACAAGGGATCCCAGGCTCTGGATGTTGCGCCAGCTGGAGCTCAGCAGACCGCGGCTTCAGGCTGCCGTGGGCCAGTGAGCGGGACGCTCCCTACCGGCGAGGATTCGCCCGCTCCGCGAAGAAAGAGTCTACCGCTGCTGAAGACCCGGGCGCGTCTCCGGGAAAGGCCGCACCGATCCTCCGTGTCAGGCCGCGAGGGAGGCGACATAGAAAACGTCGCCTCTCCGTGGAGGAGACGACCAAAGCGGTTTCCACCTTACCCCCTACACTACCCCCCCACACAAGACACACAGAGAAACATTAAAAACACACATTGGGACACACTAAAAAAACAAAAAAAGTACCAAAAACGAACACGCTGCTGGCTGGGCAGCCGGCTTGCAGCGCCCCCACCAACCACGATCAGGGAGTTAAAGAAAGTAAGTGTGTTCAAAAAACCTCAGAAGGAAGTACTAAGCTTTTGGCCTTATTCCAAATGAGGCGCAACCCGTTTAGTTTATCAACGATAAAAATCACATTTATTGCAATGGGACGGGCGTCACATTAGAGGCATGAAATGAAAATGTCATTTCTGGAGCCCTATTAAATCATATTATATTTTTCAATTTTTACCTGGATTTTCAGAAGGCTTTGATAAGGTCCCGCACATGAGGCTGCCAAGGAAGATGAGAGCCCATGGTATCAAAGGGCAGATACTGGCATGGGTAGCAGGTTGGCTGGATGGCACAAGACAAAGAGTGGCAATAAAGGGGGCTTTTTCTGGTTGGCTGCCAGTGACTAGCGGAGTTCCGCAGGGGTCGGTGCTGGGGCCGCTACTCTTCACATTGCATATTAATGATTTGGATGAGAGAATTGAAGGCTTTGTGACCAAGTTTGCAGATGATACAAAAATAGCTGGAGAGGCAGGTAGTGTAGAGAAAGCAGGGACTCTGCAGAAGGACTTGGACAGGTTGGGGAGAGTGGGCTGAGTAATGGCAGATGGAATACTGTGCAGCAAATTGTGGAGTCATGCATTTTGGTAGTAGGAATTAAGGCGTTTTCTAAATAGGGAGATAATTCAGAAACCAGAGGTGCGCAGGGACTTGGGAATGCTAGTATAGGATTCCCAAAAGGTTAATCTGCTAGTCGAATCAGCAGTAAGGAAGGCAAATGCAACGATAGCTTTATTTCGAGACAGCTACAAAAGTACAAAAACAGGGATGCAATGCTGAGGCTTTATAAAGCAGGAATGAATGCTTTGAAGAAGGGGTTTGGCCCAAAACATTGCCTTTCCATAGATGCTGCCGTACCCGCTGAGTTTCTCCAGCAATTTTGTCTACCTTCGATTCTCCAGCGTCTGCAGTTCCCTCTTGAACATATAGCAGGAATGATTGGGTTAAATTTGATTAGCGTTTGACGGCATTAGTCCTGTACTGGAGTTAGAAGAATGGGGGGGAGGGGAGGGACACTTCATTGAAACTGATGGAATAGTGAAAGGCCTGGATTGAGTAGAGGTCTGGATACAGTCAGGAAATAGCTTTAAGGTGAGAGGGGGTAAGGTTGAAAGGAGACATTTGGGGCAAGTTTTTTTTATACAGAGGATACGAGTGGCTAGATCATGCTGCCAGGGTTGGTGGTGGAATCAGACACGATAGTGGCATTTACGAGACTTTTGGATAGGCACATGGATATGCAAGGAATGAAGGGATATGGATTATGTGCAGGCAGATAAGAGTTGGTCAGCATCATATTCGGTACAGATGTTGCGGGCCAACAGTCCTGTTTCCATGATGTACTATTCTATGTAACACATTGCCTGCCGTGTTGGTAGAGCTCAGCTGAGATTTAGTTTAGTTTAGTTTAGAGATACAGCTCGGAAACAGGCCCTTGGCCCACCGAGTCCGCGCTGACCCAGCGATCCCTGCATATTAACATTATCCCACACACTAGGGACAATTTTGACATTTACCAAGCCAATTTCCCTCCATATGTCTTTAGAGTGTGGGAGGAAACCGAAGATCTCGGCGAAAACCCACGCAGGTCATAGGGAGAACGTACAAACTCTGGTAACACAAGCACCCGTAGTCGGGATCGAACCCGGGTCTCCGGCGCTGCAAACGCCGTAAGGCAGCAACTCTACCGCTGCTCCACCGTGGCGGCCGTATGAAAAGACGGAAATGAACGGGATGCTGTGAAAGGACCTGGATTAAAGCGGATGAAATGAGATAACTCAGAAACAGAACTAGGGGAAAGCACTGGTCCACTCCAGTACTGAGGTTTTGCACACAGCTTGCTTCTGAAGCAGGATGCCCAAGTCAGGCCTGAAACCCAGCTTCTAGTCTCAGCGTAACGGTTGCGGTGAGCTGCTGCTGCTGCTGCTGCTGCCGCCTGACACACTTCCAGTGCTGTTTTTCCAGATTTTCACAAACTATCTGGAATGTTTACATTGAACTCTACAGTATGCCATCAGTAGTTCCTGGCTCACAAGGACAGGGGGAATTACAGGGCTGACAGTCATGACTTACGATGGTGTGGATCACAGAGGAGATTACTTTCCTTCCTAGTTCTTTGTGAACACATTATTTTAAATACCCAGGTTTTATCGGTGAGAAAGGATAAGGGAGAGCCAGTGGATGTGATGTATCTGGACTTTCGAAAAGCCTTTGACAAGGTCTAACACAAGAGATTAGCGTGCAAAATTGGAGCACATGGTATTGGGGGTGGGATATTAACATGGTTGGCAGACAGGAAGCAAAGAGTAGGAATTAACAGGTCCTTTTCAGACTGGCAGGCAGTGACTAGTGGGGTACCTACCGCAAGGCTCGGTGCTGGGTCCCCAGTTGTTGACAATATATATTAACGATTTGGATGAGGGAATTAAATTGTGACATCTCCAAGGTTGCGGATAACACAAAGCTGGGTGGCAGTGTGAGCAGCAATGAGGATGCTAGGAGGCTGCAGGGTGACTTGGATAGGCTGGGTGACTGGGCAGATGCAGTATAATGTGGATAAATGTGAGGTTATCCACTTTGGTGGCAAGAACAGGAAGGCAGATTATTATCTGAATAGTGTCAGATTAGGAAAAGGGGAGGTGCAATGAGACCTGGGTGTGCTTGTACATCAGTCACTGAAAGTAAACATGCAGGTACAGCAGGCAGTGAAGAAAGCTAATGGCATGTTGGCCTTCATAGCGAAAGGATTTGAGTTTAGGAGCAAGGAGGTCCTACTGCAGTTGCACAGGGCCCTGGTGAGACCACACCTGGAGTATTGTGTGCAATTTTGATCTCCTAATTTGAGGAAGGACATTCTTGCTATTGAGGGAGTGCAGCGTAGGTTCACCAGGCTAATTCGCGGAATGGTGGGACTGTCATTTGATGAAAGAATGGGTCGACTGGGCTTGTATTCACTAAAATTTAGAAGGATGAGAGGGAATCTTATAGAAACATAGAGAATTCTTAAAGGATTGGACAGGCTAGATGAAGTGAAAATGCTGCTGCCAGTGTGGGTCTTTATTTTAGAAACGTACACTGCGCATACTAACACATATTCACGAGACTAAGATAATGAATATATCACATGACACAAATCATACCATTCTAATACTCGTTTTTTAATTTACAGTTATCATTATATACACTACACTGCTCGCCCCATGGTTTACGCATTCTTTCTGACCTGGATGGTGGCCGATTAGGAAAAGGGGAGATGCAACGAGACCTGGGTGTCATGGTACACCAGTCTTTGAAAGTAGGCAGGCAGGTGCAGCAGGCAGTGAAGAAAGCGAATGGTATGTTAGCATTCATAGCAAAAGGATTTGAGTATAGGAGCAGGGAGATTCTACTGCAGTTGTACAGGGTCTTGGTGAGACCACACCTGGAGTATTGCGTACAGTTTTGGTCTCCTAATCTGAGGAAAAACATTCTTGCCATAGAGGGAGTACAGAGAAGGTTCACCAGACTGATTCCTGGGATGTCAGGACTTTCATATGAAGAAAGACTGGATAGACTTGGCTTGTACTCGGTAGAATTTAGAAGATTGAGGTGGGATTTTATAGAAACGTACAAAATTCTTAAGGGGTTGGACAGGCTAGATGCAGGAAGATTGTTCCCGATGTTGGGGAAGTCCAGAACAAGGGGTTACAGTTTAAGGATAAGAGGGAAGTCTTTTAGGACCGAGATGAGGAAATCATTTTTTACACAGAGAGTGGTGAATCTGTGGAATTCTCTGCCATAGAAGGTAGTTGAGGCCAGTTCATTGGCTATACTTAAGAGGGAGTTAGATGTGGTCCTTGTGGCTAAAGGGATCAGGGGGTATGGAGAGAAGGCAGGGATGGGATACTGAGTTGGATGATCAGCCATGATCATATTGAATGGCGGTGCAGGCTCGAAGGGCCGAATGGCCTACTCCTGCACCTATTTTCTATGTTCCCTGAGTGGTTTAGGGGGAGGGCCAGGTTGTGGTTCTAAAGGAGAGTCAAGATCAGGATCATTTACCTTTGTCTCGATTCTCTTTGGAGATTCTGATCTTACATCTGAACTTGGAATAAAACCAAATTCTGACACATCTGCTTCTTTGTCTCTGCTCATCGGTCCATCATGTGGTTTATGTGCTCAAATCTGACACGTCCTCTCATTTCTACCAAGTGCACACTTCAGCTGCTGTCCCCACCTCCCATGTGCTGTGTGAGTGGGGGACAAATGTAGATGCATAATACATCAATATTCTGTTGGAGATTACACCCAATGTGCAGTCAAAGCCTTCAGAAAAATTCCCCAAACTAAGCAATCCCTTGCAACGGCCATGCTCAGGAGGTTTGGTACACCGACTGAACTCTGCAAATTTACATGGGAGGTTTGAGACTTGATTAATGCTGGCATTTTGAGGTTGGTGTTAAAAAGTACCGAGTGGTGCTACCTGCAGGTTACACACAGAGAAATACTTTGTCACAGGAAAAAGAAACAAGCATATATTTTCCAAGCTTTCCGCACAATTTTCCTGGCTGCTTGCGCGCATTCCACACACCCACTTTTCCTTCCAAGTTGCATTCCAACCTTGGCCTTGAGACGAGTGGAACATACCAGCTCATTTCCTCTTCTATCCTCTGCCAGGCCACATCTTCTACTTTTCAATTTACTGATTACATCTGTTTGTTTTCTGTCCTTCGCACACTTGCGGGCTAGGAAGTCCACAAGTAACTCGACACGGTTCTGTGATGCCCCACTTAGGTGAAAATATGCCACCGACTGAGTATGTTGAGTGTTATATTACAGTTATCCGCTGAATGGTGCCAGCGAACAGCTCGAGCCCACTGCCGTGGCTTTCATCGGTCTGTTCCCGCTGTTTATGGATGCGGAGGATTGTATGTGCTGCCTCTCCACGGAACATAGACAAGTGCAGCAATGCAACGGGCACTTCGGCCCACTTGGGCTGCACAGAGACGCAGCGGTAGAGTTGCTGCCTTACAGCGTTTGCAGCGCCAGTGAAGGGGGTTCGATCCCGATTACAGGTGCTGTCTGAATGGAGTTTGTACGTTCTCCCTGTGACCGCGTGGGTTTTCTCCGAGATCTTCGGTTTCCTCCCACACTCCAAAGACGTACAGGTTTGTATGTCAGTTGGGTTGGTATAAGTGTAAATTGTCCCTAGTGTGTGTAGGATAGTGTTACTGTGCGGGGATTGCTGGTTGGCGCAGACTCGGTGGGCCGAAGGGCCTGTTTCCGCGCTGTATCTCTGAACTAAACTAAACTAAAATGCAATGTTAGTTTGCCAAACATGATGCCAAATTAAATTGATCTCATCTGCCTGTACATGATCCATATCCCCCTATTCCCTGCACTTCCATCTGCGTATCCGACAGCCTCTTAAACACCGCTGTTGTATCTGCCTCCACCGTGTGTTCCAGGCCCCTAACACTCTGTGTAAAAAAACTTGCCCCGCACATCTCCATTAAACTTTCCCCCTCTCACCCTATAGCCGTGCCATTTAGTGTTGGATATTCCAACCCTGGGAAAAATGTTCTGATTGTCTACCCTATCTATGCCTCTCACAATTTTACATACTTTAGTTTTAGTTTCAGTTTTAGAGATACAGCGTGGAAACAGGACCTTCGGCTTACTGTCCAGCGATCCCCGCACATTAACACTACCCTACACACACTAGGGACAATTTTACATTTATACCAAGCCAATTAACCTACAAACCTGTACGTCTTTGGAGTGTGGGAGGAAACCGAAGAACTCAGAGAAAACCCACGCAGTCACAGGGAGAACGTACAAACTCCGAACAGACAGCACCCGTAGTCAGGATCAAACCCGGCTCTCTGGCGCTGTAAGGCCGCAACTCTACCGCTGCACCATCGTGCTGCCGTTCTATCAAGACTTCCCTAAACATCTTGTTTTGGACCTCTACGTATAATGAAGTGCAAATAGACAATAGACAATAGGTGCAGGAGTAGGCCATTCGGCCCTTCGAGCCAGCACCGCCATTCAATGTGATCATGGCTGATCATCCCCAATCAGTACCCTGTTCCTGCCTTCTCCCCATATCCCCTGACTCCGCTATTTTTAAGAGCCCTATCTAGCTCTCTCTTGAAAGCATCCAGAGAACCGGCCTCCACCGCCCTCTGAGGCAGAGAATTCCACAAACTCACCACGAGAGGCAAGCTTCATAAGGCAGGAAAACAAATCACAGTGGTGGGAACGTGAGCTAATGAAGCAGGAGTGGCCCATTCAACTAAAGGCCGCTCCGTTGTTTAACATGATAAAACCGACCAAGAATCTCAAACTGAAAGGCAGAGACAAGGAGTGAAGTGAGGAAAACAAAACAAACAAGAACAGTTCTGAAATTGGAAAGGCATTTCCACTATCTTGCTCTGTTTGTTGATTCCAGCCTCATCCCCCCCAAGGCATGGCTGGCAGTTGTCCAGTGCCTACACGCGCCTTGTCCCTGCTTCCCTCTTCGTCAACCTACTTCGTCAACGAGGCCCCGGGCCCTGCCAATATTTCCTGTTGCTTCTCCTTCCAAGCAACGATCTAATCGCATTTCAAAAGGAATTACAGACTGTGGGACGACACTGTTGAAAAACACAAGTTTTTGATGGATTACAGGTCCGCCAAGAATCTTGCCTCATTCCTGCTGACTCCAACAGAATATTTATGCTAACCTAATAAATAAGGATGCCATTATACTCGGCTAAGTTTTATCCTTTTCAGTTACCATTGGCATTTCAAGCTGCAGAAGTTAAAAATTCCTATTTTACACAATAGGGGATTTAACAAACTTTCTTTTCCCCGACACCCCCCACCCCCTATCAGTCTGAAGAAGGGTTTCGGCCCGAAACGTTGCCTATTTCCTTCGCTCCATAGATGCTGCTGCACCCGCTGAATTTCTCCAGCATTTTTGTGTACCTTCGATTTTCCAGCATCTGCAGTTCCTTCTTAAACAGGGGATTTAACAAACCTGGGGTATTTAGAAACACTGTTCTTGTGGATATGCAACGGCATATTTTTGAGACGTATATTAGGCTGAATCTAAGTGAGCTACAGCAGATGCTGGAAATCTAAAATGAAGCAGAAAACGGCTGGACACTAAAGAGCCTGTCCCACTTGGACGGCCTAGTCCACCTGTTTAGAAAACCCTAGACGAGTTGATAAACATGTCAAGGTCATGTTGACCTACCAAAATAAAAGACCTCCTACAACCTGCTACAACCTCCTACAACCTCCTACAACCTCCTACAACTATGTCTGTCTACAACCTCCTACAACTGTCTACAACCTCCTATGACTATGTCTATGACCTCCCACGACAATGTCTACGAGCGGAAAATGATCACATGATAAAATGATGTCTTGTTTGCATTTTTTTCTCGGGCCAGTTGCCGACCTACGACTACCATCACGACCTACTATGACCTACCTACGACCTACCTATGAGTAAAAAGTATAATTTTTTTCCATGCCAACCTTTTTTTTACTAGTGGTCATTTTTTTATCAGGCTGGAAAATACGCTGCGACCTACTAGAGGCCACGGGTACGTGGAGAGGAGCATGAGGAAGAGTTACAAAGACCTCCTAAGACCTCGTGGTGACCATGCTGCGAATATGAGTCAAGGGCAATGCCAATTAGGTCGTGAAAGTGGGACAGGGGCATTAATGAGAAAGGCAGCATCCATAGAGAAAAACGATTAAACCACTCCCGTTAATAAAACTCTCATTAGTTCGGCTGCCATCTTAGCCAGAAATCATTTCCAGAATTTTCCATTTTATTGCAGGAATAATTTGCATTCAACAGCTTTTGAAGAGACACAACACCCTTATTTAATACAATTTGGAGTCTGCTACTGTTTCCTGAAATCTAGTTCAGAACATGTCTTCAGGCAATGGAACTGCTTGCTTTGATATGCAGAAAACAACAACAATTCATCTTCTCAAATCAAAAATATTTGTTGTGAAATACATCATCAAAAATCTGGTGATGGATTTCTCTCCAAATATATTTTTCTTACAGGTGATTCACAGATGTTTAAAAATCTTAAAGCATGATTTTATAGATATTGTAATGTTTTTGTAAGGGGTAAGATTGGAAGTACAGATAAGAAACTAAGGAAGTGCTTAAGGGCCTGTCCCACCAGCACGCGATAGCATGCGTCTAGCACGACCAAACGTGGTCGCTTGAGGCGTACAGCCTCGCGGGGCCGGTCTCACTTCCAAGAGCGGAGGCGTATGGAGTTGTGCGGGGCTGGACCCGACATCGCGCGGGGCTCCAAAAATCTTGTACTGTTCGAAAATTCCGAGCGCCAACAGGCGCATTGAGGGCGTACACAGCATTGAGGGCGTACGCGGCGCCTCGACCTGCGTACGCAACGTCTCGACGTCGTACGCAGCGTCTTTACAGCGTTCGCCTAGCACGTGGCGTTGCACGATAACGTCACCGCCCGACGTGCCATTGCGTGATGACATCACCGCCCGACGCCATGCAACGTCCAAATTCAGTCAGCCTGCCTCCTGCCCAGCCGATTGGTGAGTATGATGTAAATTACGTCACGCGCGAACCTTGCGCGTACTTAGCTCGAACTCCGCTTCCGTTTGATCGCGCTAGACGCATGCAATCGCATGCTGGTGGGACAGGCCCTTAAGTAAGAAAGATCTGGAAAAGCAGTTGTTGAAGTTTATGATCCTCGACAAATAAAAGAAAATAGACATTCTTTTGTTAAAACACCGCACAAAGTGAAGGTAGACAAAAAAACTGGAGACACTCAGCGGGTGAGGTTCCACCCTACTGCTGAGTCACCATGCAGCCATGTAAGGGAAGGGATATCACCCGAGAGGGCCCATGAGTGGCAAGGGTGCCGGGCATAATTATGGTTTTTGGGAACACTACAAAATACATCGCTAACGAATGTATGTATAGCCGTGGAGAATGTCAGAGGAATTTTGCACAGCTCTTGTTTCGTACAAATATTTTATCCTCAATAAAGTTTATGTTGATTTTTTTTTTTAAGAGAATTGTTGTGTGGAGAACACTGAACCTCTGTATTGGCTGGGTGGATCTGGAATGTATAGGTTGGCCTTTCAGTAAGAATTAACGTATAAAACATCTGAGCCAAGGACCGCTGCTGAGAGAGGGATTTGGCTGTGATGGAAAGCGAACTAAATTCAAGAAGGGAGATAGCAATCTATGAAGAGACCAAGCACGGTAAAAGATGTACAACAAAATCCGGTCAGAGAAAAGAACAGTATTTTTGCAAGGTGGACATTGTGGGTCAATTATCTGATCACTATCGATGGGTCTGAAGGATTGACTGAGAGATGCAGGTGTGAATGCCACTACAGCAACAAAGGAATTCAACAAATCAATGAATCTGCACAAAAATCCAATGTTAACATGGCCAACATTACCAGATTGTTGTTAAAACAATCTGCTGCACTAATTTAAAGAAGGAACTACAATCCTAACTAATACCAGACCCACAAATGTGACTGCCCTGTGAATTAGCTCTTACAAGCTATCCATTTCAATGTGTAATCAGGCACGGACTATAAGGATGTCACCATCCCCCGAACGGATAAATACAATACAGGCACTCCCCGATTTACGTAATGGTTACGTTCCTTGAAACCTTACGCAAGTCAGATTGTATCTAGGTCAGAATCACCCCTGCCTAAAATAACTTTGTGAAAGTATTAACTGTCTCAGCTGTGTCTAGTGCAGTTTTTGCAGTGCGTGGCCTACTGGGTAATCACATAGAAACATAGAAAGTAGGTGCAGGAGTAGGCCATTCGGCCCTTCGAGCCTGCACCGCCATTCAATATGATCATGGCTGATCATCCAACTCAGTATCCCGTACCTGCCTTCTCTCCATACCCTCTGGTCCCCTTAGCCACAAGGGCCACATCTATCTCCCTCTTAAATATAGCCAATGAACTGGCCTCAACTACCCTCTGTGGCAGAGAGTTCCAGAGATTCACCACTCTCTGTGTGAAAAAAAGTTCTTCTCATCTCGGTTTTAAAGGATTTCCCCTTTATCCTTAAGCTGTGACCCCTTGTCCTGGACTTCCCTAACATCGGGAACAATCTTCCTGCATCTAGCCTGTCCAACCCTTTAAGAATTTTGTAAGTTTCATTACCACCGCCATTGCTAGCTTGTTTCCGATATAAACTTGAGTGAGCGTAGATACAGTGGTGTGGAAAGTACAACCTGCCTTGATTGCACGATGGACTGAATACAGAATTGATTACATAAACCACCTCCTGCATGTCGGGGTATGTTTGTAACCGCCCATCACCAAATGTTTGATTCTCTATACACGAGCTGGAAAATAATTAGGTCCTCATTCAGAAAAGAACCACCTATTTTGTATACTTCATATACAGGTATTCCCCCACTCCAAAGGCACATTCTGCTTTGTGAGCTGTGGCATCAATTGTTCAGTACAGCACAAACTATAGACTCATAACTTACAAAAATCCATATATATGGATTCATATTGAAGTTTTATGGATCAAAAGGTAAAGCAAATCTGGCTATGTTTTGAAGATGATGATACAGAATGTGTTATAATTATCTATTTGAATACTATTGTGCCATTATTATTATTTAAGCAGCACAAATCTATAACATTGCAAAAGAGTCGCATGAAGCCTCAAATAACACTGTCAAATGATAGAAAAGGAAATCAAGCCGTGAGGGAAACACAGAATGCAGGAAGAACTCAGCAGATCAGACAGCATCAGTGGAGGGAATGGTGAGACCACATTATGGGTCGGGACTCCACTTCAGTTGATGGAGTAGGGTGCAGAAGGTTGCAAAGGAGAAGTGGGGGTGGGGCAAAGCCTGGCAAGCGGTAAGTGTATAGGGTGATTTCACGAAAGGTCACTGGAGCGTAGATCCGCACCCACGTGACCGAAAATCTCAACTGGAGTACATGTTATACATCGGTACATGTTAGTGAATGGGAAAACACGCACTTTCCCACCCGTTAAAAACATGGAAAACGGACGATATTTGAGCTGAAATTTTCTGTGCTAGTCGGGGTGACCGTGAAACACAGCGACCTCAATTTTCAGGCAAAAAAAGATAGAAAGTAAGGTAGTTACAAGAGGGAACTGAAGGTAGAAAGCGGCGGAAGTGTTTAGCAGACATTTGCCGTGGAGATTTAAAGATCCAAAATATCGGGAATTATCGCGTTTTCTCGCTGAATTTGATCAAAAGTAAGGCGTTATTAACTTGCTTTTGATGAAATTCAGCGAGCAAACGCGATAATTCCCGATATTTTGGATCTTTAAATCTCCATGGCAAATGTCCGATAAGCACTTCCGCTGTTTTTCCACCTTCAGTTCCCTCTTGTAATTACCTTACTTTCTATCTTTTTTCTTGCCTGAAAATTTAGGTCGCTGTGTTTCACGGTCACCCCGACTAGCACAGAAAATTTCAGCTCAAAAATCGGCCGTTTTCCATGTTTTTAACCGGTGGGAAAGTGCGTGTTTTCCCATTCACTAACATGTACCGATGTATAACATGTACTCCAGTTGAGATTTTCGGTCACGTGGGTGCGGATCTACGCTCCAGTGACCTTTCGTGAAATCACCCTATACAGGTGAGGGTTGTTGATCGACAGATGGATGGAGATAGTGATAAGGGCTGGAGGTGAAAAGAAGACACAAGGGTGTCAGATAAGGAAAGAAGAGGATCAGTGAAATGTAAAGATGGAGGGAGAAATATGAGTGGAAGGGCTGGGAGGGATGGGAAAGAGGGGATAAAATGAAATTGGGGATTAGGGATTAGGGAGAGGAGCATAAGGATGGGAAAATGAGTAGGGTGACTGGTGTGATGGTAAGAAAAATAAATAAGTTCATTTTCACACAAGACAGTGAGTAAATTTTCATACTGACATCTATACAGAGCCATAGAGTCAAAAGTCAAAGTCAAAGTCAATTTTATTCATCACATGCACCCGAAGGTGCAGTGAAATGAATTTGCCAGCAGCAATACACTTAAAAAGAACACACAATACACAATAGAATTTAACAAAAAGCCATACAACACAGAAACAGGCTCTTCGATTCAACTTGTCCATGCCATAGATATAGAAACATAGAAAATAGGTGCAGGAGGAGACCATTCGGCCCTTTGAGCCAATTCATTGTGATCATGGCTGATCGTCCCCTATCAATAACCCGTGCCTGCCTTCTCCCCATATTCATTGACTCCACTGGCCCCTAGAGCTCTATCTAACTCTCTCTTAAATCCATCCAGTGACTTGGCCCCCACTGCCCTCTGTGGCAGGGAATTCCATAAATTCACAACTCTCTGGGTGAAAAAGACTTCAGTCTTAAATGACCTCCCCTTTATTCTAAGACTGTGTGGCTTCTGGTTCTGGACTCGCCCAACATTGGGAACATTTTTCCTGCATCTAGCTTGTCCAGTCCTTTTATAATTTGATATGTTTCTATAAGATCCCCCCCTCATCCTTTTAAACTCCAGTGAATACAAGCCTAGTCTTTTCAATCTTTCCTCATGTGACAGTCCCGCCATCCCAGGGATCAATCTTGTGAACCTACGCTGCACTGCCTCAATCACAAGGATGTCCTTCCTCAAATTAGGAGACCAAATTAGGACACTGGTCCCACCTGCCCCATGTTTGTGTTTACCTGTCCAAATATATTTTAATTAGCGTTATAGTAGCTGTCTTAACTACTTCCTCTGGCAGCTCATTCCATGTACCCACAACCCACTGGGTGGAAAAAGGTTACCCCGTCAGGTTCCTATTAAATCCCCTCTCACCTTAAAACTATGCCCTCGGGTTATTGAGTGAAATGAAACGACCTTAACCTTGAAAGGAGGAAAAATGAAGGCAAGAAGCACCAGGCCAGTGAGCCTCATATCTATCAGTGCACTATGACATCTGGCAAGGAACTGCAGATGCTAGTTTACACTGAAGATAGACACATGTGATAGCACCTCATATTTCACTTAGGCAGCTAACAACCCAGCGGTATTAATATTGATTGCTCTAACTTCAAGTAATTTGCTTTCCTTGCTCTCCCTCTCTCCCTGTCCCTCCCCCACGCTAGTTTTCCTGCTGTCCTCCTGATGAATGTTACTGTCTGTATACCTCGTGCTCACCTTCCCCTCAGCTAACAATGAACCATTCCGCATTTCCTTCATCACCATCTGCTTTGATGTTATATTCACACCTTACCCTTCCAAATCTCTAGTTTCCCTCTCCCCTGATTCTCACTGAAGAAGGGTCTCGACCCGAAAAACGTCACCCATTCCTTCTCTCCAAAGATGCTGCCTGTTCCATCGAGTTACTCCAGCGTTTATGTCTATCTTAACTGCCCAGGACAGCTGGACTGACTACTTTCTTACTAGCTTGGGTATCTCGATCAACTAGGCCTCCAAATATAGGTGTTAAGAAAAGCATTGCTACAATAAAATCAATCTGTAAAGGGCCTGTCCCACTTGCATGCGATTGCGTGCGTTTGGCGCGACCAACCGGAAGCGGAGTTCACGCAAAGTTTGCGCTAAGTTCGCGGATTATGTTATTTACGTCATACTTACAAATCAGCTGGGCAGGGGGCGGGCCGACTAAATTTGGGCGTCACACACGGCGTCGGGCAGTGACGTCATCACGCAACGCCACGCCGGGCGGTGACATCATCACGCAACGCCACGCGCTAGGCGTACACTGTCAAGACGCTGCGTACATAGAAACATAGAAAATAGGTGCAGGAGTAGGCCATTCGGGCCTTCGAGCCCGCACCGCCATTCAATATGATCATGGCTGATCTGGTCATCGCCATCATCACACTGCGCATACGACATCAAGACACTGTTCATTGCGCCTGCGTGCGTACGTGGGCCGATAGGCCGTTGGCACGCAAAGATTTCATTCACTGCAGGAATTTCGGAGCCCCGCGCGATGTCGGGACCAGCCCCGCACAACTCCGCGCTTCTAAGTGAGACCAGCCCCGCAAGGCCACACGGTACCCATACGCCTCAAGCAACCACAGGGTCCCCTAATTTGCGAACCAAGGTCGCGTAAGTGGGACAGGCCCTTAAGCTGTCAAAAACTCACAAACTAGGCCCTTCTCAGTGAGAGCATTACAAAACTAAAACAACTGGCTAAATCCCAAACTGCAAAATATTCTCTGCTCATCAGTTGCCCCGATATCTGCCACATTTGGCAGCCGTGAAGAAACTCTTGGCATCTCCAACGTGAAAAAAATACAAGATAGACACAAACAGCTGTAGTAACTCAGCGGGTCAGACAGCATTTCTGAAGATGCATCTGCAGTTACTTCCTACCCGAGAGAAAAAAAAACAAGACTTGTTTGATGATGCTAACCAGAAAACTGAGGTGCTAATTAATCGCATCTGTAAATCGTTCCTGGATTGGAAGCTCCACAAGGGAGATCAGACAGCTCCAGCGGCACTTGATGCAGAGAATAAGTAGGAACCCTGGGACCTAAATAGATAGGAGATGCAGGGAATGCATCGACCAAATGCATATGATCTCAAATGCATAAATTCTGTAGTGTTGTAAAAGCCATCAACATCCTCAACAATACCATTGAGAGTGAGGAATTGGAGTTAACATACATTCATAAGTGATAGGAGTAAGCCATTCGGCCCATCAAGTCTACTCCGCCATTCAATCATGACTGATCTTTCTGTTCCTCTCAACCCCATTCTCCTGCCCTCTCCCCATAACTCTTGACACCCATACTAATTAAGAATCAGTCAATCTCTGCCTTAAAAATATCCGGTGGCTTGTCCTCCACAGCCTTCTGTGGCAATGGATTCCACAGATTCACCACCCTCTGACGAAATAAATTCCTCATCGTCTTCTTTCTAAAGACATGTCCTTTTATTCTGAGGCTGTGCACTCTGGTCCTAGATGCTCTCACCAGTGGAAACATCCTCTCCACATCCACTCTATCCGGGCCTTGCACTATTCGGTAAGTTTCAATGATCTTTTCGTATCCTTCTAAACTCCAGCGACCTTCAAACTCCAGTGCCTTCAAACATTAACCCAAACCCGTTCTTGTAAACCTCCTCTGGACCCTCTCCAGGGCAAGCACATCCTTCCTCAGACATGGGGACCAAAACTCATACAATATGCAGTCTGACCAGGGCCTAATAAAACCTCGTCTTTACATCACTGTTTTTATACTCTAGTCCTCTCGAACTAAATGCTAACGTAAATGTTAAATCTAAATGCTAACTCTTAATTAGTTATGTTATAATTTAGATATGCAGAGATATGTAGCAATGCAGTCAATGCATCCTGGAAGGAATATTTTGAAGGCTTCCTTACCTGTGTCCTCTGTCCTTAATGTGTACATTTCACATCCATCACTGCCAATCCAGGCTCCTGATCAATGCTAGGCCGAAAGCCAACCCAAAAATGCCAAGGCCTGAGGAAAAGACTGTATCTCTGCTGAAATCCTAAAACCCAGCAGTGAAGACCCTCAGTCATAAATCATCGTCAATACACAGCTGGAAAGAGGAGGATATTCAAGCTGTGCCCAGAGATGCTGTAATCACCACCATCTTCACGAAAGGATACCATATCTGACTATTCCTACAGCAGGCATTTCAAGGCACTAGAAAATTACCACCTATGGAGTCGCTGAAAAAAGCCTTTGGAAAGACAAGATAAGCAAAGCCTGCCCTCTCCCAGGTTAACCTCCCCATTATTGAGGCCCCAGTTACAATTGCTGGCCACATTGTTCACATTCCAGACATCAGACTCCCGAAACAGATACTTTATTCCACATCCTTTCCAGAAAAGAGATTACCAGGTGGAGGGAGGAAAAGATTCAAGAATGTGCTCAAGGTCTGCATGTAGAAATGACTCCTACAGAGAATCTTAGGCCCAAGCCCGGAGCAGCTCGGTGGTGTAGAGGTAGAATTGCTGTCTTATAGCACCAGCGACCCAGGTTCAGTCCTGACTGCGGGACTGTGGCAACAAATTCCACAACTTCACCACCCTCTGACTAAAGAAATTCCTCCTCATCCCCTTCCTAAAGGAACATCCTTTAATTGAGGCTATGACTAGTCCTACACTCTCTCACGAGTGGAAGCATTCTCTCCGCATCCACTCCGTTCAAGATAAATGAATCATTTTGAGGTTGGCAACCCATTGTTAGTGGAATGCTGAAACAGTCAGAGCATAGACCTTTATTAATTATGATTGAGAAGAAGGGACAACATGTTTGCAACCAGATTTATTACAAATGTGGGGCAAATATGTTGTGAGGAGTACAGAAAGCGTCTGCAAAGAATTACTGCGGTGAACTGAGTGGTTTAACATTGGGCAGAGTGAGTATAATGTTGGGAAAGGCGAGGCTGACCACTTTATTATTAGAACAGAAACACAGGATATCATTCAAGTAGATGCAGAATGCGGTCATACAGAGGAATATTCCGAGTGTGTTCGCTCATGCAAAATTGATAGTTCGCCTGCAGGTACAGCAAATAATTAGGAAGCAAATGAAATGTTAGCTTTTATAGCAAGACTGAATGCACAAGTTAGAACATCTTTCTGCAACAAGGCAGGAATTGGTGTGATCACATTAGCACGCTGACCACCATATTTCAGGTAGGGTATACAAGACCAAGCGGCAGTTCGGAAAGGTTCAATAGATTGACTCTTGTGATGGAAGTGTCATCTTGAGGTTGGGCTATCCTCATTAGAGTGAAATTCAGAGTGTCTCCGAGGATCCTCCAGTGCTTCTACGCAGCGGCGGTGGAAAGTATCTTGTCCGGGAACATTACCATCTGGTTTGGGAATTGCTCTGCCAAGGACAAGAAGGCTCTGCAGAGAGTAGTGCGTTCGGCCGAACGCACTATGGGAACTTCACTCGCCCCCCTGCAGGAACTATACAACAGGAGGTGCAACTCCAGAGCAAATAATATCATGGGAGACCCCTTCCACCCCTGCAGCGGACTGTTCCAGCTGCTACGGTCAGGCAAACGCCTCCGTTGCCATGCGGTGAGAACGGAGAGGTTGAGAAGGAGTTTCTTCCCAGAGGCAATTCGGACTGTAAACGCCTAGCTCACCAGGGACAAACTCTACTGAACGTTTTTTTCCTTCCATTATTTATTATGTAAAAGAATATGTGTGTTATGATTGTGTTTATAATTTGTTTGGTTGTTTTGTTGTTTGTCTTTTGCACAAAAGTCCGCGAGCATAGCCACTTTCATTTCACTGCACATTTCGTATGCGTATGTGACAAATAGACTTGACTTGACTTGATTAGAGCGTGGTAGAAGGATTGTTAATCTGGATGAAACACATAAAATTTGAAGAGGGAGATATCTTGGGGGGGGGGGGGGGGGGGAGATATGGAGAGAAGGTTCACTAATGCAGAAACTTGCAACTATAGGTGCATTTTCAGCTTAACCAGTTGTCCGTTTAAGGATGAATATTGTCCTGAGTTGGTTCTGAATCTTTGGAATTCTTTATCCCAGAAAGTATTAAGGTGGAGTCCTTGAATATAAATACTCATTGAATACATTCAAGGATATAACAAAGAGATTTTTGTACGATGGAGTTAAATCTGAGAATGAGAATGAATGGCAGATTGGATTCAAGACACCCTTGCTCCTTGAAATTGTCACGTTGTTATGCTGGTACAGTTCTATCAACAAATCAATATGTCAAGTGAAAGATTTTAAAGCATCCCCATGGATACAGACCTTGATGTAGCTCTTAGATTTACTCTGTTGGCCCAAAATAAAGCAGGATTTGAAAAGAGCAAAGCAAAATAAAGTTGCCTACTTGGAAAAATGTTCCACAGTGTTTAAATTAATGGCTAGCTTTAAAATTCAAGCAGATTTTAATTTCTTTTTTACTGAGGACCAAAGACAGATTTAATTCCTAATGTCATTTGGTACACTTTCCAGGACCAGTTTGAGGATGAGAGAGTACATTATTCTCATTTGCCTTTTTGAAGCTGTTATCTTCTAATTACACTGCAAATTTTAGTTAATATGCAGTGCTACACAAGAAATTAACTGATGGACAGCACACCATTTAAATTAAGTCACATTTTTAAGTCATTGCTGGCTGGATATCCAGACAACAAAACATACTGTAATTATCCGGTGCCTCATTAATTCATTTTATTGATTAAATTTGCTTTGATATCCTTGTCACAAACAGCTGTCAAAATAATGGTTTTAGGTTTTAATTCTTGGCACTAAGAACTAAATTTAATACAATATGTAATACTGACTCATCAGTTCCTTTTAATTCAAAAGATGATTTAGTTTTTCTGTAATTGCTAAATGAACCAAATTATATAGAAGATTTAGGTGAGTGTTCCTCATAAATGAAAGCACAAATGTAACCTTGAAATATGCTGAAAGTTTTGCTTTGCTTTAACTTGTGCATTACTTAGGGCGAAAGTTGCTGCCTTAAGGGCATGTCCCACGAGCACGAGCATGCGGCAAGCGCGACACAACCGGAAGCGGGGGCCGCGCGGAGGTCGAGTGATCCCCGTACAGGGCCGGTCCCACCAGCATGCGCCTGCATGCGGCGAGCGTGACCAAACCGGAAGCGGGTCAAGTGAGCGACGTGAAGTTCGAGCGAAGTCCGCGGGAACTTCGCGTGTGACGTACGGCGTCAAGACACTTGCCGCGTGGAATTTTTGAACGGTCAGTTTTTCGGAGCCCCGCGCAATGTTGGGACCGGCTCCGCACAACTGCATACGGCTCCGGCGATCGAAGTGGGACCGGCCCCGCGAGGCCGTACGGCTCAAGCGACCACGTTAGGTCGCGCTTGCCGCATGCAGTGGCATGCTCGTTGGACAGGCCCTTTACCACGCCAGAGACCCCGTTTCCATCCTGACTATGGGTGCTGCCTGTACGGAGTTTGCACATTCTCCCTGAGACCGCGTGGCTTTTCTCTGGATGCTCCTGCACTCCAAAAACATACAAGTTTGTAGGTTAATTGGCTTCAGTAAAATTGTCTCTAGTGTGTAGGATAGTGTCAGAGTATGGGATGATCTTTGGTCAGTGTGGACTGAGTGGGCTGAAGGGCTTGTTCCTGCATTATATCTCCAAAGTCTAAAGTCTTGAAATATGTGCAATTTTGATTATTTTCATTAAAATATTCAAACTTACAAGCGCAGCGCAATGGTGCAATTAGTAGAGCTATTGCTCCTCCAGAACCAGGGGCCACAGTTTACGAATAAGGAGTAAGCCATTTAGAACGGAGACGAGGAAACACTTTTTCTCACAGAGAGTGGTGACTCTGTGGAATTCTCTGCTTCAGAGGGCGGTGGAGGCGGGTTCTCTGGATGCTTTCAAGAGAGAGTTAGATAGGGCTCTTAAAAATAGCGGAGTCAGGGGCTATGGGGAGAAGGCAGGAACGGGGTACTGATTGGGGATGATCAGCCATTGAATGGCGGTGCTGGTTCGCCTACTCCTGCTCCTATTGTCTATTCTCAGCATCAGTGACATCGGTTCGATTACTGTCTGTGTGAAGTTTGCACATTCTTCCTGTGACCTTGTGAATTTCTGCCCATTTTCCAATGCCATGCGGGTTCGTTGGTTGGTCGGCATCTGTAAATTGCCCCTAGTGTGTAAGGAGTGGATGTGAAAATAGGATAACGTAGAATAAGTGTGATTGGTAGGAGTGGATTCTGTGGGCCAAAAGGCTTGTATCCATGCTGTATCTTTAATTCAAACTAAAAACTAAACTTCCTATTTAGCTTGCCCCACCTCATTGAGGGGGCGCTGTCTTGTGCACGGCTGCCCAGCCAGCAGCTGTCTGCCTTTTCACCGTTTTATTTTATATTTTAGTTAGTTAAGTGTATTGTTTGGAGGTCTAGACTTTTTTATGTGGGGGGTGGGGGGGGGGGAAGGGGGAAACTGCCTTTCAGGGTCCCTACCTGGTCGGAGAGGCAGCTTTTCTCCGGGCTGCAGCTTTGACCCGTCCTCGCGGCCTACCAGCGGGCCTGGAGCTGCGTTTCCTGTCGGGGACCGCCCAGAACCTCGGCTTTGGCGGCGGCACAGCGCTGGAGTGCTATCGCGGAGCGGGCGATGCCTTGCCCGCGTTGCTGCGCTGGAGCTCCGGTGAGCTGAAGGTTGCTGAGGAAAACATCGCGGAGCTGCAGGACTGTGGAGCGACCAGCTGCGGGCGGCGGCGCTGAACTTTACACCGGGAGCCTGGGATCTCTAGATGAGATCGCCAGTTGTGGAGCTCCATCCGGCGCGGCCTTGTTGGCTTCGGAAGCCGTGGCCTCCAGTACGGAAGTGGCCGTTCCAGGGTTCCCAAGCCGCTGTGAGGACTCTCCCGACTCCGGAGCAACATAACCCGGTGAGAACGGCCAGGAACATCGGGCCTCCGTAGAGGCAACTGTGGAGGCCTCAATAGGCCCGACTATGGGTGAACTGGGGTTGGGGACTGGACATTGTGCCTTCCCTCATAATGGGAACCATTGTGGGGGGATGTTCTTTATGTTTAAAACTCTTATTAATGTTATGTCTGTATTCCTTCTTTATGTGCTGCAAAATGGCAAGAAGCATTTCACTTCACTACACCTAGGTGTATGTGAATGTGACCAATAAAATACCTTTGATACTTTGATTCTTCTCCCTGCTCCTGCTCCTGTCTGACAGAAGTTACAGAGTTTGAAGGCATGCACCGCCAGACTGAGGAACAGCTTCTTTTCCTCTGTTATCAGGCTTCGGAACTTCTATGAGCTAGGGTACAGTCTAATTCACCTCTACCCCATTGTGGGCATTGGACTTTGTCTATGGAACTGTTGCGCTACGATGCAGAGAACTATATTCTACACTCTGTATCTTCCCCTTTGCTCTATCTATTGTACTTGAGTCCAGCTTGAATGTATTAATGTATCTGATTTGATTGGATAGCATGTCAAACCAAGCTTTTCCCTGTACCTCTGCATGGGACAATTATAAACCTAAATCTAAATCTAACTCTTTCTTTAGCTAAAGGGTGGTGAATGTAATGCCATTCATGATGCGAATCAGGGCTTTCACTAACGGTTGGAACATTGCAATGACTTCACTTAAGTGAGATTTTCGCTGTTGGCAAACAGCCATGTTCTATTGCAACTGCCAAACATAGCTTAACAAACAACCTTGCATGGTTAAGTGGCTCATAACATGCTTGAGAAGCATTAAAGAACTATTATGCGGATGTTACTGTTAGCTGATACTGCATCATTACTGCTGATAATATTCCTTTTAGTGGAATTGCAGATATTGCAATTGCATTATATTATTTTCACTGTTGTTCATACAATAATCGCACAGATTCCACCAGTGGCTTCCATGGTAAACCACCAGAGATGGGAATATGGTGTCCGCTACTCCAGGACCCCTAACAAAAAACAACAAACATTTTCAAACTCATTTGATACAGCGTGGAAAGAGGCCCTTCGGCCCACTGAGTCAGGACTGACCAGCGATCCCCGTACACTAGCACTATCCTACACACACTAGGGAACATTTTACATTGATATCAAGCCAATCAACCTACATACTTGCACGTCTTTGGAGTGTGGGAGGTAACCGAAGATCTCGGAGAAAACCCACGTGGTCACGGGTAGTCGCAGCACCCGTAGTCGGGATCGAACCCGGGTCTCTGGTGCTGCAAGCGCTGCAAGGCAGCAGCTCTGCCACTGCGCCACCGTGCCGTTCATTCTTTTAACTTTCATCTCTAGTTTTAAAAGAAGCATTTTCCAGCATCATCTTGAAGGATTTGACCCCGTTGACTTGAAATGCAGGCATGACTCAGGGGAGGGGGTGCCTGGAATCCTTAATGTGTCTCTAGCCCATGGCGTCTGGGCAGACATGGACAAGGAGGTATCTTGCTGATGACTACTGATGACCATTCCATCCCAGGGATTGTATCAGTATTGCTACACTTTAAATACGATTTGACTAAAGCATCACACTAGCATGTCTAAAGAAAGTAAAGAACATGCACGGTGCTGCCGCTTAAAGGGCCTGTCCCACGAGCATGTGACTCCATGCGGCAAGCGCGACCTAAGCGACTCCATGCGGCAAGCGCGATCTAACGTGGTCGCTTGAGCCGTACGGCCTTGCGGGGCCGGTCCCACTTCGATCGCCTGCGCCGTATGGAGTTGTGCGGCGCTCCGAAAAACTGACCGCATTTAAAAATTCCGCGCGGCAACGGCGTGCCGGCCCGCAGCCGCCTCGATGCCATACATCACGTGTGAACTTTACGCGGACTTCGCTCGAACTTCATAGAAACATAGAAACATAGAAATTGGGTGCAGGAGTAGGCCATTCGGCCCTTCGAGCCTGCACCGCCATTCAATATGATCATGGCTGATCATCCAACAGTATCCCGTACCTGCCTTCTCTCCATACCCCCTGATCCCCTTAGCCACAAGGGCCACATCTAACTCCCTCTTAAATATAGCCAATGAACTGGCCTCAACTACCTTCTGTGGCAGAGAGTTCCAGAGACTCACCACTCTCTGTGTGAAAAAAGTTCTTCTCATCTCGGTTCTAAAGGATCTCCTCCTTAAGCTGTGACCCCTTGTTCTGGACTTCCCCAACATCGGGAGCAATCTTCCTGCATCTAGCCTGTCCAACCCCTTAAGAATTTTGTAAGTTTCTATAAGATCCCCTCTCAATCTCCTAAATTCTAGAGAGTATTTTTAATTTAATTGTTTAATTTAATTTAATTGATTTAATTGTCATTTGGACCCCTTGAGGTCCAAACGAAATGCCGTTTCTGCAGCCATACATTACAAACAAATAGACCCAAGACACAACATAATTGACATAAACATCCATCACATTGCTGTGATGGAAGGCCAAATAAACTTATCTCTCCACTGCACTCTCCCCCCCCCCCCCCCCCGATGTCAGAGTCAAAGTCAAAGCCCCCGGCTGGCGATGGCGATTGTCCCGCGGCCATTAAAGCCACGCCGGGTTGTGCGAGGTCGCACACTGGGTCTTGGTGTTAGAGCCCCCGGCGTGCGCTCGCAGAGTCCCGCGGCCATTCCAAGCCGCGCGGGGCGGTGATGTCAGGCCCCGCTCCAGGAGCTCTTCGACCCCGCAACTCGGGCGGGAGAAGTCGCCGTTGCGAGAGCCCTGAAAAGCGGTCTCCCTCCAGGGACCCGCGGGCTCCCGGTGCCGCCGTCCACAGACCCGCAGTTGCAGCCTCCGACTCTCCGGTCGGGCCGCAGCAGCAGGTATAAACCAAGTCTATCCAGTCTTTCTTCATAAGACAGTCCTGACATCCCAGGAATCAGTCTGGTGAACCTTCTCTGCACTCCCTCTATGGCAATAATGTCCTTCCTCAGATTTGGAGACCAAAACTGTACGCAATACTCCAGGTGTGGTCTCACCAAGACCCTGTACAACTGCAGTAGAACCTCCCTGCTCCTATACTCAAATCCTTTTGCTATGAAAGCTAACATACCATTCGCTTTCTTCACTGCCTGCTGCACCTGCATGCCTACCTTCAATGACTGGTGTACCATGACACCCAGGTCATTTCACTCACGACCTCGGCGCGGCCCCCGCTTCTGGTTTGGTCGCGCTTGCCGCATGCAGGCGCATGCTCGTGGGACAGGCCCTTTACAGCGCCAGAGACCGGGTTCAATCCTGATACCTGGGCGCTTGTCTGTACGGAGTTTGTCCGTTCTCCCAGTGACTTATGTGTATGTGTGTTTCCTCTGGGATCTCTGGTTCACTCATACACTCCAAAGATGTACAGGTTTGTAGATTAGATGTCTTTGTATAATTGTAAATTGTCTCTAGTGTGTGTAAGTGTGTGAGAGATGCTGGTCGACACAGACTCGGTGGGCCAAAGGGCCTGTTTCCGTGCTGTATCTCTAAACTAAACTAATCTAGTGTCTAGAGAAAATTTGTATGTTTTCATTCTGTCTAATTATCAACATATATATTTCCTGTAGGAATTTCCCAGTGCCAATGCCCACGGTGTCTACATTTCACTTATAACAGAGAAGCTTTGATTGTAATATGGGCTGTTTAGATTTGGTTTTAGAGATACAGCTTTGACCCACTGAGTCCACGCCGACCATCCATCGAACACCCATTCGCACTACATCTCTGTCTCTGCAATGCTGCTTTCTAAGAATGCTATGGGCCATGTTCAAATCCAGTTATACTGTACATGCAGCCTTTAAGACTATTTTTAACTTGTTCTTGGGCAACAACCGTCGCTACTCTTCCCACAAAACAGTGATGACATT
This sequence comes from Leucoraja erinaceus, assembly GCF_028641065.1. Classification (NCBI taxonomy): domain Eukaryota; kingdom Metazoa; phylum Chordata; class Chondrichthyes; order Rajiformes; family Rajidae; genus Leucoraja; species Leucoraja erinaceus. The sequence continues at coordinate 110,658,770 of NC_073379.1, read as the reverse complement.
AAGAGTCAAGTACACAGTGTGTGACGAGTCACCTGTGGGTCAAATGGGATCTAAATTAGAAACATAGCAACGTGCAGGAAGAGGCTATTTGGCCCTTCGAGCCTGTACCTCCATTCATTGTGATCATGGCTGATCATCCACAATCAGTAACCCATGCCTGCCTTCTCCCCATATCCCTTGACTCCACTAGCCCCTAGAGCTCTATCTAACTCTCTCTTAAATCCATCCAGTGACTTGGCCTCCACTGCCCTCTGTGGCGGAGAATTCCACAAATTCATAACTCTCCGGGTGAAAAAGTTTTTTTCTCATTTCAGTTTAAAATGGACTCCCTTTTATTCTTAGACTGTGGCCCCTGGTTCTGGACTCGCCCAAGATTGGGAACATTTTTCCTGCATCTAGCTTGTCCAGTCCTTTTATAATTCTATTATATGTTTCTATAAGATACCCCCTCATCCTTCTAAATTCCAGTGAATACAAGCCCAGTCTTTCCAATCTCTCCTCATATGACAAGTATCGGCATTGGTTTGTTATTCGCATGTATTGAGCAAAAACCTTGCTTGCATGAAAGCCGGTCAAATAATTATACACTGAGTAAAAGTGCAATAGGTGGTCTAGGGAAAAGAATATGAGTGCACAATATGGCGTTATAGTGTTACAGCTATGGAGAAAGTGCAGATTAAAAAAAAATTTAGGATCTGCAATGAAATAGATTGGGATTCGAACTTCACCTATAGCTTATGGGAGGACTGTTCAGTAGGCTGATAACAGCAGGGAAGAAGATGTTTCTGAATCTGAGGATGCCTCCTTTCACGTTCTGGGTTGTCTGGTGGGAGAGAAGATGGAATGTGTGGGATGTAAATAGTAGAAACGTAGAAAATAGGTGCAGGAGGAGGCCATTCGGCCCTTCGAGCCAGCACCGCCATTCATTGTGATCATGGCTGATCGTACCCTATCAATAACCCGTGCTTGCTTTCTCCCCATATCCCTTGACTCCACCAGCCCCTAAAGCTCTATCTAACTCTCTCTTAAATCCATCCAGTGATGTGGCCTCCGCTGCCCTCTGTGGCAGGGAATTCAATAAATCTTTGATAAAAGGGTGGTGGGTATGGAACAAGCTGCCAGAAGAGGTAGGACAGATTTAGGCCAAATGGGACTAGTGTCAAATGGGACATGTTGGTCGATGTGGACAAACTGGGCCAAAAGGGCCTGTTTCCAAACTGTTTCACTGATCATTTAAGGGAATTTAAATTAATCTGTGGTTCCCAATCCTGATGAAAAAGGCAAGTAGATGTAAATTAATATTTAATTTATTTACAGTTAACTTCAGAGACGAAAGAAACCGTAAATATTGGAATAAGGAGCAAATATCATTGTTTGATTATCTTTTGTTATCTTTATATCTTTTTAAAAGTTACTTTCTAGTAGCTAATGTGAATTTATAAGAACTATTATTTATTTTAAATAATGTTTAATTTTTAATCACTTGTCTGAGAATCTCTACAACATTGGATAGCAAATTAGGGGAGGGCACCAGTAAATGCTGAATTAGGGGAGGGCACCTTTAAACGGGGAATTAGAGGAGGGCACCAGTAAATGCTGAATTAGGGGATTGCACCTTTAAACGGGGAATTAGAGGAGGGCACCAGTAAATGGGGAATTAGGGGAGGGCACCAGTAAATGGGGAATTAGGGGAGGGCACCTGTAAATGGGGAATTAGGGGAGGGCACCAGTAAATGGGGAATTAGGGGAGGGCACCAGTAAATGGGGAATTAGGGGAGGGCACCAGTAAATGGGGAATTAGGGGAGGGCACCAGTAAATGGGGAATTAGGGGAGGGCACCAGTAAATGGGGAATTAGGGGAGGGCACCTGTAAATGGGGAATTAGGGGAGGGCACCTGTAAATGGGGAATTAGGGGAGGGCACCAGTAAATGAGGACTAGGGGGATGTTGTAAATGGGGAATTTGGAGTCACAATGATTTTAACTCTCTATCAGATCTAAGTCTCTTATTCAAAGAATAACACGCCAACCTTCATAAATTCCCACTTTGCCTGTGACGAAATTACAAAAAATTCACAATACTAATGGGTCACGGTTTATTGTGTCTTGACTGGGACTGTAGCAGGGACATGTTGGCTGGTGTGGGCATGTTGGGCTCCACTCTGTATCACCTACTGACTCTATAGCTGCAGCAGCCAACCCTTCATTTCAATTTGTTCTATGTTCTGTTGATGAAGCACCCGGAGGAGACCTATGCACTCGCGGGGAGAGCGTGCGGGCTCCACAAAGTTTGCTGGGGTTGGGGCTGGCATTGAGGCTGGGTCTCTGGCGCTGCAAGACAGCAACTCTACCGCTGTGCTATTGTGCATAGTTAGTCCCAGCTCAGCACAGACATCGTGGGTTGAAGGGCTTGTTGCTGTGCTGTACTGTTCTATGTTCAATTGGGACTTCAGGCTAGCGCGGGAACAATGCACCAGTGGTGAGCGTGAGTGAGATGGTGGGTGTGGGCAGCAGGCTGGATGCATTGTAACTTTTGCAATTGCTGGTTTGCAATTGAACCTGTCTTTTAGCGAGAGTTAGATCATATTCATGGGTGACCAAGCAACAGCAGCCACGTGAATTCTCACACACAAATGGAAATGTCAGGTTTACTGCGAGGACACAAGGACATGGACATTTAGTGGGGCCACAGGGTGGTGATGAGGTAGAGTTGCTGCCTTACAGCGCTTGCAGCGCCGGTGACCCGTGTTTGATCCTGACTACGGGTGCTGTCTGTACAGAGCTTGTACGTTCTCCCCGTGACCGTGTGGGTATTGCCCCGAGATCTTCGGTTTCCCCCCACGCTCCAAAGATGTACAGGTTTGTAGGCTAATTGGCTAGGTATAAGTGTAAATTGTTCCAAGTGTGTAGGATAGTGTTAATGTGGGGGGGTCGCTGGTCGGGGTGGACTCGGTTGGCCGAAAGGCCTGTTTCCACACTGTATCCTAAAACTAAATTAAAACTAGACATGGAAAATCAGCTGCTTTCTATTGAATCTGAACATTGATATAATGGAATAATCTGGGTCCCATTAGTGCAGAACTAATTTTCTCTTAAGCCTGTGGTATTGCTTGTGTGATAACAGAATGCTGATCTCAGACCAAATATCATATCTCCAAATTTGTACAATTTCGTTTAACAGATGCTAAATAGTGTAATTGATCTGCTTGAAGCCAAATTGAATGAGTTCCCTCAGATTTGCCAGCATTTTATTTGCAGTGACCACAATCTGTCTGCAAGTCTAATAGATTTTATCCCCACTTGGCTCCGAGATTAGCATTCATCCCTTTGAATCTGGATGCACAAAGTTCAAGCCTCACTCTCCAAATGGACCTTTCTCCCTGCTCAGAGGGAAACAATGCTGTTTCTCTGATCCCGAGGATTAACACAAAATGCAATTTGCTAAACAGTCATAAAAACATTTCCATTTTGTCAGATTTCAAGATGCGATCCCACCTCTTCCAGTCTTGTTAGGCAGGTGACTTTAAAATAAAGGCTTCGTTCCCTGTCCTCTTTAAAGTACTGGTATCAGGTGCTTAGTTCGACATACATCGGTCTCTATTGACAGCTAATGAGTTGGCTGTTGGACATTCACGGCAAACAGTTAGCTGCACAGCTAACAACATCTATTTACTCAGGAAATACTTTGAGAACATTGAACAGTACAGCACAGGAATTGGACCTTCAGCTCACAATACCTAGTTAAGATAAGATCGTAAGATCATAAGCAATGGGAGCAAAATTAGGCCATTGGGCCCATCAAGTCTACCGCGCCATTAAATCTATCTCTCCTTCCTAACCCCATGTTCCTGGCTTCTCCCCATAACCTCTGACACCTATACTATTTAAGAATCTATCTGTCCCTGCCTTAAATATATCCACTGACTTGGCCTCCACAGCCTTCTGTGGCAAAGAATTCCACAGATTCCCCATCCTCTGACTAAAGAAATTCCTCCACATTTCCTTCCTAAAACAATGTCCTCTAATTTGGAGGCTATGACCTCTGATCCAACTCTGTACACACAACACTCGTGGTCAGGATCAAATCCAGGTCTCTGGTGCTGTAAGGCAGCAACTATCCCTGCACCACCATGCCACCCTTCAACCTTTCCCCCTTCAACAAACTAAATCTTTCGCACTGGTACAACCAGACTGCTGATACTCCTGAGAAGATTACGGAGAGTCGGTTTGTCAAGGAGGACTCTCTCTAACGTCTACAGGTGCACAGTAGAGAGCATGCTGACCGGTTGCATCGTGCTGATCGGCATTTGACTCTGGAGAGGAAAAGACTACAAAAAGTAGGATCATCGGCTCTGACCTTCCTTCCATCGAGGGGATTTATCGCAGTCTCTGCCTCAAAAAACTCATCAAAGACTACATCCTGGTGCACACTCATCTCCCCGCTACCTTCAGGTAGTACAGGAGCCTGAAGACTGCAACAACCAGGTTCAGGAATAGCTACTTCCCACAGCCATCAGGCTATTAAACCTGGTTCGGACAAAACTCTTGATTATTAATAACCACTTTCTGTTATTTGCACTTTACCAGTTTATTTATTCATGTTTGTATATATTTATATCATGGTATATGGACACATTTATCTGTTTTGTAGTAAATGCCTACTATGTTCTGTGTGCTGAAGCAAAGCAAGAATTTCATTGTCCTATACAGGGACACATGACAATAAACTCACTTGAATCTTGAATCTTTGCAAAAAAATCCGCTCTTTCCCACATTTTGCACAATCTGGATTTGTCTCACCCAACATTCACATCACCCCCCCTCAACCATGCTCTCCTCATATCCATTTCAAGCCCATCCTGCTCACTATGATTCCCCCCCCAACCGCTTTATCCACCATTGTCCCCGTCTCCCTATTCCTGAGCTGTGACCTTTCATATAAATCGGACACGCCTTCAGGCGGAGGGAGAATCCAGGGAAAATAAAATCATCACAGTGAGACTGATTTAAAGCCCCCCTGGCCTTCAGGTAACCCAGCCATAATTCATAGCAGTTGCCACCCCAGCCCACACGTCTTGCCCCATCAACTACCCTCCAGTTGCTGCCTTATCAAGGCTGGCAGGATCATCAAAGACCCGCACCATCCTGGCCACACACTCATCTCCCTGCTACCTTCAGGTAGAAGGTACAGGAGCCTGAAGATTGCAACAACCAGGTTCAGGAATAACTACTTCCCACAGCCATCAGGTTATTAAACCTGGCTCGGACAAATCTCTGAACATTAATAGCCCATTATCTGTTATTTGCACTTTATCAGTTTATTTATTCATGTGTGTATATATTTATATTATGGTATATGGACACTCTGATCTGTTTTGTAGCCATGCCTGCTATTTTCTGTGTGCTGAAGCAAAGCAAGGATTTCATTGTCCTATCAGGGACACATGACAATAAACTCTCTTGAACTTGAACTTGAACTTCCTCACCTGACACCCCCACAATAATGAGTTGCCACAGTTTCCACGGAGCAGTCTTGCGCCACGCTAACTTTGTTTACGGTTCCATCGTGGGGAGTTTGTTTTGCTTGCTAAATACTGCTATTCATCTACATGTAGTGCTCAGGCTTGAACTCAGAAGATCACAAGCTGGAGATATAGATCATGATTTAGTCAAGTATTTTACACAGCATGTTGCAGACAGTGAAAGATGCTTTGACATTATTCTGATTACTATTGTTGTGACAGCTCATTCATCTGAACCCTCCAGGAGACATTGTCAAATTAAGTCACTGGATTCTGATGGGATTGACTGAACACTGACACTAGCCACATACTGATGAGAGAGAGTGGGAATCATGAACAATTGCTTATCCAGGAAGCTGTATGAATGAATGTTGTAATACAGGGGTTCAGTATCTTACAACTAATGATTATCCTGTATGAGTCTATCATTGTAAATCCCAAGCGTGGGTTCATTATTTTCCTTTTCAAGCAAATTGGTCTGTACAAATTGCTACTCTGCATATTCACATGTGCATCCACATGCTGAGAAAGACATGAATGATTCATATCAAGCCTCTTCTCATTAAATGCTCATTTGGCCTGCTTTGCAAAGATTAAGGTGCAGTAGTAAAAGTCAGCATCATCTGGTATTAGTCGTGAAATGATACAATGATTTGATGCATCCAATCCCCAGGATGGATCTTCAGAAACGTCTAGCCACATTTCCACTAAAATGAGATGCCTGGTCCACCCACATCTAATGAATGATGGACTTCGTTAAAGCTCATTTCATCCTTTTAAACAGAATTCATATTGGTACCAGGACCAAACTCCAGCATTTAGATACAATGACAATGGGTGTATGGATGTAGATTTCAATCTTGTGAAGACACAAGAGATTCCAGATGCAGGAATCTTGCTCCTGGTAGGGTCACGCATAGCGGTAAGGTCTAGGGGGAGGTCTCTGACAAAGAGCAATCCAACCAAGACCTGGATGATGGTGGAACAGGCGGAGGACGATGGCTGACCTTAGTGAAGTGTCACAACGGCTGGGAAGGCGGATGAAGGCTGCGGCAGAAAAGGGTCTCCGGTCATCTAGGACTCCATGCCACTGGATTCTGACCCAGATCTGTTAAGGACCGTGGGGTGGCTGTCTATGCACCAGTCTCCCCACATTAAACAAAGTCGCGCACAGGCGCATATACTCGTTCCGAGTGACCGCTAATGATGATGAGCAAAAAACAAAGTGGTGGAGGAAGTCAGTGGGACTGTGGGGGGAACCAACAGTAAACGTGGTTTCCCCTCTGCTGTTGTGGTTGGAGCCCTCATTCATGTCTCCGCCACATCTGCTCTTGCTCCTCCTCACCCCCAGATGGAACAAGGATAGAATTTCCCAGTCCTCACCTTTCATGTCCACATCCAACACATCATTCTCCACCATCTTATTCCACCACCAAAGATCACCTTCCGCTTTCCGCAGAGATCACTCCCTCTGCAGCTCAACTCTTCCCACCCTACCCGTCCCCTCCGGAGGCACTTTCTCCAGCAACCTGCTCCTGCATCTATCTCCTCTCTCCCCTCCGACCAGGGACCATAGCAGTCCTTTCCCTTTTAGTAGAGGTTTTCCGTGCACTGATGGCGGAAATTGTGATACTACTGAGGAAGATGAATCATTTGTAATGTGTTGAATCCGAGAGCTTACATACGGAGGAAGGATGATGGGGAAAAATGGCCAACATTGGGAACCTAAAGATGTTAGTGAGGCAATGAATAGATTCAACATGATGTTAAGGTTCCTCCGCACAGCTAGTTTAGTTAACGTAAACACTGGAGGTCGTGAACTAAGCTGAAGGTAATAAAGCTGCTCAGGAAATAGGTATTTGTGCATTTGTTAGGTACATGGGACAGTGGTTTAAAAATAACAGGGATAATAAGTTTAAAGATAACTGGAGAAAGACAAAGATTAAAGGCTACTGATACATTGATCAATGATGACATTTCAAACATTTTAAATCCACAAGTAACGATTGTTTTAATGGTACAGGTGCACAACCTTTTATCCGACGATCCAAATAACGAAAACCTCCGAATAGCGACATTTTTTCGGTCCTTGAAGAAAGGTCCTTGAAAACCGAGGGCGGCCCGCAGAGGTGACAGCGGAACCTCCGGTCGGTCCTCGAAGAAAGGGGAACTAAATCCCCATTCATAAAAGAGAAGGTGAGGGTATATTGCACGGGGGGGTTAATAATTGACAATATGCTGCTACCTGCCAGCTGCGTTAAAAAGTTCCCACGGTAGACTCACGATACACAGTGTATCGTGAGTCTTGCGTGGGAACTTTTTTAACAGCGTGCAGGCAGCAGCAGATTGTCGCTCCCTTCAGTTTCACCCCCCCCCCCCCTACACCCCTCTGCTTCCCAGCCATGTGTGTGACCCCATCCCTCCCCTCTCCAACTCACCGCCCATTGCACCGGCGCAGGGGCTTTGTACTGTTTTCACATCGGCGACGGCAGCTGGTCAGTGCAGTCACCGGAGACGTCAGGACCAATTGGACATCGACCACCAGGCCCACTGCAAGCACTGAGATCCCAGAGACCCACAGCCAGCAGCAGCCCAGCCCAGCCCCGCTCCAACTACAGAGGAACCTGGGTTGCGGATGACGGGGCGCAGCTCGGGGCGTCGTAGGGGCCCATCGGGGAGTGGGTTCCTGTTGGTCCTGACGTCTCCGGCCACCTGCTACCCTCCGGGAACTGTACCGCCCTTGCAGGAGAGTGGGGTTGTTTGCAGTTGCAGAGGGAGGGGGCAAGGGCGGTACAGTTCCCAGTCTCAGCTCCAGTCCAGGGGGGTGGCCGGAGACGTCAGGACCAACGGGACAGCGACCCCCCAGGCCCACTGCAAGCACGGAGATCCCAGAGACCCACAGCCAGCAGCAACTCCAGCCCAGCCCCGCTCCAACTCCAGAAGAACACGTAGGGGCAGAAGCGGATGGTGTGCAAGGTGTTCTTGGGGTGGCGCAGCTCGGGCTGTGGGCAAACTGCCACTTGTCGCCGTAGCGGCCCATCGGGGAGAGGATTCCTCTGGAGTTGGAGGGGGAGGGGGGTATTGTGCTGTTTGATCACCCCCTGCTATCCCAGGGACAGGGAGACACAGCGGCTTTTTAGACTGGTGGGCAATCACTTCCAAAGTTCTGCCCACACAGTCAGTACACCTCTCCTACACTGCATTTCATACAAACATTTATTCTGCATGAAAAAACGACATTGAAGACTCAAACTCGCGACCGAGTAACTGCCGGGATCAAGGCGCAAACTCGCGACCTTGCGGATATGAGCCGAGCACTCTACCACTGAGCCAGCCGTTAAAATCTACGCTAAAAAATTTCCATTCCGAAGACCGACAAATTCTGAATTACGAAAAGTGTCTGGTCCCAAGGCTTTCGGATAAAAGGTTGTGCACCTGTATATAAAAATGCTGTAGATACTGTGAATCTTTGAAACACTTTGGGTTCTCTCAGTGTTTCACAGTGCACACTGTTAAAACCTTCAATAAACCGACTTGTTCATGAGTCTCACCACTGATCTATGAGATGTTTTATTTTATGTCTGTTCCTATCTGAGCTGGAACCCAAGTACAGCTAGATTCAGGGTACAGGTAAATTATGTCTTAAATGCACCTCCTCCAAACTTATTTGGCCTTCTGGACAATCTAGACCCCTTGCAATTTGCATACAGGTCTACAGAGGATGTTATTTCTCTTGCACATCATAGAAACATAGAAATTAGGTGCAGGAGTAGGCCATTCGGCCCTTCGAGCCTGCACCGCCATTGAATATGATCATGACTGATCAGCCAACTCAGTATCCCATACCTGCCTTCTCTCCATACCCTCTGATCCCCTTAGACACAAGGGCCACATCTAACTCCCTCTTGAATATAGTCAATGAACTGGCCTCGACTACCCTCTGTGGCAGAGAGTTCCAGAGATTCACCACTCTCTGTGTGAAAAAAGTTCTTCTCATCTCGGTTTTAAAAGGATTTTCCCCTTTATCCTTAAGCTGTGACCCCTTGTCCTGGACTTCCCCAACATCGGGAACATCTTCCTGCATCTAGCCTGTCCAACCCCTTAAGAATTTTGTAAGTTTCTATAAGATCCCCTCTCAATCTCCTAAATTCTAGAGAGTATAAACCAAGTCTATCCAGTCTTTCTTCATAAGACAGTCCTGACATCCCAAGAAACAGTCTGTTGAACCTTCTCTGCACTCCCTCTATGGCAATAATGTCCTTCCTCAGCTGTGGATCACCTTGACAATAAGAACATCTACTTAGGATGCTATTCACTGTCTACAACTCAGGCTCCAACACCGTAATACCAAATGAGCTCATCCCTAAACCTCTAGACCTTGGCCTTGGGGCCTCGAGCTGCACTGGCTTGTGGACATCTTGAATGATGCGTCTCAATCAGTGGACATTAGTCATACCATTTCCCCAGGTTTATGTGCTCAGTCCCTTGATTTGATTTTGATTTTGATTTGATTTAATTTATTGTCATTGTCTTCAACGAAGAGACAATTAAATTATTTTTCCCTTAGTCATTCCCCCCCCCCACATAAAATACCGAAAAAACCCTAAAAAAAAACAACAACAAAAAACACACTCTAAACATAAGAAAATAAAATAAGACAGCCAGACCGTGGGAGGAAGCAGCTAGCAACAGCACCACTGGATGTCCAGAGCTCTCCTCCCTGTACTCTCATGACAGTGCGGCCAAGAAGAATGGCAACTCGATGGTTAAGTTTGTCGACCATACCACTATTGTAGGCTTGATCAAAAACAACAATGAGACAAGGGACAGGAAAGGGGTTGAGAACGTCATGTCATGGTGTGAAGACACACCCGGACCCTCGATGTCAGCAAGATGAACGAGATAGTTGTGGATCTAAGGAATCACAAAAATTGGTTGTTGACATTGGGAAGCGTGAGGGCGAACACAACCTTGCCTTCATCAATGGAGCTGCTGTAGAACCGGTCGACAGCTTCAAGTTCCTGGGCACGCATACTGCCAGCAACCTAACCTGATCCGTTTATATTAATGCAGGGATCAAGAAAGCGCATCAACATATATATTTTCTTGGGCGATTGAGAAGATTTGTCATGTCCATGAGGATTATTTCAAACTTCTACTGATGCACTACAGAAAATATTCTGATGGGATGCATCTCAGCCTGGAAAAGCCACTACTCTTCTCTTGACTGTCTGAACCTGCAGGGAGTGGTGAATGCAACCCAGACCCTCACGGGCTGGTCACTGCCTTCCATCCTATCCATCCTCACAGTGCATTGCATCAGGAAGGATGGAAGCATCGTTAACAATGTCTATATGCTGGTCATTCCCTTTTTTGTACTTCTATCTACTAGGAGAACATGCAGCAGCTTGAAAGCTTAGTTGTCCAGACTGAAGAACAACTTGTATTCGAAGGAACTGCAGATGCTGGTTTAAACCAACTTCTTCCCCACTGTTATTAGACCCCTGAACTAATCACCTGTTTGATACACTCTTCCTGGAGGTGTTGTCAAGTACTTCCGTGTCCTTGGCACGCTAATTACGCGACTTCGTGGTCGCGTTGAGGCGTGCGACTTCATGCGTCCGCACAGCCGTCTGGAGCGCGTGACGTCATTTGAAGATGGACACAAAGCTGGAGTAACTCAGCGGGACCGGCAGCATCTCTGGAGAGAAGCAATGGGTGACGTTTCGTGTCGAGACCCTTCTTCAGTCTGAAAGTAGAGTCTTGACCCGAAACATCACCCATTGCTTCTCTCCAGAGATGCTGCCGGTCCCGCTGAGTTACTCCAGCATTTTGTGTCTATCTTCAATTCTCTTGGCCCCGCTCTGAGAGTAGAAGTGGGGGCGGATCCGGACCGCAACGGCCGTGAGCCCCAGGCTGAGCTCGGTGATCGTTTGCCTGCTTCTGCTGCTGTTGGAGGTGAGACGTTGCATCGCGCCAGGGTCTTGGGCCTGTCCCACTTTGGCCGTCAGTTACGCGACAGACCGTTGGCGCGCGGAGATTTAATTCGGTACAAAATCCCGGAGCGCCGCGCGATATCGCGCACAACTACATACCCCTCCGTGCTTCTTAGTGGGACTGGCCCCGCGCGGCCACACGATGCCCGTGTGCCTCAACGCGACAACGAGGTCACGTAATTTGCATGCAAAGGACACGTAAGTGGGACAGGCCCTTTAATCTTAGCTCGATTTCATTTAGTTATTCCATTATGGTGCTTTAATATTCTTTTGCACTGCTTCACAACCTTGTACCATTCTACTCTATTGCACTCAGTATTGTGCTTATCATATATTATGCTTATTATTTACTCTGTACGCTTCATATCAACAGGGAATTTCATTGCTCCCCATAAACTAATCAGACAATAATCTAATCTTAATTTAATTGTAAGAAAATTATTTCACTGTGTGTTAGCACTTTCCATACGTGACATGAAAGCAGCACTAAACCATTCCTTAATTAGTCATAGAGTGATACATTGTGGAAACAGCTCCTTCGGCCCAACTTGCCCACACCGGCCAACATGTCCCAGCTACACTAGTCCCACCTACCTGCGTTTGGTCCATATCCCTCCAAACCTGTCCTATCCATGTACCTGTCTAACTGCTTCTTAAACATTGGGATAGTCCCAGCCTCAACTACCTCCTCTGGCAGCTTGTTCCATACACTCACCACCCTTTGTGTGAAAAAATTACCCCTCAGATTCCTATTAAATCTTTTCTCCTTCACCTTGAACCTATGTATTCTGTTCCTCGATTGCTCTACTCTGGGCAAGACATTCTATGGATCTACTGTACCCAATCTATTCCTCTCATGATTTTATACAATGGTGAAAAATTAATTTTACTTTTGAATACAACTTCAGTATATAACTGAATCCTGTAATCCCTTTGGAAACAGGTGAATGAAAAGCGGAGCAAAGCCAGTTGGCCAAACATTTGTGTCTTGGTCCACACTAAGAATTCATATCTCAATATTAAATTAGAGAGGATTTAGAAATGCATATTAATCAAGCACAGCCAGCATGGAACTGCTGGAAACAAGTTATGTTTCACAAATGTAATGCTTGAGGTGATCATCAGTTTTTTTTAAAGAGTGTACAGTAGATGTTAAAGCAGATTTTTTTTTTGGGGGGGGGGGGGGTCTCCTCTAACATTGGCATAAACTGAGGGTTTAGGTCGGCACAGCGTAGAGTTGCTGCCTTACAGCGCCAGATAACCGCCTTCAATCCTGACCATGGGTGCTTGTCTGTATGGAGTTTGTACATACTCCCTGTGACTGCATGGATTTTCTCCGGGTGCCTTGGTTTATTCCCACTCACCAATGACTTACAGGTTTGTAGGTTAATTGACTTCAGTAAAATTGTAAAATTGTCCCTCGTGTGTGGGATAGTGTACAGGAGATCGCTGATCGTCACGGACTGATGGGCCGAAGGGCCAGTTTCTGTGCTGTATCTCTAAAATCAGTCAGGGTGGGCAGCAGGACATCAAAAACCATAGCCGTGAGCACTGGCTCACCGCAAGGCTGTGTCCTAAGCCCCCTTCTGTTTAGTCTGCTGACACACGACTGTACTGCCAGACTCAATAACAACTTCATCAACAAGTTCGCTGATGACACAACAGTGGTGGGTCTCATCAGTGACAATGATGAATCGGCGTACAGGATGGAGGTGGAGCTGCTCACAGGTTGGTGCAAATCCCACAACCTCATTCTTAACGTGGGAAAAACTAAGGAGATGGTGGTTGACTTCAGGAGGGCGGGGAAACATCACCATACACCTCTGCACATCGACGGAGTTGATGTGGAAAGGGTCAGCAGCATGAAGTTCTTAGGACTACACCTGTCTGATGACCTGACGTCCACAGCCAACACCACAGCTCTGGTCAAGAGAGCCCAGCAGCGACTTCACCCTCTCCGAAGATTACGTAAAGCAGGCCTCCCCACCACACACCTACGGACTTTTTATAGGGGGACTGTCAAGAGCACACTGACATACGGCATCACTTCCTGGTTCGGGAGCTGCAAGGCGTACGAACGGCACCAACTGGACAGGATAGTGAAGACCGCAAGCAGGATTATTGGTGCTCTACTCCCCTTCCTGCTGGACATATACAAGAAGAGATGTATCAACAGAGCCATCTCCATCATCAAAGACCCTTACCACCCATCGCATGACATTTTCTCCATCCTCCCATCTGGGAAGAGGTACAGGAGCATTAGCTGCAAAACCACCAGGATGCTCCTCAGCTTCTTCCCACAGGCTATAAGACTGTTAAATGGACTTTGCCCCCTGCCAAGTATCGCGCACAAACCCCCACACTGCAGCAGAGCCACTGTTGTGCCGCTGCTGGTCGGAACGGCTGTTGAATGTTTAGTAGAGTGTTAAATTTGTTCATGACATGTATTTTTTATTTTTATTTCTATTTATTTTTTCATGTACACTGAATGGACACTGGTTGAGCAACGTTTTTTTGTTTCCTCTGGGTATGCAAATACTCAGGAAATGACAATAAAGATATACAAAATCTAAAGTCAGAGAACAGTCTGATTACCACTTCTCTGAGCTTCACATTCAAGCTTCTGGCATAGGTATGGTAGAAAAGAGAGGAATCTTATGGAAGTTTTATACAGAGTTTGCACATTCTCTTTGCGACTATTTTCTCCTGTATCCACAAAAACAGCTGTTAATTTAACGGGCCACTGTAAATTGCTCCTGGTGTCCTGGTTGTAGTAGTGGTCTGGGGCACTTTGATGGGAATTTGGAAGAATAAAATGGGACTAGAGTAAATGTTTGCCTGATGTCTGGCGTGGATTCAGCAGGCTGGATGACCTGTTTCTGTGTGGCAGTGATACATGCTCCAATGCGTGTCATGTGGATGTTCTGAAGTTATTTAATAAGGTGCACCACAGGATGCTATCTAGATAGATTCAAGCATATTACGCAAGAGGAAATATAGTAAATAACTTGGTAAATTGTGCCGGCGTGCCATGCCGCAGGAGGTCACACCCCCCACACACCACGGCCATAACCAACATCAGGCCTGGCTCGTCCTCCGTGGAACCGGGAACACTGCCACAGGGGGAAGCTGCCGAGCCAATAGACAATAGGCAATAGGTGCAGGAGTAGGCCATTCGGCCCTTTGAGCCAGCACTGCCATTCAATGTGATCATGGCTGATCATCCCCAATCAGTACCCCGTTCCTGCCTTCTCCCCATATCTCCTGACTCCGCTAGCTTTAAAAGCCCTATCTAGCTCTCTCTTGAAAGCATCCAGAGAACCTGCCTCCACCACCCTCTGAGGCAGAGAATTCCACAGACTCACCACTCTCTGTGAGGAAAAAGTGTTTCCTTGTGTGGTCCGTTCTTAATGGCTTACTCCTTATTCTTAAACTGTGGCCCCTGGTTCTGGACTCCCCCAACATCGGGAACATGTTTCCTGCTCTAGCGTGTCCAAGCCCTTAACAATCTTATAGGTTTCAATGAGATTCCCTCTCATCCTTCTAAACTCCAGGGTGTACAAGCCCAGCTGCTCCATTCTCTCAGCATATGATAGTCCCCCCATCCCGGGGATTAACCTTGTAAACCTACGCTGCACTCCCTCAATAGCAAGAATGTCCTTCCTCAAACTAGGAGACCAAAACTGCACACAATACTCCAGGTGTGGTCTCACTAGGGCCGTGTACAACTGCACAACCGTGGCTCGCCCCGTGGACTGGAGAGGAGGAAACCAGACAGAAGATTGGTAAGCAGACCGGCTGTTAGAGGCAGTGCAGTGCACATTGGCGGTGGAGTTGCCCTGCAGCAGTGTGGGGCTTGGCTGAAATGGGCGTCGCTCCGAGATGGCCGAACACGTGGGCTGGATGCTGCCTGAAGCGGCACTGACTGGTCGCTGGAGCAGCGGCAGAGGACACCAACGGCCACGCTTGGCCAGGCCGACTCTGCAATGCCACCAGGACTAGGGACCTTCATGGTTAGGTGAAGAACTCTGTATCTATGAGAACTGGCACTTGAAAATGGAGCCAAATCTAGAAACTGTGTACTGTCTCAGCATACTATATAACCATATAACCATATAACAATTACAGCCCAGAAACAGGCCATCTCGGCCCTACAAGTCCGTGCCGAACAACTTTTTTTTTCCCCTTAGTCCCACCTGCCTGCACTCATACCATAACCCTCCATTCCCTTCTCATCCATATGCCTATCCAATTTATTTTTAAATGATACCAATGAACCTGCCTCCACCACTTCCATTGGAAGCTCATTCCACACAGCCACCACTCTCTGAGTAAAGAAGTTCCCCCTCATATTACCCCTAAACTTCTGTCCCTTAATTCTCAAGTCATGTCCTCTTGTTTGAATCTTCCCTACTCTCAAAGGGAAAAGCTTGTCCACATCAACTCTGTCTATCCCTCTCATCATTTTAAAGACCTCTATCAAGCTCCCCTTAACCTTCTGCGCTCCAGAGAATAAAGACCTAACTTATTCAACCTATTCCTTGTACAATTTTAACATTACATCCCAGCTTCTATACTCAATGCTCTGATTTATAAATGCTAGCATACCAAAAACTTTCTTTACCACCCTATCTATATGAGATTCCAACTTCAAGGAACTATGCACGGTTATACCCAGATCCCTCTGTTCAACTGTATTCTTCAATTCCCTACCATTTACCATGTACGTCCTATTTTGATTTGTCCTGCCAAGGTGTAGCACCTCACATTTATCAGCATTAAATTCCATCTGCCATCTTTCAGCCCATTTTTCCAAATGGCCTACACTTGGCTATACACTTGTACTGCATCTGAGATGCTTGTCTAAGGTGCATCAAAATGTTTACGTATAGTGATACTTGCACTGAACTGCACAGAAAAACAAATTTCACAGGACCTCCCCACACACGCCAAATAAAGAACCACTGACAGGTGAGGGAGGAAGAAAATAGCAGACGGGCCTAAGATGTGCAACAATGGTTTCATTTGGACAAGTATATGGGGCACTGCTTGAAAGTTTAGTGCAAACACTAAAATAATTCATATAAACATTAAAAGGCTAAGGGACTGCATCCTAACAGCTGTAATTTAATGTGTACTAAATGTGAGGTATTATCTGGGAATGAAAACAAAGGCTCGGTGCTTCCATGGCCCTGGAAAGCTGCTTTCAATCAGCATTGCTCAACAGGATAACAAAGTTAAGAACTGCATCCGCTGCTCTAGATGTCAGCTGATTTACATCGGGGAGACTAAGCGGAGGTTGGGCGATCGTTTCGCCGAACACCTCCGCTCAGTCCGCAATAACCAACCTAAACTCCCGGTGGCTCAGCACTTCAACTCCTCCTCCCATTCCCAATCCAACTTCTCTGTCCTGGATCTCCTCCATTGCCAGAGTGAGCAACACCGGAAATTGGAGGAACAGCACCTCATATTCCGCCCGGGTTGCCTGCATCCGGCAGGCATGAACATTGAATTCTCCCAGTTTTGCTGGCTGCACCCGCTGAGTTTCTCCAGCATTTTTGTGTACCTTCGATCTTCCAGCATCTGCAGTTCCTTCTTGAACACAGGATAACAAAGTGGTTTCTATACACAATTTTACAATGCGCCAGATAGCAAAGTGGTGCAGCCAGTAAAGTTGCTGCTTCATAGCTCCAGTCATTCTGATTCAATCGTGACCTCCCGTGAACTGTGTGTGCAGCTTGAGTCCTTTCCCAGTGAACACATTGGTTTCCTCTGGATGCTCCAGTTCCCTCGCTGCTGGTAGGTTAATGAGAGCCAGCTAACTCGATAAAGAACTGGCTGAATGGTAGGAGGCTGAGGGTGGTGGCTGTAAGTTGTTTCTCAGACTGCAGGCCTGTGACCAGTGGGTCAAAAAATATTGGCTGCCAGGAGACAAAGGGGGCCCACCCACAAATACAATGCTATCATTTACCAGGGGCCCACTTGCCATCACTTCATCAGGGGCCCACTTGCCATCGGGCAAGCTGACACCCTGGCCAGACTGCCACTGCCTGTGACTCAGGGTTCAGTGTATAGTTTAGAGATACAGTGCGGGAACAGGCACTTTGGCCCACACCGGCCACCGGACCCCACACATTAACACTATTCTACACACACTGAGGACAATTTCCATTCATACCAAGCCAATTAACCAGCAAACCCGTACATCTTTGGAGCGTGGGAGGAAACGGAAGATCTTGGAGTAAATCCACGCGGTCATGGGGAGAACGTACAAAGTCCGTACAGACAGTACCCGTAATCGGGATCGAACCCGGGTCTGCAGCGCTGCAAGGCAATAACTCTACCACTGCACCACCATGCAGCCAGTGCTGTTTGGCAAAGATAGTTTACTGAAGACTCTAAAATAAATGGTTTGTTGTCATTGAAGATGGTTACCAAGAATTACAGAGGGATCTTGATCAGCAGGGTAAGTGGGACATAGAATGGCAATTGGAGCTAATTCATATTACCATATAACAATTACAGCACGGAAACAGGCCATCTCGGCCCTTCTAGTCCGTGCCGAACACGTATTCTCCCCTAGTCCCATCTACCTGCGCTCAGACCATAACCCTCCATTCTTTTCTCGTCCATATAACTATCCAATTTATTTTTAAATTATAAAATCAAACCTGCCTCCCCACCTTCACTGGAAGCTCATTCCACACAGCCACCACTCTCTGAGTAAAGAAGTTCCCCCTCATGTTACCCCTAAACTTCTGTCCCTTAATTCTCAAATCATGTCCTCTTGTTTGAATCTTCCCTATTCTCAATGGAAAAAGCTTATTCACATCAACTCTGTCTATCCCTCTCATCATTTTAAAGACCTCTATCAAGTCCCCCCTTAACCTTCTGCGCTCCAAAGAATAAAGAACTAACGTTCAACATTTCTCTATAACTTCAGTTAAGTATGAGGTGTCAAACCAGGGCAGGACCTTCACAGTTAACGGCAGGACCCTGGGGAATGTTTCAGTGTAGAAATTCTCAGAGTACAAGTACATAGTTCCCTGATGATCTCACATTTGATTCTGGGAATTCATTAAAGGCAGTGCTGTTAATACGAGTCCAAGGCCTCTCAATGTGTTTGATACAAAACCCAGGTTTCACAGCCAAAATAAAAAGTTGGTATGACCACAGCATTGCATACAAGAGCTTGGTTCGAGTCTGGAGGTCACAATTGTTCAAATCATAATACGTTAGATTCACAGTGGCAGCGTTCACATATCTGATCCTCTGCTGGATATCTTTGTCAAGAGTCAATCGTGTTTAAGTGGCATATGTACTAGCGATGAAACAATTAAATTCTTACTTGCTGCAACTAGATGCAGGAAGATTGTTCCCGATGTTGGGGAAGTCCAGAACAAGGGGTCACTGTTTAAGGATAAGGGGGAATTCTTTTAGGACGGAGATGAGGAAAACATTTTTCACACAGAGAGTGGTGAATCTCTGGAATTCTCTGCCACAGAAGGTAGTTGAGGCCAGTTCATTGGCTATATTTAAGAGGGAGTTAGATGTGGCCCTTGTGGCTAAAGGGATCAGGGGGTATGGAGAGAAGGTGGGTACAGGATACTGAGTTGGATGATCAGCCATGATCATATTGAATGGTGGTGCAGGTTCGAAGGGCCGAAGGACCGAATTGCCTACTCCTGGACCTATTTTCTATGTTAACAGTCCATCAAACGTAGGAGCAGAATTTGGACATTGAGTCCATTCCACCATCCAATCTTGGCTGATCTATTTTTCCTTCTCAACCCCATTCTCCTGCCTTCCCGTAATTTTTGACACCCTTACTAATCAAGAATCTATTGATTTCCTCTTTAAAAGTACCTAATACCTTAGCTTCCACATCTGTCTGTGGCAATGAATTTCACAGAATCATCACTCTCTAGTTAAATAAATTCCTCCTCATCTCCGTTTTAAAGGTATTATATTTAAAGGTATTAAATGTATTATATAGGTACTTTTATTCTGAGGCTGTGCTATAAATGCAATAATACAGATAATATAATCGAGAATACAATAAACTAGTAATCTGGGCAACCATGTTAATGGTGCAAAAATATAACGTCTGTAATGTAACCATAGAGATGGTCCATAGTAGATGAAGGTTGCTGAGGTTGGTGTTGTGTAGTGTTCACAAGACTGATAGTTGTTGCAAAGCAGTTGTTCGTGAATGTGGTGGTCATGGTTTTATAGTCTATGAAAGTAAGCATTCAGGTACAGCAGGCAGTGAAGAAAGCGAATGAGATGTTGGCCATTATAACAAGAGCAATCGAATATAGGAGCAAAGAGGTCTTTCTGCAGTTGTACAGAGCCCTAGTGAGACCACACCTGGAGTATTGTGTACAGTTTTGGTCTCCTGATTTGAGGAAGGACATTCTTGCTATTGAGGGAGTGCAGCGTAGGTTTACAAGGTTAATTTCCGGGATGGCGGGACTGTCATATGCTGAGAAAATGGAGCAGCTGGGCTTGTACACTCTGGAGTTTAGAAGGATGAGAGGATATCTCATTGAAACATATAAGATTGTTAAGGGCTTGGACATGCTAGAGGCAGGAAACATGTTCCCGATGTTGGGGGAGTCCAGAACCAGGGGCCACAGTTTAAGAATAAGGGGTAAGCCATTTAGAACAGAGACGAGGAAACACATTTTCTCACAGAGAGTTGTGAGTCTGCGGAATTCTCTGCCTCAGAGGGCGGTGGAGGCAGGTTCTCTGGATGCTTTCAAGAGAGAACTAGATAGGGCTCTTAAAGATAGCGGAGTCAGGAGATATGGGGAGACGGCAGGAACGGGGTACTGATTGGGGATCCATGATCACATTGAATGCTGTTGCTGGCTTGAAGGGCTGAATGGCCTACTCCTGCACCTATTGTTTATTGTTTTTAGGCTATTGAACCTTCTTTGCAATGAGAGCATTTTTTCCAAAATGAGAGCATGGATAGAATGGTTTGGATCTTTGTAGATATTGGTTGCCTTTTCAAAGCAGTGTCCCTATAAATCCCAATGTTGGTGGTTGAGATCGGTACCCATGATGGATCAGATGTCTACCACTCTCTGTAGCCTCCTACGATCCTGGGAACCAGGCGTTGATGCAACCAGTCAGTGTGCTCTCCACTGTACACCTGTAGATATTCAATAGAGTGGGTATCGACGTAACAAATCTCCTCGAATCTTAGAAGGATGTGGAGGCCTTGTTGAGCTTTCTTCGAAATTGCATTGATGTGCTGGGCCCAGAACAAGACCCGAAGATATATGCATGTCCAGGAACTTGCAGCTGTTGACTATCACCACCATTGTCCCACTATTAAGACAGGTTTGTGGATCATTGACAAGTGTAGTATTTGTCAAAATATTGTCAATCTCAAAAACGTTGAACGGACCAGACATGCACACATGTGCGGGCTTGATTATGTAATGACACTTCAATAATTGCAGTATAATGTGGATAAATGTGAGGTTATCCATTTTGGTGGCAAAAACAGGAAAGCAGGCTATTATCTAAATGGTGGCCGATTGGGAAAGGGGGAGATGCAGCGAGACCTGGGTGTCATGGTACACCAGTCATTGAAGGTAGGCATGCAGGTGCAGCAGGCAGTAAAGAAAGCGAATGGTATGTTGGCTTTCATAGCAAAAGGATTTGAGTATAGGAGCAGGGAGGTTCTACTGCAGTTGTACAGGGTCTTGGTGAGACCACACCTGGAGTATTGCATACAGTTTTGGTCTCCAAATCTGAGGAAGGACATTATTGCCATAGAGGGAGTGCAGAGAAGGTTCACCAGACTGATTCCTGGGATGTCAGGACTGTCTTATGAAGAAAGACTGGATAGACTTGGTTTATACTCTCTAGAATTTAGGAGATTGAGAGGGGATCTTATAGAAACTTACAAAATTATTAAGGGGTTGGACAGGCTAGATGCAGGAAGATTGTTCCCGATGTTAGGGAAGTCCAGGACAAGGGGTCACAGCTTAAGGATAAGGGGGAAATCCTTTAAAACCGAGATGAGAAGAACTTTTTTCACCCAGAGAGTGGTGAATCTCTGGAACTCTCTGCCACAGAGGGTAGTTGAGGCCAGTTCATTGGCTATATTTAAGAGGGGTTAGATGTGGCCCTTGTGGCTAAGGGGATCAGGGGGTATGGAGAGAAGGCAGGTACGGGATACTGAGTTGGATGATCAGCCATGATCACATTGAATGGCGGTGCAGGCTCGAAGGGCCGAATGGCCTACTCCTGCACCTAATTTTTATGTTTCTATGTTTCTATAATGGATAATGATCACAATCCTGACACAAATATTCCCCATTAATTTGATGTAAACGAATAACAACATTGTGACCTTTGAATGAGAATCTAGGCCAATGAGACCCCCCAGGGATAACATTATGTTGGTTAGACCTGGTAGTTTTCTGAAATAATTTTTCTGAAAAAGACTACAAAAAAGTAGTAAACACTGCCCAGTCCATCATCGGCTCTGACCTCCCTTCCATCGAGGGGATTTATCGCAGTCGCTGCCTCAAAAAGGCAGGCAGCATCATCAAAGACCCACACCATCCTGGCCACACACTCATCTCCCCGCTACCTTCCGGTAGAAGGTACAGGAGCCTGAAGACTGCAACGTCCAGGTTCAGAAACAGCTGCTTCCCCACAGCCATCAGGCTATTAAACTCAACTCAAACAAAACTCTGAACATTAATAGCCCATTATCTATGTATTTGCACTTTATCAGTTTTATTTATTCATGTGTGTATATATTTATATAATGGTATATGGACACACTGATCTGTTCTGTATTCATGCCTTCTATATTCTGTTGTGCTGAAGCAAAGCAAGAATTTCATTATCCTATCAGGGACACATGACAATAAACTCTCTTGAACCTTAAATCTTGAAATAATTCTGTCTTTTAATTCCTCTCTCCTTCGAATTACTTCTATTTTATTCTTCTCGCCCTCATCTATTTCTCTTTATGCTGCAGTCCTGTACATTTGAACATATTTAATGCCCAAATACAACGTTGATAAGATTACAAGACATAGGACCAGAATTAGACCATTCCACCCAACATGTAGGTAGAAAAAGAGAAGAGGTCCCGAAAGAAGAATTTAGGGAGTTAGGTAGAGAGTTAAGGAGAAGGACTGCAAAGGTAACAATCTCAGGATTACTGCCTGTGCCCACGCGACAGTGAGAGTAGGAATGGAGCGAGGTGGAGGATAAATGTGTGGTTGAAGGACTGGTGCAGTGGGTATGGATTCAAGTTTCTGGATCATTGGGACCTCTTTTGGGGAAGGTGGGACCTGTACAGAAAGGACGGGTTGCACTTGAACTCGAGGGGGACCAATATCCTGGCGGGGAGATTTGCAAAGGCTACTGTGGAGACTTTAAACTAGAACGGTTGGGGGGAGGGACTCAAATTGGGAAAGCTAGCAGTCAGTGTGTGAGGCAGGAGGCAGAGAATGGTAGCACTCTGACCCAAAATGTAGGGAAGAAAGAAGAAAAAGACAATAAACAGAGAATAAGAGAGTACACAAAAATGCTGGAGAAACTCAGCGGGTGCAGCATCATCTATGGAGCGAAGGAGATAGGTGACGTTTCGGGCCGAAACCCTTCTTCAGACTGATAGGGGGTGGCGGGGAGAAGGAAGGTAAAAGGGAGGAGGAGGAGCCCGAGGGCTGGGGGATGGGAGGAGACAAAACGAGGGCTACGGAAGGGGAGGAGACAGCAAGGGCTAACAAAATTGGGAGAATTCAATGTTCATGCCCGTCGGATGCAGGCTCCCCAAGGGGAATATGAGGTGCTGTTCCTCCAATTTCCGGTGTTGATCACTCTGGCAATAGAGGAGACCCAGGACAGAGAGGTCGGATTGGGAATGGGAGGGGGAGTTGAAGTGCTGACCACAGGGAGGTCAGGTAGGTTCTTACGGACCGAGCGGAGGTGTTCGGCGAAACGATCGCCCAACCTCCGCTTAGTCTCACCGATGTAGATCAACTGACATCTAGAGCAGCGGATGCAGTAGATGAGGTTGGATGAGATATAGGTGAACCTTTGTCGCACCTGGAACGACTGCTTGGGTCCTTGAATGGAGTCGAGGGGCGAGGTAAAGGGACAGGTATTGCATTTCTTGCGGTTGCAACGGAAAGTGCCCGGGGAGGGGGTGGTACGGGAGGGAAGGGGAAGAATCGACAAGTGAGTTGCGGAGGGAGCGGTCTTTGCGGAAGGCAGTCATGAGGGAGATGGCGAAATTGACGGAGGATTATTTGTTGTATGTGACGGCTGGTGGGGTGAAAGGTGAGGACTAGGAGGACTCTGCCCTTGTTGCGAGTGCAGAATTCTCCCAATTTTGTTAGCCCTTGAGCTGTCTCCTCCCATCCCCGAGCCCTCCAGCTCCACCTCCTCCCTTTTTCCTTCCTTCTCCCCGCCACCCCCTATCAGTTTGCAGAAGGGTTTCGGCCCGAAACATTACCTATCTCCTTCGCTCCATAGATGCTGCTGCACCCGTTGAGTTTCTCCAACATTTTTGTGTACCTTCAATTTTCCAGCATCTGCAGTTCCTACTTGAACACAAAGAATAAGAAAGGGTGGGTTTCTCAAATGTGTATATTTTAATGCTAGGAGCATTGTAAGAAAGGTGGATGAACTTAGAGCCTGGATTGACACCTGGAAGTATGATGTTGTGGCGATCAGTGAAACATGGTTGCAGGAGGGCTGTGATTGGAAACTAAATATTCCAGGATTTCGTTGCTTCAGGTGTGATAGAATTGGCAGAGCAAGAGGTGGAGGTGTTGCATTGCTTATCAGGGAAGATATTACAGCAGTGCTTTGGCAGGATAGATTAGAGGGCTCGTCTAGGGAGGCTATTTGGGTGGAACTGAGAAATGGGAAAGGGATAGCAACACTTATAGGGGTGTATTATAGACCGCCAAATGGGGAGCGAGAATTGGAAGAGCAAATGTGTAAAGAGATCGCAGATATTAGTAGTAAGCACAAGGTAGTGATTGTGGGAGATTTCAATTTTCCACACATAGACTGGGAAACACATTCTGTAAATGGGTTGGATGGTTTGGAGTTTGTAAAATGTGTGCAGGATAGTTTTTTGCAACAATACATAGAGGTACCTACTAGAGAAGGGGTGGTGCTGGACCTCCAGTTAGGAAATAAGACGGGTCAGGTGGCAGAGGTATGCGTTGGGGAGCACTTTGGGTCCAGTGATCACAATACCATTAGTTTCAATATAATTATGGAGAGGGTCAGAACTGGACCTAGGGTTGAGATTTTTGATTGGAGAAAGGCTAACTTTGAGGAGATGCGAAAGGATTTAAAATAAGTAAATTGGGACATTTTGTTTGATGGGAAAGATGTGGAGGAGAAATGGAATACATTTAAAGGTGAAATTTTAAGTACAGAATATTTATGTCCCTGTTCGGTTGAAAGGAAATAGTAAAAATTGGAAACAGTCATGGTTTACAAGGAAAATTGGATACTTGGTTTGGAAAAAGAGAGAGATCTACAATAATTATAGGCTGCATGGAGTAAATGAAGTGCTTGAGGAGTATAAGGAATGTAAAAAGAATCTTAAGAAAGAAATTAGAAAAGCTAAAAGAAGATATGAGGTTGCTTTGGCATATAAGGTGAAAGTAAATCCAAAGGGTTTCTACAGCTATATTAATAGCAAAAGGATAACAAGGGATAAAATTGGTCCATTAGAGAGTCAGAGTGGACAACTATCTGCAGAGCCAAAAGAGATGGGGGAGTTATTGAACAATTTCTTTTCTCCACTATTCACCAAGGAGAAGGATATTGAATTATGTGAGGTAAGGGAAACAAGTAGAGTAGCTATGGAAACTATGAGAAGATAGGTAAGAAGAGGAAGTACTGACACTTTTGAGAAATATAAAAGTGGATAAGTCTCCAAGTCCGGCAGGATATTCCCTAGGACATTGAGGGAAGTTAGTGTAGAAATAGCAGGGGCTATGACAGAAATATTTCAAATGTCATTAGAAACGGGAATAGTGCCGGAGGATTGGCGTCCTGCGCATGTTGTTCCATTGTTTAAAAAGGGTTCTAAGAGTAAACCTAACAATTATAGACCTGTTAGTTTGACGGCAGTCGTGGGCAAATTAATGGAAAAGATACTTAGAGATAATATATATAAGCATCTGGATAAACAGGGTCTGATTAGGAACAGTCAACATGGATTTGTGCCTGGAAGGTCATGTTTGACTAATCTTCTTGAATTTTGTGAAGAGGTTACTCGGGAAATTGATGAGGGTAACGCAGTGGATGTTGTATATATTGACTTCAGTAAGGCCATTGACAAGGTTCCTCATGGAAGGTTGGTTAAGAAGGTTCAATGGTTGGGTATTAATGGTGGAGTAGCAAGATGGATTCAACAGTGGCTGAATGGGAGATGCCAAAGAGTAATGGTGGATGGTTGTTTGTCAGGTTGGAGGCCAGTGACTAGTGGGGTGCCTCAGGGATCTGTGTTGGGTCCACTGTTGTTTGTCATGTACATCAATGATCTGGATGATGGTGTGGTAAATTGGATTAGTAAGTATGCAGATAATACTAAGATAGGTGGTGTTGTGGATAATGAAGTAGATTTTCAAAGTCTACAGAGAGATTTATGCCAGTTGGCAGAGTTGGCTGGAAGATGGCAGATGGAGTTTAATGCTGATAAATGTGAGGTGCTACATCTTGGCAGGACAAATCAAAATAGGACGTACATGGTAAATGGTAAGAAATTGAAGAATGCAGTTGAACAGAGGGATCTGGGAATAACTGTGCACAGTTTCCTGAAGGTGGAATCTCATGTAGTTAGGGTGGTAAAGAAAGCTTTTGGTGTGCTGGCCTTTATAAATCAGAGCATTGAGTATAGAAGTTGGGATGTAATGTTAAAATTGTACAAGGCATTGGTGAGGCCAATTCTGGAGTATGGTGTACAATTTTGGTCGCCTAATTATAGGAAGAATGTCAACAAAATAGAGAGAGTACAGAGGAGTTTTACTAGAATGTTGCCTGGGTTTCAGCAACTAAGTTACAGAGAAAGGTTGAACAAGTTAGGTCTTTATTCTTTGGAGCGCAGAAGGTTAAGGGGGGACTTGATAGAGGTCTTTAAAATTATGAGAGGGATAGACAGAGTTGACGTGGATATGCTTTTCCCACTGAGAGTAGGGAAGATTCAAACAAGGGGACATGACTTAAGAATTAAGGGACTGAAGTTTAGGGGGAACATGAGGGGGGAACTTCTTTACTCAGAGAGTGGTGGCTGTGACGGGAATGAGCTTCCAGTGCAGGTATGAAGGTGGTGGAGGCAGGTTCGTTTTTATCATTTAAAAATAAATTGGATAGTTATATGGACGGGAAAGGAATGGAGGGTTATGGTCTGAGTGCAGGTATATGGGACTAGGGGAGATTATGTGTTCGGCACGGACTAGAAGGGTCGAGATGGCCTGTTTCCGTGCTGTAGTTGTTATATGGTTATATGTGTTTTCCGACATTCAGTCATGGCTGGCCTATTTTCCCTCACAACCCCATACTCCTGCCTTCTCCCCATAACCTTTGAAATCCTTACTAATCAAGACGCTGTCAATTTCCTCTTTAAAAATACCTACTGGCCTCAACTGCCACCTGTGGCAATGAATTCTAGCTAAAGAATTTTCTCCTCACCTCCATTGTAAATCTGTGTTCTTTTATTCAGAGGCAGCACTCGCTGGTCCTCGACTCTCTTGCTACTACCCTCTCCACATTCACTCTAGCTAGATGTTTCATTATTCAGTAAGTTTCATTGAGATCCCCCCCTCATTCTTCCATACTCCAGTGGATACAGGCCCAGACCCATCAAATGCTCCTTCTACATTAACCCAATCATCACCAATCTCATTTCGTTGTCTCTGTAATGCATTTCGTTGTCTCTGTACTGTACACTGACAATGACAATTAAAATTGAATCTGAATCTGAATCTGAATCTGACCAGGATCACTCTCATGAACCTCCTCTGGACCTTCTCCGATACCAGCACATCCTTCCTCAGCTAAGGGGGCCAACACTGCTCATAATATTCCAAATATGTTCTGACCAGTGCCTTATAAAGCCTCATCATTGCATCTTTCCTTTTATAGAATCATATAGTCTGGAAACAAGCCTTTTGGCCCAATTCCACACTGACCAACATGTCCTATCGACACTTGTTCCACGCCTGAATTGGCCCATATACCTCTAAACCCGTCATAGAATCATAGAAAATAGGTGCAGGAGTAGACCATTCGGCCCTTCGAGCCTGCACCGCCATTCAATATGATCATCCAACTCAATATCCTGTACCTGCCTTCTCTCCATACCCCCTGATCCCTTTAGCCACAAGGGGCACATCTAACTCCCTCTTAAATATAGCCAATGAACTGGCCTCAACTACCTTCTGTGGCAGAGAGTTCCAGAGATTCACCACTCTCTGTGTGAAAAATGTTTTTCTCATCTTGGTCCCAAAGGATTTCCCCTTTATCCTTAAACTGTGGCCCCTTGTCCTGGACTTCCCCAACATTGGGAACAATCTTCCTGCATCTAGCCTGTCCAACCCCTTAAGAATTTTGTAAGTTTCTATAAGATCCCCCCTCAATCTTCTAAATTCCAGCGAGTACAAGCCGAGTCTATCCAGTCTTTCTTCATATGAAAGTCCTGACATCCCAGGAATCAGTCTGGTGAACCTTCTCTGTACTCCCTCTATGGCAAGAATGTCCTATCCATGTACCTGTTTAATTGCTTCCTAAACATTGCGGTAGTCTCTGCCTTAACTACCTCCTCTGGAAGCTCATTCTATACACCTACCACCCTTTGTGTGAAAAAGTTACCCTTGAGATTCCTATAAAATCTTTCCCCCTTCACCTTAAACCTATGCCCTCTGGGTGTCGATTCCCCCACTCTGGGCAAGAGACTCCACCCAATCTATTCCTCTCATGAATTTATAAACCTCTATTCCTCTCATGTTTTCAAACACCATCCTTTCGAAGTGAATGTTAACACTGCATTTATCTTCCTTATTGCCAACTTTTTAAAATATACTACAGTACTTCTGTTCGAGGAAGATGTACATCAGCGGGAGAGGGAGGAATGTTTTGCTGAATGGTGAACATTAAATAGCATGCATCATATTGCTTTGAACTGTTTAAATAGTGTTGGCACATACAAAAATACAAGAAGCATCCTCTTGAAGCACGGAACCTGAGTTACTGCCCTTCAGCTGATTGTTACAGGAACATAATCTCATGTCAAAGACAGCACACCATAATGTATCACCAGGGAGTCTGTACAATCATACTGACCCAGCTGTCCTCAACACATTTTTCTCCATAATCTAACTACTTAATACACAATTTCTGCCACACGGACGGCTGCCAAATTACCAAACAGCCAATACAGAACTCGGCAGCTCGAGACTCCAGCTCCACACCATTCATTTTTCATAAAACAATCTTCCTCACAGTTATTAAATGTAATAAGCACCAACGCGTACTCTGAAATATTTACAAGATGGAAACGCACACGTCTTTTAACAAATCAAAACTAAATCCAATTAACTTGGCACATATTTAGCTAATAGGCATTCCGATCATCCAAGGTGCCAAGTAAACCCTTGTCCACATTTTGGACATGACTCAAAACCAATTATTCATTTGGAGTGCCATTTTGCATTCTCCCCTCTTTCCTTCAATGACATTTCATGGCATTGAAAACTGATTATTACTGGAAGTGATTTGCAATAATGACCATATTTGGATCTATTTTCTATTCTGGGATTCGTGGCATGACATCATTCCCAATGCAACACTCATTTTGCATGGAAAAAGTAATTCTTGGAAGTGATCAATGCTGAGTATTCTTACATCACCCAGGTCTTCCCAGTAGATCTTATCGGACAACTGAAACCATCCAACCAACAACCAGAGAGCAGTCCCGAGCCCTAATAGAGACCCTCGGGCTATCTTTGATCGGACTTTACCTTGCACTAAATGCTATTCACATTATTCCCTTTATCATGTATCTGTACACCATGGATGGCCCGATTGTAATCACGTATTATCTTTCTGCTGACTGGTTAGCATGCAACAAAAGCTTTTCACTGACAATAAACTAAACTCAACACAAGTCAGTACTGCGTAGACACAGTGCGTTTCCTGCTCCAGGTTCTAGCACCCGTAGTCCCCTGTGTCTGGATTTCAACTCAGCTTTGACTACTTCCACCTATTCGACTGGCTGATTCAACGTTGAAACACGTCCTTTGGTCCACCAAGACCATGCCAACCATAGATCGCCCACTCACACCAGTTTTGCATTCACTCTCTACTCGTTAGGGGCAATTTACAGATGCCAATGGAACTGGAATGTGGGAGGAAACTGGAGCACGCAGATGGAACCCACTTAGCCACAGGGAGAACATACAAACTCCACACAGCCAGCACCCGAGGTCAGGATCGAACCCGGGCCTCTGGTACTGTGAAACAGCAGCTCTACCAGTTGTACCACTGGGCTACCATTGGATTTCCCTCAGCTTCTTAGCTGTATGTCATGTGAGCTACCCAGAATTTATTTAAGTCAGCATACTATCTTCTATGGTAAGACCTATGGGCCTGTCCCACGATGCGAGTTCACCCAAGAGCTCCCCCGAGTTAAAAAAAAAATCAAACTCGTGGTAAGTACGTAGAATGTACGTAGGACCTCGTGGATGTCCCGTAGAGGCTCGTAATGCGAATGGCAGGTACTCGGGAAACGCAGTAACTAACGCCAGGTACTCGGGAAACTATTGGACATTTTCCACAGTGTTGAAAAAACTTCACGAGTTACCGCATTTCCCGAGTACCTGCCATTAGCATTATTGCCGCTATGAGATATCCACGAGCTCCGACGTACCCGTTACGTACATACCATGAGTTTAATTTTTTTTTAAACTCGGGAGAGCTCTTGGGTGAACTCACATCGTGGGACAGGGCTTTACTGCATTTTCTTTCACCCATAGTTAATAGCAGTTGAATTGGTTCTACGGGATCATGGAGGATCTGGACGACAATAGACAACAGACAATAGGTGCAGGACCTTCGACCCAGCACCGCCATTCAATGTGATCATGGCTGATCATCACCAATCAGTACCCCGTTCCTGTCTTCCCCTAACTCCGCTATCTTTAAGAACCCTATCTAGCCCTCTCTTGAAAGCAGAGGCTGAGGCAGAGAATTCCACACTCACAACTCTCTGTGAGAAAAAGTGTTTCCTCGGCTCCGTTCTAAATGGCCTACCCCTTATTCTTAAACTGTGGCCCCTGGTTCTGGACTCCCCCCAACATCGGGAACATGTGTCCTGCCTCTAATGTGTCCATTTTCACTTTTCACTGTGCAATTGCGTAGAACTACCAATAATTTGTTGAATGGAAGTCCCACTTACATCCAGAACTTTTTGTATTTCCCTCTTCATCTCTTTGGGCTATCAAGTTCGTGCCAACCAGCGCTCCCATACACAAGCACTATCCTACACACTGGGGCCAATTTAAAATTCATACCAAAGCCAATTAACCTACGAACCTGTACGTCTTTGGAGAGTGGGAAGAAACCGGAGCACCCGGAGAAAACCCACGCGGTCACAGGGAGAGCGTGCAGCCTCCGTGCACACCAACACCATAGTCAGGATCACACCCAGATGTCTGGCACTGAAAGGCAGCAACTCTAAATGGCCCTGTCCCACTGTACGAGTTAATTCAAGTGCTCTCCCGAATTTAAAAAAAAATCTAACTCGTGGTAAGCACGTAGAATGAACGTAGTGGGTACGTCGGAGCTCGGGGATGTCTCTTAGCTGCTCGTAATGCTAACGGCAGGTACTCGGGTAACGCGGTAAGCTCCGGTAGACTCGTTGAAAAATGTCCACGAGAGCCCCGAGTACTGACGATCGGCCATTACCGTAAATCTCCGAGTTTGAATCAGGGCAAATTCTTTGAATGAACTCGTACAGTGGTTCATGGCTTTAATGGGCCTGTCCCACGAGCATGCGACTCCATGCGGCAAGCGCGGCCTAACGTGGTCGCTTGAGCCGTACGGCCTCGCGGGGCCGGTCCCACTTCAATAGCCGGAGCCGTACGGAGTTGTGTTGAACTGCATCCGCGGGGCTCCGAAAAACTGACCATGTTAAAAAATACCGCGCGGCAACGGCCTGCCGACCCTCAGCCGCCTCGACGCCGTACGCACCGCCTCGACGGGCGTGCGCAGTGTCTTGACGCCGTACGTCACGCGCGAACTTCCCGCGGACTTCGCTCAAACTTCACGTCACTCACTCGACCTCCACGCAGCCCCTGCTTCCGGTTTGGTCATGCTCGCCGCATGCACGTCGCATGCTCGTGGGACCGGCCCTTAACACTGCGTGGCATCTCTAGACACCATCATTTGATCGTCCCTGTAGTTTTCCTCAATAACATAATAATGTATTCCATTGCCCAAGGAACAATGTTGTTTTGCCAAACCCAGCACTATAGTGAATTGTCACACGTAAAAACACCACGTCACTCAGTGCCTCATAAAGCACGTCTGCAAAGCTGTCCTTTTACAAGAGGGACATTAAAATGGGCTTGGGAGAATCTTAGGATTGGACAAAAAAAATACACACACAGTGCTGAAGAAACTCAGCGTGTCATAGAATCATAGAAAATAGGTGCAGGAGTAGACCATTCGGCCCTTACAAGAGGGAGATAGATGTGGCCCTTGTGGCTAAAGGGATCAGGGGGTATGGAGAGAAGGCAGGTACAGGATACTGAGTTGGATGATCAGCCATGATCATATTGAATGGCGGTACAGGCTCGAAGGGCCGAATGGCCTACTCCTGCACCTAATTTCTATGTTTCTATGTATAAATTGTCCCAAGCGTGTATGGGATAGTGTGCGGGGGATTGCTGGTCGGTGCGGACTCAGTGGGCCGAAGGGAACTGTATCTCTGAACTAAATGCGACACAGGGGCCCCAGGGGTTGGATTCGAACCCCCAATGTTCTGCCTGCTCTTCATGGGAACTAAACTGTTGGCCACAAGTTGTCCCATGGGCAGATCTCTCTTCCAATGGTCTCTCCAAACCCCCAGAGGCAGCGGGCTTTTTCAACTGGGTACAGGCAATGTTGTCAATGCACCAGTGTCACCCACCTGCTCCGGCCACTGAGTCTAAATGCCCACCACCCATTTTGAAGCAAGGCGAGGGGGCGGAGGGCGGAGGGGGGGAGTGGAGAATGGGAGAAGGGAGGGAGAGGGGGAGAAGGGGATGTGAAGTGGATAAGGAGGAGAAGAGTGGAGTGGGGAGAATGGAGGAAGAGGGGGGAAGGAATGAAGCGGGGAGAGGGGAGGGGAGAAGGGAAGAAGGGGGAGTGGGAGAAGGAGGGAGGGATGGGGGGGGGGGGGGGGGGGGGGGGGGTAGAGAGGAGAGGGGAGTTCAGTCTACACTCACTAAATCCATCCCTGTGAAAAGAGATGGTGATTGGATTCACAATGGCAGGCAGTGACTATTTACAATATATATTAATGATCTGGATGAGGGAATTGAAGGCAATATCTCCAAGTTTGCGGATGACACTAAGCTGGGGGGCAGTGTTAGCCGTGAGGAGGATGCTAGGAGACTACAAGGTGACTTGGATAGGCTGGGTGAGTGGGCAAATGTTTGTCAGATGCAGTATAATGTGGATAAATGTGAGCTTATCCATTTTGGTGGCAAAAACGGGAATGCAGACTATTATCTAAATGGTGGCCGATTGGGAAAGGTGGAGATGCAGCGAGACCTGGGTGTCATGGTACACCAGTCATTGAAGTTAGGCATGCAGGTGCAGCAGGCAGTAAAGAAAGCGAATGGTATGTTGGCTTTCATAGCAAAAGGATTTGAGTATAGGAGCAGGGAGGTTCTACTGCAGTTGTACAGGGTCTTGGTGAGACCACACCTGGAGTATTGCGTACAGTTTTGGTCTCCAAATCTGAGGAAGGACATTATTGCCATAGAGGGAGTGCAGAGAAGGTTCACCAGACCGATTCCTGGGATGTCAGGACTGTCTTATGAAGAAAGACTGGATAGACTTGGTTTATACTCTCTAGAATTTAGGAGATTGAGAGGGGATCTTATAGAAACTTGCAAAATTCTTAAGGGGTTGGACAGGCTAGATGCAGGAAGATTGTTCCCGATGTTGGGGAAGTCCAGGACAAGGGGTCACAGCTTAAGGATAAGGGGGAAATCCTTTAAAACGGAGATGAGGAGAAATTTTTTCTCACAGAGAGTGGTGAATCTCTGGAACTCTCTGCCACAGAGGGTAGTTGAGGCCAGTTCATTGGCTATATTTAAGAGGGAGTTAGATGTGGCCCTTGTGGCTAAAGGGGATCAGGGGTATGGAGAGAAGGCAGGTACGGGATACTGAGTTGGATGATCAGCCATGATCATATTGAATGCGGTGCAGGCTCGAAGGGCTGAATGGCCTACTCCTGCACCTAATTTCTATGTTTCTATGTTTCTATGATCTGGAAGCGGACCAATACATCTATAAATAAAACTGAACGAATCAGACATCTTTTCATTTGCATAATTAATTTTATTGACTTAATTTTAATATATCAATATTTAACATCCATGCATTAAAGGAAGAATATGTTACAGCCCATCTGTGGTTTCATTTACGCGACCTGGTAGCGTGTGGGTAGCGCGGAACGAGAGCATGGAGGAGTGTGGAGTTGCGCGCGCTATTGCGCAGCATGCTAGGATTTCGTCCTGTACGAAATCTTCGCGCGCCACCGGCCTGCCTGGTATATGACGGCCAAGTGCAACAGGGTGACCTTTTAGGTCAAGACCCTTCTTCAGACTGAAACATCATCTATTCCTTCTCTCCAGAGATGCTGCCGGCCCCGCTGAGTTACTCCAGCATTTTGTGTCTATCTTCAATTTAAACCAGCATCTGCAGTTCCTTCCATAGAAACATAGAAAATAGGTGCAGGAGTAGAGGCCATTCAGCCCTTCGAGCTTGCACCGCCATTCAATATGATCATGGCTGATCATCCAACTCAGTATCCTGTACCTGCCTTCTCTCCATACCCCCTGATCCCTTTAGCCATAAGGGCCACATCTAACTCCCTCTTAAATATAGCCAATGAACTGGCCTCAACTACCTTCTGTGGCAGAGAATTCCACAGATTCACCACTCTCTGTGTAAAAAATGATTTTCTCATCTCAGTCCTAAAAGACTTCCCTCTTATCCTTAAGCTGTGACCCCTTGTTCTGGACTTCCCCAACATCGGGAATAATCTTCCTGCATCTAGCCTGTCCAACCTTCCAGGCGAGTCCAGAACCGGGTGTCACAGTCTTAGAATATAGAGGAGGCCATTTTCACCAAGAGATGAGACAAAACTATTTCACCCAGAGAGTGGTGAATTTGTGGAATTCCCTGCCACAGAGGGCAGTGATGCGTTATTGATAGGGGACGATCAGCCATGATCACAATGAAGGGCCGAATGGCCTCCTCCTGCACCTATTTTCTATGTTTCTCTGTTTCTATGTTTCTCCCCACAGATGGATTTTGTCTGCAGCTTGCTACTTTTCATTCATCTCTATTTTTGAATAAGGGCATTTACATCTGCAGTTTTTCCAATTGCTGGCACCATTCAAGAAACTGGACCATTTTAGAAAATCACCATAAATATCATAAACTGGCTAAATATTATAAACTGAGTATTCAAATGCCGTCACGTGCCCCAGACACTGTGCGGATGCATGATGACGCACGCGCGCTACCGGCCTGTCGGGTAAATGACGGCCAAGTGGGACAGTCCCTTAACCCCAAACCCAACCCTAACCGGGCATCACGTACAGGACAGCGTGCGACTGGGCGCAGGATATGATGAGACACCCAAATGTCGCCCCAGGATTTTTGAACATTCCAAAATCTAGTGGCGGGGACAGGGAAACACGGTGCGTTACCGTGCGTCACTGCATGCGTCACCACGCCTCACCACGCGCCAACCTATTTTTAGGCTGTCGCGTAAATGAGGCACAAATGGCACCCAAGTGAGACAGGCCCTTAACACTTGCACTACCCTACACACTGGGGATCATTTACAGTTCATTTTAACCAACGCATGTTAACCTACAAACCTGTACATCTTTGGAGCATGGAGGGGAAACTGGAGCACCCGGGGAAACTGGAGCAGTCACAGGAGAGAACATACAAACTCCGTACAGACAGCACCCGTAGTCAGGATCGAACCCGGGTCTCTGGTGCTGTAAGGCAGTAACATTACCGCTGCGCCACTGTCCAGCTTAAAAAGCCAAATTCGTTTTTTTTTCTTTTCCAAGAAAAACATCTGAGTATTTCCTACATTTTCTGGTTTAGCTTATGGTAAATGTGTTGCACAGTTGAAAAATATATATCTATAGAAATGCAGCAAGTTTGAATCCTCATTCATTTTCATACACTTAGAGTGACAATAAAAAAATAACCACAACTGACAGTGACATTCTCTGGAGAAACGCATTAGAATGCCAACACTTAAACAGTACCAAGAGCAGCGTGAAGGACTGACTGGGCATAAGGTGAGAAGGTCTGGGCAGAAGGTGAAGAATCAAACATGGACTCAGTGCCCTATGACTGATGAAATAGCACATTGAGATGCACACTCGAAGAATGACAAGTTGGGCACAGTAACAAGACACGCACAGAGCCTGCGGAATTTTACTCCAGCAGTTAGTCAGCAAATCAAAACGAAGGAGGAAAATTAAAATCAAAGCTCCAATTCCTACAATTTTTTTAAAAAGTCAGTATGATACCCATTGAATTCATCCGATGTATTTTAGGCAGTCTTTCTTGATCTGCCACTGAATACATTAATTCATCTCTTCCCAACTACAATTATAATAAGGTATAGGGGTTCTGAAATAATACAATTGAAACAATGTGCTGGACCAACACTAAATTATCGTAGAATTAGATGAATAAAACAACATTTAAAAAAACAAGGAAACTTAAATGAATTCCAGCAGGGATTTATACATCATTTTAGAAAGCTATGAGTATCATGCCGTCAGAATTAGACAATTAACTTGTGTTCAAAATGGATTGAAATAATCTGACCCCTAAATCAATTCTTCAAGCATTCCTTTATGTGCAATAGTTTGCATTAGCATATCCAGCTGGGCAAATTGTCAATGCTTGATAAACGTATCATTCCTTCAGAAGAAAACATTCACCATTTGAAGGTTTAAAAATCCACTTTAAAAAGATAATCCACTCATTTTCCAAAATGTGCAACTCAATTCATAATTCAATGTTTAGTGGAATAATTTTGCAATTCTGCTCTCATTGTCCAGAAGCAATTTTTGATCAAGTTGGGATATAGTTCACCTAGAGTTGAGGAAGTAAAAATGGCGCACAATGACATCTGCCAATTTGCAGATGCCTTCTAATATGAACAATCGTTTTAAAAATACATATAAAATGACTATTTTAGAGCTTTCTGGTTCATTTTATACATCAACTCTCAGGAAGAAAAAGTGCTGCAAATTATGTTTTATTCTATCCTTTGTACATTCATCTGTTACCTGAATCCAGGGCCATCTGTCATTTTCTGCTGCAGTCCATGCATTTACAAGGCCTTTTTTGTTCAGTCTGGCATAGTATGGGTACCATTTCTGCAGCCCAAACAGGGCACGGTGTGTCGACGAGGCTGAAATTTGTTGATTGGATATAATCCCTCCCTCCATCCCGAGGGGTCCTGAACACTCTATAGAGGAGAGAAACACAGTTGGAAAAGTGATTGTTGAAAAAGGTCATCAACAAAATGGTTATAGAGGTGTATAAAACCATGGGAGGTATAGATCGGGTAGAAGCACAGAGTCTCTAGTCCAGAGTAGGGCAATCGAGAACCAGAGGGCATAGGTTTGGAGATTGAAAAGACTAGGCTTGTATTCACTGGAGTTTAGAAGGATGACGGGGGGATCTTATAGAAACATATAAAATTATAAAAGCTGGACAAGCTAGATACAGGAAAAATGTTCCCAATGTTGGGCGAGTCCAGAACCAGGGCCCACAGTCTTAGAATAAAGGGGAGGCCATTTAAGACTGAGGTGAGAAAAAAACTTTTTCACCCAGAGAGTTGTGAATTTGTGGAATTACCTGCCACTGAGGGTAGTGGAGGCCAAATCACTGGATGGATTTAAGAGCGAGTTAGATAGAGCTCTAGGGGCTAGTGGAGTCAAGGGATACGGGGAGAAGGCAGGCACGGGTTATTGATTGGGGACGATCAGCCATGATCACAATGAATGGCAGTGCTGGCTCAAAGGGCCGAATGGCCTCCTCCTGCACTTATTTTCTACGTTTCTATGTTTAAGGTGAAGGGGGAAAGATTTTGTAGGAATCTGAAGGGTAGCTTTTTCTTTCATGGTGGGTGTATGGAACCAGCTGCCGGAGGAGGTAGTTGAGGTAGGGTCTATCACAATGTTTAAGAAGCAATTAGACGGGTACATGGATAGGACAGGTTGAGAGGGATATGGACCAAACCCAGGCATGTGGGACCAGAGAGATAAGTTTTTTTGGCCTTCCATCACAGCGATGTGATGGATGTTTATGTAAATTATGTTGTGTCTTGAGTCTATTTGTTTGTAATGTATGGCTGCAGAAACGGCATTTCGTTTGGACCTCAAGGGGTCCAAATGACAATTAAATTGAATCTTGAATCTTGAGTATAGATGGGACATGCTGGTCGGTGTGGGCAATTTGGGCTGTAGGGCCTGTTTCTATTACACAAATACATGAGCAAAAGGTGACAAAATAAATTATACCAAAAGGTTTGAAGTGTGTAAATACAATTCATCTTTTAATAGAAAGCATTTTCTTTTTCATCAGCAACATGTTTGCAAAGTCATTGCCAGTCAAATATTGTCATTGTTTACACATTAGCTATGCATTGCTATTAGCATGAATTAAAATTTGACAAAACTCCATAACGAAAATATACAAACCGATTATTATTGTCCTAATCTATCCTTTCAGACTCACAATGAGGAAAGCTAGTAAACGGGACATGTTTAGGCAAATGTAACTCTCCAGAAATCTATTAACGCTTGGCATTATTGGACACGTGTAGGAAGGAACTGCAGAAACCGAAGATAGACACAAAATACTAGAGTAACCCAGCGTGACAGGCAGGATTTCTGGTCTCGACCTGAAACGTCACCCATTCCTTCTCTCCAGAGATGCTGCCCGTCCTGCTGAGTTACTCCAGAATTTTGTGTTTTACTATTGAACATGTTATATATATAATGGGCAGAATGATATGCTCTCTCTCTGAAATTCAACACATTAACAGTTAATGCCACTGAATTAATAACTGGAAATCGCTTTTCTAAACATTTTGGCCCTCCTCATGTCTGTTTTAACCACACTGCATTTGGTAGGTATTTTGATTTTTGTTCCGTGCTTACGAGTTAATTTTACATTCTGTCGACATATTTCATCTAATCTGCTCATTGATGTGTGCAATTAGATCCAGCCTCTATTTATTTTTTGTTCAGATATTCTGATTATAAACCTATATTGTTCAAGTCATGATCCTGCAATATTTATCTACCTCAGATTGTAAATTTGCTCTGGTTCATTATTCAGAATTGATGTATTTTCAGATTTTGATCAGCTTTAGTTTCTTCACCATTCAAGCTATTTTGTACGTCAGAACTTCATGATTATCGTTCATTTACATCTGCAAACTATAATCAGAATTGTAATCAGATCTAATCCTTCCTCACCATTTAGTAATCCATAATGGACACACGATTTCAGTCGAACCCGTTCTGCTTGGTTGAAATGGGGCAGGCTTGGACCTAATGCCTTTTTTACCACTGAGGATATTTATTTATCACCAGCCACACTGTTGGATGGGTTAGGCTAAAGCTGTGCCCAACTCTAGGCATCATTTGCAATGTTAATGCATTTGCATTAATGATGTGATCCTGAAGAATGGTCACAACACAAAACATCACCCATTCCTTCTCTCCAGAGATGCTGCCTGACCCCCTGTTATGAATCAAGAACGCAAGATTAAAGATCCTTTTAACGATCAAACCATTTTATCAAGTATTTGTAAATGTTTTAAGTGCAATTATTTCACATAGAACAAAGGGATTTTGTATAAAATCAAACGTTTGTTTTGTCATATCTCTCATGCTCTTACTCAGAACAAATTTCAGACTTTCAGTAAACAATTTATCGACCCAAACTATTCAATATTAAACAATCTGAATTAACATAGAAACATAGAAAATAAGTGCAGGAGTAGGCCATTCGGCCCTTCGAGCCTGCACCACCATTCAATATGATCATGGCTGATCATCCAACTCAGTATCCTGCACCTGCCTTCTCTCCATACCCCTGATCCCTTTAGCCACAAGGGCCACATCTAACTCCCTCCTAAATATAGCCAATGAACTGGCATCAACTACCTTCTGTGGCAGGGAGTTCCACAGATTCACCATTCTCTGTGTGAAAAATGTTTTTTCTCATCTCGGTCCTAAAGGATTTCCCCTTTATCCTTAAACTGTGACCCCTTGTCCTGGACTTCCCCAACATCGGGAACAATCTTCCTGCATCTAGCCTGTCCAACCCCTTAAGAATATTGTAAGTTTCTATAAGATCCCCCCTCAATCTTCTAAATTCTAGCGAGTACAAGCCGAGTCTATCCAGTCTTTCTTCATATGAAAGTCCTGACAACCCAGGAATCAGTCTGGTGAACCTTCTCTGCACTCCCTCTATGGCAATAATGTCTTTCCTCAGACTTGGAGACCAAAACAGTACGCAATACTCCAGGTGTGGTCTCACCAAGACCCTGTACAACTGCAGTAGAACCTCCCTGCTCCTATACTCAAATCCGTTTGCTATGAATGCTAACATACCATTTGCTTTCTTCACTGCCTGCTGCACCTGCGTGCCTACTTTCAATGACTGGTGTACCATGACACCCAGGTCTCGCTGCATCTCCCCTTTTCCTAATTGTCTTTGCACCGTAGAGGTGAGGTGGAAACCTGAGTGGCAATTTTTATTTGTATTGATTTATTTACACACAAAGTGTAGTGGGTTTATGGAACGAGCTGCTGGTGGAGGTAGTTGAGGCAGCTTCTATCACAACGGTTAAGAAACACGTAGACAGGTACGTGGATAGGACAGGGTTTGAAGGATATGGGCCAAATGCAGACAAGTGGAACTAATATAGAAAGGGCTTGTTGGCAAGTGTGAGCCAAGTTGGGCCGAAGGGCCTGTTTCCACATTGTATGACTATGACAGATCACCAGCTAAATTATTAATACATTTGAAAAGTCCATAGGCAGCTTTTAACCAATAACAGTAGTCTGTAGATTATTCTTATGATAACATACCAAACCGTGACGTTGTTAAGTGGTTACATTGCACAGGCTAAGTGAAATAAATGACGTGAATGAGTTCCAAAATGGTCATCAACTTGAAACATCTGCATGAAGCTACTACCTGACCTTCTTTGTGTTTCCCTGGATTCTCCTTTCTTGTTGATGTAAGCGCTACCTAAACGAACACGTTTCGGGAACTTAATGTGGAAAAGTACTGTGACATTCCTTGCCTGTCCCAACACCGATCTACGGATGGTTCCATAGCAGCTGTGTCCTTACAGCGTAGAGGACATGCTGGTACAGATTAGTAAATGCAAGTCAGCTAAGTCCATTAGGAAAATGACTTGAATTGCAAATATAACAACAAAAAAGTATACGTTGCACACGTTCTTTGATTCCTTGATGCAAGTACCCTTAGGGGAGCAACTTTGATGTATAGGATTGCGAATCAGCATAAAGTGGTGGCCAATGTGTAGCTACAAGATTGAGAAAGGCACAAGCACTGCAGGTTGCTCTGCAATGATGAATCTCAAAAGGCCAGGGGATGGGAAATAACTTAGCATTTTCACCCGAACTATTAAAAAACTTTAAACCATAGCATTTCAAGTTGGAGCAGTCAACGTGAACATCTAGAAACAAGAAACTGCAGGTGCTGGTTTACAAAAGAAGACACAGAGTGCTGGATTAACTCAGTGGGGCAGGCAGCATTACAGGAGAACATGAAGAGGGCAGGTTTCAAAAAGGGACCCTTCTTCATTCTGTCAGCATCTGAGAAGACTGAGAGAACATGTATAACACTTGGTCCAAAAATATTATCCCTAGATATTTAGCGCCACTTAAACCTTATTGTTGAGATTTAGTTATACAACTAGATTATACTCAAATGCTCCTGACCACCAGGGGCCACACTTTAAGAATAAGGGGTAAGCCATTTAGAACGGAGATGAGGGAAAGCTTTTGCACACAGAGGGTTGTAAATCTGTGGAAATTCTCTGCCTCAGAAGACAGTGGAGGCCAATTCTCTGGATGCTTTCAAGAGAGAGTTAGATAGAGATCTTAAAGATAGCGGAGTTATGGGATATGGGGAGATGGCAGGAATGGGGTACTGATTGTGGATGATCAGCCATGATCACATTGAATGGCAGTGCTGGCTCAAAGGGCCGAATGGCCTACTCCTGCACCTATTGTCCATTGTCTATTGAAGATTAAATATTTCATCCCAGCACACCTTCCTATATCTTTACTTACAGTAGATCTGGTACAATCATTGCATTTAAGAGATATTTGGATAGGCAAAAGGATAGGACAGATTTAGAGGGTTATGGGCATGTGGACTAGTAGAGATGGGCCACGCAGGTCGGCGTAGGCAAGTTGGGTTGAAGGGCTAGTTTCCACACTGTATAACTATCTCTGGAGCTGATTATTTATTTTTCCCCACCAAGTCCATGCCGACCACAACCACTCCTACTGTAATTCTATCCTGAACACTAGGGGCAATAACAGAACTCAATTGACATACAAACTTGCAAGATTTTAGAATGTGGGAGGAAACCGGAGCACCCGGAGAAAATCCACTCGGTCATAGGTAGAATGCACACACGCTGTCCAGGCAGCAGCCATAAACAGGATCTCTGGCAGTGGAAGGCAGCATCACTACCACTGCGCCAAATGCACCACCTCTGCTTTATACTCTTTCCTG
Organism: Leucoraja erinaceus; assembly: GCF_028641065.1. NCBI lineage: Eukaryota > Metazoa > Chordata > Chondrichthyes > Rajiformes > Rajidae > Leucoraja > Leucoraja erinaceus. Next base: position 110,616,128 of record NC_073379.1, on the reverse strand, counting down.
TCGAACATGCCTCTCTCTTCCTCCTGGATGTTCCAGTTTCTCCCCACATCCCAACAATTGTTGATGGGCAGGTTACTCTAAATTACCCTTAAAAGAGTATCAGTGGCTTAGATAAGTATTAGGAAGGAATTGAATGGCCCTTGACAAAAATAGGTTGCAAGAGAAAAAACGGAGACTAGAATTGATGTGATTGCTCTGAAAGCTGGCATAGACTTGATGGGCCAAATGCCCTTTATATAACCTAAGTTACAGAGAAAGGTACACAAGATAGGTCTATAAACTTTGGAGCGCAGAAGGTTGGGGGGGACTTGATAGAGGTCTTTAAAATGATGAGAGGGATAAACAGAGTTGACGTGGATAAGCTTTTCCCACTGAGAGTAGGGAAGGAGAAGGGACAGAGAGAATAACAAAACCTCATGTGTATCGATACAGTCCGCACAAATTCCATTGAAAGTAGGGAAGATTCAAACAAGAGGACATGATTTGAGAATTAAGGGACAAAAGTTTAGGGGTGACGAGGGGGAACTTCTTTACTCAAGAGAGTGGTAGCTGTGTGGAATGAGCTTCCAGTGGAAGTGGTGGAGGCAGGTTCGATTTTATCATTTAAAAATAAATTGGACAGGTATATGGACGGGAATGGAATGGAGGGTTATGGTCTGAGTGCAGTTAGATGGGACTAGGTGAGAGTAAGTGTTCGGCACGGACTAGAAGGGCCGAGATGGCCTGTTTCTGTGATGTAATTGTTATATGAAATGTGATGCCGTTTGGCAAAATAAACAGTTTATTTTCATATTTATATTCAAGTATGCTACACTTCTCTTCCTCTTTGAAACTGAAACGTATAGATACAGACTGCACAGATTCCAATTTTAAGCGGCTTTCTCAAATCTTTAGACCTTCTTAATTGTGTTTGAATCTCTAGCATTAAATCACAAAATCCCCAAACTATTCAGCGGCTCAGATAACATCCGGGCAGAGGGAAACAGATTTTACATTCTAAGTCGATGTCAGCGAATCTGTGCATCTTTACCACCCTTTTTCACCCAGCACTACCACCACTGTTAATCAGCTTCTCCCAGTCTCTTCCATATCACACATGAGGTTTTGTTATTCTCTCTGTCCCTTCTCCTTCCCTGCAACTCAAAGCATGTTTGATTTCCAGCTTTTGATAAAAAAGGATTTGAGTATAGGAGCTGGGAGGTTCTATTGCAGTTGGTCAGGGTCTTGGTGAGACCACACCTGGAGTATTGCATACAGTTTTGGTCTCCAAATCTGAGGAAGGACATTCTTGCCATACAGGGAGTACAGAGAAGGTTCACCAGTCTGATTTTCAGGACTTTCATATGAAGAAAGACTGGATAGACTTGGTTTGTACTCGCTAGAATTTAGAAGATTGAGCGGGGATCTTATAGAAACTTACAAAATTCTTAAGGGGTTGGACAGGCTAGATGCAGGAAGATTGTTCCCGATGTTGGGGAAGTCTAGAACAAGGGATCACAGTTTAAGGATAAAGGGGAAATCTTTTAGGACTTGAGATGAGAAAAACATTTTTCACACAGAGAGTGGTGAATCTCTGGAACTCTCTGCCACAGAAGGTAGTTGAGGCCAGTTCATTTGCTATATTTAAGAGGGAATTAGATGTGGCCCTTGTGGCTAAAGGGATCAGGGGGTATGGAGAGAAGGCAGGTACAAGATACTGAGTTGGATGATCAGCGATGATCATATTGAATGGCGGTGCAGGCTCGAAGGGCCGAATGGCCTACTCCTGCACCTATTTTCTATGTTTCTATGTCATCAACCTGAAAAGTCACCTCCATTTTTTTACTCCACAGATACTGATTGACAAAATATTTCCTACATTCTCCATTTTTAAAGTCAAACTTTCTGCATCTGCAATTCTTTTGTTTCTCAAATGCGCCCATGTGTGACATCCTGACTCAGCTCTTTGCTCACATGTGTTCTCTTCAATAGCCGATTCCTTGTTAAGTCTGGAATACATCTGTCAGTACAAAATCATGAGGGCCATAGAACGGGTAGATGCACAGAGTCTTTTACCCAGGGTAGGGAAGTTGAGAACCACAGGACAAAGGTTCAAGGTGAAGGAGACATGATTTAATAGTAATCGGAGGGGTAACTTTTTCAACAAGCTGCCGGAGGAGGTAGCTGAGGCTGGGACTATCCCATCATTTAAGAAACAGTTGGACAGGTACATGGATAGGACAGGTATGGATGGTTATGGTCTGAACGCAGGTGTATGGGACTAGGGGAGAATACGTGTTCGGCACGGACTAGAAGGGTCGAGATGGCCTGTTTCCGTGCTGTAATTGTTATATGGTTATATGGTTAAGGATCAAGCACAAATGGGACTAGGGTAGCTGGAACTTTGTTGGCCGTAGTGGGCAAGTTGGGCCGAAGGCCCTGTTTCCACACTGTATCACTATGACTCTATGAATACACATTTTCACAAAGTGTTCAGATATGCCTTTTGCTGCAAACAGTTGGGCACCATGAACTTTTTTGACCTTTCCTCCAATTCACTCAAAATATTTATGTACAAAAGAACTGCAGATTCTGGTTTAAATCGAAAGTAGACACAAAATGCTGGAGTAACTCAGCAGGATAGGCAGCATCTCTGGAGAGAAGGAATAGTTAATACTGGCCAAATTAAAGACACCATACAATGGAGGATCCCTGCACTTAACAGGATTGCTTAAGCCTTGTCAGCTGAGATTTACAGGCTTTGGATGGTGCCAGCCAGTCTGGGCTCAGGATGGTGAGTGGCCCAGGTATTCTCCTTATTTCTCCTAAATTGATTAAAAATGTATAGCAGTTTTGCAAACAAACCGTAAATGCATCATTTCGATTGGATCGCTGCAAGGGCATTGTAAACAGTATAAATAGTGTGGCGAGACGGTCATCCTATTAATTGATGATTGGTCAAACTGTTGAGCCTTGGAGAAACTGTTTGAATCTCAGGGCACACGTTTCAATGTTTATTCTTGTTTGCTTACTTCCAGAAATTTATTTCAAATGCAATGTATTCAAGATTGTATTAGTGGGTTAGGGAGCTGTCAATTATATACTCTTACTAGATCAAGTGCAGACCCGTTGGGTCTGTTCCGCCAACGTGCAGTTGTGGGGGGGGGGAAGGCGTCATGCAGCGTCACACACACACTAACTATCCCACCCCCCCCCCCCCGCACTCACGTTAATTACCCCCCTTGATATTATATTAACATTATTAATTTGCTCCTTTTACCCCATAAACAACCTATCAACTGACGCATAGCCCCCAACTTGCAGTCACACCTAGAGAGGGGGGGGGGGGGGGGGGGGGGGGGGGGGGTAGAGAGTCAGGGCAGAGAGACAAGGGGCAGAGACAGAGACGCAGAGAGGGGCAAGAGGGATGGGGGTTGGAGAGGAGGATAAGAGGGAGGATGGGTGAGGGGGGAAAGGTGGGGGGAGGAGGGGAGGAGAGAGAGAGGGGAGAGTGGGAGAGGGGAGGGGAAGAGGTGAGGGGAGGGGGAGAGGTGGGGAGCAGGGAGGGGGATAGAGGGGGAAGGGGGGGAGAGAGAGAAGGGGGGGAGAGAGGGGGAGAGAGGGGCAGGGAGGGAGGAGGGGGGGAGAGAGAGAGGGGGGGAAAGAGGGGGGAAAGAGGAGGGGAGAGAGGGGAAAGAGGGGGAGGGAGAGGGTGTGCTGGGAGGGGGGAGCAGGGAGGGGGAGGGAGGGTGGTGGGAACAGGGTAGGGGGTGTGTGGAGGGTGGGGGGTTTGTGGGAGGGGATGGAGGGGAGGGAGGAGAGAAAAATAGGGGAGGGGGGAGAGGAGAGGGGGGGGCGAGGGAGAGGAGGGGTGAGGAGAGGGGGGGCGAGGAGAGGGGGAGAGGAGAGGGGGGATAGGAGAGGGGGGGGAGAGGAGAGGGGGGAGAGGAGAGGGGGGGGGGGGAGGAGGGGGGGGAGGAGGAGAGGGGGAGGAGAGGGGGGGAGGAGAGGAGAGGTGGGGAGGAGAGGTGGGGGAAGAGAGGAGAGAGGGGGGAAAAGGGAGGAGGAAAGGGGGGAGAGGAGAGGGGGGAGAGGGAGGAGGGAGAAAGGGAGGGGGGGGAGAGGGGAGAGAGAGAGGGGGGAGAGAGAGAGGGGGGGAGGAGAGGGAGAGGGGGGAGGAGAGGGGAGGAGAGGAGAGGGAGGGGAGAGGAGAGGGAGGGGGGGAAGAGGAGCGGGGGGAAGAGGAGAGGGGGGAAGAGGAGGGGGGGGGGGGGAGGAGAGGGGGGGGAGGGAGGAGAGGTGGGGGAGAGGAGGAGGGGGGGGGGGGAAGAACCTAAAAAACATTTTAGAACCAAAAAAGACACATTCTGCAAGCATTGCAGACCCAAAAGATAAACTTTTTGCAAACATTTTAGAACCAATAAACACTTTTTGCAAACATTTTAGAACCACTAAGGACACTTACATTTGAGTAGACATGTGTTCAGTGTTATTCACAGCTCAGAGTGACCCTCTGCATTCCTCCAGCTTGCAGGCACTGATTGAGGCACACCACTTCCTGGTTTTATAGTCCCTCCCCCCTGCCGCCAGCAGGGGCAGCAGAGAGAATGGGCAATTTTGTAAAATCATTAATATCTCTGTCATTTTTATCGACGGGAAAAATCCTTGGCACACATATGGCGGAGGGGGGCTCTGAGCAAGGTGGCCAAAAATGACGGCCATAGGTAGCGGCGTTTTCTCAGAAATCGCAGCACAGATGACCAAAACCGGTCAAGAACAGACTTTTAGTAATATAGATTATTAATATGCTTAATTAGTTTATAGAGAGACCACCCCTATGTGGTTCGGCCCCTCAAGGTTCGGGGACATATAAAAGGTAGCTCCCACGAGGTCCTGTGTCGATCTTCGGGAAGAGCGCTTGGGACTGCGTGACCTTTTGGAGTTTCTCTGCTTGCACGAGTCTAGGAGGGCGTGGACAAGCAGATACAAGGATCGAACCCGCGGTGGTTAGGTATAGTAGTGGGGAACTGTTATTGTGTTTTTCCAAAATAAAGTTTAGATGCGCAAGTGCTTAACTCAGTATCTTATTGACTGAAACTAGACTGGGGGGGGGGGGGGGGGGGGGGGTGAAGCTTAGAACGTGTTTATAGAATGTGTGACGTTTCGGGTCGAGAGCCTTCTTCGAAGAAATGTCGCCTGTCCCGCTGAGTTACTCCAGCATTTTGTGTCTACCTTCACTCAAAATATTGTTATGGATCACGGGCTTATGCCATCTCACCAAGCTGCGACTGCTCCGGCATTCTCATTCATCAGCCTTGACAATCTCGGTGTCTCACCCGTCTGAACTGCTACAATTTGCTTCATCTCACCAGGACTTCTTTCATCTGCCTCCTCGCTACATTCCCCTCCAGTTATGCCGTATCAAACCTTAAAAGTGTTTGAAGTCTATGATGTATCAACAACTCATCAGGGATGGAGAAATATTGTGTGATGTGTTGTTTGTGAATCAGAAGTTAGTTGAATGCTGAATCATTGTTGGCATCATGAAGCTATCCAAGTTCTCCAGAGATGCTGCCAGATCTGCTGAGTAACTCCGGGACTATGTGTCCTGTTGAATCACTGTTCAACTGAACAACATTGGGAAACTTGCTTCTTCAAGATTTTAATACATGTAGAGACTTTTCAGCTGCATTGTTAGGCGCAGGTTAGAAATATAGAAACATGGAAAATAGGTGCAGGAGTAGGCCATTCGGCCCTTCGAGCCTGCACCGCCATTCAATATGATCATGGCTGATCATCCAACAGTATCCTGCACCTGCCTTCTCTGCATACCCCCTGATCCCTTTAGCCACAAGGGCCACATCTAACTCCCTCTTAAATATAGCCAATGAACTGGCCTTAACTATCTTCTATGGCAGAGAATTCCACAGATTCACCACTCTCTGTGTGAAAAATGTTTTCCTCATCTCGATCATAAAAGATTTCCCCCTTATCCTTAAACTGTGACCCGTTGTTCTGGACGTCCCCAACATCGGGAGCAATTTTCCTGCATCTAGCCTTGAATCTAGTTAATTAGAGGAATGCTTAATACCACTGAGCCTTATGAGCCATTCAAGCAAATATTCTGATGGTAACGCATCCGCATGCGCTGCTGTCAAATGGTTCATATTAATAAAGTACCAAAACACATCTGATGAATGAGCTCCAAAATGTTCATTGAGGTGAACAAGTCTCTCTCTCTCTCTTTCTGCCTACCTCATGCTGGAAGATTGCCATATAACTACATTTTAATTCCCATTATGTCTGTAACAGGCATTTGTTCCAATAACACCCATTTCATAGATGGAGCTTTCTCTGCCGCATTTTAAGTTAATGCTTGTTATTAGACAGACGTCTTTCACATTTTCACTCAGGTTCAACATTAAACCAAGGGTCTTCATGCCTGGCCACTTTTATTCGATGCATTCAAGCCCCATCTACATTACACAGTCGAAACATTTTCCATTCTCCGCTGCCTTAGGTTACTGTGGGTTGTAATAATACTCTAAATTCCGCACTACACCTGTGAAGGGGCATATAATTAACTTTCTGTGAAGTCGCCTGATGAGTAAGTGTGGAACAGGATTTAGAGTCAATCTCTGAACTGAATCATCCTTCCACAAGCAGAGAGCAGTGCTGAACTACTATCCATCTCATGGGCGACTCTCGGACTATCCTTGATGGGACTTTACCTTGCACTAAACGTGATTCCCTTATCATGTATCTATAAACTGTAAACAGCTTGATTGTAATCAGGTATTGCCTTTCGGCTGATGGGACAAGTTTTTCACTGTACCTCGATACACGTGACAATAAACTAAACTGGAACTCATTATGCTCTCACTGCAGTGTTTAATACCTGTGTATCTTCAACATGTGCTTCTATTGCAGGAAAGTTGTTTGCCACAGACAAAAACTTCCACTGCGTTGATGCAGAATGATACAGCTGGTTAATTAGATTAGATTAGATTAGATTAGATTTGTTTATTGTCATTCAGACCTTTCGGTCTGAACGAAATTTTGTTTCCCTGCAGTCATACATATAATTTAAAAAATGACAAAAACACACAATCAACACAAATTTAACATCCACCACAGTGAGTTCACCAAACACCTCCTCACTGTGGTGGAAGGCAAAATCTTAAAGTCTCTGTCTCTTCCCTCTTTGTTCTCCCTCTGCGCCGAGGCGATGGTTCAAACTCCGCGGGTGGTCGCTGCCTCGCCACAGCTTCGGGGCCGTGTCGGGTCTCCGCTGCCGCTGCTGCTGCCGCCGCTAAAGCTTCGGGACCGAGTCGGGTCTCCGCTGCTGCTGCTGCCGCCACAGCTCCAGGGCCGAGTAGGGTCTCCGCCGCCTCCGCCACAGCTCCAGGACCGAGTCAGGTCTCCGCCGCTGCTGCCGCTGCTACAGCTCCGATGCCGCCAGCTCCGCCATTAGGCCTCGGCGCAGACGGAGACGGGGATGGGGAATACGACCGAAGAAAAAGTCGCATCCCCCGAAGGAAGAGACCAATTGAGCACCACGTGGCAGATGAGGTTGCTTGTTTATGTGTGAGCGGCCATCACATCTATTTTCTCACCAAATGGTGACACTGTGGCACTTAAGGGCAGAGTGTCACCATTTAGTTTTGCCTCCAGCCCCTTAGTTTAGTTAATGTTTAGAGACCAGCAATCACCCCGTACACAAACACTACACTAAATATTAGGGACAATTAACTTTTATTTAAGATTGAAGCCAATTTACCTACATATACCTGAGATAGACACAAAATGCTGGAGTAACTCAGCAGGACAGGCAGCATCTCCCTGGAGAGAAGGAATTTGTGAGGTTTCGGGTCGAGACCCTTTTTCACCCACAAACCTGTACGTCTGAAATGTGGGCGGAAACTGGAGCACCCAGAGAAAACCCATGCGGTCACGGGGAGAAGGTACAAACTCCGTACAGGCAGCACCCATAGTCAGGATCACAGGAGCGAGGCCTCCAGCCCCATGATATTAGGCCGCAGACTGACCGGAGATACGATCTGGAAAACTCGCTTATCTTGCATCTTGTAAGATAAGAGATTGAAAAAAAAAATTCCCTCTCCCACCCACCACATAAAACAAACCAGTGAACATTAAAACAAACTTTAAAAAAACACTAAAAATAACAAATAAAGGAAAAGACAGACAGACTGTTGGCGAGGCTGCTATCATCAGCTGCCCCCTGGTGGTATAATGATGGTGTCATTATATAGATATGATCTAGTTAGATATCTATATGCAAATAATCCACTTCTTCCTCCACCTCAACATCACAATTTCATAGAACATAGAAACATAGACAATAGGTGCAGGAGTAGGCCATTCGGCCCTTCGAGCCTGCACAGCCATTCAATATGATCATGGCTGATCATCCAACTCAGTATCCCGTACCTGCCTTCTCTCCATACCCCCTGATCCCCTTAGCCACAAGGGCCACATCTAACTCCCTCTTAAATATAGTCAATGAACTGGCCTCGACTACCCTCTGTGGCAGAGAGTTCCAGAGATTCGCCACTCTCTGTGTGAAAAAAGTTCTTCTCATCTCGGTTTTAAAGGATTTCCCCCTTATCCTTAAGCTGTGACCCCTTGTCCTGGACTTCCCCAACATCGGAAACAATCTTCCTGCATCTAGCCTGTCCAACCCCTTAAGAATTTTGTAAGTTTCTATAAGATCCCCTCTCAATCTCCTAAATTCTAGAAAGTATAAACCAAGTCTATCCAGTCTTTCTTCATAAGACAGTCCTGACATCCCAGGAATCAGTCTGGTGAACCTTCTCTGTACTCCCTCTATGGCAATAGTGTCCTTCCTCAGATTTGGAGACCAAAAACTGTACGCAATACTCCAGGTGTGGTCTCACCAAGACCCTGTACAACTGCAGTAGAACCTCCCTGCTCCTATACTCAAATCCTTTTGCAATGAAAGCTAACATACCATTCGCTTTCTTTACTGCCTGCTGCACCTGCATGCCTACCTTCAATGACTGGTGTACCATGACACCCAGGTCTCGCTGCATCCCCCCCTTTCCCAATCGGCCACCATTTAGATAATAAAGTTCACTTTGTTTTCATTCCGATATTCTTTCCTCCATGGCTGTTGCACATTTCCTCGTTTTGATTCCATTAACTTATTGCCTTCCTTCAAACTTATTTTGATCTAAATGTTATTAAATATTACGTGCAGTGTTTTCCTCACACCTATCATTCACACAGGCAGAAATATGACAAGACTATTTACCATGACTTATACCTACTCAGTAACTTTAATCATTATTGAAACACTTTACTTACTGTGCTGGCAATTTCTGCCCATGAATTCTCCTGGACATTCACAGGAATAGTTTGCAATGAGGTCAGTGCATATCCCACCATTTCTACAGGGGTCAAACTCGCATTCATTTATATCTGCAGGATAAAGAACAGAATTAATTCAAATGGGACAATTGATGTGTAAAATAAAACAAGACATGAATGAATCTGTAAACCGCTGTAATGTATCTGATGTGAAGCACAATTTGCAACTGCCAAATTGCCCTATGCATCATTTTATGTACAATTATCCATTTTGACACAGACTTTGTTGTCATCCTAATTTCAATCATTCAGCCTTTAATATAAATACATTATCAAATTAGCAGATCCATTTCCATTGTTAGTTTAGTTAGTTTCGAGATACAGTGTGGAAACAGGCCCTTTGGCCCACCGAGTCCGCACCGACCAGCGAACTTCGCACACTAATGCCCCTGTCCCACTTAGGAAACCTGAACGGAAACCTGAACGGAAACCTCTGGAGACTTTGCGCCCCACCCAAGGTTTCCGTGCGGTTCCCGGAGGTTGCAGGTGGTTGGCGGAGGTTGCAGGTAGTGGAAGCAGGTAGGGAGACTGACAAAAACCTCCGGGAACCGCACGGAAACGTTGGGTGGGACGCAAAGTCTCCAGAGGTTTCTGTTCAGGTTTCCTAAGTGGACAGGGGCATAACTCTACCCCGCACACACGAGGGACAATTTACACTTATACCAAGCCAATCCACCTACAAACCCGTATGTCTTTGGAGTGTGGAAGGAAACTGAAGATGTCGGAGAGAAACTGTTCAGTCGGGATTGAACCCGGGTCTATGGCACGGCAGGTGCTGTAAGGCAGCAACTCTACTGCTGCACCACCGTGCCGCTAACATAATAATGACTTTCCTCACCCCCATATGTTCTAACTGGTGAAAATATTTTAAAAACATAGTTGTCTCCAAAGTATCCACAGTGGAAAGTATTGGCAGACAAACAAATTATTTCTTGGGGGATTTATTACATATATTTTAATTTCTGCCGAGAAATATTTTTAACGCACAAACTATATAATGCTTCCGGCAACACTGTTCCTTTAACCAAAAATAACAATACACAAAAATAATTTGAGGCGGCTTCTGGGGTTGAACCTGTTATACGGAGCTCAATTATTTAGCATATAGAAACATAGACATAGAAACATAGAAAATAGGTGCAGGAGTAGGCCATTCGGCCCTTCGAGCCTGCACCGCCATTCAATATGATCATGGCTGATCATCCAACTCAGTATCCTGTTCCTGCCTTCTTTCCATACCCCGATCCCTTTAGCCACAAGGGCCACATCTAACTCCCTCTTAAATATAGCCAATGTGGCCTCAACTGCCTTCTGCGGCAGAGAATTCCAGAGATTCACCACTCTCTGTGTGAAAAACGTTTTCCTCATCTCGGTCCTAAAAGATTTCCCCTTTATCCTTAAACTGTGACCCCTTGTTCTGGACTTCCCCAACATCGGGAATAATCTTCCTGCATCTAGCGTGTCCAACCCCTTAAGAATTTTGTACGTTTCTGTAAGATCCCCCCTCAATCTTCTAAATTCTAGCGAGTCCAAACCGAGTCTATCCAGTCTTTCTTCATATGAAAGTCCTGACATCCCAGGAATCAGTCTGGTGAACCTTCTCTGTACTCCCTCTATGGCAAGAATGTCCTTCCTCAGATTAGGAGACCAAAACTGTACGCAATACTCCCGGTGTGGTCTCACTAAGACCCTGTACAACTGCAGTAGAACCTCCCTGCTCCTATACTCAAATCCATTACACCAAAAATATTACACCATCTCTAAAAAATGTTTCACCACATGCAAAACTAGCAATCAACAATAATATCCAGCTATACAGATAACACACCACTAATTAAAAACATAGATATCTTTATTTGTGAAATGTAAAATTGCAGTAAAAATATTTTAACATTAAATACTGGCAAATATCTCCATGCAAAATGGGAATTTGGATCCTTGGGACATGTAAAGTAAAGACAAGTCCTATACCTAGTTACACAAAAATGCTGGAGAAACTCAACGGGTGCAGCAGCATCTATGGAGCAAAGGAAATAGGCAACGTTTTGGGCCGAAACCCAAGGAAATAGGCAACGTTTCGGGCCGAAACCCAAGGGTTTCGGCCCGAAACGTTGCCTATTTCCATCGCTCCATAGATGCTGCTGCACCCGCTGAGTTTCTCCAGCATTTTTGTGTACCTTCGATTTTCCAGCATCTGCAGTTCCTTCTTAAACACCTATACCTAGTTGTTCACTATTGCACTCTGAGGATATAGCAAATAATGAAATCTAAAAATGAATTCAAAGGTTCCTTTATAGTGGCAGAAGTGAAAAAATAATCAGTTCTTGGATAGCTATTGTCTATATTCAAGATTCAAGATTCAGATATCATGTGGGGCATTTTGAAACAAACTGGGCTCAGATGGCTGCATTGCTTAACATGTGATGCTTTAAATCAATCTAGTTATCAGTGTAGTTATTCTTGTGTTAGTAAATATGATAACCATACTTATAACAATTAAATCACATCGCAGCCTGCTTCTGGTATTGAATAAAAATATTTTTACTCCCATAGGTCCAGACTCAAGTGATTAAAAAGGTACCATTTTCTCAAAATGATTGGTTAAAACATATACCCATATAACCATATAACAATTACAGCACGGAAACAGGCCATCTCGGCCCTTCTAGTCCGTGCCGAACACTTAACATGACAAATGTTTGATCAGTATTGAGGAAATGCTGGTCGAAATTGGCCAAATCCTTTGCACATGCTCATTAAATTACCAAACAATAGACAATAGACAATAGGTGCACGAGTAGGCCATTTGGCCCTTCGAGCCAGCACCGCCATTCACTGTGATCATGGCTGATCATCCACAATCAGTACCCCGTTCCTGCCTTCTCCCCATATCCCCTGACTCCGCTATCTTTACGAGCCCTATCCAACTCTCTCTTGAAAGCATCCAGAAAATTGGCCTCAACTGCCTTCTGAGGCAGAGAATTCCACAAATTCACAACCCTCTGTGTGAAAAAGTTTTTCCTCATCTCTGTTCTAAATGACTTACCCCTTATTCTGAAACTGTGGCCCCTGGTTCTGGACTCAACCAACATTGGGAATATGTTCCCTGCAACTAGCGTGTCCAAACCCTTAATAATCTTATATGTTTCGATAAGATGCCCTCTCATCCTTCTAAATTCCAGAGTGTACAAGCGCACCCGCTATTGAACATATGACAGTCATCCTGCGAATCAACCTGGTGAACCTATGCTGCACTCCCTCAATGCCTTTCCTCAAATTAGGAGACCAAAACTGCACACAATACTCCAGGTATGGTCTCACTAGGGCCCTGTACAACTGCAGAAGGATCTCTTTGCTCCTATACTCAAGTTAGGTTAAGTCATCAAGAGAGTTTATTGTCATGTGTGCCAGATAGGATGAAATTCTTGCTTGCTGCAGCACAACAGAGTATTGTAGGCATAAATACAGATTAAATCAGTGTGACCATATACCATGGAATATATAGATACACACATAAATAAACAGATAAAGTGCAATACAATGTTATAGTTCAGATGTGTTTAATAGTCTGATGGCTGTGGGGAAGAGGCTGCTACCTGATGGCAGCGGAGAGATGAGTGTGTGGCCAGGATGGTGTGGGTCTTTGATGATGCTGATAGCCTTTTTGAGGCAGCGACTGCGGTAAATCCCCTCAATAGTAGGGAGGTGAGAGCCAACTCCTCTTGTTACAAAGGCCAACATGCCATTCGTTTTCTTCACTGCCTGCAGTACCTACTTGCTTACTTTAATTGACTGATGAACAAGAACCCCCAGATCTGGTTGTACTTTACCTTTTCAGAACTTGACACCATTCAGATAATAGGTACACAAAAATGCTGGAGAAACTCAGCAGGTGCAGCAGCTGAATTTCTCCAGCATTTTTGTATACCTTCGATTTTCTAGCATCTGCAGTTCCTTCTTAAACCATTCAGATAATAATCTGCCTTCCTGTTTTTGCCACCAAAGTGGATAACCTCATATTTATCCACATTAAACTGCATCTGCCATGCATCTGCCCACTCACCCAACCTATCCGTCACCCTGCATCTTCATAGCATCCTCCTCACAGTTCACGCTGCCACCCAGCTTTGTGTCATCTGCAACTTTGCTGATGTTACTTTTAATCCCTTCATCTAAATCATTAATGTATATTGTAAATAGCTGTGGTCCCAGCACCGAGCCTTGCGGTACCCCACTAGACACTGCCTGCCAATTTGAAAGGGACCCGTTAATCCATACTATGTTTCCTGTGTCAACCAATTTTCTATCCATGTCAGCACTCTACCCTACCCCCAATACCATGTCCTCTCATTTTGCCCACTAATCTCCTATGTGGGACCTTATCAAATGCTTTCTGAAAGTCCAGGTACACTACATCCACTGGCTCTCCCTTGTCCATTTTCCAAGTTACATCCACAAAAAATTCCAGAAGATTAGTCAAGCATGATTTCCCCTTCGTAAATCCATGCTGACTCGGACCGATCCTGCTACTGCTATCCAAATGTGCTGCTATTTCATCTTTTATAATTCACTCCAGCATCTTCCCCACCACCGATGTCAGGCTAACAGGTCTATAATTTTTCTGTTTTCTCTCTCCCGCCTTTCTTAAAAAGTGGGATAAAAGTGGGATCCTGAATCTATACAACATTGGAAAATTATCACCAATGCATCCACGATTTCTAGAGCCACTTCCTTAAGTACCCTGGGATGCAGACCATCAGGCCCTGGTGATTTATCAGCCTTCAGTCCCATCAGTCTACCCAACATCACTTCCTGCCTAATGTGAATTTGCTTCAGTTCCTCCGTCACCCTAGATTCTCTGAAGACCAGTACATCAGGGTGATTGTTTGTATCTTATTTTGCGAAGACGGATCCAATGTACCTGTTCAACTCATCTGCCATTTCCTTGTTCACCATAATAAATTCACCTGTTTCATTCTTCAAGGGTCCAACTTTCGTCTTAACTAATTTTTTCCTCTTCACATACCCGAAGAAACTTTTACTATCCTCCTTTGTATTCCTGGCTAGCTTACCTTTGTACCTCATCTTTTCTCCCCGTATTGCCTTTTTAGTTATCTTCTGTTGCTCTTTAAAAGTTTCCCAATCCTCTGGCTTCCCACTCATCTTTGCTATGTTAAAGTTATTTTTAATTTTTATACTGTCCCTGACTTTCCTTGTCAGCCACGTTTGCCCCTTACCCCTCTTGGAATCTTTCTTCCACTTTGGAATGAACCGACCCTGCACCTTCTGTATTATTCCCAGAAATACCTGCCATTGTTGTTCCACTGTCAACCCTGCTAGTGTATCTTTCTAGACAACTTTGTCCAGCTCCTCCCTCATAGCCCCATAGTCCCCTTTATTCAACTGTAACACCGAAATGTCCGATTTCCCCTTCTCCCTCTCAAATTATAGATTAAAACATCATATTATGGTCACTACCTCCTAATGGCTCCTTTATCTCGAGGTCCCTTATCAAATCCGGTTCATCACATAACACTAAATCCAGAATTTCCTTCTCCCTGGTTGGCTCCAATGCAAGCTGTTCAAAGAATCCATCACGGAGGCACTCTACAAAGTCCTTTTCTTGGGGTCCAGTATCAACCTGATTTGCCCAGTCTACATGCATGTTGAAATCTCCAATAACAACCACAGCATTACTGTTAGGACATGCCAATCTTAACTCTTGATTCAACTTGCACCCTATATCCAGGCTACTGTTTGGGGGCCTGTAGATAACTCCTATTAGGGTATTTTTACCCTTACAATTCCTTAGTTCTATCCATACTGACTCCACATCTCCTGATTCTATGTCACCCCTCGTAAGGGACTGAATTTCATTCCTCACCAACAGAGCAACCCCACCCCCTCTGCCCACCTGTCTGTCTTTTCGATAGGACGTATACCCTTGAATATTCAGTTCCCAGCCCTGGTCCTCTTGCAGCCATGTCTCTGTAATTCCCACAACATCATACTTGCCAGTTTCTAACTGAGCCTCAAGCTCATCAATTTCATTTCTTATACTTTGCGCATTCATAGACAACACTTCATCTTTAGTATTCACCTCCACTCTCACTCCAGTCCCTATTGGCCCTGACCTTACTCTCTCATCCCTTCTCAAGCTTCTCTTCCCATTAATTCGGGAGTCATTTGTAACTTTTCCTGTACTCACTTCCCCATTAACTCCATCTTTATATTCCCAATTTGTCAATCCCTCTCCCCCCCCCCCCACTTAGTTTAAACCCACACGTGTAGCCCTAGCAGACCTGCCTGCCAGAAAGTCGGCCCCCCTCCAGTTAAGGTGGAACCCGTCCCTTTTGTACAGGTCACCCTTACCCCAGATGAAATCCCAGTGGTCTATAAATCTAAATCCTTGCTCCCTGCACCAGTCCCCCAGCCACACATTCAGAGCCCCTATCTCCCTATTCCTGCCCTCACTAGCACAAGGTACAGGAAGCAATCCAGAGATAACCACCCTGGAAGTCCTGCTTTTCAGTCTTCTTCCTAACACTCTAAATGTGCTTTGCAGAACCTCCTTCCTCTTACTCCCGACATCGTTTGTGTCCTCATCCACAACGACTGCCAGCTGCTCACCTTCCCTCGTGAGGATGTTCTGAAGTCGGTCCATGACATCTTGAACCCTGGCACCAGGGAGGCAACAGACCATCCTCAAGTCTCGCCTGCCACCACAGAATCTCCAGTCCGCACCTTGGACAATGGAGTCACCCACCCAACTACAGCCATCGGGGTCTTCCGCACTCCATGGTTACTCCCAGTCACCCACCTTCGCTGTTCCTGTATCCTTGGCAAGACAACCTCACTTTAGATCTGTCCACGAAAAGCATTTGCCGCTGGAGTTACCAATATATTCTGATACTGTATCAGTAAAATTACAGTCAAAACCTACAGAATATTGCTCTGCTACAATAGAGTTGACTATTTGCTTTTCTATTGACTGGGTAGTCAATGGGGCAACGATTGTCAAAGAGTGATGATGATCACCAGAGATATGTGACATTGTCATGGTTTAGCCTAAAGAGAAAATAATGGCATGCTGACTGTGTTGAACAAGCACTGACTTAAAACCTGAGGTGCAGAACTAAAAATCCAAGCCAGGACAAATCTAAACAAAGCTGTTTACAGCGTATTTAAAGGCCCATGCCAATATTAATCCTTTGAAGCTGAGTTATCATTCATCTGCCACCCCATTCAGGCTGACAAACATGCTCAATAAAATTATCGCCGTTATTTAAAAGCCAATCTTAGCAATGCTGTGAGGTATTACCAATTAGGCCCTAATAGACAAAACTGGGAAGATATCAATTGAAATATTGGACTGTTAAATATTTTAAAGGTACAGAATAAAATGAATATATATCGAAGGGGATGAATCATTAAGGGCCTGTCCCACTCCATGCGACTCCATGCGGCAAGCGCGACCTAACGTGGTCGCTTGAGCCGTATGGCCTCGCGGGGCCGGTTCCACTTTGATCGCTGGAGCCGTATGGAGTTGTGCGGAGCTGGTCCCGACATCGCGCGGGGCTCCGAAAAACTGACCGTGTTCAAAAATTCCGCGGGGCAATGCCATACGCACCACCTCGACGAGCGTGCGCAGCGTCTCAACGCCGTACACAGCGTCTTGACGGCGTACGCCTTCGCTCGAACTTCACGTGGCCCCCGCTTCCGGTTTGGTCGCGCTCGCCGTATGCAGGTCGCATGCTCGTGGGACAGGCCCTTTAGGATTAAGTAGGAAAGTGGAACAACAAATAGCAGACATATGAATCAACTGTTATAAAATATCAGTGAAACAATGCCATTATTTGTTTTTCTAGTGAGAGAGATTGGGGTTGTGGTGATTTAAATTGTGATTTAATTAAAAAAGGACCAAACTTGTTGGAACTTGTTTCCAGGAAGATCGCGTAATCAAACAGTGAAGCAGTCATTTTGTTTTCAGGGAATGGCAGATTTAAAGGTGAAAGGAAACACTGTAGAGAATTAATTGAACATTGTCAAATCCACATGGCAGCTTCCTTGTGCATTGCAATCAGTACATTTCTATGAAAAATAGATATCCCTAGTTAATCTTCCAAAAAAGGCCTCTATCTGGAAAGGACTGTGGGTTTGAGCTGTGATTTCAGAGTATATTTGCACAGGTTTGGAAGGAAGACCTAAAGTTTTGTGACTTCAGGACATCCCAATGAACAATAATAATATAATAACATAATAATAATATATCTTCATTGTCCTTGTACAAGAACAACAAGATTAAGATTGCAACCTCCGTATCGATGCTATAAGTTAAATAATGAAGGTAAAAGCACAAATAGGTCCATGTACACTGAGGTTAAAAATGACAACAGCTGTCACTGTGCTGTGAAGTCAGTTGTGCCAGTTGATTATGGAGGCAAAGACAGATTATGGGGGCTGCTTAGCAGACTGATTCAGTGCAGTTGTAGCTCTAGGGGAACAGCTATTTCTCAGTGTGTAGGTGCGGGAGTAAAAGGCATTCCCACACCTGCCAGATGGAAGAAGTTCAAACAGACGGCGGCATGTGTGTACAGATGCCGATGGATTTTCTGAGGCAGCGTGCGTTGTAGATGTCCTCCAGGGCTGGGAGCTGTGTCCCAATGATCTTCTGTGCTCTGGAGACGACTCCCTGACGAGCTCTCCTATCCGAGGCTGTGCAACTGAGATACCACACTGAGATGCAGTATGTTAGGATGCTCTCTGTGGCGCAGCGGTAGAAAGTCACCAGCATCTGTTGGGGCAGACCAGCTTTCTCCAGCATCCTCAGCAAAAACAGCCGTTGCTGTGCTTTCTTGACCAGTGCATGGGTGTTACTGGACGACATGAGATCCTCTGAAATGTGGGTGCCCAGAAACCTGAAGCTGGACAATCTCTCCATTTTGTCTGAAGACTGGAGCGCACTCATCACTCTGTGACCTCCTAAAGTTATGATCAGCTCCTGGGTATTGGCTATATTTAGGGACAGGTTGGTCTCTGAGCACCAGCTCGCCAGGTTCTGCACTTCCGCTGTCCAGGCCGAGTCATTGCCTTTGGAGATCAGCCCGATCACCATTGTGTCATCCGCAAATTTAACGATGGTGTTAGTTGCGAATGCAGGAACACAGTCGCGTGTGAGGAAGGATAAGAAGATGGGGCTCAGTACACAGCCCTGGGGTGTGCCGGTACTCGGGGTAATAGTGGAGGACAGGTGGGGGCCCAGTCTCACCGCCTGAGCACGCTCCAACAGGAAATTCAGGCTCCAGTTGCATAATGACGAGCTGAGGCCTAGCTGGTGGAGTTTGAACGCAAGCATGGTGGGGATGACAGTATTGAACGCAGAACTGTAGTCTACAAATAGCATCCCTACGTATGTGCCCTGTCACTCCAGGTGAGTCAGCACTGAATGAAGAGCCAGAGAGATGGCATCCTCTGTAGATCTGTTAGCTCTGAAAGCAAACTGATGTGAGTCCAGTGAAGCAGGGATGATGGCTTTGATGTGGGAGAGGACCAACCTTTCAAAGCAGTTCATTACTGTTGGTGTAAGGGCAACCGGACGATAGTCCTTCAGATTGGATGTCCTTGTACACCGGTCACTGAAAGTTGGCGTGCAGGTACAGCAGGCAGTGGAGAAAGCTAATGGAATGTTGGCCTTCATAACAAGAGGATTTCAGTATAGGAGTAAAGAGGTTCTTCTGTAGTTGTATAGGGCTCTGGTGAGACCACATCTGGAGTATTGTGTACAGTTTTGGTCTCCTAATTTGAGGAAGGACATCCTTGTGATCGAGGCAGTGCAACGTAGGTTCACGAGATTGATCCCTGGGATGGCGGGACTGTCATATGAGGAAAGATTGAAAATACTAGGCTTGTATTCATTGGAGTTTAGAAGGATGAAGTGGGATCTTATAGAAACATATAAAATTATAAAAGGACTGGACAAGCTAGATGCAGGTAAAATGTTCCCAATGTTGGGCCAGTCCAGAACCAGGGGCCACAGTCTTAGGAGGTCATTTAAGACTGAGGTGAGAAAAAAACGTTTTCACCCAGAGAGTTGTGAATTTGTGAAATTCCCAGCCACAGTGGAGGCCAAATCACTGGATGGATTTAAGAGAGAGTTAGATAGAGCTCTAGGGGATATTGGAATCAAGGGTTATGGGGAGAAGGCAGGCACGGGTTATTGATTGGGGATGATCAGCCATGATCGCAATGAATGGCGGTGCTGACTTGGTTTATACTCTCTAGAATTTAGAAGATTGAGAGGGGATCTTATAGAAACTTACAAAATTCTTAAGGGGTTGGACAGGCTAGATGCAGGAAGATTGTTCCCGATGTTAGGGAAGTCCAGGACAAGGGGTCACAGCTTAAGGATAAGGGGGAAATCCTTTAAAACCGAGATGAGAAGAACTTTTTTCACACAGAGAGTGGTGAATCTCTGGAACTCTCTGCCACAGAGGGTAGTTGAGGCCAGTTCATTGGCTATATTTAAGAGGGAGTTAGATGTGGCCCTTGTGGCTAAGGGGATCAGGGGGTATGGAGAGAAGGCAGGTACGGGATACTGAGTTGGATGATCAGCCATGATCGTATTGAATGGTGGTGCAGGCTCGAAGGGCCGAATGGCCTACTCCTGCACCTAATTTCTATGTTTCTATGTTTCTATGAAGGGCCGAATGGCCTCCTCCTGCACTTATTTTCTATGTTAGATTGCTGATGTTTGTTTTTTTTCGGCACCGGCACTAAGCTGGCTGACTTCGGGCATTTTGGGACCATTGTCAGAGATAGAGACAGATTGAAGATCTTTGTAAATTACTCAGCCAGCTGTTCAGCACAGTCCTTAAGGATCCGTCCTGGGACTCCATCTGGGCCCGCAGCCTTGCGTGGATTGATCCTCCGCAACTCGCGCTGTACGTCACGTGTGCTCAACGTGAGAACCTGTTCATCCTCCATTGCCGGGATTTTGCCACTCATGGTGTTGTTGCCGATTTCAAAACGAGCAAAGAAGGTGTTGAACCCGTTGGCCAGTGTGACATCACTGTAGGGGCAGGCACGGTTAAGGGTCTTTCCCACTTGCCAATGTTTTTGGCGACTGCCGGCATCATATCAGTGTAGCCAAAACATTTTGAACATTTCAAAATCCAGCGCAACAAAACAAAATGCTTCTACGCTCGAAAAAACATCATACATCATTATGCCGCGCCACGCCGCAAATTTTTCGGTGACTTGATGTCGGTAGTCGTCGAAAAAAAAATGGGACAGGCCCTTTAGTGATAGCCCTGATGCCTTGCCACGTACTTATAGTGTCAGTGTTGTTGAAGTGGTCTTCCACAGTTTGCCTGTCGAAGTCCTTGGCCTTTTTTATGCCTTTTTTTGCAGGTTTACAGGTAATTAAATATTTTTGAAGTATATAAAAATATACTGTTGTTTTTTTGAGTATGACATGACAACCAATTTGTATTCAACAAGTAATGTGAATGCAACCAGTCATCTGTTTGATGGGTTTGGTTACAATTTGAAAATTTACTATAGAGGAGACAAATTACAACGTCCTATTTTTCTTTAACATGGTGGCATGAGATCTTGTTCAAGATTCAAGAGAGTTTATTGTCATGTGTCCCAAATAGGACAATGAAATTCTTGCTTTGCTTCAGCACAACAGAATATAGTAGGCATGAATACAGAACAGATCAGTGTGTCCATATACCATGATATAAATATATACACACATGAATAAATAAACAGGTTAAGTGCAAATAAACAGATAATGGTCTATTAATGTTCAGAGTTTTGCTTGAGTTGAGTTTAATAGCCTGATGGTTGTGGGGAAGCAGCTATTCCTGAACCAGATTGTTCAATCTGAATAAAGGTCTCTTCCATAAATATAATCCATCCATGTTCTCCAGAGATGTTGCCTGACCTGCAGGGTGACTCCAGCACTTTCTGAATAAGCTGAAAAGGCCTTTGTGTCTTCATTGTTAAACAAAATGATTCTCCCTCATCCAAATTTAAGTCTAGGTTTTGGTACTCAAATCCCTGGAATAATATTGAAATGATAGCCAACTGCGTCCATTAGAAAACTACTCACTGAACCACGACTACTGTACTAATGGAAACGGAGACGGGATACACCAACTTGTGCAATACCATGACAAGATCACAATTTTCACCGCAATTGGAGCAAAGCACCAAGGCAAATTCCTTGTATGTATACATACTTTGCGAATTAAATGCATTCAATTTAATTGAAATTTATACGATTAATTCAATATTCTCTGGATTGTTTTCTGTAAACTTAGAAACTAAGTCAACTGGCAGTCGAAACTAATTGTTTGTAGAAGTTACCTAAAATTAAATAATTCAACTTTCATATTGTTCAAGAAGGAACTGCAGATGCTGGAAGATCGAAGGTACACAAAATTGGAGAAACTCAGTGGGTGCAGCAGCATCTATGGAGCGAAGGAAATAGGCAACTTTTCGGGCCAAAACCCTTCGGGTTTCGGCCCGAAACGTCGCCTATTTCCTTTGCTCCATAGATGCTGCTGCACCCGCTGAGTTTCTCCAGCAATTTTGTGTACCTTCAACTTTCATACTGACGGGTTGTAAGCTACCCAAGTGGAATACGAGGGGCTGATCCTTCAATTTGTGTGTGGCTTCACTCTAGGAATGGGGGACGTCCCAGGACAGAAAGGCCAAAGTGGGAATGGCAACTGGGAGATCCAGTAGGCCTTGACGGGCCAAGGCCAAGTGTTCAGCAAAATGGTTGCTGAGTTTACGCTTTGTCTGGCCAATGTAGCATGGCCCACATCAGGAACACTGGTTGTAGTAGATGAGGTTAGAGGAGGTACATGTGGAAACAAAAACGTGTGGGTCTTTTAGCTTTATTATGGGGGGCACAGAGTACAAATGCAGACAAGCTCTGATAACCTTTACAAAGCACTATGTGTCTCTGCTGGAGTACTGCATGATTTTCAAGCATTGGGACGGATGCTTGCACCATGAATCAGATTCAGATTCAGATTGATTCAGATTCAATTTTAATTGTCATTGTCAGTGTACAGTACAGAGACAACGAAATGCATTTAGCATCTCCCTGGAAGAGCGACATAGCAAATGATTTGAATAAATATAATAAGTGTCCGGGGGGGGGGGGGGTGGTGATTGGCAGTCACCGAGGTACGTTGTTGAGTAGAGTGACAGCCGCCGGAAAGAAGCTGTTCCTCGACCTGCTGGTTCGGCAACGGAGAGACCTGTAGCGCCTCCCGGATGGTAGGAGGGTAAACAGTCCATGGTTGGGGTGAGAGCAGTCCTTGGCGATGCTGAGCGCCCTCCGCAGACAACGCTTGCTTTGGACAGACTCAATGGAGGGGAGCGTGGAACCAGTGATGCGTTGGGCAATTTTCACCACCCTCTGCAATGCCTTCCGGTCGGAGACAGAGCAGTTGCCATACCATACTGTGATGCAGTTGGTAAGGATGCTCTCGATGGTGCAGCGGTAGAAGTTCACCAGGATCTGAGGAGACAGATGGACCTTCTTCAGTCTCCTCAGGAAGAAGAGACGCTGATGAGCCTTCTTGATCAGAGAATGGAGTGGAGTTTGATCATAATATTACCAGGGAAGAGTGACCGCAGCTATTTGATGAAATTGGGAATGAGATGACTAAAAGGAATAATTGTTAAAATTAAGCATTATTCAAAACCATCAATAAATTTGATGGAAGGAAGAAGCTAAAAAAGAGCAAAAGGTTATTTGTAAAAGAACCAGTGGTGATTTGAAGGAACATTTATTTAATCTCAGCATGTTGGGAAATCAAAAGCATGGCCTCAAAGACAGAAGAAAGCAGAGTAAATGGCAGCATTTAAAACAGAATTGATGTAAACATTTTTAAAATTTGGTTACGGACCAAGCACAAAGAGGATTTGAGGGGCTTCCAGGCCAAGTTGTTAAAGAGCTGCCAAGGACATGATTTGGGACAAAATCATCTCCTTTTGTGCTACACCCTTGTATTCACATTGGAAATGTGGCTTGCCTTTGCCCAAAGCTCATTCTCCCGATTCACCTGAACTGCATGCCAGCAACCACACCGGCTGATGTTAACCTTATTCATGATTGTGATCCAGCATGGATGGATGCTGACAATCACTAATAATACAAGGGGGGGGGGGGAAACAGCATGGACTGCGGTGCAGGGTAGCGCAGCGGTAGAGTTGCTGCCTTACAGCGCCAGAGACCTGGGTTCGATCCTGACTATGGGCGCTGTCTGCAAGGAATTTGTACGTCCTCCAGAACAAGGGGTCACAGTTTAAGGATAAGGGGGAAGTCTTTTAGGACCGAGATGAGGAAAACATTTTTCACACAGAGAGTGGTGAATCTGTGGAATTCTCTGCCACGGAAGGTAGTTGAGGCCACAGTTCATTCGCTATATTTAAGAGGGAGTTAGATGTGGCCCTTGTGGCTAAAGGGATCAGGGGGTGTGGAGAGAAGGCAGGTACAGGATACTGAGTTGGATGATCAGCCATGATCATATTGAATGGCGGTGCTGGCTCGAAGGGCCGAATGGCCTACTCCTGCACCTATTTTCTATGTTTCTATGTCCTCCCCGCGACCACATGGGTTTTCCCAGTTGGTGCTCCAGTTTCCTCTCACACTCCAAAGATGTACAGGCGTGTAGGTCAACTGGCTTTGGTAAAGAGTGTAAATAGACCCTAGTGTGTAGGATAGTACTAGTGTATGGAGATCGCTGATCGACACGGACTCAGAGGGCCAAAGGGTCTGTTTCCGCGCTGTATCTCTAAACTTTAAAGACATGTCCAGAACAGTGACTGATGCAGCTGTTTTAAAATTCAGTAACAAGGTGCTAGCTTTGGATGGTTAAAGCAGAATTCATTACCCGTCTTGCATGGCTCGCTACGTACTATCTGGAGTCATATACAGGCTGCACTAACTAAAGACGACCAACATGGATTTTTGCTACGGTTTAATAATCACCTTTAGTGATAGTAATATTTTGATTCCAAAGTTATTTAATTTTTTGAATCTACAGTATGATGGAATCCGAACCTACAGTATGTCCCCAGATCAATAGGTCTGCTGGTCTTCATTGTCCAGTCGTTTAATTACTGTGTTATCATGGTCAGTTTAATTCCCACTTTTGGGCAGAAACCTATTTCTACCTCCGAGAGTCTGAGTTTAATCCTACAAGGTACAGCACGGATATATTATGAGAAGAGTGGAGAGGATTTCCGTACATCATCATTTCTCAAGCAGAGAACTGTAAAGCTTTCTTGGATTACCATGAAATAAGATGGATTTAGATTGTCTTTTATAAACATATTACAAAACCTGGTCCGAGATATCATGCACACTCCACTGCAAGCTCTCTATTTTATTCCCACTTACATGGAACCTATTGGATTAAAATGAAATACCCCCACTTTATAATGGATCTTTTTAAATTGAATGCATGCCATGAAATAATATCTTCTCAGCATGCCTGTTACAATGAGACGCATAATATCTTTCCTTTTAATATACTAATGAAATGGTACATTTAGACTTCTCAAAATACTATTGCAAAATAATTAAGATTTTAATGACATAACTAGTTGTATGGAAGATAAATCAATATCATAATTGAAGCTACTGCCAATGTTTAAGTTGAGTATAGGAGCAAAAAGGTCCTTCTGCAATTGTACAGAGCCCTGGTGAGATCACACCTGGAGTATTGTATGCAGTTTTGGTCTCCAAATCTGAGGAAGGACATTCTTGCTATTGAGGGAGTGCAGCGTAGGTTTACAAGGTTAATTCCCAGAATAGCGGGACTGAAATATGGATAAAGAATGGAGCGACTGGGCTTGTATATACTGGAATTTAGAAGGATGAGAGGAGATCTTTTTGAAACAGATTATCAGATTATTAAGATCAGTATAAGATTATGAAGGGATTGGACACGCTAGAGGGAGGAAACATGTTCCCAATGTTGGGGGTGTCCAGAACCAGGGGCCACAGTTTAGAAATAAGGGGTAGGCCATTTAGAACGGAGAGGAGGAAACACGTTTTCACCCAGAGAGTTGTGAATCTCTGGAATTCTCTGCCTCAGAAGGCAGTGGAGGCCGATTCTCTGGATGCTTTCAAGAGAGAGTTAGATAGAGCTCTTAAAGATAGTGGAGTCAAGGGATATGGGGAATAGGCAGGAACGGGGTACTGATTGTGGAGAATGGTGGTGCAGGCTTGAAGGGCCGAATGGCCTATTCCTGCATCTATTCTATTGTCTATTATGCATCAAATGAGAAAACTCTTTGGTAACAAGTTTTCTTTGCAATTAATATTTAATTTCTGAAACCATTGATGAACTACTGAAGCTAAAAAAAATCAATACTACACCAAGTTTCCTAACATTAATTCTTCCAAATTCTAAACCGTGTGAGGGACTTTAATTATATAGTTTGACAGGGAACGTTTACCAGAGAACAAAGGTGGTGGTGAGGAAATCTGATTGATCCCTTGGGAAAAGGAACCAAGAAATAGTAGACATAAAATGAAGTGTGAAGATGAGGATGTGAGTAGGGTCTGGAATGCAATATCAATATACCAATGTAGGCAGATTTAATTGTAGAATTCAAAAGGGAAAAGGATAAATATCTGTCAGGAGAGAATTTATGAGGATACAGGAATAGGTCAAGGGACCTCACAGGCCTTTCTGCCCACAGAGTCCGTGCCGACCAGCGATCACCTCACCTACTAGCACAATCCTACACACTAGGGGCCATTTACAATTTTACCGAGCCAATGAACCTAAAAACGTGTACACTTTTGGAGCATGAGAGGAAACCGAAGAAAACCCACACAGGTCATGGGGGCACCGTGCAAACTCCGTACAGACAGCACCCGTAGTCATGATCAAACCCGGAATGGTGCCTTCCTCACCTTGGTGCCACTGTGTTGTGTTGTGTCATGGACTTTCTGTGTTTGTGCTTTTTAAAAAAATTCTATTTTATTTGTTTTATATGTTTTAATATTTATTGTTTATTTATTTTTATGATACTGACTGTAAACGGAAATTCATTTTTGTTGTCTCTAATTGAGACAATGACAATAAATTTGAATACAATACAATACAATAGGAACTCTGATGCTGAAAGGCAGCAGCTCTATGGCTAAGCACACAGTGGCACCCTTAATAGTAGTTAACATGGATCTGATGGGCCAAATGACTCCCTCTCATGATATAACTACTGTTATTTGATAAGAGTAGCTAAAGGCATGCGCTGGTACATAAATCATGCTCTAATTGCTTCAGAAACAAGTGGTCTTCTTGTTATTGAGTGATTTAAATAAGTTGAGCTCATTGTGAAAACAACACACAAACAACCACATTCTCATCCAGC
Organism: Leucoraja erinaceus; assembly: GCF_028641065.1. NCBI lineage: Eukaryota > Metazoa > Chordata > Chondrichthyes > Rajiformes > Rajidae > Leucoraja > Leucoraja erinaceus. Next base: position 110,589,320 of record NC_073379.1, on the reverse strand, counting down.
TAATGTTTCCCTGGAAACAAGAACTGATTAATGAATGAAGCAGAGAGTAAGCCCTATGCTGCCGCTGCACAGAATGGAGCAGCTTAGAATAAACAGTTATCTGAAACAAAATCATTAAAAAAACTAGAATGATGCCTTATCATCGATCCTGGGAAGGTAATTCAGTCTCTCACCTGCTTGTGAGGTTTTTATAAATGAAAAAAAATAACACATGGCAAGGTCAGATGTACGTATCTGGATACAAATATGACAACATTGTTGCCCTTCACATTCTAATAGATTGACGACTGAGCAGTAGCACAAATGGACAAATTAATTTAACTTTGCAGTGTAAGCCAAGAAAAAAATCTTCTTGAACAAAGTAACGGAGCAATTATCTGTTGCTGGGAGCCAGCTCGACTCTGTAAATCAATTGCAAAAGCTTTTAAATTACTGCTTGGGTTATTGTGAATGCCGTGCTTAGTCTTCAATGTTGTACTTTAGTTAAGGTTAGTAAGGACTGGGAAGCATGTGGAAGTCATTCAATACTAACGTTTTGATTAGTGACATTTGAGAAAGGACTAGGATGCTAGCCACATGCCAGCTGAAGTGAAAGGTAGTAACAAAGAACTTGCACCTCCTAATATCACCCAATGGATCCAAAATGTGGTTTGAACACTCATCCTCCTGACAAGGGAGACAAGAATGGTATCACTAAGCCAAGACTGATGCACAGCAAATGCTAAAAGTCTGGTTTTGAAAGATCTTAGAAACATAGAAACATAGAAATTAGGTGCAGGAGTAGGCCATTCGGCCCTTCGAGCCTGCACCGCCATTCAATATGATCATGGCTGATCATCCAACTCAGTATCCCGTACCTGCCATCTCTCCATACCCCCTGATCCTCTTAGCCACAAGGGCCACATCTAACTCCCTCTTAAATATAGCCAATGAACTGGCCTCAACTACCCTCTGTGGCAGAGAGTTCCAGAGATTCACCACTCTCTGTGTGAAAAAAGTTCTTCTCATCTCGGTTTTAAAGGATTTCCCCCTTATCCTTAAGCTGTGACCCCTTGTCCTGGACTTCCCTAACATCGGGAACAATCTACCTGCATCTAGCTTGTCCAACCCCTCAAGAATTTTGTAAGTTTCTATAAGATCCCCTCTCAATCTCCTAAATTCAAGAGAGTATAAACCAAGTCTATCCAGTCTTTCTTCATAAGACAGTCCTGACATCCCAGGAATCAGTCTGGTGAACCTTCTCTACACTCCCTCTATGGCAATAATGTCCTTCCTCAGATTTGGAGACCAAAACTGTACGCAATACTCCAGGTCTTAATCGATATGTTTTTGCTCTGCAATCCAATTAAGATCTTTCAAAACCAGAATGTTGCCATTTGCTGTGTGTCAATCTTTGCTTAGTCAATGGGCAATGTTTAATGGTTGGCAGCCATGTTTGTGAGGTCAACAAGACATAGTAATAGCAGGGACATTGTGATTGACTTCAGGGTGCAAGATCCACCCAAATTTTATAGAATGGAGCAGCTGGGCTTGTACACTCTGGAGTTTAGAAGGATGAGAGAGGATCTTATTGACACATATAAGATTATTAATGGCTTGGACACGCTAGAGGCAGGAAACATGTTCCCGATATTGGGGGAGCCCAGAACCAGGGGCCACAGTTTAAGAATAAGGGGTAAGCCATTTTGAACGGAGACGAGGAAACACTTTTTCTCACAGAGAGTGGTGAGTCTGTGGATTGCTCTGCCTCAGAGGACGGTGGAGGAAGGTTCTCTGGATACTTTCAAGAGAGAGGTAGATAGCGCTCTTAAAGATAGCGGATTCAAGGGGTATGGAGAGAAGGCAGGAACGGGGTACTGATTGGGGATGATCAGCCATGATCATATTGAATGGCGGTGCTGGCTCGAAGGGCTGAATGGCCTACTCCTGCACCTATTGTCTATTATTTTTAAGTGGACCGTGAAAAGATCGGCCATTAATGTCACTTGAAGAGGCAGGCAGCTTTCTCGTAGCTTGCCTCCCCTGATAGGCATGTGGTCACTTCCTGTCCTGAATATAGTACTTTAGTTTATTGTCACGTGTACCGAGGTACAGTGAAAAACCTATGTTGCGTGATGACCAGTCAGCGGAAAGACAATACATGATTACAATCGAGCCATTCACAGTGTACAGATACATGATAAGGGGATAACATATTACTGGTTAGGTAAGCCAGTAATATCTGATCAAGGATAGTCCGAGGGTCAACAATAAGGTAGATAGTAGTTCAGGATTGCTCTCTGGTTGTGGTAGGATGGTTCAGTTGCATGATAACAGCTGGGAAGAAACTGTCCTTGAATCTGGAGGTGTGCCTTTTCACACTTCTATATCTTTTTGCCCGATAGGACAGGGGAGAAGGAGTGGCCAGAATGCTACACATCCTTGATTATGCTGCTGGCCTTGCAGAGGCAGCGTGAGGTACATGGAAGGGAGGTTGGTTTGTGTGATGGTCTGGGCAGCATCCACAAATCTCTGCAATTTCTTCTGTATGGTTCTCAAAGGTGAGGGGAGCACATGGAAGTGATTCAATGCAACAAAGCCCAGAATTAGAGCACCATTCATGAGAAAGGACTAGGATGACTAGCCACTTATAGGGCAATTGAGATCCCTTTAAACTAAGGAGGCCCTTTGGGATATCCAGAGCCAAAATAAGATGTATTTTTTGCTGACCAAGACCAAAATAGAAATCTTCAATAAGACCTTTTTTAAAGTAACTATGGTGGCTCATAAACAAGAAAAGTGCTATCCATGGTCAAAAGTACAATTTTCTAACTGGGAATGCATATCACTATTAATACAATGTTAGGTACTTCTAATGAAGAAATGACATTGGAGTCAAACTCACTATGTTGACAATGAATTCCGCTGAATCCATCAGGACACCTGCAGATGTAGCCCACAAACGTGTCGCCACGATAACTGTCGCTCACTTCACATATCCCTCCATTATGACATGGGTTCGGTTGACAAGCTCCTGCAGATCGTAAAATATAAATAAAACAAAATAACATTAAGTATGATTGCCATTTACAAAACAGCGACTCTCATGTTTATGTTCTGCTTGATTGCTTCAAAGGCACATGATAATTCTGTGACACAAACTGACAAGATGGCAGAGAGAACCACTTCGATTTTTTCATGTAGAAACACAGGTACGGTCCAAAACTGAATGCAGTCATTCAAGACAAGCTTGACCGTTTAAGCTCTGTTTCTGCACAGTTCTTGATTAAAGAGCATGAGTAGGGATGGCTGGTGAAGATGGCTTGCATGGATGGTAATAGTCAAAGACACTTGAGTATAGAAGCTGGGATGTAATGTTAAAATTGTACAAGGCATTGGTGAGACCAAATCTGGAGTATGGTGTACAATTTTGGTCGCCCAATTATAGGAAGGATGTCAACAAAATAGAGGGAGTACAGAGGAGGAGGAGGCAGGTTCATTGGTATCATTTAAAAATAAATTGGATAGGCATATGGATGAGAAGGGAATGAAGGGTTATGGTATGAGTGCAGGCAGGTGGGACTAAGGGAAAAAAAGTTGTTCAGCACGGACTTGTAGGGCCGAGATGGCCTGTTTCCGTGCTGTAATTGTTATATGGTTATATGGTTATATGGTTACTTCAGTCAGTATTTATCACTTTTTAAATGATGAGACAAACATTGTTTAAGAAAGAACTGCTGATGCTGGAAAAATCGAAGGTGGACAAAAATGCTGGAGAAACTCAGCGGGTGAGGCAGCATCTATGGAGAGAAGGAATAGGCGACTTTTCAGGTCGAGATCCATCTTCGTGTGTGAAGAATGGTCTCGACCCGAAACGTCGCCTATTCCTTCGCTCCATAGATGCTGCCTCACCCGCTGAGTTTCTCCAGCATTTTTGTCTACCTCAGAAGTCAACAAAGTAAATCAGGCAAAGAAATGTGAAGCATGTAAAACTTAAGAACCAAAGCCAGGGTGCAAATGGGCGTTTTGGGGGAAGATAGTGGAAATAGTATTAATATGTGCATTAAAAAATGTTGAGAGCATGGTCAAATGGCAAGGGATATGTTACATCTCCTTTCATTTCAATTTCTTAATGATTGCTTTTGATGGAGGGGTCATAAACTAGTTAGAAATGTTAAGTTTTAACAGAGGCTACTAGGTTATAATGGAGCAGATTAACTGCAGACACACAATGGACTGTGTACACGAAGATAAGGCTACATACTGTATACCCAATGAAGATATTTGAGTAGAGATTGGGATCCTGTCCTTACACAAATTCCATTGTCAGGACATCTCAGGAAGCAAGCAACATCAATGGGTAGAAAGGAATGGTCGACGTTTCTGGTCAAAACCCCGCACCAGCACCCAAAACATCAGTCTGAAGAAAGGTCTCGACTCAAAATGTCATACCATTCCTTCTTTCCAGAGATACTGCCTGTCCCACTGAATTACTCCAGCTTTCGTGTCTATCTTTGATTTAAAACAGCACCTGCAGTCTGAAGAAGGGTCTTGACCCGAAACGTCACCCATCCCTTGCCTCCAGAGACTCTCCCTATCCCACTGAGTTACTCCAGTTTTTTTGTGCCTATCATCTGAAGTTCCTTCCTCGCCAAAACATCAACCTTTCTTTTCCACCCATAGATGCCCCTAGACCAAGTGAGTTCCTCTGGTAGAATGCATGTATGCTTCAGATTCCAGCATCCGCAGTCTCTTGTGCTCAGCGACTGAGACACAATTCTTTAATTCCCTTTCCCCAGAGACAAGGCCAATATTAAGTGACACATTCATCCCAGTCCTTCGAAGCAGACAGAGGTTACAAAACTGAAGACTTTCCTGTCAAAATGACTCAGTGCTACATCACATACTACTCCTGCCAAATAAATCACCATCAAATCGTAACATTTCTCAACCGTTGAACATGGAACATTTTGGTGTTGGGAAATGTTAAGATTTTATGGTGATTTTAGTTTTACATGCATTTAAGTTTGTTTTTGCCTTATTGTTGATGTCTGACATCTCTCTTTGTCTATCTATTCAACACAGCTGGCCTGGATAGTTTATTAATACAGTTCATGATTAAAAATGACACACTGTAATTGGAATTCATTTGTTTTAGTAGTGCAGCTCGTAAAACACATTTCTGGCAAAATCTGTACAACTTTCCAGTTTAGATGGCTTTGTTTTTAATTTCATGCTTGTTCTTATCTCCAGGACAGAAAGAAAGGCCAGTGTCAAAAATGATTTTATCATCATAGAAAGCAGAATATGCAACATATAACCATATAACCATATAACAATTACAGCACGGAAACAGGCCATCTCGACCCTTCTAGTCCGTGCCGAACACGTATTCTCCCCTAGTCCCATATACCTGCGCTCAGACCATAACCCTCCATTCCCTTCCCGTCCATATAACTATCCAATTTATTTTTAAATGATAAAAACGAACCTGCCTCCACCACCTTCACTGGAAGCTCATTCCACACAGCTACCACTCTCTGAGTAAAGAATTTCCCCCTCATGTTACCCCTAAACTTCAGTCCCTTAATTCTCAAGTCATGTCCCCTTGTTTGAATCTTCCCTACTCTCAGTGGGAAAAGCTTTTCCACGTCAACAGTATAGCACAAGAACATATGGCTGGGTCGAACTTGATGCCAAGGCTCACTCCTCTCAGCCTGCATATAATCCATATCCCTCCATTCCCTGCAGATCATGTGCCCATTCAAAAATCTTTTAAATGCCACTATCATATCTGCCTCAAACATCACTCCTGGCAAAGCGTTCCAGGCCAGAGCATAAGTGCAGGCAAATCTTGGTGCAACTTTCTAAAACATAATCAGTGATGAAATATTGAATGCATTTTTGGTTACCCAACTTTAGGAAGGGTTTGATTGCACTGGTGAGGGTGCTGAGAAGATTCACCATATGAGGTGAGACTGAATAGGCAGAGTTTGTTTTCCTTGGAGCAGAGGAACTTGCCAGTGGTGTGCAAATGTATATGAGGTTCAGAAAGTAACAAATATGTCCAAGACTGAGGGCACAAGTTTAAGGTGAAGAGTAAGATATGTAGAGAGGGGATTAGGAAAAATATTTTCACCCAGAGGAGGTTTGCAAAGGTGCCGAGGGAGGGTACTGTCACAAATGAGATGCGTTAAAACACCAAGACATAGTAGACCGGAAACATAGAAAATAGGTGCAGGAGTAGGCCATTCGGCCCTTCGAGCCAGCACTGCCTTTCAATATGATCATGGCTGATCAACCAAAATCAGTACCCTTCTCCTGCTTTCTCCCCATGTCCCTCGATTCCTTAGAGCTAAATCTAACTCTCTTGAAAACATCCAGTGAATTAACTTCCACTGCTTTCTGTGGCAGAAAATACCACACATTCACAACTCTCTGGGTGAAAACGTTTTTCCTCATGGCCTTCCCCTTATTCTTAAACTGTGACCCCTGGTTCTGGACTCCAACATAGGAAACATTTTTCCTGCATCTAGACTGTCCACTTCCTTAAGAATTTTATATGTTTCTATAAGATCCCCTCTCATCCATCTAAATTCCAGTGAATACAAGCCCAGTCAATCCATTCTTTCATCATATGTCATGGACCAAGACCAAGGCTATGGATCAAGGGTTGGTAAAGTGGAATAGAATAGATGGCTACCTGATGATCGCCAAAGGACCTGTTTCTCCACTGTATGAGTCTATGGCTAAATGCCTCGAATGTATCAGAAATTAATTTGTGATTCAGGAATACTAAAAAGTTGCTTAAAAATAGCGATCTAAACCAACATTTCAATAAAATACTATTATCAACAGACATCATCTCAAGGTAAGCATTTGAAACTGTCTAGAGCTTACACAAAACACGGAAAAATTATGAAATCAAAAGCGCCAAAGAACTAGAATATTTAGGAGCAACACCGGAAAAATATTGCGCAATGTTGCGTACAGTTTTGGTTTCCCAATCTGAGGAAAGACATTCTTGCCATAGAGGGAGTACAGAGATGGTTCACCAGACTGATTCCTGGGATGTCAGGACTTTCATATGAAGAAAGACTGGATAGACTCGGCTTGTACTCGCTAGAATTTAGATTGAGGGGGGATCTTATAGAAACTTACAAAATTCTTAAGGGGTTGGACAGGCTAGATGCAGGAAGATTGTTCCCGATTTTGGGGAAGTCCAGAACAAGGGGTCACAGTTTAAGGATAAGGGGGAAATCTTTTAGGACCGAGATGAGAAAAACCTTTTTTACACAGAGAGTGGTGAATCTGTGGAATTCTCTGCCACAGAAGGTAGTTGAGGCCAGTTTGTTGCCTATATTTAAGATGGAGTTAGATGTGGCCCTTGTGGCTAAAGGGATCAGGGGGTATGGAGAGAAGGCAGGTATAGGATACTGAGTTGGATGATCAGCCATGATCATATTGAATGGCAGTGCAGGCTCGAAGGGCCAAATGGCCTACTCCTGCACCTAATTTCTATGTTTCTATGTCACTGACCAGCAAGAAGAAAAGTGCAGTTAACACACACACAGGACATAATTTACATATCACAATGAATGTATATTAATGGAACTCGTTTTGGAATTGCTTATGAGGGATTAGGACTGACTAATAGTTTTTCAAGCCAATCACAAAATTAATGTAGCTCATCTTGGTCATGTCAAACTAATTTGGTGACGTGAAGCTATTAACAAAGATAATGCACAAATTCCTTTCTTTGCAGCCATGAAAGCAGTATTATACCCATCTGAAAGACAAATGACTTATTGATAAAATGTTTCAAACGAACCATTAAACCAAAAGGAAATCTAATTAGTCAGGATTAATGTAAAATTACATTGTTAATTAATGTAAACTCAAGTTTGTGAAGCTTTTAAAACCTCGACTGAAAGGGAAACAAATATCTGTCCAGTCAAATGGGGTTTTCATGTATCAAAAGCAGAAACAAACAGCGTTGATGAAATTACAGTAGGATTGTTAACATTTATGCATGATTCATGGTGGAATTCAACCAATTCAAATAACAATTTAAATGATCCGCAGTATCATCTAAAAATCATTTTAGAATAAAGCATTGTGAGATTATAAAGAACTCTATTGCAATACAAGAAAACTGTTTAAATCCGCACCCATTAAACAAACTTGGCCTGAACTCTTAGCATGCATGATCTGCCCAATTTGGTTAAGCTAATGCTTTGTTTCCAAATGAGAAAGGTTGGAAACGCTAGATTATCTATAATCTATTTTGTTCTTCAAAAATCCATGGACTGACACAAAACACAAAGCAACGTCACAAGTCAATTCCAATGGAAAAGAACAAGGTTGATCTTCAAGTTAATATTGAGGGGAGGCAGATTTCAATAGCTCAAGAGATAGGTTAGGAGCAGATGCTTGTGAGTAACACCCCGTCCCACTTAGGAAACCTGAACGGAAACCTCTGGAGACTTTACGCCCCAACCAAGGTTTCAGTGCGGTTCCCGGAGGTTCCCGGAGGTTTTTGTCAGTCTCCCTAATGGTCGAAAGTGGTTTCCGCTTCTTCTATGTTCCGACGATTATTTCAAAAAATTCAAAACCTGCCGCGACCTTCCACTACCTGCAACCACCTGCAACCTCCGGCAACCACCTTCAACTAGCATAGCAACCGGCTTCGAATAAATAATTACCGATTTTAAAAACGGCAAGCTATTTTAAGTTGCGGCCGGTTTTGAATTTATTTAAATAATCGCCTAATAATCGAAGAAGTTGAAACCACGTTTCGACCATTAGGGAGACTGAAAAAAGCTCCGGGAACCGCACGGAAACCTTGGGTGGGGCGCAAAGTCTCCAGAGGTTTCCGTTCAGGTTTTCTAAGCGGGACAGGGGCATAATTAAGAAGTCTACCAAATGAACTATAACTATTGGTTCAATCTCATTGAGTGCGGCACGCAGGGACGGCACTGTGGCACAGTGGTAGTGTTGTTGCCTTACAGCACTTGCAGCGCCAGAGACCCGGGTTCAATCCCAACCACAGGTGCTGCCTGTACCGAGTTTGTACGTTCTCCCCATGACCATGGGTTTTCTCCAAGATCTTCGGTTTCCTCAAACACTCCAAATACGTACAGGTATGTAGGTCAATTGGCTTGGTGCATGTGTAAATTGTCCCTAGTGTGTGTAGGATAGTGTTAATGTGCTGGTCGGCGTGAACTCAATGAGCCGAACGGCCTGTTTTTGCACTGTGTCTCTCAACTAAAAGCATTGGAGAGACCAGTGTACACAGGTTCTTAAGAGGGAGGAGAATCCAATTAGATAACTTAAAAATCGTACAAGGATACAAAACGCGTTTGTTTGTGATTTGGGGGAAGTGCTGGTAGCCAGGGTGGATTATGGTGGCAAGAGGGAAGCAGAGAGAACATTATGGACAGAAGAGTCAGAAATAGATTCAACATGTAAGCATCTGGAGGAATGTCCATGTTTACTTCAGGCTGACTCATTACATCTCAGCAAGAATATTTTTTTCATTTACACTTATTATTGAGAAGATATATTCCAAAAATGTGCTAGTAATGCAGCATAATTTAAAACACAAAATGCTGGAGTAACTCAGCGGGACAAGCAGCATCTCTGGATAGAAGGAATGGGTGATGTTTCAGGTCGAGACCCTTCTTCAAAGGTATTTTAGTCATCACATTCACATACACCTAGGTGTAGCGAAGTGAAATGCTTCTTGCCATTTTGCAGCACATAAAGAAGGAATACAGACATAACATTAATAAGAGTTTTAAACATAAAGAACATCCCCCCACAATGGCTCACACCATGAGGGAAGGCACAAAGTCCAGTCCCCAACCCCAGTTCACCCATAGTCGGGCCTATTGAGGCCTCCACAGTTGCCTCTACGGAGGCCCGATGTTCCAGGCCGTTCTCGCCGGGTGATGTTGCTCCGGCGTCGGGAGAATCCTCCCAGCGGCTTGGGAACCCTGGAACGGCCGCTTCCGTACTGGAGGCCGCGGCTTCCGAAGCCAACAAGGCCGCGCCGGTTGGAGCTCCACAACTGGCGATCTCATCGCGAGATCCCAGGCTCCCGGTGTAAAGTCAGCGCCGCCGCCCGCAGCTGGTCGCTCCACAGACCCGCAGCTCCGCGATGTTATTTCTCAGCGGTCTCAGCTCACCGGAGCTCCAGCGCGGCGACCCAGGCAAGGCATCGCCCGCTCCACGATAGCGCTCCAGCGCTGTGCCGCCGCCGAAGCCGAGGTTCTGGGCGGTCCCCGACAGGAAACGCCGCTCCAGGCCCGCTGGTAGGCCGCGAGGACAGGTCGAAGCTGCAGCCCGGAGAAAAGCTGCCTCTCCGACCAGGTAGGGACCCTGAAAGGTAGTTTCCCCCTTCCCCATTTTGTGCCCATCTTCAGACCTGAAGAAGTGTCTCGACCTGAAACATCACCCATTCCATCTCTCCAGAGATGCTGCCTGTCCCGCTGAGTTACTCCAGTATTTTGTGCCCAGCTTCGGTTTAAACCAGCATCTGCAGTTCCTTTCTACAGCATAATTTGAATGTAGGAAAGGTCCCATAACCCCCACAATTAAAATGTGGATTATGGAAATGTCGGAGACCTTACATTTGGAAAGAATCAGACGTGTCATAATGGGCAAACAAGAACTTTTTATCACAATATTGTCTCCATTCATTGAAGGGGCAGACTGGTTCGGCACGGGAACCTGACTGAAACTCGAATTAAGCATTAGATGAAAAGTTATACTTTATAATTTACAAACTTATCTCCAATGTTGTATTTTTAGTAAATTATCCCATTCATCTTTATCATGCTTTGTCATCTTTTTTTTCTCTGTTTCTTATTTTCTATCTATATAAAAATTACTAGAAGCAGAGTTAATATCAATCGATATCAATATGATCAGCTATGATCATATTGAATGGCGGTGCAGGCTCGAAGGGCCGAATGGCCTATGCCTGCACCTATTTTCTATGTTTCTATGATAATATTAGTAATGTAGGAATGATATACATGAAATGTTTTTAATATGATATGTACCTGCCTCTAATAAAAAGATTATAAAAAAATAATAATAATTTGAATGTAGGTTCCACATAACTATTTACATTTAGTTCCAATGGCAATTAATACAGATAAAGTGCTTCTTACTAAAGCATTAGGCATACTGTACATGGAAGACTGTCTGTTAACAGGTAGAATGCATATTCAAATGATATAACGACCATGCACACATCAAATGGCAATATCCCACCTGCTGTAGTTGACTCCTCTCCATCTGCAGCTGTTGGCATTAAACACAGAGTCATTAACTGGATGGAAAATAGCAAAACACTGCAATTGTCAACTAAACTACATTAGCACAAATATTTGCATGGCTTAATTATCTAGAGCTACAACCAATCTAAATCATTCAAATATTGTTACAAATATTGTATCTCTTAATTTATCAACATGACGTTTAAACTTGAGACTAATTTGTGTAACCCATTGCATAAATTATGCAATTGTCAGAATGGTTGTAACTACCTTTTAAAATCAAATAGCTCCAGCATGCAAGAACTGACGCTAAACTAAATATATATTTGTTTTTTCATAATGTGGTATGCCTGTAGGTTAGCTGCAGCAAAAATAATGAAAAAAAGTGTTGGGATGTCAATCTATATGGGGATTGTTACAGGCCACCATTTCATTGCCTGCAGGATTTCATTACGAAGGGGAAATCATGCTTGAATAATCCTCTGGAATGTTTTGAAGATGTAACTAGGAAAATGGACAAGGGAGAGCCAGTGGATGTAGTGTACCTGGACTTTCAGAAAGCATTTGATAAGGTCCCACATAGGAGATCAGTGGGCAAAATTAGGGCACATGGTATTGGGGGTATAGTGCTGACATGGATAGAACAGTGGTTGGCAGACAGGAAACAAAGAGTAGGGATTAACGTTTGCACCCCAGCGATATGAACATGGAACTTCTCTAACTTCAGGTAGTCCTTACTTTCTCCTCCCCTTCTCAGCCCTCCCTCAGCCCACTGGCTCCTCCGCTTCCTTTCTTCTCCCCCCCCCCCCCCCCACTTCCCACCCTCACCCTCACATCAGTCTGAAGAAGGGTTTTGGCCCGAAACGTTGCCTATTTCCTTCGCTCCATAGAAGCTACCTCACCTGCTGAGTTTCTCCAGCATTTTTGTCTACCCAGGCTTATAGGCTAATAGGCATGATATAAATGTAAATAAAATGAGACCACACCTGGAGTATTGCGTACAGTTTTGGTCTCCAAATCTGAGGAAGGACATTATTGCCATAGAGGGAGTGCAGAGACGGTTCACCAGACTGATTCCTGGGATGTCAGGACTGTCTTATGAAGAAAAACTGGATAGACTTGGTTTATACTCTCTAGAATTTAGAAGATTGAGAGGGGATCTTATAGAAACTTACAAAATTCTTAAGGGGTTGGACAGGCTAGATGCAGGAAGATTGTTCCCGTTGTTAGGGAAGTCCAGGACAAGGGGTCACAGCTTAAGGATAAGGGGGAAATCCTTTAAAACCGAGATGAGAAGAACTTTCTTCACACAGAGAGTGGTGAATCTCTGGAACTCTCTGCCACAGAGGGTAGTTGAGGCCAGTTCATTGGCTATATTTAAGAGGGAGTTAGATGTGGCCCTTGTGGCTAAGGGGATCAGGGGGTATGGAGAGAAGGCAGGTACGGGATACTGAGTTGGATGATCAGCCATGATCATATTGAATGGCGGTGCAGGCTCGAAGGGCCGAATGGCCTACTCCTGCACCTATTTTCTATGTTTCTATGTTTTTCTGTGTTTCTATGTCCCTAGTGTGTGGGATACCGTTAGTGTACGCGGTAATCGCTGGTCGGCATGGACTCTGTGGGCCATAAGGGACTCTTTCTGCACTGGATCTCTAAACTCTAAACATTTATTGGAGATCAATAGTCTGCAAATATTTCTTATAATAGTCAAGTCTTTGGTGAGGTAAGTATGGTGAAAATCGTGCTTGCAGCACATCACATGTAAACAGACAACACACAAAAACATAAATGATACATTAATTACAGGAATTCTCCAGCATAGTGAGCACAAAATGTGTCCAATAAAAGATATTAGTGAAAAAACAATTGAAAAGTAAGTACATGAGAGTACGAGGTTGGCCGACATGTTCCATCGCTGAGGTAGGATTAAGGTTTCAAATCATGATAGCTGTAGGAACGTTGCTGTTCCTGAACCTGGTGTATATGGGGCATCAGGCTTCTGTCCCTCCTGCTCGATGGTAGAAGCAAGCAGGCCGCGTGTCTTGGATGGTGGGGATCTGTTGTGTATTTGGATGCTTAGAACAGACTTGAATAAGGCTCGGACACGGGAGTAATCTTACAAGCTTCTTTATTGCAGGACGCCACCTTGAGTCTCCCCTTGCACATGCGTACTTGCACAAGATATCACGACACTAATTCCATATGCTAATTATCACATACCTAACACTCCTCCCATCCCCCCGCCCTCGGGCTCCTCCTCCTCCCTTCTCCCCATCAGTCTGAAGAAGGGTTTCGGCCCTAAACGTCACCTATTTCCTTCGCTCCATAGATGCTGCTGCACCCGCTGAGTTTCTCCAGCATTTTTGTGTACTTCCTCCCCCTTTAACTTGGAGGCAGGTAACACCATTTCTATTACATACCTAACAGGATCCTTGATAGATACCAACTTCAATAGATAGCACCTCACACAGATGCTTTTGATGCAAAGAGGGAGCAATGTGCCTGGGGTGGACTGGGCTGAGTCCACCACTCTCTGCAACCTCTTGAGTTCCTGTGCATTGCAAATGCCAAACCTGGCCATGATGCAAGCCATCAGCATACTTTCTATAGTGCATCTATACAAGTTGGTTCGAGTATTTGGTGACATGCAGAATCTCTTTTAAACTGAATGTAGAGGGTGCAGGCATGCCTTCTTACCAAAGTTGTAACTGAGATTCTGCACCCGTCCAATTCCCTTTCAACTGTGTAAGAACACTGAAAGAAAATGTGGATATTTTTCAACGTGAGGATTCCTTCTCACTATGTGAGTTTCCAGTAGCAAACTGGCTACACCACCAATTAAACCCTCCCTGTACATTAAATGGGGCAAGAGGTACTCCCTCCTTCACCACTGCAATCAGGCTGAGTATTCTGCCTGTTTTATTGTAATGTGCTCTCAGAATTAAAGGACAATGACAGCACAGAAGGAAAATTAGCCAAGAGACAGAAAGTGTAGAGTAAGGGTAGTCACTCAATGACTCTATGACTAATGGTCAAAGATTGTTCCTCAGCAACAGTGTTTTTTCCACAGTGGTTGTCATTAGATCACAAGAATGGGGGCACACACACCCCCATCCACATTAACGGGACGGAGGTGGAACGTGTTTCCAGCTTCAGGTTCCTGGGGGTCAACATCTCCGATGACCTCGTTTGGACCCACAATACCTCTACTCTGATCAAGAAGGCTCACCAGTGTCTCTTCTTCCTGAGGAGACTGAAGAAGGTCCATCTGTCTCCTCAGATCCTGGTGAACTTCTACCGCTGCACCATCGAGAGCATCCTTACCAACTGCATCACAGTATGGTATGGCAACTGCTCTGTCTCCGACCGGAAGGCATTGCAGAGGGTGGTGAAAATTGCCCAACGCATCACCGGTTCCTCACTCCCCTCCATTGAGTCTGTCCAAAGCAAGCGTTGTCTGCGGAGGGCGCTCAGCATCGTCAAGGACTGCTCTCACCCCAACCATGGACTGTTTACCCTCCTACCATCCAGGAGGCGCTACAGGTCTCTCCGTTGCCGGACCAGCAGGTCCAGGAACAGCTTCTTCCCTGCGGCTGTCACACTACTCAACACTGTACCTCGGTGACTGCCAATCCCCCCCCCTATCTGCTTCAGGAAGACAAAGAGCGCTGGACAAGGTGGACATGTGATAAATGAAATTTAAATACTTTGACAAAATTTTGTGTGAAGGGTTTAGCAAAATCAAGAGTCAAGAGTTGTCATATGTCCCCGATAGGACAATGAAATTCTTGCTGCACGACAGAATATGTAAACACAGTACATAACAGGAGAAACAAGTTCAGAGTGTATATATACACATGCACACATACTCAATAAATAAACAAATAGAGTGCTATAGTAATAATAGCCTGTAGGTACACAAAAATGCTGGAGAAACTCAGCGGGTGCAGCAGCATCTAGGAGCGAAGGAAAAATAGCCTGTCGTAGTTCAGAGCTTATTTGTTGCTCTGCTTAATAGCCTGATAGCTGGAGGGAAGAAGCTGTTCCTGAACCTGGACGTTACAGATTTCAGGCTCCTGTACCTTCTTCCCGATGTCAACGGTGAGATGAGTGTGTGGCCAGGATGTTGTGGATCTTTGATGATGTTGGTTGCCTTTTTCAGATTCAGATTCAGATTCAGATTCAATTTTAATTGTCATTGTCAGTGCACAGTACAGAGACAACGAAATGCATTGCAGAGACAACGAAATGCAGCGACTGCGACTTTGAGGCAGCGACTTCGATAGATCCCTTCGATGATGAGGAGGTCAAAGCCGGTGATGGACTGGGCAGTGGTCACAACTTTTTGTAGTCTTTTCCGCTCCTGGACGTTCAAGTTGCCGAACCAGGCCACGATGCAACCAGTCAGAATGCTCTCTACTGTTCACCTGTAGAACTGTGTTGGTATTTTGCTATTACAAAATCTATAGTAATTTGCTTTTTAAATAATAGTCCTTGATTACAGAGTTCAGGAAGATAAAGCCAAGGGGTCATGCCCCTGTCTTCAATGGCATGACAGAGGTGAAGAGAGTCAACGGTACACTGAGCAGTTGCATCGTAGCCAGGCTCAGAAGTTCGAATGCTCAAGAACCAAGAAGACTCCAGGAAGTGGTGGATATTGGCCAGTCCATCACAGGTACTAACTTTACCATCACTGAAAGTATCTGGATGAAGCGCCGCATAAAGGAGGCAACTAATATCAAAGGCCCTCATTACCCTGACCACGCTTACTTCTCGCTGCTACTATTAGGATCCAGTATAGGAGCTCAAGAACTGCGACCATCAGGTTCTTGTACAGCTTCCTCCCATCATCATCAAGTTCTTGAACCACTCTGCGCAACTCTAACCACAACCCTTCCTCAGCACTGAACTAGTACAGACTTTGTCCCGAGCCGAAACGTCACCCATTCTTTTCCTCCGAGATGCTGCCTGACCCGCTGAGTTACTCCAGCACTCTGTGTCTTGCTTTGCACTATCTATGGTCATTCTGCATATTTTAGGGTTTTCACTATCATGGTCTAGTTTACTTTAAATAATTGATCATTTATTGTATATTTATTATTTTGTTGTTGCCGTGTCCAATGTGCATGTAATGCCGCTGCCCCATGTAGAAAACCTGAACGGAAACATCTGGTGACCTTGCGCCCCACCCAAGGTTTCCGTGAGGTTCCCGGAGGTTTTGGTCACTCTCCCTAATGGTGGAAAGTGGTTTCCGCGTAGTCGAGGCTTCTACTATCTTCCTGCGATTATTTCAAAAAACCCAAAACCGGCCTCGACTAATAATAGGTTGCCATTTGGTCGAAGCCAGTGGAGTGGGGTCACTATTTACTTACAGGCAGTCGAAAGCCATCTCCTTCGCTGACTGGCCATTTTGATTGGCTCATTGGAGTTTTCAGCAAAGATCCTGTTGGATCTTTGGTTTTTAGGACCTAGAAGATCAGCCGGAACATTTCCGTTCAGGTTTCCTAAGTGGGACAGGGGCTTCAAGCAGCAGCAAGAAAGAATGTTGTTGTTGTGGTTCACATCTGGTGCATATGACAGATAACCACTCTCGACTATCCAATGTCCCTTTCAGAATGGCCCATTGCTCCAGTACAGTCCAATGAAATGCCTTTGTACTGTTGCTACTATTGTAATGTAGAAACAGTCAATTCAAACACCACAGCTCCCACAATCAGTAATATGACAATAACCAAAGAACCTGTGCTTCTAAAATGTATCAACATTACTTTTCATATCGAAGTGAGAGAATAGAAAGGGTCTCACTTTCAAAATTTCATCCAAACGACAGTACCAAATAACTGAACCTACATCTTATGTTTTCAGAGCAACTTAAGAATATGGAAAGTATTGACTCAGTTGAGAGTGCTGGCCTTGAGCAAGGATAAGCCGACATAATATCTCATCTAAGCCTTACCTAAATTGTGTTCAATTCTGGCTACTACATTTCTGGAGGGTTGCCAAAGCCTTGGGATAGAGAAAGGATTGATTGAGATAGTACCAGGAATGTAGGACTTCAGTTCCGGACAGAACAAAGAAGCTGAAGACGTTCACCTTTGGGCAGACAAGATTGAAAGGAGTAGTATTTTAAAAATAATAATGTCATGAGTTGATGTAATAGAAGAAAGGAGGGAACGTTTCGTGAGGCAAAAGAGTCAATTATCAGAGAAGGAAATTTGAACTGAATTGATTGCCGAATGAATCTTGAGAGACACAGGAAACCTCTCTCTGGTCCAATGTATGACTTAAACTAAAAGGCTCTGCCTGAAAGTATAAAGAAGGCAATCGCAATATTCACGAAGAAACTGGATACACACTTGAAATAAAAATAAATAAAGGTCTTTGGAGAAAGAGCATTGGATACAATAGCCAATGGTCTTTATTTGGTTCTGTTCAATATAATAATTTTCCAAGTGATGGAATATCTACAACTTATAATATCAAAATAATCTAGATGCTGCTTGGGGAAGTGAGGAAGATGTCTTGTGGTGTATTCTCCTCACTTCCCCAAATACATCGTGATGCGTGAAGGGATATTGGTGCATTGATTAATGAGATACAAAGATTAAGTGTCATAGGACAGAGTGTAATTTGGACGAGATTGGAGTGCCAAATAAACGGTGACTTTCTGAAATTGAACAGGACTTGGAATAGTGCCGACAGTATTGGTCTCCATTGTGGAGGCACAGTGCAGATTATGTTCCTCTGATGGTTACTTTGATGATGGAAAGTGAGTAATCTTGGCCTATTGCTGTTTATCGAGATGGCGGCGCGTTCACACGCAGTGGCTTTGCGCTCCCCAGTACGAGTCAATTCGGAGCAGCCCAGCACCGAACACGGCTGTGGATTAGTTGTTTAAGTCATGACACCGGATGGAAGCTGCATTCCAAATCTCGTTGCACATATGTGCAATGACAATGAAATACATTATTATTATTATTATTATTATTATTATTATTAATACTGATTATCTAAAGAACAGTCTCATGACAAGAGGTTATCCATTTAGGATAGAAAGGACCAATAAATAATTGGATGCAATGATTTGGTATTTTTTACCTCAGACACCTGTAAATTATCCATGTTGAGTATGTGGTTTCGATTAGTTATTGCCATGATTACGTTTGGTTGTTTAGTTTAGTTTAGTTTATTGTCACGTGTTAACAGTGAAAAGCTTATGTTGCGCGCTAACCATTCAGCGTAACGACAATATATGGTTACAATTGAGTCATCCACAGTGTACAGATACATGATAAAGGAAATATCGTTTAGAGTAAGTAAAAGCTGATCCAAGATAGTCCGAGGGTCTCCAATGAGGTCGATGGTAGCTCAGGACTGCTCTGGGGGTGTGATTTCAAACTTCTATACATCTTGCCTGATGGTAAAGGGAAGAAGATAGAGTGGCCAGGGTGCGTCTCGTCCTTGATTATGCTGCTGGCCTTGACGAGGCAGCGTGAGGTATAAATAGAGTCAATAGAAGGGAAGTTGGTTTGTGTGATGGGCTGGGCTGTGTCCACAATTCGCTGCAATTTCTTGCGGTCTTGGTTCCCAAAACCAAACTGTGATGCATCCTGATAAAATGAGTTGTATGGCACATCTGCAGAATTTGCTGAGAGTTGTTGGGGACCTGCCAAACTTCCAAGGTCGTTTAAGGAAGTAGAGGCTTTGGTGTGCTTTCTTGGCAATTGCTTCAAGATGGGTGGTCCAGGAAAACTTGCCGGTGATATTTAAGTAAGTAAGTAAGTTTATTGGCCAAGTATTCACATACAAGGAATTTGCCTTGGTGCTCCGCCCACAAGTGACAACATGACATCCAGTGACAGTTATGAATGACTCAGAAAACACTAAACATTAATAATAATAAAACATTCATGATAAAACACCATTGATCAAGCATGTGAACCAACAAAATACCAGATCAAAGGGAGGCTACAGATTTTGGCTGTTGAGTAGAGCAACTACTCGTGGATAAAAACTGTTTTTATGTCTGGCTGTGGCAGCTTTGACGGTCCGGAGTCGCCTTCCAGAGGGAAGTGATTCAAAGAGTTTGTGGCCAGGGTGAGATTTGCATGCTACTCCAAGGAATTTGAAGGTTTCAACCATTTTTACCTTGCCGCTATGTTTACTGTTATGTTTCCTTAAGTCGAACACTGTTTCTTGTCTTGCTGATATTGAGAAAAAGGTTGGTGTCTCAACACCAGGCCATGATATTCCCAATCTCATTATTATTTGATGTCCAGCCCAAGGTACAGTGAAAAGCTCTATTTTGCATGCTATTCAAACAGAGCAGCTATGCTATGCATGAATACAGTCAAGTCAAACTCAGTCAAGTACAACAGATAGACCGGAAGGAAAGATCCAGATCACAGTACTATAGAAGAGAGATTTAAAAGAGTAGAGCAATTATATCAGACGGTAGTAGATCCTTCTCTGGGATGAACACGCAAAGAGTCGCCACACTCCAGCACCATCTTAGGTCTAGGTTTTCCCATAATTATATTAAACCCTGAGATCAATAGCCTTTATTTAATAAGGAAATCTGAGGATCTAGGGACTGAATGGTAAAATGGACAAGGTATAGAATCAGACATTGTCTTATTGAATGGTGGCGTATGTACCATATTCAAGGACTTCTTATGTCCTTAAA
Organism: Leucoraja erinaceus; assembly: GCF_028641065.1. Taxonomy (NCBI): domain Eukaryota; kingdom Metazoa; phylum Chordata; class Chondrichthyes; order Rajiformes; family Rajidae; genus Leucoraja; species Leucoraja erinaceus. The sequence goes on along the minus strand of NC_073379.1, from coordinate 110,569,364 downwards.
TTCTTAAATTAAAACTCTTATATATATCCCTGACAAGGTGGAAGCAGAAACAAACGTTTCAAAATCTGAAATTCCAAAGCCAAGGTTTCAATTTAACTGAGGTGGAGACACAAGGAACTGCAGATACTGGTTTACATAGAAAACAAAAATTGCTGGAGTAACTGAAGAAAGTTTCCAGCCCAATGCGTCATCTATCCATGTCCTCCGGAGATGCTGCCTGGCCCGTTGAGTTACTTTAGCTGTGCTTTTTTAATTTCAATTTAACACTAAGGCTGTCACCAAACATGGAAAAACGATACACTGTAGCTCACCAAAAGCCTCTGCAATGACATTCATTGGTGCCACAGTAAATTTACTGATGGTTTAAATTTAAGTGAGGTGCCACAGTGGCGCAGAGGTAGAGTTGACCATATAACCATATAACAATTACAGCACGGAAACAGGCCATCTCGACCCTTCTAGTCCGTGCCGAACACGTAATCTCCCCTAGTCCCATATACCTGCGCTCAGACCATAACCCTCCATTTCTTTCCCGTCCATATAACTATCCAATTTATTTTTAAATGATAAAAACAAACCTGCCTCCACCCTCTTCACTGGAAGCTCATTCCACACAGCCACCACTCTCTGAGTAAAGACGTTCCCCCTCATGTTACCCCTAAACTTCTGTCCCTTAATTCTCAAGTCATGTCCCCTTGTTTGCATCTTCCCTCCTCTCAGTGGGAAAAGCTTATCCACGTCAACTCTGTCTATCCCTCTCATCATTTTAAAGACCTCTATCAAGTCCCCCCTTAACCTTCTGTGCTCCAAAGAATAAAGCCCTAACTTGATCAACCTTTCTCTGTAACTTAGTTGCTGAAACCCAGGCAACATTCTAGTAAATCTCCTCTGTACTCTCTCTATTTTGTTGACATCCTTCCTATAATTAGGCGACCAAAATTGTACCCCATACTCCAAAATTGGCCTCACCAATGCCTTGTGGCCTCACCAATGCCTAGAGTTGCCAGCTCTAGAGACCCGGGTTCTATCCTGACTGCGGGTGCTGTCCAAACAGGGTTTGTATGTTCTCCCCATGACCTGCGTGGGATTTCTCCAGGATCTCTAGTTTCCTTCCACACTCCAACGATGTACGTTAATTGGCTTGGTATAATTGTAAATTGTCCCTAACGTGTGTGTGTAGGATAGTGTTAGTGTGCGGAGATCACTGCTTGGCACGGACTCAGGGGGCCGAAGGGCTCGTTTTCACACTGTATCTCGAAACTAAACTAAAGAATGTATTGCAATACACAAACTTTAGAATTTGAAGACATCATTCATACAGTGAAATACTGGAGCCACAGGCTATGACAGTAATGAAGGAAGGCATTGGACTCATCTTGCTACTGTCAGCTTTTTCAAGGAACAATCTAATCCCCTGGGCTCCTTCCCCCCACCCAACAACCATTCAACTGTTGTTGCTTTTACTAATTATCTTTTCTGGATCTCCCACTTCACCATGAGCGGCCAACAGGAAACTTGTTGACAGTTGTAATGCTGTTTCCACCAAATTTACAATTAGCCCCAGAGGGAAAGCATCCTCTGAATGTTTCTAGATATGAATTTACATTCTCAGTTTTTCTGCAGCTTTTAAGCAATGATTAACAGAAACGTTTAATGGTATTGCAATTATCATGCAAAAAAAAAAACCCACATTAAACATGTCATCTATTTTAGTTGAGGTGCAAGTTACTTGCAGTCATTTTCAATTACAAGCCCTCTCTCCTTGGTCATTTTCTAATAGCAACATTGGTTTTAATTACTTACAAAATGCATGCCTGCAACGTAAGAAATAGAGTAAAACTAATTATTCACCATTAATGAGGGAATCCCTCAAAAAACTTGATTACGTTTTTGAGGAGGCGATGAAAATGATTGATTAATGCCAAAGGCAGTGGATAATGTTTACACGGACTTCAGTAAAGCTTTCGACTACTTCCCTCCATGGGAAGTTACGACACATGGGACCCATGGGGTCTTGGTAAGTGGGATTTAAAATAGGCTTGCCCATAGGATTATGGGGGAACGGGTGCTACTTTGACTGGAGGTCTTGTGTTTACAAGGATTAGTGGTGCAACCTCTGTTGCAAGTGATATATCTAAATGATAAGCATGAAATTGCAGGTGGGATGATTAGTTGGATTGTAGACTGCACACACATATCGATTGAGAGTTGGGGGGGGGGGGGGGAGGCTGTCAAATAATTCACAGGACATAGACCAGCTGGAAATATGGACGGAATAATGGCAGATTAAGTTTAATTTAGCCAAATCAAGGGGAATAGGAATTAGCATATGATGAGCGTTTGACAGCACTGGGCCTCCACCCGCTGGAGTTTAGAAAGTTGAAGGGACACCTCATTGAAATTTACAGAATAATGAAAGGCACAGATAATGTGGATGAGGAAAGGATGTTTCCACTGGTTGGAGAGTCTAGGATCAGAGTTCATAGTCTCAGAATTAAGGGGCACTCTTTTAGAAAGGAGGTGAGGAGGAACGTCTTTAGTCAGAGGGTAGTTAATCTGTGGAACTCATTGCCACAGAGGGCTGTGGAGGCCAAGTCAGCGGATATTTTTAAGGCAGAGATAGACATATTGTTGATTAGAACGGGTGTCAAGGGTTATGGGGAGAAGGCAGGACAATGGGATTAGGAGGCAGAGATCAGCCATGATAGAATGGTGGAGTAGACTCGATGGGCCGAATGGCCTAATTCTACTCCTACACATTGTGTGAACTTGTATTTTATTGTCATATGTACCGAAACAAAATAATGAAATTCCTACTTGCAGCAGCACAACAGGTTTGTAAACACAGTACTCCATAATGTTTGAAGGACATCACCCATCCCTTCTCTCCAGAGATGCTGCCTGTCCCGCTGAGTTACTCCAGCACTTTGTGTCTACCTTCGATTTAACCAGCATCTGCAGTGCTTTCCTAAACAACTATATAACCATATAACCATATAACAATTACAGCACGGAAACAGGCCATCTCGACCCTTCTAGTCCATGCCGAACATGTATTCTCCCCTAGTCCCATCTACCTGCGCTCAGACCATAACCCTCCATTCCTTTCCCGTCCATATAACTATCCAATTTATTTTTAAATGATAAAAAACGAACCTGCCTCCACCACATTCACTGGAAGCTCATTCCACACAGCTACCACTCTCTGAGTAAAGAAGTTCCCCCTCATGTTACCCCTAAACTTCAGTCCCTTAATTCTCATGTCATGTCCCCTTGTTTGAATCTTCCCTACTGTCAGTGGAAAAAGCTTATCCACGTCAACTCTGTCTATCCCTCTCATTATTTTAATGACCTCTATCAAGGCCCCCCTTAACCTTCTGCGTTCCAGAGAATAACTTGTTCAACCTATCTCTGTAACTTAGTTGCTGAAATCCAGGCAACATTCTAGTAAATCTCCTCTGTACTCTCTCTATCTGTTCTATGCTACGATTTGTATTTACATCTTCATTGTACAGAGAAGTGGGGAACAGGTTAATTTTGACCATGTGCTAGAATGTAAATAGTCAGTGAGGATGCAACTTGCCAACCGCATTATTACCATTGGGATCAAAGTCTGAACATAAGATATCAAAGAGAGATTTAAATCAGGCTTGTAATGCACTACCACACCATCACACAAATTTAAAATTACCCCAGGATCTCTACCCAATGAAGGATAAAATTAGCTATTTGCATAGGATGGCAGGCATGGTGTGTTGCAAATGATCTGAATGACCGAACTAGCAAAGCTGTTTTCAGTGGATGCAAGTGATTCATACTGCATATCCATCTGTGCAAATTCTCATCCACACAGTGGGATGCCCAAGGGAGGACTTGCATAGCTGAGCGGAATTTATGGACTGCAGGCTCATCTACCAGAAAAGGATATCCATCAGATACATTCCTGTGTTAAAGAGGGAACTGCAGATGCTGGAGAATCGAAGGTTACACAGAAAAGCTGGAGAAACTCAGCGGGTCTGAAGAAGGGTTTCGGCCCGAAACGTTGCCTATTTCCTTCGCTCCATAGATGCTGCTGCACCCGCTGAGTTTCTCCAGATACATTCCTGTATCGTATCAGGGAACGGAAAAAAAAATATTCATTTTGGCATTTAGGTGGGTGGAGGAAAGAGGTGAAAACAAGTAACTGCAGATGGGAGAACGTGCTGGAGAATCTCAGCAGGTCGGGCAGCATCTCCGGAGAACAGGGACGCACGATATTCCGGGTCGAGAAAAGGGCCGATTCAAGTTCATCAGAGATGCTGCTTGACCTGCTGCGTTACACCAGCAATCTGTGTCCATTTGTGGAAGAAAGAGGTGCTGTATTTGCATTTTAGTTTAATAACTTAGCAATGTTCTGGGGTACACAAAATTGCTGGAGAAACTCAGCGGGTGCAGCAGCATCTATGGAGCGAAGGAAATAGGCGACGTTTCGGGCCGAAACCCTTCTTCAGACTGATCGGGAGTGGGGGGGGAGAAGGAAGGAAAAGGGGAGGAGGAGGAGCCCGAGGGCGGGCGGATGGGAGGGTGGGAGGAGACAGCTCGAGGGTTAAGGAAGGGGAGGAGACAGCAAGGGCTTGCAAAATTGGGAGAATTCAATGTTAATGCCATCCGGACGCAAGGTCCCCAGGCGGAATATGAGGTGCTGTTCCTCCAATTTCCACTGTTGCTCACTCTGGCAATGGAGGAGACCCAGGACAGAGAGGTCGGATTGGGAATGGGAGGGGGAGTTGAAGTGCTGAGCCGCCGGGAAGTCAGGTTGGTTATTGCGGACTGAGCGGAGGTGTTCGGCGAAACGATCGCCCAACCTACGCTTAGTCTCCCTGATGTAAATCAGCTGACATCTAGAGCAGCGGATGCAGTAGATGAGGTTGGAGGAGATGCAGGTGAACCTCTGTTGCACCTGGAACGACTGCTTGGGTCCTTGAATGGAGTCGAGGGGGGGAAGGTGAAGGGACAGGTGTTGCATTTCTTGCGGTTGCAACGGAAAGTGCCCGGGGAGGGGGTGGTACGGGAGGGAAGGGAAGAATTGACAAGGGAGTTGCGGAGGGAGCGGTCTTTGCGGAAGGCAGACATGGGGGGAGATGGGAAGATGTGGCGAGTGGTGGGGTCACGTTGGAGGTGGCGGAAATGGCGGAGGATTATGTGTTGTATTTGCCGGTTGGTGGGGTGAAAGGTGAGGACTAGGGGGACTCTGCCCTTGTTGCGAATGCGGGGATGGGGAGAGAGAGCAGTGTTACGGGGTATGGATGAGACTCTGGTGTGAGCTTCATCTATGGTGGCGGAGGGGAATCCCCGTTCCCTGGGAATGTTTCTGTCTTCTGACTGATTCCTGGGATGTCAGGACCTTCATATGAAGAAAGACTAGATAGACTCGGCTTGTACTCGCTAGAATTTAGAAGATTGAGAGGGGGTCTTATAGAAACGTACAAAATTCTTAAGGGGTTGAACAGGCTAGATGCAGGAAGATTGTTCCTGATGTTGGGGAAGTCCTGAACAAGGGGGTCACAGTTTAAGGATAAGGGGGGAATATTTTAGGACCGAGATGAGAAAATCATTTTTTCACACAGAGAGTGGTGAATCTCTGGAATTCTCTGCCACAGAAGGTAGTTGAGGCCAGTTCATTGGCTATATTTAAGAGGGAGTTAGATGTGGCCCTTGTGGCTAAAGGGATCAGGGGGTATGGAGAGAAGGCAGGTACAGGATTCTGAGTTGGATGATCAGCCATGATCATATTGAATGGCGGTGCAGGCTCGAAGGGCCGAATGGCCTACTCCTGCACCTATTGTCTATGTTTCTGACCTGAGGCACTGATTAAATTATACCTGTACACAACTGACAAGGTTGACATGCAGGCAGTTGGGAAGCCAAAACACGGGCCTTTATTGCAACAGGATTTGAGGTCAAGAATAACAATGTCTTGCTCCAATGATGCAGAGCTTCAGTAACACTACTTCTGGAACATTAGGTACAGGTCAGGTTTTCCCGGCTAAGGAAAGGGATTTACTAGTATTCAAAAGCTCAATTATTCAAAAGCTCATCAGGTTCATTCCCGCATTGGCAGGTTCATCATTTGAAGATCCAGCAGACTGGATGTATACTTCTTGAGTTTAGAAGAATTAGAGATCATTTCATTGAAAGATATAAAATTCTTACAGGGCTTCATGAGAAAGGTGCAGGGATGGTGTTATCTATCTATCTATCTATCTATCTATCTGTCTATCTGTCTGTCTGTCTGTCTGTCTGTCTGTCTGTCTGTCTGTCTGTCTGTCTGTCTGTCTGTCTGTCTATCATATTCTCGTGCCATCTGACCGGCTGCCGTCCGGAGGCTTTCTGCCTTTTGATTCGTTGACGGCTGCTCCTTCCTATCAGCTTCCAGCACACTTCAATACAAAGTTGCAAGACAGGAACACTCTGAACTTTTCACTGCTGCAGCAGCCAGGGGAGGTGCAATTGGATTTTTTTTTAAATCCACTGCTGAGGGAGGCAGGGGAGTGCTGGAATCTTACATGTGGGAACGGGTTCAGTTCCGTTGGAGGAGACGGGTGCATGGTGGAATATTGGGTTGGGGGAATCACACCATTGGGGGAGCAGACCCAACAGGTCTGCCACTTGGTCCAGTATACTATTAAAACTGTGTGGCTGCCGCATGCCGCCCGGCGTCCGGCTGCCTTTCTGCCTTTTGATTCGTTGACGGCTGCTCCTTCCTATCAACTTCCAACACACTTCAAAACAAAGTTGCAAGACAGGAACACTCTGAACTTTTCACCTCAATGGGATATCACAGCAAGTGCTTCAACAGGAGGGGGAGGGCCAATTGGTATTGCAATTGGAACTGCTGCAGCAGGCAGGGGAGGTGCAATTGGAATTTTTTTTTAATACACTGGTGAGGGAGGCAGGGGAGTGCTGGAATCTTACATTTGGGAACGGGTTCAGTTCCGTTGGAGGAGACGGGTGCATGGTGGAATATTGGGTTGGGGGATCACACCATTGGGGGAGCAGACCCAACGGGTCTGCACTTGTGAGTATAAATGGGGATCCTGTGGATAGGGTGAACTGTTTTAAATATCTGGGAGTCCACATCTCCGAGGATATGACATGGGCATCACACGCCTCAGCACTGGTGAGTAAGGCAAGGCAGCGCCTTTACCACCTCAGGCAATTGAGGAAATTCAGAGTGTCTCCGAGGATCCTCCAGTGCTTCTACGCAGCGGCGGTGGAAAGCATCTTGTCCGGGAACATTGCCATCTGGTTTGGGAATTGCTCTGCCAAGGACAAGAAGGCTCTGCAGAGAGTAGTGCGTTCGGCCGAACGCACTATGGGAACTTCACTCACCCCTCTGCAGGAACTATACAACAGGAGGTGCAACTCCAGAGCAAACAAAATCATGAGAGAGAGACCCCTTCCACCCCTGCAACGGACTGTTCCAGCTGCTACGGTCAGGCAAACGCCTCCGTTGCCATGCAGTGAGAACGGAGAGGTTGAGAAGGAGTTTCTTCCCAGAGGCAATTCGGACTGTAAACGCCTATCTCACCAGGGACTAACTTTACTGAATGTTTTTCCTTCCATTATTTATTATGTAAAAGAAAATGTGTGTTATGATTTTGTTTATAGTTTGTTTGGTTGTTTGTCTTTTGCACAAAAGTCCGCGAGCATTGCCACTTTCATTTCACTGCACATCTCGTATGTGTATGTGACAAATAGACTTGACTTGACTTGACAATAATAATAATAATAATAGCACATCTTTCCCTTCTTACACAAACATGGAAATGTACTTTTTTATGCCTCTCTTTAGAAAAATGTTCTATTCTACTTAACATTTTCAATCATTGCTTTTGTCTTCCTTTGCCACGTTCTGAAATGTTCCCAATCTCCAGACGGACTGATTTTTTTTTTAATGTTGGCAACATTATAAGGCTTTTCCTTTGATCTAAGGCAGTATTATCATGAATTCTCTTGATGACCATGGCTGGCCCACATTTCATATTTCTTGGGTTTTTTTCCTTGCATTTAATGGGATGCCCATGACTTGCAAGCGGTGTTACAGCAGATTTAAATAATGTGGTTAATTATAAAGTAAAAGGAAATCTGGTTAAAATGAATGAAACTGTGTGTACAGTAACACACAGCGTGTCTGTCATTAAACTGGGGAGCTGAAGATATTCATGTGTTGGGCGAAATCAAACATGATGGGGATTACGGAGACATGATTGCAAAATATCAGAACGTTGCCGAAAAGATCGAGAGGCAAAAAATGAGAAAGTGAAGTAGCAGTACTTATCGAGGGCAACGTAATCGCAATAGAATGAAGAAGCACGGCTATAATGAGGAAAAAGTGTAGAATCAACATGGAGTAAAGTGGAAACACATTGAGGAGTGATTACACACAGGTGTTGTCTGCAGATTACTAAAAACATAGAAACATAGAAAATAGGTGCAGGAGGAGGCCATTCGGCCCTTCGAGCCAGCACCGCCATTCATTGTGATCATGGCTGATCGTCCCCTATCAATAACCCGTGCCTGCCTTCTCCCCATATCCCTTGACTCCACTAGTCCCTAGAGCTCTATCTAACTCTCTCTTAAATCCATCCAGTGACTTGGCCTCCACTGCCCTCTGTGGCAGGGAATTCCACAAATTCACAACTCTGGGTGAAAACGTTTTTTCTCACCTCAGTCTTATATGACCTCCCCTTTATTCTAAGACTGCGGCCCCTGGTTCTGGACTCGCCCAACATTGGGAACATTTTTCCTGCATCTAGCTTGTCCAGTCCTTTTATTATTTTATATGTTTCTCGAAGGTTATCCATCATCCATCCATCCATCCTCATCCATCTAAACTCCAGTGAATACAAGCCAAGTCTTTTCAATCTTTCCTCATGTGACAGTCCCGCCATCCCAGGGATCAATCTCGTGAACTGCCTCATTCACAGAGAAAGAAATATACAGATATATTAGGGAAAGGAGTGAAAAACATATTAATAATCATGGGGGAATTCAACTACGAAATATTAAATTAACCAGAGGGGTAGGTAATAACAAAAGGATTTGAGTATAGGAGCAGGGAGGTTCTACTGCAGTTGTACAGGGTCTTGGTGAGACCACACCTGGAGTATTGCGTACAGTTTTGGTCTCCAAATCTGAGGAAGGGCATTATTGCCATAGAGGGAGTGCAGAGAAGGTTCACCAGACTGATTCCCGGGATGTCAGGACTGTCTTATGAACAGGATAGACTTGGTTTATACTCGCTAGAATTTAGGAGATTGAGAGGGGATCTTATAGAAACTTACAAAATTCTAAAGGGGTTGGACAGGCTAGATGCAGGAAGATTGCTCCCGATGTTGGGGAAGTCCAGGACAAGGGGTCACAGCTTAAGGATAAGGGGAAATCCTTTAAAACCGAGATGAGAAGAACTTTTTTCACACAGAGAGTGGTGAATCTCTGGAACTCTCTGCCACAGAGGGTAGTCGAGGCCAGTTCGTTGGCTATATTTAAGAGGGAGTTAGATGTGGCCCTTGTGGCTAAGGGGATCAGCGGGGTATGGAGAGAAGGCAGGTACGGGATACTGAGTTGGATGATCAGCCATGATCATATTGAATGGCGGTGCAGGCTCGAAGGGCCGAATGGCCTACTCCTGCACCTAATTTCTATGTTTCTATGTAAATATGGAATAGACTTTCTATGATGTCCTTTCTGACGCAATAACAGTTTAGTTTATTGTCACATGTGAAAAGCTTTTGTTGCGTGCTATCCAGTCAGTGGAAAGACAATACAGGATTACAATCAAGCCGTCGACAGTGTGTAGATACATGCTAAGGGAATAATGTTTTGTGCAACGTAAAGCCAGCAATGTCCGATCAAGGATAGTCCTAGGATCACCGATGAGGTGGATAGTACTTCGGGACAGCTCTCTGGTTGTGGTAGGATGATTCAGTTGCAATAAATAAGTGTAGAATTCACAATTGTGTATAGTTATGGACCTGTGCATGCAAGACAAGTAAAAACAGGAGGACGTCAGGCCAAAAGTGACCATCAAATTGAGAAATTTTAAGATGATAATGGAGTAGGAAGCAAACGATATATTGGAGATGTAAGGAATTACAGATGCTGGTATCTTGAGCAAAACATTAGTTGCCGGAGTAATGACAGCATCTGCAGAAAGAATGGACTGTGGACGTGTCGGATTGGTACCCTTCTTAGACACTCAGATACATCCAAAGACAATCAGATATATCCGAGGGCATTGAGATATATCCAAGGACATTGCGGGAAACTAGAGAGGAAATTGCAGGAGCCCTGGTTGAAATTTACGAGTCGTCCTTAAATACAGGAGAGGTGCCGAAACACTGTGTGCCTCTTTTCAAGAAGGACTACAAGGAAAATGCTGGGAACTATAGGCCGGCGAGCTTAATATCTGCAGTTGGAAAGTTACTGGAGAGTATTCTGAGGGATAGGATATACAGGCATTGGATGGGCAAAGGCTGATTGGGGATAGTCATCATGGTTCTGAACGTGGGAGATCATGTCTCACAAATCTGATTGGTTTTTTTGAAGACGTGATCAAAAAGGTCGATGAGGGCAGAGCTGTAGATGTTGTGTACATGGATTACAGTAAGGCATTCAACAAGGTTCTGCATGGTAGGCTGCTCTGGAAGGTTAGATTGTATGAGATCCAAAGAGAGATAACTGAATGGATAGCAAATTGGCTCCATGGAAGGAAGCAGAGGGTGATGGTGGAAGGTTTGTTCTCGGACTGGAGGCCTGTGACTAGTGGTGTGCCTCAGGGTTCAGTGCTGGGCCCGTTACTGTTTGTCATCTACATCAATGATTTGGATGAGAACATACAGGGCAAGATTAGCAGGTTTGCCGATTATACAAAAGTGGGTGGTTTTGCAGACAGTGAAGATGGTTGTGAAAGATTGCAGCAGGATCTGGATCGATTGGCCAGGTGGGCTGAGGAATGATTGATGGAATTTAATACAGAGAAGTGTGAGGTGTTGCATTATGGGACGTCGAACAAGGGCAGGACCTACACAGTAAATGGTAGGCCTCTGTGTAGTGTTGTAGAGCAGAGGGATTTCGGAGTACAGGTGCATGGTTCCTTGAAGGTCGAGTCGCAGGTGGATTAAGGGCCTGTCCCACGAGCATGCGACTGCATGCGGCAAGCGCTACCTAACGTGGTCGCTTGAGCCGTACGGCCTCGCGGGGCCGGTCCTACTTCGATCACCGGAGCCGTATGGAGTTGTGCGGAGCTGGTCCCGACATCGCACGGAGCTCCGAAAAACTGACCGTGTTTAAAACTTCCGCGTGGCAATGGCCTGACAGCCCGCAGCCGCCTCGACGCCGTACGCACCGCCTCGACGCACATACGCAGCCGCCTCGACGCCGTACGCACCGCCTCGATGCACATACGCAGCCGCCTCGATGCCGTACGCACCGCCTCGATGCACATACGCAGCCGCCTCGATGCCGTACGCACCGCCTCGATGCACATACGCAGCCGCCTCGACGCCGTACGCACCGCCTCGACGCCATGTCACACTTCACCTCCGCACGGCTCCCGCTTCTGGTTTGGTCGCGCTTGCCGCATGCAGGTCGCGTGGGACAGGTCCTTAAGGTGGTCAAAAAGGCTTTTGGCACTTTGGACTTCATCAGTAAGAGTATTGAGTATAGAAGTTGCAAGCTCATGTTGCGGTTGTATAAGACGATGGTGAGACCGCATTTAGAATATCGTGTTCAGTTCTGGGCACCAAGTTATAGGAAAGATATTGTCAAGCTTGAAAGGGTTCAGAAAAGATTGATGAGGATGTTGCCAGGACTAGAGGGTGTGAGCTATAGGGGGAGGCTGAGTAGGATGGATCTCTATTCCATGGGGCGCAGGTAGATCAGGGGTGACCTTATAGAGGTGTACAAAATCATGAGAGGAATAGTTTGGGTAGATGCACAGAGTCTCTTGCCCAGAGTAGGGGAATTGAGGACCAAAGGAATGTAGGTTCAAGATGAAAGGGAAAAGATTTAATAGGAATCCGAGGGGTAACTTTTTCACACAAATGGTGCTGGGTGTATGGAACAAGCTGCTGGAGAAGGTAGTTGAGGATGGGACTATCCCATCATCAAATAAACAGTTAGACAGGTACATGGATAGGACAGGTTTGGAGGGATATGGACCAAGCGCAGGCAAGTGGGACTAGTGTAGCTGGGACATTGTTGGCCAGTGTGTGCAAGTTAGGCCGAAGGGCATGTTTCCACGCTGTATCACTCTATGACCAGGTTGAAAGTTTGGAGAAAAGGCTGTTTTAAGGAACTGAGTGCAGTTGGATTTGGAAAAAATGGGCAACAATGATGTAGATTAATGGGAGCCATTTAAAACAATGTTCAATATAATTCAGGAAATAAGTGCAAAAAGGAAAGAATAAACTAAACATTTATGAGACTCCGTGAATGAATAATAGCATATGGGAGCAAATAAAGGAAAGAGGCACATTAAAGAGCCTGTCCCACTGTACGAGGTAACTCAAGAGCTCTCCTGAGTTTAAAAATAAATCAAACTCGTGGTAAGCAATTAGAATGTCCGTAGCGGGTACGTCGGAGCTCGGGGACGTCTCTTAGCGGCTCGTAACGCTAACGGCAGGTACTCGGGAAACGCGGTAAGCTCGTGAAGACTCGTGAAGATTTTTCAACATGTAGAAAAATGCCCACGAGAGCCTCGAGTACCTATGAGCGGCCATTAGAATCAGGGCAAAACTCGGGAGAACTCTTGAATTAGCTCGTACAGTGGAACAGGCAAACACACCAGGAAAAGGCATTGTCAGTGAAATTATTTACAGATTAGGAGAAAAATAAACATGTTAGTATGGCTGAAAATGAAATTTAATTAGGGAACATAAAAAAAGGAAAATATATTACAGATGAACCAATAAGGAATCTGACAATGGGACGGGGGCCATTATGAGATGGAAAAGATTGCGAAAATATTAAATCACTGCTGCAGTATTTACCGGGGAGGTAGAACGGGCGGACATGATAGTAGAGGCTGAGATGGGTAATCAGGAAAGTGCATTTAAAAAAAAAAAAAAATTTAATACCATTATCTAATGGAATTCCGAGAGTAAGACCATTAGTCTGGATGGATTCCATCTGCCGTTAGAGGCAGCGGAGGCATGGAGACACATAATAATTTGTGAGGACTAATCCAAAAGCACTGCATCTAGCTAACATAATAGCTATATTAATGCCAGTAATATAACATGTGCAGGGATCACAGTGCAGTCAGTCTAACGCAAGTGGTAGAAAAATTTAATTAAATCTGAACTAAAGAATTAATATAAGAGCACCTGAAAGTGAAAAGTGCAATGATAAATAATGAGCATGGATTTTAGAAAAGTCTTGCTCAATCAACCTTCCTGGAATTTTTGAAGGGGTACCAGAAAACAGACAGTACTTTAAGGCAGTACATTGAGTTTGATTTATCCAGCTCCTCAATAAAGCACTCCACAATAAGTAAGCATCTTGTCCGGAAATATTACAATCTGGTTTGGGAATTGCTCTGCCCAGGACAAGAAGGCTCTGCTGAGAGTAGTGCGTTCGGCCGAACGCACCATGGGAACTTCACTCACCCCCTTGCAGGAACTATACATCAGGAGGTGCAACTCCAGAGCCAATAAAATCATGGGAGACCCCTTCCACCCCAGCAACGGACTGTTCCAGCTGCTACGGTCAGGCAAACGCCTCCGTTGCCATGCTGTGAGAACGGAGAGGTTGAGAAGGAGTTTCTTCCCAGAGGCCATTCAGACTGTAAACTCCTATCTCACCAGGGACTAACTTTACTGAACCACTCTACTGCTTTTTTTTAAATTGCTGCTTTATTTCCCTTTTTTTCCCTTTTTCCTTCCGCCCACAATATTTAATATGTAAAAGAATATGTGATTCTGTTCCATTCTGTTTGGTTGTTTGTTTGTTTGTCTTTTTGCACAAAGTCCGCGAGCATTGCCACTTTTCATTTCACTGCACATCTCGTATGTGTATGTGACGAATAAACTTGACTTGACGATGGGATAAGGATGGCAAAGCAAGGAAACCTTGGATTACCAAACATTTGGTCAAAAATAAAATAAATATGAAATCGGGCAGGGCCTTTGAAGAATGCAAGGCAAGTTGGGCAGAACTCAAGTAGTAGGGCTAAAAAGGACAATAAACGTCAAAAATGGTTGAATGACGAAAATCCCAAGGCTATTTATACATACAGAAAACCATAAAGGTAACGAAGGAGAAGATAGGACTGGTCAAGAATAAAGGAGGACATTTGTGCTTGGAGTCAGAGGATGTACGTGAGGTATTAAACAAGTACTTTGCATCTGTCATAGAAACATAGAAAATAGGTGCAGGAGTAGGCCATTTGGCACTTCGAGCCTGCACCGCCATTCAATATGGTCATGGCTGATCATCTAAAATCAGTACCCCGCTCCTGCTTTCTCCTCATATCCCTTGATTCCGTTAGCCCTAAGAGCTAAATCTAACTCTCTCTTGAAAACATCCAGTGAATTGGCCTCCACTGCCTTCTGTGGCAGAGAATTCCACAGATTCACAACTGGGTGAATATTTTTTTCCCTCATCTGTCTTATTCTTAAACTGTGACCCCTGGTTCTGGACTCCAACATGGGGAACATTTTTCCTGCATCTGTCCTGTCCAATCCTTTTAGAGTGTTATATGTAATCAACAAGGCAAAGGAACTGGTGATGAATGGAGTGTGGAGAAGATGAATATGCAAGGGCAGCTTGAAATGAAGAGGAGATAGTGCCAGGGCTCTTGAAGACCATGGAGGTGGATACATCCCGGGGTTTGATGGGATTACGAGAAGCAAGAGAGAGGATTGAAGGATCCTTGGCAAAGATAGACACAAAATGCTGGATCAACTCAGCGGGACAGGAACATCTCTGGAGAGAAGGGATGGGTGATGATTCAGGTTGAGACTCAGAGGCTGACGAAGGTTCTTGACCTGAAACATCACCCAGCCCTTCTCTCCAGAGATGCTGCCTGTCTGAAGAAGGGTTTCGGCCCGAAACATCGCCTATTTCCTTCGCTCCATAGATGCTGCTGCACCCGCTGAGTTTCTCCAGCATTTTTGTGTACCTTCGATCTTCCAGCATCTGCAGTTCCTTCTTGAACATACTCCCTGTCCTGCTGAGTTGCTCCAGCATTTTGTGTCTAGCTGCGATTTAAACCAGCATCTGCAGTTCCTTCCTACACTCCTTGGCAAAGATCTTTGCAACTTCTCCGGCCACATTCTGGAGGACAGGAGAGTGGCGAGTATTGTTCATTTGCCTCAGAAGGAAAGTCAAGCGAATCCAAAGGATTCATTATTGGCCAGTAAGCCTCACGTCAGTGGCAGGGAAGCTATGGGAGAAGTTTCCTTGGTTAGGATTTATTCCCATTTGGAAGAGAATGGAATAACTTGGGACAGTCAGCATGGCTTTGTACGCAACAGGTCATTTCTTAGACAAAGATGATCGATGAAGGTAGGGAAGTGAATTTTCCACGCATTGACTTTTGTGAGGCATTTGATAAAGACCTCCATGGCAGGCTGGTCTAGAAAGTTAAGACGCATGCGATTCACAGCAGCTTGGTTGTGTGGATTCAGAGCTGGCTTACTAATAGAAAAGTGGGACAAATAGATTGCTGAATGAAAATAGCTGGTTAAATTGGACAGCCCACAACCATCCATCTCTGCAGTATTATTCCAATTGGTTGAGGCAGATACAATAGTGCTGTTAAAGAGGCCGTTAGACAGGCACATGAATATGCGGAGAACTTTGCAATATGGATCATGTGCAGGCAATGGAGAATGGCTTGCACAGACATTGGCGACAGGTGGCGCAATGGGCTAAGTGTTCGGCTGGTGACCGGAAGGTAGCCGGTTCAGATTCAGATTCAGATTCAGATTCAATTTTAATTGTCATTGTCAGTGTACAGTACAGAGACAATGAAATGCATTTAGCATCTCCCTTGAAGAGCGACATAGCAAACGATTTGAATAAGAAATAAATAATAAGTGTCCGGGGGGGGGGGGTGATTGGCAGTCACCGAGGTACGTTGTTTAGTAGAGTGACAGCCGCTGGGAAGAAGCTGTTCCTCGACCTGCTGGTTCGGCAACGGAGAGACCTGTAGCGCCTCCCGGATGGTAGGAGGGTAAACAGTCCATGGTTGGGGTGAGAGCAGTCCTTGGCGATGCTGAGCGCCCTCCGCAGACAACGCTTGCTTTGGACAGACTCAATGGAGGGGAGCGTGGAACCGGTGATGCGTTGGGCAATTTTCACCACCCTCTGCAGTGCCTTCCGGTCGGAGACAGAGCAGTTGCCATACCATACTGTGATGCAGTTGGTAAGGATGCTCTCGATGGTGCAGCGGTAGCCGGTTCGAATCCCGCTTGGAGTGCATACTGTCGTTGTGTCCTTGGGCAAGACACTTCACCCACCTTTGCCTGCGTGTGAATGTGTGTGAATGTGTGTGAGTGTGTGTGAGTGTGTGTGAATGTGTGTGAATGTGTGTGAGTGTGTGTGAATGTGTGTGAATGTGTGTGAATGTGTGTGAATGTGTGTGAGTGTGTGTGAGTGTGTGTGAATGTGTGTGAATGTGTGTGAATGTGTGTGAGTGATTGGTGGTGGTCGGAGGGGCCGTAGGCGCAGATTAGCAGCCACGCTTCCGTCAGTCTGCCCCAGGGCAGCTGTGGCTACAGAAGTAGCTCACCACCACCGAGTGTGACTGAGGAGTGAATGAATAATGCGATGTAAAGCACCTTGAGTATCTAGAAAGGCGCTATATAAATCCCATCCATTATTATTATTATTATTGTGGGGCGATTGACCGGTTCCTGCACTGTACTTCTCTGTGCTCTATGTTCTAGTCCTGCACAGTAGGAACTGAGAGGGGACGCAATATTGTTACCTATCAGTAGTGAGAAAAACTGATGCAAAACGTGACAAAAAATGATAGGAGTAGCAACGGTGCGTCATGATCCTAAATTACACACATACATCCTCTCTGTGAGGGGGACCTAACAGTTCTTTTCCTGTGCCCACAATAAATGTCTTGTGCCTGTGGCAAGGTGTTTCTGCATGAAAACAGTGTGGGTCTATCTATCGAAATGTTGATGTTTTTTGAAACTTAGGTGCTCAGAATGCCGTTATTTGAAAGCAGTAGTGACAGGTGTTTAATTTAGTACTTCCTTACACTTCCTAATTAAGCAAATACAGTGACTAGTTAACGTTGTCTCTGTACTGTACACTGACAATGACAATTAAAATTGAATCTGAATCTGAATAAGGATTCCTATGAATTTATATCATCAATATTCCTTCAATTATCATAAAATATCATTCTGCAAAATTGAACAAATTAAATTAGAGGTAGCACAGTGGTAAGGTTGCTGCCTCACAGCACCCAGGACCAGAGTTCAGTCCCGACTACGGGTGCTGTCGGTACAGAGTTTGTATGTTCGCCCCATGACTTGGTTGGGTTTTCACCGGGAGCTCCGGTTTCCTCCAATCCACCAAAGACATACAAGTTTGTGGGTTAATTGGCTTGTTATATTGTTTAATTGTCCCTAATGTGTGTGGAATAGTGTTAGTGGGTGGGGATTATCGGTCAGCACGGAATCAGTGGGCCGAAGGGCCTGTTTCCGCGCTGTATCTCTAAACTAAAAACGAAACAAATGACCAAAGTGTATTTGTGGGAACATTGTGATTTTGTGATAAGCATTAGGAAATATGGGATTAAGAAGGAACTGCGGATGCTGGAAAATCGAAGGTAGACAGCAATGCTGGAGAAACTCAGCGGGTGCAGCAGCATCTATGGAGCAAAGGAAATAGGCAACGTTTCGGGCCGAAACCCTTCTTCAGACTGATGGGGGGTGGGCAGGGAGAAGAAAGGAAAAAGGAGGAGGAGGAGGAGCCCGAGGGCTGAGGGAGAGATAGGAAGGGGAGAAGACAGAAAGGGGTGCTGGACATAATGTACAGAAAAGATTCACGGGAATTCAGCCCAGATTGGAGGCGAGCTAGAAAGGCTGATAAGAAAGAGAATTGTCGGGCTGTTATTGGACTCGCGGGTGGAAGTTAAACAACTGATGAACGTGAGAAGAGAATATGAAATTAGAGTGAAAATTAGAAAAAAAGATAATTGTTTCAAAGAGAGAGTGAACACATTTGTGGCCAAAATCCACAGAATATAGCCACCCAGTGGTCAGAACGCACATGTACATGGACAATTTGGAAACTAGCCACTTTCATGTGTTTAACACTGAAAATCACACAGGGGAAATCTGAAATACAAAAGGCAAAATACGGGAAGTTAAAGGTGAAGGGAAGCAACATGTGTGCAAAAATAACATTTTAAAAAGAATCAGATAATAATAGTCTGAAGAAGGGTGTCGACCTGAAACATCACCCACCCATTCATTCTCTGACCCGCTGAGTTACTTCAGCATATGTGTCTGTCTTTGGGGTAAACCAGCATCTACAGTACCTTTCTACGCAGTAATTTGATGCCTATTGTTATAAATAAGGGCACAGCATTCTGCAAACATTGCAGGGACACACATGTTACATGGTTACAATGGTTACAGCTTCAACATACAGAAATGAATACAAAGCAGATCTGAAATGGATAATAAGAGGCCCAAGGGGAAATTACACGAACATTATTTAGCAGCCCACATAAAAAAGGTATTTAAAATATTTTAGAAATTTATTTTAGAAGTTAAAAAGAATTAACTGCACAGCCTGGGTCAATTTCTTGTTTGTGGACCGTTCAACAGATTTTGGGTCCATTTGTTCCCATTATTTTGTTTTTCCATGAAAATGTATAGAAAATAACAAGGGGTAGGACCAGAAAAGTTTTCGAACTTCTTCTTACCCCTTTTGAACATGAACGATATTATTTGTATTATTTGAGTTACTTATTTGTTTGTTTTCCTTTGTGTTTTATTTTCTTTTTTTTTATTGCTTACAAGTTTATTCGTGTTTGTATTTTTTAACATGTTCAATAAATTAATAAAGTAAAAAAAAAAGTAAAATTAGACGCTAACAAGATAACCATTTGGAGACAGAAGGCATAACTGAGATACCAACTACATACTTAGTATCTGCCTTCCCTACCAAAAAGGACTGTCAATATTGTGGTAAAGGACACACTGGTGAATTGACACCACATTGTAAAACTCCTTAAATAATGAGCATCCTTAAGGGCCTGTCCCACTTACGTGATTTTTTTCGCCGACTGAAGGCACCCGTCATAGTCGCAGCAGGTCGCCGAACATTTTCAACATTGAAAATCCAGCAGGGACCAGAGAGAGGCACGACTCTTGGGGTGATTACTCACGACCACACAGGCGTCACCCCGTGACATTGAAAAATGTTGCCGACTTGACGGGTGCCAGCAGTCGCCGAAAAAATCACGCAAGTGGGACAGCCCCTTTAAATTTGAAAAGTTACTACATGTCCCAAATAGAAGGAGTCATAGGTTACCAAATCTGAGGAAGGACATTATTGCCATAGAGGGAGTGCAGAGAAGGTTCACCAGACTGATTCCTGGGATGTCAGGACTGTCTTATGAAGAAAAGACTGGATAGACTTGGTTTATACTCTCTAGAATTTAGGAGATTGAGAGGGGATCTTATAGAAACTTACAAAATTCTTAAGGGGTTGGACAGGCTAGATGCAGGAAGATTGTTCCCGATGTTGGGGAAGTCCAGGACAAGGGGTCACAGCTTAAGGATAAGGGGGAAATCCTTTAAAACCGAGATGAGGAGAACTTTTTTCA
Organism: Leucoraja erinaceus; assembly: GCF_028641065.1. Lineage (NCBI taxonomy): Eukaryota > Metazoa > Chordata > Chondrichthyes > Rajiformes > Rajidae > Leucoraja > Leucoraja erinaceus. The sequence continues at coordinate 110,549,515 of NC_073379.1, read as the reverse complement.
CACAGAGAGTGGTGAATCTCTGGAACTCTCTGCCACAGAGGGTAGTTGAGGCCAGTTCATTGGCTATATTTAAGAGGGAGTTAGATGTGGCCCTTGTGGCCAAGGGGATCAGTGGGTATGGAGAGAAGGCAGGTACGGGATACTGAGTTGGATGATCAGCCATGATCATATTGAATGGCGGTGCAGGCTCGAAGGGCCGAATGGCCTACTCCTGCACCTAATTTCTATGTTTCTATGTTACTGATAAAATAAAGGCTGAGGTTGCTGTGGCTCTGGTTCGAATCGTTAATTCCATTAATATGGTTGATGTTAATATCTATTACCTCCCTGCTTAACATCGAATATAGAATTAATAGCACACGACTGACCCTATGTCTGTGTCAAACCTAATACCAAGATAAACTAATATCATCTGACTGCATTCCCTGCATATCCATGCACCTATCTAAAAGCCTCTTAAATTCCTTTATTGTATCTACCTCCATCACCATCCCTGGCAGCGCGCTCCAGGCACTAACCCTGTGGTCAGAACGTGCATGCCCCACTCTGTGTAAACAAACTTGCCCTGCAAATCTCCTTAACCCTCACAACGTAAAACTATGTCCTCTAATCTTTATCAATTACACCCAGGTAAAACGATTCACACCTTCTTCCCCACCTACCCCTACAATTTTTTTAACTTTTTTTTTTTAATACATTTTTATTAGAGGCATCTGCATATCATAATCCAAACCAGTGCAGACTATGTTTAACGGTTACATATTAAGTATCCAGGTTTCCAGAGACCTAGTTGCCAAAGTAGCTGCGATCCTCCTTTATAGAAACATAGAAATTAGGTGCAGGAGTAGGCCATTCGGCCCTTCGAGCCTGCACCGCCATTCGATATGATCATGGCTGATCATCCAACTCAGTATCCTGTACCTGCCTTCTCTCCATACCCCCTGATCCCTTTAGCCACAAGGGCCACATCTAACTCCATCTTAAATATAGCCAATGAACTGACCTTCTGTGGCAGAGAATTCCACAGATTCACCACTCTCTGTGTAAAAAAATGATTTTCTCATCTCGGTCCTAAAAGATTTCCCCTTTATCCTTAAACTGTGACCCCTTGTTCTGGACTTCCCCAACATTGGGAACAATCTTCCTGCATCTAGCCTGTCCAACCCCTTAAGAATTTTGTAAGTTTCTATAAGATCCCCCCTCCCCCTCAATCTTCTTATCGGTTACCTATTAACATGGCCTCTAATTACTTATATTTATCAATAGAAAAAAATAAAGAAAGAAAGAAAGAAATTAGAAAAATAGGATAAACTATCAATAATACAACTTGGGAGATAGGTCCGTAGATGAGAGAACATAAGTATTCATCTAGTCCTGGGTTCAGGCTTCAGTCCGGCCTCTGTGCTGGTCTGATCTACCCCTACAAGTAATCTATAAATGGAGACCATATTCTAATGAATAATTCTGGTTTGTCAATTAAGACATATCTATTTTTTTCCAAATGAAAGGTCTCCATAATCCACATCTTGAGCCCCTCACAATTTTATATATTTCCTTTTTTTTTTTTGTTTATTTTATTAGAAGTTAATACAGCACAAAACAGTACAGTGGAACCTAATTTTAGGTGCCAACTATGTAATACCGTAATCCATTCTATGTACAACCTCTAGTTTTATGTTATGAGAAGGAAGTAAGCAAGACAAGAAAAAGAAAACAATAGAAAGAGGAAAAAGTGGAAAAATAGATGGTAGAGAGTAGAAAAACGTGAAGTGTGTATATAAAAAATAAAAAAGGAAGAGAGAAAGTGGAAAGTAGAAATAGAAGAGAAGGCCCCTCTATATATTTCCATCAGGTCTCCCCTCAACCTCCGGCATTCCAAAGAATACATTCCAAGTGCATCCAATCTCTCCTAGTAGTTAATACTACCTAATGCCGGCAGCGTTCCGATAAGCCTCTCCCGCACCCTCTCCAAAAACTTCACATCCTTCCTGGAATGGGACAACCAGAATCGCATATAATACTCCAAATGTTGCCGAACCAAAGTGGAGGGGACTAAATCCAACAAACATAAGCGAGTCAGCTTAATTCCAACAGAACAGAAACTCCTATTGCCAATGTCCAGTTCCTGGACTGGAATGTATTCATGTGAAACCAGCATGGAATTGTTGAAGGAAAATCACGTTTGGCTAATTTGATTCCTTGAAGCTACACGGAGGGAAAATGCGAGCACATAGTTGGATGTTCTGCATATAGATGTTCAAATAGTACTCAACAACTCTCCACATAATAGCTTTGCAAGAGAAAGAAAAACAGCCCACTAAACAGCGGCAGCTCAGATAAAGCATTAAGAAATGAAACAGAATTAAAGGGGGATAATTGCTTTTCAAACTGAAGGGCAGCTTACATGGCTTTACCATTGGTCATTAAGACAAATTACTTGTACTTGAGCAAATAGAGTTTCAATGTCTGCAGGCGACAAAGAAAAATGTAACAACATGCAGCACGGTGGAATAGCGGCATAGTTGCTGCCTTACAGAACCAGAGACCTGGGTTGCATCCTGGCTCTGTACAGAGTTTGAACATTCTCCCTGTGACCGCGTGGATTTCCTCCAATTTCCTCTCACATTCCAAAGATGTACCGGTTTGCAGGTTAATTGGCTTTGGTAAAGATTGCAAATTGGCCCTAGTGCACAAGACAGTGCTAATATACGGGGAGCGCTGGTCGGCATGGACTTGGCGGGCCAAGCTGTATCTCTAAAGTTAACTAAGAGACAGATAGGATAGTAATAGATTGTCACACACAAAGAAAAGAGACAAATTAGATTTAATGAAAAAACCTATGAAATAGTTGTAAGAGCAAGGGCGACCAGTTTTAAAGGTGGTGAGGAAGAGCAGTATGTAAACTTTTGAAAGTAGCCCAATAGGTTTTTATTCTACAAAACAAACAATATGATTTGCTTAAGAAAGAACTACAGATGCTGGAAAAATTGGCAGACAAAAATGCTGGAGATACTCAGCGTCTATGGAGAAGGAATAGGCGATGTTTCGGGTCGAGACCCTTCTTCAGACTAATGGGGGGTGCAGGAAAAAGAAAGTGGTGGCCGATTGGGAAAGGGGGAGATGCAGCGAGACCTGGGTGTCATGGTACACCAGTCATTGAAGGTAGGCATGCAGGTGCAGCAGGCAGTAAAGAAAGCGAATGGTATGTTAGCTTTCATTGCAAAAGGATTTGAGTATAGGAGCAGAGAGGTTCTACTGCAGTTGTACAGGGTCTTGGTGAGACCACACCTGGAGTATTGCGTACAGTTTTGGTCTCCAAATCTGAGGAAGGACATTATTGCCATAGAGGGAGTGCAGAGACGGTTCACCAGACTGATTCCTGGGATGTCAGGACTGTCTTATGAAGAAAGACTGGATAGACTTGGTTTATACTCTCTAGAATTTAGAAGATTGAGAGGGGATCTTATAGAAACTGACAAAATTCTTAAGGGGTTGGACAGGCAAGATGCAGGAAGATTGCTCCCGATGTTGGGGAAGTCCAGGACAAGGGGTCACAGCTTAAGGATAAAGGGGGAAATCCTTTAAAACCGAGATGAGAAGAACTTTTTTTCACGCAGAGAGTGGTGAATCTCTGGAACTCTCTGCCACAGAGGGTAGTTGAGGCCAGTTCATTGGCTATATTTAAGAGGGAGTTAGATGTGGCCCTTGTGGCTAAGGGGATCAGGGGGTATGGAGAGAAGGCAGGTACGGGATACTGAGTTGGATGATCAGCCATGATCATATTGAATGGCGGTGCAGGCTCGAAGGGCCGAATGGCCTACTCCTGCACCTAATTTCTATGTTTCTAAAGGAAGAGGCGGAGACAGTAAGCTTGAGGGAGTGTCTGAAGAAGGGTTTCGTCCCGAAACGTTGCCTATTTCCTTCGGTCCGTAGATGCTGCTGCACCCGCTGAGTTTCTCCAGCATTTTTGTGTACCTTCGATTTTCCAGCATCTGTAGTTCCTTCTTAAAAGCTTGAGGGAGAGCTGGGAAGGAGGGGGAAAGCAAGGACTAAGTGAAATTAGAAAAGCCAATGTTCATCCCGCAGGGGTGTAAAGTATCCAAGCGAAATATGAGGTGCTGTATCAGTCAAGAAATGGGGTTCAAAAGTATTGAAGTTATATCAGATGTTTAGAAATCGTTCTTTGCACTTGGCACCAAATTGTATAGATTTCAGAGATTTTTATAAACCATTCACCCATCCTTGCAACAGAAATTTCGAAAAAGAAATTACAAATACCTGGAGAATTCAGATTTTTAACAATCATTCACCAATCTTCAACGTCATATTATGATTAGAGAGATGTTAATGTCAGTAACTGCATAATACTAGAGATGAGAAACTTCAGTAAAGGGCCTGTCCCAGCAGCATGTGACTGCATGCGTCTAGCGCGACCAAACAAAGCTGTACGGCCTCGCGTGGCCAGTCCAACTTCTAACCGCGGAGCCGTCTGGAGCTGGTCCCAACATCATGCTCACCAATCAGCTGGGCAGGAGGCGGGCCGACTGAATTTGGACGTCGCATGGCGTCGGGCGGTTACGTCGTCACGCAACGGCACGCCGGGCGGTGATGTCATCGCACAACGCCATGCGCTAGGCGTACGCCGTCAAGACGCTGCATACGGCATCGCTACGTACGGCCGTCAAGACGCTGCGTACGGCCTCAATGCGGCTGCGGGCCGACAGGCCGTTGCCGCGTGGGATTTTTGGACAGTGTCAGTTTTTCAGAGCCCCGCACGTTGTCCGGACCAGCCCCGCACAACTCCATACGGCTCCGGTGATCCAAGTGGGACCGGCCCCGCGAGGGCGTACGGCTGATCGACCACGTTAGGTCGCGCTCGCCGCATGGGGTCACATGCTCGTGGGACAGGCCCTTTACATGGAAGTGTGTTGGTACAATTAAACTCCTATGAGCTCAAGGAAAGATTTCATTGTAAAATCATGGACCATATGGAATAAGCAAGTAAAAACGTGTGCCAGCAGAGATTGTAACACATCTCTGGAGTGGCACAGTGGTAGTGTTGATACCTTACAGCGCCAGAGACCCGGGTTCGATCCTGGCTACGGCTGCTTGTCTGTACTGAGTTTGTACCTTCTCCCCGTGACCTGCGTGGGTTTTCTCCAAGAACAACGGTTCCCCCCGACATTCCAAAGAAATAGGTTAATTGGCTTGGTATAAATGTAAAAAATGTCCACAGTGTAGGGTAGTGTTAATGTGCTGGGATCACTGGTCAGTGAGGACTCAGTGGGCCAAAGGGCCTTTTCCTCACTATCTCTAAACTAAACAGACATAGAGTTTTAAACTAATTTACAAAAGGACCAAGAGGCAAGATGAGGAAGCAATTCTTTAAGTAGAAAATTGCAAAACTCTGGAATGCACAGCCTGAAACAACACCAATTGTGTTGTGATGTTTGAAAGAACTGGAAATACATTGGAAGGGAAAATATTAGAGGTCATGAGAAGAATGGCAAAGAGAAACTAATCAAACAAGTCCATCAATAGGCCACACAGGTACATTGGGCCAACTAGCTTCCACCACGCTTACTATGCTACTGTTCTTAGTGAATCGAAACATATCAATGGTCCTTGAGGGTACAGCTTGTTGCAATTTCTTTTAGATTCCATCTTTAAGGGCCAAGTTGGAACACAAGGATCCTCATTTCAGTCTCAGACACACAGGAACAGATCAACTTCCTGTTCTTAAACCAGATGGCAGAAACATAGAAAATAGGTGGCAGAATTAGCCATTTTACTTCGGAGTCACGTGAGTGACTACGTGAAGAACCCCACACTATGGGAGAGTCCGCACCAGCAGCAGGGTTGCTTAAAGGGAATGCTGAGTCTATGGCAGTGTTGGGCAGGTGGGAGAGCCCGTGCCAGCAGCGCCTTGTAACAGGGCTGCTTAATGGGGGTGCCGAGTCTATGGAAGTGCCGGCCTATTGCTCTAGGCCGTGCCAGCAGCGCCTTGTAATAGGGCTGTTTAAATCTTTGGCAACAGCACCTGTAGAAGGGCTGCAATGATGTCTCCCTCATGGAGGTGAGGTTACCGGGGCATTTTCTGACCCTGAAGGGTGGGCCTGTTGGAGAGGCCGCGCCAGCAGCGCCTTGTAGTAGGGCTGCTTAATGTCTCCCTTATGGAAGAGGAGAACATGCCGGGTCAGTGTAAAGCTGATGCCGAGGCTGAGGGTATAGCGTGGAGCATACCTCAAGGGATGAAGGGCATGTGTCAGAGGTACCATTCCTGGCAGTAAGGTTGCCATCCCAACACAATGCAGAGAACACCACTATCAGACTCCGGTAGGAGGGGGCCGACTCTGTAGCCACGCCGCTGAGGACGTCCCGCAGCCCCGACGTCGGACTTTTAATACCCCGGCGTGCGGTCCTGAACATCGGAGCGGCAACTGTGGAGGGCTTGGGGAGACCCTGACCACGGGGAATAGAGGAGGAAGAGACTGACTTTGGTGCCTTCCCACACAGTGGGGAACTTTCATTCTGCTGTGTGGGGATGTTTTATGTCAACTCTATAGTGTGTTGTGTCCTGTTGATTTTTAATGTATGGCTGTATGGAAATTCATTTCACTGTGCCATTAGGCACACGTGACAATTAAAACTATCTTGTATCTTGTATCTTGTATCAGGGGACGTTAGAGCCACCTGCCGAATATTCTATTCAGGTAAGACCTATTCCACAGGCAAAACCTGAAGGACGAAGCATAAGCTGGAGGACCAATTAGGCCAACGACGAGCAAGGCTTCATAGTTTCGGGGAAAACGCACCCCACGAATTCATCAGCAGGAAGCGGTTCACTGAAGCTGGTAGCAGCATTAAAGCTGACCAGAGTTACTCTACAACTAAGTGACCACGAACAAGTTGGTAAGATTTACAATTGGTTGGGCAATACACAAATATTTGAGACATTGTCATCTACTCAGAGGCATTTTAATCAGGTAACTGGACAATACTAGTATTCCAAGGTTGGAATTTGGCCAGAAGAGTGTTGAGCCGGGTCCAATATTTTAGCCAGGTTACCTTCAGGACAGGCTCGGAGATATGGGAATTGTCCTTCAAGGCAAGGTCAGAATTATGGCAAGAGTTGTCTTGGGATATGTGAGAATTATCGGAACCGGGCCAGAGTTGCCGTTCAGGGCAGACTCAAAATGATGGCAGGTGTGGCCTGTTCGTTAAGAAAGAAGGGTGATCAAACTGATTTCATAGGGTTTTCCATGTACAATGATCATCAGAGATATTTGAAGGCATTGCTATGATGAGGCAATTTAAACAGTATGATAACAATAAATTATTCAAAGGACTACTCAGAGTTCAAAAACACTTGTGATGTATTGTCTGGATTATATTTTGATGCTGTATTTGGCTAAAATCCACTCAGTTTCAAGCTAATTGAGGAATTGGTTTCTCCTATCCAGTAAATTAGGTTGTTATCAAATGGATAGTTGGCCTGTGACTCCGCCCTGGGCAATAGATTGGAATCAATAGAAACCTGGAACAGCCTTGTGGTTATAAAGGAGTTTCTATTCATTAGATTAACTGGCAATGTAATAGATGTGATGCAGCTGTGCATTTGGGAGAACCGACAGCATGCTTAATGACAAACAATAAGGGTCATGAAGGTCATTGATAACACAGCTTTGCTATTACCAGCTGAAGCTACTAAAGTCATTATGATGGACAAACAGTATTCAGCATTGCTCCAGTAGTTGATTAATAAATATGTCATTATATTGCAAAATGATGCTAATGGCCTAAGGTGGGAAATGCGAATGTCATCGCTAGTTGGAGGTGGAGGAGATTTACAATGTGTTATTAACTTTTAAGTTATTGGTATCAACTATTTATAGACCCTACATGCATGTTATGGGTTAAAGAGTGATTGAGTGAATATGCATAGGTGCATGCTCAACTTCATGTTGATATACTATAATGTGGCATATGATAAGCACGAGCATGCAATCAAGTAAAAGAATCCTGTAATAGGACACCAGGACTGTTTGGAGTCTGTAGACTGGGCAATGTTCAGGGGCTCGACCTGAATGAATACGCCACAGTCGTTACAGACTTCATAAAGAAATGTGTGGAGGACTGCATCCCAACAAAAACCTTCCGGGTTTTTCCTAACCAGAAGCCTTGGATGAACCATGAGGTCCTCATTCTTCTGAAGACCAGATCCCGGGCATTTAGGTCTGGCAATGCAGAGGTCTACAAGAGTCCAGATAAGACCATGGTAAGGCCATCAAAAAGGCCAAAAGGGACCTGCTCTCAGCTCGAGAATGAGACGGATGTTCGGCAGCTGTTGCGGGTCCTGATTGCAATCACAAGGCGAAATCAGGAGGCAGTTCAAACGACAGCGAAGCATCACTCCCCGATGAGCTCAATGCGTTTTACGCACACTTTGATAGGGAGAACACTGATGTGCCTTCCCGAGCCCCCATTCGCTGTGATGGTATTTCAGTCACAGTCACAGAGGCCGACGTCAGAAGATCCTGCAGGGGGGTGAACCCTCGAAAAGCGCCTGGACCTGATGGTATACCCGGTCGTGTTCTAAAAACCTGTGCGGACCAACTGGCTGGAGATTTTACAGACATTTTCAACCTCTCACTTCTGAGGTCTGAGGTCCCCACCTGCTTTAAAATGGCATCAATTATACCGGTGCCCAAGAAGAGTAAGGTGACGTGCCTCAATGACTATCGACCAGTGGCACTAACGCCGGTGGTGATGAAGTGCTTTGAGAGGCTGATCATGGCGCAAATCATCGACAAAAACCTGGACCCACTGCAGTTCGCTTACCACCACAACAGATCAACGGTGGATGCGATCTCGCTGGCCCTCCACTCCACTCTGGACCACTTGGACAACAAAAACTCATATGTCAGGCTGTTATTCATTGACTACAGCTCGGCATTTAACACAATCATCCCCTCCAAGCTGGTTACCAAACTGGCAGAACTGGGTCTCTGCGCATCCCTCTACAATTGGATCCTCGACTTCCTCATTCACAGACCACAGTCTGTCCGTATTGGTGGAAATATGTTATCCTCGATAACAATCAGCACGGTAGCACCTCAAGACTGCGTGCTCAGCCCCCTGCTGTACTCACTCTATACTCATGATTGCGTAGCCCGACATAGTGCGAACTCCACCATCAAGTTCGCTGACGACACCACTGTTGTGGGACGTATCACTGATGGTGACGAGTCAGAGTATAGAAGTGAGATCGACCGATTGACCAAATGGTGCCAGCTCAATAACCTGGCCCTCAACATCAGCAGAACCAAGGAACTGATTATGGACTTTGGAAGGGGTAGGATAGGGACCTACAATCCTGTTTATTTCAACAGGTCAATGGTGGAAAGGGTCAAGAACTTCAAATTCCTGGGCGTGCATATTTCCGAAGATCTCTCCTGGTCCCAGCACAGTGATACAATTATAAAGAAAGCACATCAGCGCCTCTACTTCCTGAGAAGATTACGGAGAGTCGGTATGTCAAGGAGGTCTCTCTCTAACTTCTACAGGTGCACAGTACAGAGCATGCTGACCGGTTGCATCGTGGCTTGGTTCGGCAACTTGAACGTCCAGGAGCGGAAAAGGCTGCAAAAAGTAGTAAACACTGCCCAGGCCGTGACTGGCTCTGACCACCCTTCCATCGAGAGGATCTATCACAGTCGCTGCCTCAAAAAGGCTGGCAGCATCATCAAGGGACCCACATTACCCTGGCCACACATGGGAGAAGGCAGGAAAATGAGGTTAGGAGGGGAGATATAGATTAGCCAAGATTGAATGGTGGAGTAGACTTGATGGGCTGAATGGCCTAATTCTGCTCCTATCACTATGACCTTGTGACAAACTACCAAATATAAGCAAGATGCAAGATTTCTTGTAGTGCAACCGGCAAATAAAATTTGCATACATCAATATACTAACTATTGAATATATGTCGGTACACCATTTGAAACAGGTAATGTAATTCTGGCAGTCAGCATTTGTAGCTTGCTATTGATACTGGAACCAAGCCAAAGGAGACATGCGTTGAGAAAAAATAATCAAGTCTTTTGTGTTTATTGTCTTTGAGGTATCCCCGAGAAGGGAATATGCCTGCACGTCTTCCAGGAATCTCTCACTTGGACTGGTTCTCATTGAAACTGTCAGAGGTTCCCGAAAGTTGATCATAAACACCAAGCATGCTGAGGATACTGGCACTGTAGACAAGACTAGGATATGTTGCCATTCAAACATGCAAAGTTCCCAAGTTATAGGCACAGAATAAGGCCATTCGGCCCATTAAGTCTACTCCGCCATTCGATCATGGCTGATCTATCTCTCTACCTCTCAACCTCTTTCAGGGAAGGTGGAAAGTGCAGACTATTCTTTCGCAGGGAAAATATTGGAAGCTGTTATTAAAGATGTGGTAACAGAACACAGAGAAAAAATAAGGCAAATTCAACATGGTTTTGTGAACAGCAAATCATGTTCGACTAATTCATTGAAATTCTTTGAAGAAACAAGATCCTGGTGATGGACTAGACTAGGGTTTCCAGAACGCATTTAATAATATGATGTGTCAATGTTTATTGAGGAAAAATGTTTATGATGTAAAAGATAACACGCTGGTATGGTAAGAAGATTGTCTGACAAACAGGAACCAGAGTAGGCATAAATACATCACTTTGTTTCTGGTTGGCTAGGTATATATAATAAAAGGTGTGCCACATAGATCTGTACTGGATCATCAATGTCTTACAATTTATATGAATGATTTGGATCAAAGACCAAAGAATAGGATATTCAATGTTCTGAAACCACATTGATAGATAGCAAAATAAGTTTTAAGAAAGATATGCGGAGGATAGGAACGAATATGGATGTTAAGTGAATGAGAACATGAGTGACAATGGAACCATCCGCTAGTGGACACTGATTCTCATTGTTTATCTGTGCTAATCCTACATTGACCCTATACACATCCATCTCCAAAACCTTCTCTCAATCTACTTCCTTGAAGGAGAATAACATCACCTCCTGCAATATAGAGCGATATGGTGTGGAAACAGGCCCTTCAGCCCAACTTGCCCACACTGGCCAACATGTCCCAGCTACACTAGGCCCACCTGCCCACGTTTGATCCATATCCCTCCCAACTTGTCCTATCCATGTAGCTGTCTAACTGTTTCTTAAATGTTGGAACAGTCCCAGCCCCAACTACCTCCTCTGGCAACTTGTTCCATACACCCATCACCCTTTGTGTGAAAAAGTTGCCCCTCAGATTCATATTAAATCTATTCCCCTTCACCATAAACCAATGTCCTCTGGTCCTCGATTCCCTTACTCTGACCAAGAGATTCTGTTTATCTACCCGATTTATTCCTCTCGCGATTCCATACACCTCTATAAGATCACCCCTCATCCTCCTGTGCCCCAGGGAATAGAGACCCAGCCTACTCAACCTCTCCCTATAGCTCACACCCTCTAGTCCTGGCAACGGCCTCCTAAATCTTCCCTGAGCCCTTTCAAGCTTGACAATATCTTTCCTATAATCTTGTATCTGAAAAACCTCAACCCCAGAACTATTCTGGTAAATTTCATCTGCAGGCTCTTATAGGGCTTTACTTCCTTCCTAAAGTGTGGTGATTGACATTGGCCTAACCTTGTCTTAGAGATGAGGCAATTGTTACATTTAAGAATTTAGATAGGCAGTTAAATAGGGATGGAATAGAAGGATATGGTCCCACATCAGACAAATGGGATTAATGTCGATGGGCAAAAGGGCTGGCATGGATGTGATGGGCTGAAGGGCCTGTTTCTGGGCTGCACAACACTGTGACTCTTTTAACCAAACAATACGATGATATTTTATTTATCCCAGGAGGGAAATTGGTCTTCCAACTGTCATAAAACGCAAGATGCACAAAACTAAAGTGAC